>NC_138777.1:103791155-104391155 GCF_965119305.1 Pelophylax lessonae | reverse complement strand
CAACAAGGCATTCCTCATGTAGAAATCGTAAGAGAGTAGAGAGAAGAGCAGAAACAGAAAGGGCAAGAGAAGAAAATGAGAAAGGAGGAAGCAAAGCGGGTCAAAGAGAGGAAGGGGGGGGGGAGTAAAGAAAAAGAGAAAGGGTGAGTAAAAGTAGGAAGTGTGCAGGCTACGGGTGTCAAATCAAATAGAACATGACAGGCATTAAGAAGAGGAGCAAGGGATATCAAAAAGCAAATAGAGAACAGCACTCAAGCAACACGGAGCAGGCAGTTCCTAAATGATCAAAATCAAAACGATCTTAATATTAAACTAACTTATGTCTTTGACACTAAAGAGATTCCCTTTTTTGATCTAAATATAATGTCTACTGGAGGCTCCCTAATTACTAAGACCTTTATGAAGAAAACAGCCGCAAACACGATGTTACACACGACCAATCACCATCCCAACTCACTTTAAAAAACGGTATTCCAATCGGACAGTTCCTCTGTATTTGGAGGAACTGAACGGATATGGAAAAATTCTGGAAAGAAGCAGCCCAAATCTATCAGAGGTTCAGTGAAAGAGGGTACTCTCATAGAGTCCCAAGAAGGGCCAAAAAAAGAGCTTTGGACATGGATAGGGGAACGTTATTAACCACCAGGAAAACAAATATAATAACAATGGATAAGCAACCCCAAGGCCTTTCGAGGTTTATCACAAAATATGGTAGCCAGTGGGGAAGAGTACAAATGGTACTCCAAAAGCACTGGCACATTCTTACCAATAATTCCTCCATTGCACAGATTATAGGACCTAAGCCCCTGATGGTAGCAAAAAGAGCCTCTAATCTAAAGGACTTGCTAGCCCATTCCAAATTTAAGAGAGATCACCGGGGTAACTGGCTCACAGACCTACCAGAAGTGTCTAGGATGATTGCGTGTGGCCATTGCCAAATGTGTCCTTTTGTGGAAAAAAACTAAAACTTTCACGAATGCTAACCACGATAAATCTATATGTTAGAGTGTCTATGTCAAAAGTTTTAGATTGGAAAGAAAAAACGTCAGTTGAGGATACGTTTTGGGGAACACCTCAGGTATTAAAAAACCACGTGATCAGGAGAATGAAAAATCTCAAAATTTTAAGGAGAACCCTGTAGCAAAACACTTCAGGGACTATCATGGAGCAAGGATTGAGGGTCTAAAGGCAAAGGGGATTTACTCTTTGGATTTACTCCCTAGGAGAGGTGACTTTGATAAAGTCTGTAAGGAAACATTTTGGATATTTACTTAAAATACTCTGGTACCTACGGGGTTAAACACAGAATTTGACCTCAGTGTTTTCCTTAACGACTAACAGTGGGAGTTAACACCATTATATCACCTTACCCTTTAAACTATTCATTAGAGGATTAAGACGGTATCTAGTCCCTAGACTTTATATATTTAAAACTGATGTTTTTTTCACTGTCATTCCTCCTTAGTTTTATCCTGGAAATAATCTGCCTTACTCCACCAATTTCAACCTTAAACAGTAGTGTATTAGCTTTTTTGCTATCTATATATTATTAAATTAACTATCTGTCTGTGAGTTATGTCCACTTGTCTGCTGTCCCCTTTGAATATCTTTCTTTGCATAGCTACACCATGTATGTTTTATATTCTTTATCTCTGCTACTTTGTATGCCATGACTTTGCAACTTTGTAATTGTTTTCTGACAGTCTATTTTGTGAATGGGGATAGTTGTTTAATATGACAACGTATATGGTATAAAAGACAGACCTGTTAACCTCCCCATTGATCTGAAAAAGTTTGCTGATTGGACGAACGAAATGCATCATCGTTTGACGTCAGAAGCTCCCAGGTGGTGAACCTTGTATCTTACACAAGCCTGTTAGCATGGTGGAGAGAAACTGCTGGTATTAGCCGCAGAGCCCGGAAATAACCAATGCCCCCCTCCTGAACCATACCAGGCCACATGCCCTCAACATGGGGGGTGGGTGCTCTGCCCCCCCACCCCAAAGCACCTTGCCCCCATGTTGATGGGGAGAGGGGTCTCTTCCCCACAACCCTGGGCTGTGGTTGTGGGGGTCTGCGGGGGGAGGCTTATCGGAATCTGGAAGCCCCCTTTAACAAGGGGACACCCAGATCCCGCCCCCCCATGTGAATAGATATCGGGTACATGGTACCCCTACCCATTCACCCAAAAAGTGTACAAAAGAAAAAAAATTATAAAAGCCAGTTTTGGAAAAGTCTTTTATTAAAAAATAAAAAAATACTGTCCCCCGATGGTCAGTCGCCGGGCCGCCCGAAAAAAAAAAAAAAAAAGAAGAAGCTCCTGCTTCTCCAGAGGCTTCCCGCGGAATGAGCTGTTTTGATTTTGACAGCTTCTATATAGTGACCTGACGTCGCAAGCCGTCCCACAATGCACTGCTCAAGTACAGTGAATAAATTACTGATGTCAGAGAGCCAGAGAGCCAGAAAGCCAGAGAGCCAGAGAGAATCCATGGCTAATCTGCTAGCTCGGTGGCTTAGCTGGTAGGATGACGGACTTGCAAATGAAAGGCTGTGAGTTTGAATCCCCAGGCCGGCAGCTGAATAATATTAATTATGGATTTTAATTATAACCTATTAACAGCTTGCCGACCGCCGCAAGTACATATACTGCGGAAGTCAGCCCCGTTCAGACAAAGTGGCGAATGGGTACGTCACTCGCCTGCGAGCCAATAGGGGGCGAGCACACGCCACCGGAGGCGCGCTCCCGACCCCGCTCGCTCGCTGTAATCCCCGCTCGTGTGACCGGCGGACTCGATGTCCGCCAGTCACTCGCGATCGTCCGTTACAGAGGGAAAAAGGCAGGCGGCTAATGTAAACAAAGCCGCCTGTCATTCTCCCTTGTGTAAGTGCAGAGATCATACTGTCCTGCTATGCAGGATCGTATATCTCTGTAGTTACACAAATAGCCACATCCCTTTACAGTTAGAAACACGCCCCTAGGGACACACTTAACCCCTCCTTCTCCAATAAACTTAACCCCTTCCCTACCAGTGTCATTTTTACAGTAACAGTGCATATGTATAGTAGGGATGATCGAACTTTTGAAAAGTTTGGTTCGGCCAGAACACCCGAACTTCCCGAAAGTTTGGGTCCGGATTCCAGAACCCCATTGAAATCAATGGGACCCGAACTTCGGTAATCAAAAAACACCATTTTGAAGCCCTAAACCCCAATAAATGCCCCTAAAAAGTGCCTAGGGTTCTGGGTCATGCCCCAGGGACTATTAATCACACAAAAAAAGTTCTTAAAAATTGTCGTTTTTGATAGAGAGCCAATTATTGAAAAAATTATTGGAAAAAAAATGAGATTTCTCTGGATTTAGTGTCTGGGGGGTCTAAAAAGTGTACCTGTGAAGTTTCAGCTCTGTAGCATGTCCAGAACCAGAAAAAAAAGATAATTTTTCTTAGAATTTCAATAGCGCAGGGATGGGGCTACCCTCCTTTAACACCTGGGCGTTTTTGTTTCAGCCGTTTATTGGGCATTTTTTGGGCGTCTTTGGAGGCAGGCATGACATCTGAACTTCTGTATAGGGGTATATATATATATATAAATGTGTGTATATATATATATATACCTGTATACTTTTACCACAAAAAGTTCAGAATTCGGCCGAATTTCGAACAGTCAATGTTCGGGTCGAACCGATGGTCGACCCAAACCGTTCGATCATCCCTAATGTATAGCACTGGTTACTGTAGTAATGTCACTGATATCCCCAAAAGTGTCAAAAATGTCAGTCAAGGGTCGGATCTGTCCGCCGCAATGTCGCAGTCCCGCAAAAAAAATCGCAGATCGTCACCATTACTCGTTAAAAAAAACAATAAAAATTACAAAAATCTTTCCCTTAGTTAGTAAACGCAATAACTTTTGCGCAAACCAATCAAAATACGCTTATTGCGATTTTTTTTACCAAACATATGTAGCAGAAAACAAATCGGTCTAAAATGTTAAACAATTTAGATTTTTACTTTTTTTGGGGGGGAATTTCATATAAAAAAATGTGAAAAATATTATTATTTTTGCAAAATTGTCACTCTTTTTTTGTTTATAGCGCATGATCAAAAAATCGCACAGGTGATCAAATACCACCAAAAGAAAGCTCTGTTTGTGGGAAAAAAAGGACGTCAATTTCATTTGGGTACAGTGTCGCCTGACCGCGCAATTGTCCGTTAAAGTCACGCAGTGCCGAATCGCAAAATACCCCCTGGTCAGGAAGGGGGTAAAATCTTCCGGGGCTTAAGTGGTTAATTGTCCCGCCCCTTCTGAAGTGACGTCAGTAATTTATTCACTATTCACTGCACCTGAGCAATGGATTATGGGGCGCTGGTGATGTCAGAGCTCTATGAAAGAGCTGTCAATCTCAGATAGAGAATTGTTAGACAGAGAGAGTCTTAGGCTGGCCATACACTATACAATTTTCTTGTTCAACTTTCCTTTAGATTTACCAAAACCATGTAATATAGGGTCAAACCTAAACACTTTCAATTTGTATGCAGTCAGGCAGGCCCTTGCATTACATAGTTTAAGGTAAATCTAAAGGAAATTGAATAAGAAAATTGTATAGTGTATGGCCAGCCTTAGTTTACTCCTTGAATCCTTGGCCCAGCGGGTAATAGATTTATATCTCTTAAAGGCCAATTTTTTTTCCCTAATACATTTTTTTACATTACGTTTTAGCCACCCTGGTTTGGCCTTGGCTTTTCTAAATTTCCCATAGGAATGCACTATGAGATGCTTTTGTGGCAACTTTTTTTTTTAGCCAGGCAGTGTATATAAAACTATATAAATATATATATATATAAATATATGTGTGTATATTACATATTCTATATATATTTTAATATATAGAATATATATTATATTCTATTTATTAGAATTTAATAAATAGAATGCCCATATTTAAACTGCTCTCCTCCAGGGAGCAGTAGGCCAGTAAAAGGAGCTGTGAGCTCCGAGCACGTAGCCTCCACCTCCTTGTGTGTTTACCAGTGATCTGGACTTCTGCCCCATGCCTGTGATGTAATTTCTGCTTCTGCATTCCACACTAGTTTTCATGGGGGTACTCTGCTGGATACCCAGAATTCTACCTCCTTCTGGTGTTTGGGGATTGTGAAGCCCACAGGACCACCACAAACATCAGGGACCACATGCATCATGATAGGCTTGTATTGCTTTTAACTCTTGCAAGTGTTCTTAATCCTGTACATTAAAGGTTTATACGTAAATACTACACTTAGTGGGGCCTTCCCCCCTCCTTGCTTTCCATGTTTTACAGAGCCTCCGGACACACTCTGAGGATGGGTGTCTAGCTCTAAGTGTATATTTCTATCTGCTTGGACAGCAGATTTTTACTACACCAAATACAAATAGAGATGTACCGAACGGTTCGCCGGCGAACTGTTCCCGGCGAACTTCGAACGTTCGCGTTCGCCACTGCGGGCGAACATATGCGATGTTCGGTCCGCCTCCTATACATCATCATTGAGGCAAACTTTGACCCTGAACATCACAGTCAGCAGACACATTCCAGGCCAATCAGCATACCTCCCTCCCACACCCTCCCACCTCCTATAAATAAGCAAGGGCAGCATCCATTTTAGATCATTTCTGTGTTACTGAGAGCAGGGAAAGTGCTGGTGCTGCTGCTGCTGTTATAGCTGGGGACAGTTCCCGGTCTTGTTAGCCAGTGTTCTTGGTACACTCCTGCTGTAAGGACAGCACCCCAAAAAGCCCTTCCTAGGGCTGGTATTTGAGGGTTTTTTTGGATATATATATATATATATTGTCCCCAAAAGCCCTTTTGAGGGCTGGTATTTGTGTAATTTTTTTTGTTCTGTGATATATATATATATATATATATATATATATATATATATATATCTATTGTCCCCAAAAGCCCCTTTGAGGGCTGGTATTTGAGTATTTTTTTAATATATATATATATATGTAGCATGTCCAGAACCATAAAAAAAAGATCATATAGGTGTAAAAGGGGTTCCCACCATCCCTGCTCTACTGAAAAATTATCTTTTTTTTCTGGTTCTGGACATGCTACAGAGCTGAAACTTCACAGGTACATTTTTTAGACCCCCCAAACAATAAATCCAAAGACATTTTTTTTTGTTAAGTTTTTTTTTTTTTTCTAATAATTGGCTCTCTATCAAAAATGACAATTTTTAAGAACTTTTTTTGTGTGATTTAGTGTCTAGGGGGTCTAAAAAGTGTACCTGTGAAGTTTCAGCTCTGTAGCATGTCCAGAACCAGAAAAAAAAGATAATTTTTCAGTAGAGCAGGGATGGTGGGAACCCCTTTTACACCTATATGATCTTTTTTTTCTGGTTCTGGACATGCTACATATATATATATATATATATATATATATATGTATATATATATATATATATATATATATATATATATATATATATATATATATATATATATTAAAAAAATACTCAATACTTTGGGGACGATATATATATATATATATATATATATATATATATATATCACAGAACAAAAAAAATTACACAAATACCAGCCCTCAAAAGGGCTTTTGGGGACAATAGATATATATATATATATATATATATATATATATCACAGAACAAAAAAAATTACACAAATACCAGCCCTCAAAAGGGCTTTTGGGGACGATATATATATATCCCCAGCTATAACAGCAGCAGCAGCACCAGCACTTTCCCTGCTCTCAGTAACACAGAAATGATCTAAAATGGATGCTGCCCTTGCTTATTTATAGGAGGTGGGAGGGTGTGGGAGGGAGGTATGCTGATTGGCCTGGAATGTGTCTGCTGACTGTGATGTTCAGGGTCAAAGTTTGCCTCAATGATGATGTATAGGAGGCGGACCGAACATCGCATATGTTCGCCCGCAGCGGCGAACGCGAACATGCGAAGTTCGCCGGGAACTGTTCGCCGGCGAACAGTTCTGTACATCTCTATATTTTACTACAGATTGCTGTTCTAATCTGCTATTTAAAAATTACAAATTTAAAGGGGAATTTATTTTTAAGAGCACTTGCCATGCTCTTAACTACATTTTGCTGCCATTTTCAGCACTCTAGCCTTTTCCGTTGGTTTTTTAGAGCCATTTTAGTGCCTGAAAGTTCGGGTCCCCATTGACTTCAATGGGGTTCGGTGTCCGGGTAAAGTTCGAAAAAAGTCCGGGACACGGACCCGGACTTTTTTTTCAAGTTCGGCCGAACCCGCCGAACACGGACATCCAGGTGTCCGCTCAACTCTAATCAAATATCTTGTGCACCTTAAAAGTCTCACATTTCCATTCCATTTTTTAAATGTTTAACCATTGGGATGTTGGTGCCTTAACTTTCTTTCTTCCTGGTTATAACCAATTTTTACAAATTTAAGGAAAGTAGAACCACAAGTGAAACAAACTTGGGAATCCAATCTGCAATCATGCTCCTTTACCATGATGCAGATTCTTTGTGATCAATATGATTCAGATATCAGTGAGTTAGATAAGGAAATAACGAGCTGGCAGACTGAGCATAAAGCCATGGTTTCCTATCCAGGATATAGTGACAGTGATAAAAACTAAAGGAACATCTTACTAAATATGCTACCAATCTTATAAAAAGCAAAGAAAATACATTTCCGAGAGATAAAAAAGCGTATGACATAGAGCAAGCTTACAGATGGTCCCAGAAAAAGAATAAGGTATCAAGTCTGCTGACAAAGGGGGGAGGGGATATAGAACTAAGGAATAAGGGGAAGTATGTGAATATGTGTAAGAAAATATTGAAAAATTTGGCTTGGTATGTACCTACCCCCCCCCATTAATATGGCAACTGAACAAAAAAGTAGTTTTTGGCATTTTTGAGGAAGCTTTTAATGAGGGCATCATTGCCAAAGAAATGGTGGAATTCTTATGAGTTGAGTCCACTGAAACGCCAGTGTTTTACTCACTCCCAAAGGTTCACAAATCTTTGGTTGAGCCCCCTAGGCAACCCATAAACTCGGGCAATGGTTCCCTGACTGAAAAAGTTAGCGAATACATTGGAAGAATTCGACAGCCGTTTGTAACCAACCAGTTCTCATATGTGAGAGATACTTTACACTTGTTGACCATGTTGGAAGGTGTGACTTTTTGGAATTGATTTCACCAATATCGTTTATTTCAGGTTACATATTTAAGTGTGTAATTTTAGGAATATGTATTGATTTTTGAACACTATCACAGAGATAATCTATTCTGATCTATATCATTTTAGTATCACCATTTTTTTCACTATTGATTGAGAGCCATTTAAGTTTCCCCTGGAGCGCGATACCTCCCCCCTCCATAAACAAGACACTGCCATTTGCACTAAATGTGCCCCAGCATATGCCAATTTATATTTGGGTGAATGAGAGAGCTGGTTGTTCTCCAATGGGGTGTCGTTGGTGTGCCTGTCCAGGATTTTATCCTGGGGCAGGTACATTGACGATGTCCTAATATTCTGGACAGGAACCCCTGAGGAGTTTGAGGTTTTTTTATGAAAGAACTGTTGATTAATTCATAGTACATTAAAGTTTACCAGTGAATGGCATCATGAGAGGGTGACCTATCTGGACTTAGTCATTGAGATTACTGACCAACAAATGGTTAAAACTAAGCTATACAGAAAATCCACGACCACTAATAGTCTTCTACATGCGGAGAGTTTTCATCCACAACCTTTGGTTCATGGTATTCCAACAAGTCAATATCTAAGGGCTCTGAGAAATTGTTCAGATTCAACTGATTTTGAATCAGAGGCCAAGGAACTAAGAAATAGTTAACAAGGAAAGAAAGCGGAAAAGGGAAATGAAGAACGATTATGCATGCAACACATTGGCGACTAGGATCAAAGAAATATTCAGTAAGCATTGGTCCCTATTAATGAATGATACAATGATAAAAATATTTATTGATAAAAATATTTATTTCTAGTTTATTTATTTCTAAAATTGTGCAAAGAAAGGCCAGTTCCCTGAAGGACCTTTTGGTAAATAGCAACATAGGATGGAAACCCCCCCACCCCATACGACATATAAATGTGGGAATGCGGAGATGTGGCATGTGCAATTATTGTTCTTACATGGTGGAAGGTGATAGATTGGTCTTGTCGACAGGAAGGACCCTCAGGTGCGATCAGAAGGTGACGTGTGACACCATGGGAGTCATTTATGTCATCGTGTAAGACCATTTGAGCGGTTCGTAAATGTTTACAGGACCATGTCTATGATATTGAAACATACCATCTCAAAGTGCCTATTGCACGTCATGTATGTTTGCAACATAATAGGTATCTGAGATGTCTAAGTATATGGAATATTGAAGTCGTTCCTAATAATAAAAGAGGGGCGACTATGGTCGCATTGTCCTGCAGCATGAGACGAGATGGATTTGGGAACTGGAGGCAACCAAGCCCCCCCGGTCTCAATGACAATCTGATTTTCTCTCCATTTCTCCCCTGAATATATGCATATGTATATATGTTTTTTTTTTTTTCAGAGGAAAAGAACAGGGTATATATATATTATTGATTTACAATGTAATTTTGACATTAGGAGCTGCCTTCCAGTCCATTTGTAGATAATAATTCATTATTTGTGCTGTTTCATTCTATATGAGTAATTGTTGCTGCACTTCGTATATTGTTGGGCATTGTGTCAAAATGGAGTGATGCACCGCATATGCGCAATTGCCTAATGTTTGCCCATCTTTAGTGGGCGGTCGTTTATGATGCAACCATCTATGAACTCTAACGAGCGATCCATCATGACGTTCCGCACATGCGCAATGGCCTGATTTTTGGCCATCTTTAAGGGGTGGATGTCTATGATGTCGTCACGCCGCATATCCTAATGGGCACTGTGTTGTGGTGTCATGACGCATTGAGCATGCATGGTGGCCCGGTCTCCCCTATTTTTGTTCCAATATAAACAGGAAGATTGACTGGGAGCACTAAATAGCCTCTGAAGCAGCCGGTTTACCCATCAAAACTGGTCAGGTGTTTAGATAGCGCCCTGTTCACCTGCTCCTATGGCCCTTTTTGATACTACTGGCATATGAGAAACATTGGAAAATTGGAAAATTGGATGGCAATCGCTGAAGCAATGACCACAAGCAGAGACACCAAGAAGATAAGTACAAGATGATTCTATGGAGTTTTGCCAATATACGAATGCTTATCAGAAGTGTAGGAAATGTTTTTTTCATGAAAAAAGGATTGATATGTGGATTGAGATTGTACATATCCCAGTCTAAAGCTGTTTATTAGTCTATAAAGGCCAGAGGAGTACGAGAAGCATATGAAATTGCTGACTAGAGTACCTATGTAAAGGATGTCTCTGCTTTCCCTATAAGGGCACATCCCTATCCACACAGGGGTGATTTTTTTGCAGACTGAGGATATATTTATATGAATGGGTCTGTTCAGTGTAAATACATCCATGTAAGGGAAGTGAAGCATTTGACTACCATCAATTTGGAGAGGATATTTGTCATGTTATGAGTAAGCCTACTCTAGATCACGAATGTTACTAAATTTAATCCAGTGCTATATAGCCTGTTCTCTCTTGATTTATAGGGACAAAGTCAAGAATTCTGTTGGAAACATCATGGTCTTCCAAAAAAAAAACTTACTCCTTTTAAGAAATGACTGGGAAGTTTAAGTTGTGAATCCACTCTACTTTATATGGATATCAATCCCCTAAATTAGTAAGAGGATCTGTATATATATATACACATTAAGGATGGACTTTTAAGAAAATGCAAAAAATGTACTTCCTCTATTTTGCATTCAAATGGGATCCATTAGGACCTGGTATAGATCTTAAGTGCTATATGGGTATTTTCCCTTTCGCTGCATGTCATAAACACCTATAGGGTTAGACATGTGGTTGGGGCATACTACGCATATGTAATAGAAGTATACATTTTGAACATCCTTCATATATACACACAGTATCTCAGAAAAGTGATTACACCCCTCACATTTTCGTAAATATTTTATTATACCTTTTTTTGTGACAACACTGAAGAAATTACACTTTGCTACAATGTAAAGTAGTGAGTGTACAGCTTGTATAATGGTGTAAATTTGCTGTCCCCTCAATAAAAACTCTACACACAGCTAATAATGTCTAAACCCCTGCCAACAAAAGTGAGTACACCCCAAAGTCAAAATGTCCAAACTGGGCCCAATTAGCCATTTTCCCTCCCCGGTGTTATGTGACTCTTAGTGTTACAAGGTTTTAGGTGTGAATGGGGAGCAGGTGTGTTACATTTGGTGTTATCACTCTCACTCTCTCATACTGGTCACTGGAAGTTCAACATGGCACCTCATGGCAAAGAACTCTCTGAGGACCTGAAAAAAAGAATTGTTGCTCCACATAGAGATGGCTTAGGCTATAGGAAGGTTGCCAAGACCCTGAAACTGAGCTTAAGCATGGTGGCCAAGACCATACAGCGTATTAACAGGAAAGGTTCCACTCAGAACAGGCCTCGTTATGGTTGACCAAGGAAGTTGAGTGCACGTGCTCAGCGTCATATTCAGAAGTTTTCTTTGGGAAATAGATGTATGAGGGCTGCCAGGTTTAAGGGGTGGGGGGTCAGCCTGTCAGTGCTCAGACCATACTTCGCACACTGCATCAAATTGGTCTGCATGGCTGTCGTCCCAGAAGAGAGCCTGCAAACAGTTTGCTGAAGACAAGCAGACTAAGAACATGGATTACTTTAACCGGTTGCCGACCGCCGCAAGTACATATACTGTGGCGGTCAGCCCCGGCCAGGCAAAGTGACGTATGGGTACGTCACTAGCCTGTCACTTGCTTGTGAGCCAATAGCGGGCGAGCGCGCGAGCGCGGAGGCGTGCGCCCGCCCCGGCTCATTCCCTGGGAAGTCTGTGCGTGTGACCGGTGGACCCGATGTCCGCCGGTCTCTCACGATCGTCCGCCGTGAAGGGAGAAAGGCAGGCGGCTAATGTAAACAAGCTGAGTGTCATTCTCCCCTGTGTATGAATAGTGATCATACGGTTCTACTATGTAGGACTGTTGATCACTGTTCCTACACCAGTAGCCATGTCCAATCACAGTTAGAAGCACGCCCCTAGGGACACACTTAACCCCTCCTTCCCCAATAAAGTTAACCCCTTCCCTGCCAGTGTCATTTTGCAGTAACAGTGCATATATATAGCACTGATAACTGTAGTAATGTCACTGGTAATCCCAAAAGTGTCAAAAATGTCAGTCAAGGGTCCGATCTGTTCACCACAGTGTCGCAGTACCGCAAAAAAAATTGCAGATCGCCGCCATTACGCGTTAAAAAAACACCAAAAATGACAGAAATCTTTCCCTTAGTTAGTAAACGCAATAACTTTTGCGCAAACCAATCAAAATACGCTTTTTGCAATTTTTTTTACCAAACATATGTAGCATAAAACAAATTTGCCTAAAATGTTAAAAAAATTTATTTTTACATTTTTTTTTGGTAATTTCATATAAAAAAATGTGAAAAATATTGTTATTTTTGCAAAATTGACACTCTTTTTTGTTTATAGCGCAAAAAGTAAAAATTGCACACGTGATCAAATACCACCAAAAGAAAGCTCTGTTTGTGGGAAAAAAAGGACGTCAAATTTGTTTAGGTACAGTGTCGCACGACCGCGCAATTGTCCGTTAAAGTCACACAGTGCCGAATCGCAAAAAAACCCTGGTCAGGAAGGGGGTAAAATCTTCCGGGGCTTAAGTGGTTGACAATGTCCTGTGGTCTGATGAGACCAAGATAATCTTATTTGGTTCAGATGGTGTCAAGTGTGTGTGGCAGCAACCATATGAGGAGTACAAAGACAAGTGTGACTTGCCTACAGTCAAGTATGGTGGTTGGAGTGTCATAGTCTGGGGCTACATAAATGCTGCCGGCACTTGAGAGCTTCAGTTAATTGAGGGAACCATATATGCGAATATTTACTGTGACTTACTGAAGCAGAGCATGATCCTCTCCCTCCAGAGACTGGGTGGCAGGGCAGTATTCCAACATGAGAACGCCCATAAACACACCTCTAAGACGACCACTGCTTTGCTAAAGAAGCTGAGAGTAAAGGTTATGGACTGGCAAAGCATGTCTCCAGACTTAAACCCTATTGAGCATCTGTGGGGCATCTTCAAATGGAAGGTGGAGGAGCACAAGGTCGCTAACATGCACAAGCTCCTTGATATCATCATGAAGGAGTGGAAGAGGACTCCAGTGGCAACCTGTTAAGCTCTGGTGAACTCCATGCCCAAGAGGGTTGGGGCAGTGCTGGAAAATAATAGTGGCCGCACCAAATATTGACACATTGGGCCCAATTTGGACATTTTTACCTAGGGGTGTGCTCACTTTTGTTGTCAGTGGTTTAGACATTAAGGGCTGTGTGTTCAGTTATTTTGAGGGGACAGCGGATTTACACTGTTACACTGTTATACAAGCTGTACACTCACTACTTTACATTGTAGTAAAGTGTCATTTGTTCAGTGTTGTCACATAAAAAGATATAATAAAATATTATACAAAAATGGGAGGGGTGTACTCATATATATATATATATATATATATATATATATATATATATATATATATATATATATATATATATATATATATATATATATATATATATATATATATATATACATATAATGGAGGCCAATATGGGGCAGGTGATTCAGGATTTGTTTTTTAAATGTGACGTCATTTGTACATGTTGTATGTTGGTTTTATATATCTTCAATAAAGGATGAATTTTTATATACATAGATGGGAGTCAGCAGCATGTGCATTTACA
The DNA here is from genome assembly GCF_965119305.1 of Pelophylax lessonae. Classification (NCBI taxonomy): domain Eukaryota; kingdom Metazoa; phylum Chordata; class Amphibia; order Anura; family Ranidae; genus Pelophylax; species Pelophylax lessonae. The sequence continues at coordinate 104,377,285 of NC_138777.1, read as the reverse complement.
TGTTATATTCTTCATGTACATTTAAAGTACCCTTAAAATTATTTTATAATTAAACAATATAGAGGAGGAGGTTGAGCTTGTATCCATCTTAGGTTTGGTGTTTATAGTGTATTCAAGATTGGTTGAATTAGTTCCATCTACCTGATCAAAGGGGGAAGTTTTGTATACCTTGTAGGACTTTGTGGTGTGGTTTTGTTCTAGTATCATAAGTGATACCCTATGATTGCACATTTAGCGAAATTGTGTATCAAACATTTTTTTTTTTTTTAACTATAGTAAATTTTGTGTTGTATCAAAGAATTTGTGCACCTTAAAAGTCCTGTATTTCTGTTCAATTTTTTGAATGTTCCTATACCTGTTTTATTTGGTGATAAAAGATACCTTTTTTTTTTCATTTTTCTTTTCCACCTTTTGGACCCTTCTCTTCTCTAACCCCATGTCAATTTGTCAAACAACTGCCCCTGATTAGGGATGATCGAACTTTTGAAAAGTTCGGTTCGACCAGAACACCCGAACTTCACGAAAGTTCGGTTCGGATTTCAGAACCCCATTGAAATCAATGGGACCCGAACTTCTGTAATCAAAAAACACCATTTTTAAGCCCTAAAACCCAATAAATGCCCCTAAAAAGTGCCTAGGGTTCTGGGTCATGCCCCAGGGACTATTAATCACACAAAAAAAAGTTCTTAAAAATTGTCGTTTTTGATAGATAGCCAATTATTGAAAAAATAAAAAAAAAAAAAAAAAAAGAGATTTCTTTGGATTTAGTGTCTGGGGGGTCTAAAAGTTGTACCTGTGAAGTTTCAGCTCTGTAGCATGTCCAGAACCAGAATTACAGCATACCAAACCTTCAAAAATGACTTTTTTGCTTAACCGCACCTTTCTTTTGCTCCTAATCAACGGCTCAGCCAATGTGTATGATGGGGACATAATGCAGTGCACTGGGAACAAGATTAGAGGTTTTTTTGGAAAAAGGTGCTGTCTCTTTAAATGTGCATATAATTAACGGGTGTATTTCCACAATGGGGCTTTTATTACCAAATGTTTCAAGAAGTCCAAAGATGTATGTAATTGCACTTTATTTCATGTAAAATGGTGTTTGGTGCACTTTAACTTGAAATCTCACAAGAAACAGACATATATGCACGGATACATTGAGGGTTAGGGGTAGGGGCCACAATGTAGTGCAGAGTGAACAAGATTAGAGATGTTTTGGATGAATACTGTTGTCTCTTGACTTTGAATAGAAGTAAAGGATGCTTAAAAATTGGGCATTTGGTGGTGCGGACGATGCCTTGACACCATATCCCTATGAAAGTGCTGGTAATGAAAGCAATAATTGCCTTTGTAAGGAAAAAAATTACAATGATATGCATCTGTGTGACAGGTGCGCAAAAATTGTTGTTTGGGTGTTGGCGGAGCCATACCACTGTAAGCCCAAAGAGCTGGTGTTGAAGAAGGCGTAAAAATTATGAAGGTGTGCACCTGTGGAACAGGTGCGCAAACATGGTAGTTTTGGTGTTGGCGGAGCCTCCCCACCATAACCCCAAAGAGCTGGCTTTGAAGGAGGCCCAAAAATTGTAAAGGTGTGCACCTGTGGAACAGGTTCGCAAACATGGTAGTTTTTGTTTAGCATAGCCTCCCCACCTTAACCCCAAAGAGCTGGTGTTGAAGGAGGCCCAAAAATTGTAAAGGTGTGCACCTGTGGAACAGGTGCGCAAACATTGTCGTTTTTGTTTAGCATAGCCTCCCCACCTTAACCCCAAAGAGCTGGTGTTGAAGGAGGCCCAAAAATTGTAAAGGTGTGCACCTGTGGAACAGGTGCGCAAACATTGTCGTTTTTGTTTTAGCATAGCCTCCCCACCTTAACCCCAAAGAGCTGGCGTTGAAGGAGGCCCAAAAATTGTAAAGGTGTGCACCTGTGGAACAGGTGCGCAAACATTGTCGTTTTTGTTTTAGCATAGCCTCCCCACCTTAACCCCAAAGAGCTGGTGTTGAAGGAGGCCCAAAAATTGTAAAGGTGTGCACCTGTGGAACAGGTGCGCAAACATTGTCGTTTTTGTTTTAGCATAGCCTCCCCACCTTAACCCCAAAGAGCTGGTGTTGAAGGAGGCCCAAAAATTGTAAAGGTGTGCACCTGTGGAACAGGTGCGCAAACATTGTCGTTTTTGTTTTAGCATAGCCTCCCCACCTTAACCCCAAAGAGCTGGTGTTGAAGGAGGCCCAAAAATTGTAAAGGTGTGCACCTGTGGAACAGGTGCGCAAACATTGTCGTTTTTGTCATAACCAAAATGAGGTTCTGTGAACGTAAAGAGAATGAGAGGAGGGTTTGAGGGTGGCACCATGGTCCAGGCTTAAACTGAGGCTCAACTGCCACATCACAACGATAGCCTAGTCTACAAGGTCTGCATCAGGTGCATCAAAGCTTGATATCCACGACTGATTCATCTTAATGAATGTCAAACGGTCGACTGAGTCGGTGGAGAGTCTAGTTCGATGGTCTGTGACGAATCCTCCTGCTGCGCTGAATGCCCGTTCCGATAGGACACTGGAAGCAGGGCAGGCCAACAACTCCATGGCATACTGGGCCAGTTCTGGCCAGTGGTCTAATCTTAAGACCCAGTATGCCAGTGGATCGGATTCGTCACATGAAAAGCCCTCTGTGTCACTTTGTGCCCTCACGTAATCGTCCACCATGTGATGCAGACGCTGTCGATGCGATGTGGCAGCTGAGAGGCCTGGGCGGTGAGGACTAAAAAAAGACCGAAAGGCATCCGTCAACCGCACGCCTTCTCCAACGCTCCTCTCGTGACCACCAGTAGAATCCATGGTAGGTTGTCCCCGCCCCTGCACCCTACGGGAGTCGGGGAACATGTTCACCAGATTCCTCTTGAGACTGTCCTCAAGGGATTTGATCCTGTGGACTCTATGGGTGGATGGGAAAAGCTCCGAGACTTTACACTTGTACCGGGGGTCAAGTAGGGTGGCCAACCAATAGTGGTTAGTCTCTTTAATGGCCTTGATTCTGGGGTCCTTTCGCAGGCTCTGGAGCATGATGTTTCCCATGCGTCGCAAATTAGCGAAGGCCTGAGAAGCTGACTCCTCGGGGTCACTCATAACGACATTATCTTCAACGGGCTCCTCCTCCTCCCAGCCACGTACTACTCCAAAGTGTCCCGAGGGAGTCAAACTAGGCCTTGCAGATTGCCGCATGTCTTCCTCCTCCTCCTCCTCAAACCCTGCAAAAGTTCCCGCAGAATCGTCCTCCTCCTCCTCTTCCACCCCTGGATCCTGCTCGGGCCTCTGGGAGCTAGGCATAATGGGGTCAGGATTCTCAGGATAAAGGGGGCCTTGAGAGGCAAGGAAGTCCTCCTCTTCCTCCTGCTGCTCTGCCTCCAGTGCCCTGTCCATAATGCCACGCAGAGTGTGCTCCAACAAAAACAGTACCGGTAGGGTGTCACTGATGCATGCGCTGTCCCGGCTGACCATCCTTGTGGCCTCCTCAAATGGCGAGAGGACAGCGCATGCATCCTTAATCAAAAGCCACTGCCGTGGTGAAAAGAAGCCCAGGCGCGCAGAGCCAGTGCTGGTGCCGTACTCGCATAGGTATTCATTGAGGGCCCTCTGCTGCGTGTACAGGCGCTGCAGCATAGCCAAGGTGGAGTTCCAGCGGGTGGGCATGTCACAGATGAGGCGGTGTACCGGCAGGTGAAACTCGCGCTGCACTTCGGCCAAACGTGCAGTGGCACTGTACGACCGCCTGAAGTGACTGCACACCCTTCTTGCCATCCTTAGCACATCCTGCATTCCCGGGTACGAGTTCAAAAACCGCTGTACCACGAGATTCAGGACATGCGCCAGGCATGGCACATGGGTTAACTTTCCCTGACGAAGGGCGGCCAGGAGGTTTGACCCATTATCAGTAACCACCATCCCTGGCTGCAGCTGGCGTGGTGTCAACCACCTCTGGGCCTGTGCCTGCAGAGCCCCAAGAATCTGAGGGGCAGTGTGCTGCCTGTCCCCTAGACACACAAGCTGCAGCACTGCGTGACACCTTTTGGCCTGAGACATAGAATAGCCCTTTGAACGTTTACGTGGTATCTCATCATATTCAAAGGACCATTCTGCAGAGGAGGGCATGGAGGAGGTAGAGGAGGAGGAGCAGGAGGGGGTAGAAGTGATCGATCTACCCGGATCAGCGACACCACCAGCTGTTTGCAGACGTGGGGGCAACACTGGCTGCAGCACCGAGCCCTGGCTACAATCCCTTCCACTGGCAAGCAGTGTCACCCAGTGAGCAGTGACAGAAATGTACCGTCCCTGCCCATGTTTGCTTGACCAAGTGTCAGCCGTCAAGTGTATCTTACGGCTGACTGACTTGGCCAGGGATGACACTACATTGCCTTCCACATGTTGGTATAGGGATGGCAGGGCCTTACGGGAAAAGTAATGCCGACTTGGCACCTGCCACTGTGGAACTGCACATTTTGCGAAGTCACGGAAGGGAGCAGACTCTACCAGGTTAAATGGTAATAGTTGCAGAGCCAGTAGTTTAGCCAAACTACTGTTTAGACGCTGGGCATGTGGGTGGCGGGGAGTATACATTTTTTTTCGTTCCAGCATGTGTGGAATCGAAATTTGGCGTCTAGATGATACAGCTGGTGGTGTGCTGGAGGTAGATGCGACACTGCCTGCTATATCATCATCCCTGCCAGTGGAGGCTGCCAACAGGTGACGAGTGACTATAGCAGGGCCAGGAACAGACTGATGTGCAGGTGGAGCAGGTGGAGCAGATGGAGCATGAGGAGGAGCGCGAGGAGAACTAGGAGGCCGACTGACCAATCTTTGGCCCTTTTGTGGGTTCTTTAAATGCTCCTGCCAACGGGCCGAGTGGTGGGTTGTCAAATGCCTGTTTAGGCAGCTTGTACCCAGGTGGTTGACATTTTTGCCACGTTTTATACCCTTCTTACAAATCTTGCAGATCGCAACTGTTTTATCTGCATGGGATGTCTCAAAAAAGGCCCAGCAAGATGAGGTGTGTATAGTGGCCCGGGAGACAACAGGTGCGGCCTTAGATGGAGTAGGCCGTCTGCTCTCCCCTCTTGCTTGCTCTGCCTCCTCCTCAACCTCAGACCCAACATCTGACTCCATCAAAGACTGAGCATCAGGCCTGGCCTGGGAGACAACAGGTGCGGCCTTAGATGGAGCGGGCCGTCTGCTCTCCCCTCTTGTTTGCTCTGCCTCCTCCTCAACCTCAGACCCAACATCTGATTCTATCAAAGACTGAGCATCAGGCCTGGCCTGGGAGACAACAGGTGCGGCCTTAGATGGAGCGGGCCGTCTGCTCTCCCCTCTTGTTTGCTCTGCCTCCTCCTCAAACTCAGACCCAACATCAGACTCCATAAAGGACTGAGCATCAGGCTGGAGTAGATGGCCGACACTGTGGTCAAACAGCTCAGCTGACTCCTCTGCCATGTCTGAAATTGGGTCTAAGGGAGGACATGAGGTGGACATGGACTCATCTGTATTTGTTCTGACAACTGCAGAAGACTGACCACTTTTCTCTGCCTGGGTCACTGTAGTTGCAGATGATGCCGATGATGAGGGTTTGTTCATATAGTCCACCACCTCCTGTACATACTGTGGACGTATAGCTTGGCCACTGCCGGAGAACAATCCAAATGGTGGCCTGGCTGAGGACTGACCACCACGTCCACCCCTGCCTCTAGACACCCTAGAAGCTGTGCCCCTTTCCGCAGCAGGGCCACGTATGCCTTTTCTTGGTCTACCAGGCATATTTGTCACTGATGCGTTGGCAACTGTGTGCGGTGAAAAACGCACACTGCTATGCGACCCACAGTTGTCGCTGGATACAGCACAGCAGTTGCGGTTCACGCACAGTAGCAAAGCCTTTTGCACAGTGGACCTAACGCTTTGAACAACAGGCGTTAGGTTGTCACTGATGCGTTGGCAACTGTGTGCGGTGAAAAACGCACACTGCTATGCGACCCACAGTTGTCGCTGGATACAGCACAGCAGTTGCGTGTCACGCACAGTTGCAAAGGCTTTTGTACAGTGCACCTAACGCTTTGAACAACAGGCGTTAAGTTGTCACTGATGCGTTGGCAACTGTGTGCGGTGAAAAACGCACACTGCTATGCGACCCACAGTTGTCGCTGGATACAGCACAGCAGTTGCGGTTCACGCACAGTAGCAAAGCCTTTTGCACAGTGGACCTAACGCTTTGAACAACAGGCGTTAGGTTGTCACTGATGCGTTGGCAACTGTGTGCGGTGAAAAACGCACACTGCTATGCGACCCACAGTTGTCGCTGGATACAGCACAGCAGTTGCGGTTCACGCACAGTAGCAAAGCCTTTTGCACAGTGGACCTAACGCTTTGAACAACAGGCGTTAGGTTGTCACTGATGCGTTGGCAACTGTGTGCGGTGAAAAACGCACACTGCTATGCGACCCACAGTTGTCGCTGGATACAGCACAGCAGTTGCGTGTCACGCACAGTTGCAAAGGCTTTTGTACAGTGCACCTAACGCTTTGAACAACAGGCGTTAAGTTGTCACTGATGCGTTGGCAACTGTGTGCGGTGAAAAACGCACACTGCTATGCGACCCACAGTTGTCGCTGGATACAGCACAGCAGTTGCGGTTCACGCACAGTAGCAAAGCCTTTTGCACAGTGGACCTAACGCTTTGAACAACAGGCGTTAGGTTGTCACTGATGCGTTGGCAACTGTGTGCGGTGAAAAACGCACACTGCTATGCGACCCACAGTTGTCGCTGGATACAGCACAGCAGTTGCGTGTCACGCACAGTTGCAAAGGCTTTTGTACAGTGCACCTAACGCTTTGAACAACAGGCGTTAAGTTGTCACTGTATTTTGCTGCCTAGCAAGCACGTATACCTGCTGTGATACAGCAGCACTGTGCCACGTGCTCACTAAACAGAACCCTCACACTTTCCCTACAGAAACTAAATTTTCAAATCTAACTAATGTAGTACAAAGTTCCCTAACTACACTAGATATCCCTTTCCACTAAATAGAAAGCTCCATACAGCAGAAGACTGACACTGTCCCTTAAGTTTTTTTTTTTTTTTTTTTTAACTCTAAGAACCAGCACAATCGCTGTATCTAACTACACTGGCTGTAAGCTAAATACAATTCTGCTATATGGAGCTTTAGAACCACTCGATATGTAGGAAATGTAGTGTAGCAAGCAGGAGTCAGACAGAACTGCTTCAACTCTCTTCAACAGGCTCTGGATAACTGTGCTAGGGGTTAGGCGGGGCCATCTTATATAGTGTGGGGCGTATTCACTCCTGATTGGCCTCTGGTCCCCGTAGTCACTCCAATCACGTTCCTAGGAGACTCCTGCCCCCTCATTGGCTTTTGCAGACGTTTCTGGGCCAATCACGGGCTTTTAAAGCCCAGTTCCTGTCCCAGTGCATTTTGGGCGGTTCTGGTGGCCGAATACCGAACTTTTGCCGCAAAAAGTTCGGTATTCGGCCGAATATCGAACATCCAATGTTCGGGTCGAACCGATGGTCGACCCGAACCGTTCGATCATCCCTACCCCTGATCCCCTCTATAAATCATAGAGCAATACCCCACTGAAAACATTGTATTATTTTAAACACTTGTTTCTCTATCTCCTGGTGGCTGTGTGTAATTATTCAATTCAATGTTTTCACACAACTGTGAGAACCTCTGTAGGACCCCCATCTACAGTCTAATATTTGCATAGTGAATGTTCCCTCTCATGTTGCCATCAACTCCCCGTATGTCCTTTCTGTATTACTGTTGTGTTGTGCCACTCTTGTTGTACCCTGTACTGTTGATGTATGGTTGCCATGAACATATTTAATACAAATTTTATGAGAATAAAAGTGTAATTTTGCTGGTCTCTTTATAATTCTTATTGTTTTCTAATTTTTTTTTTTTAGGCCCTATCTCTCCTAGATATCTTTTCTCCTGGCAGCAGTGTTTTGTCAGACAATAACTTTGATGCTTGTAAATGTGTGGAAACATATCTAGAAGTGTTTAGGTGCATCAAGCTCTTGGAAAATAACCATTTGCCGACTGCCAGCAGTACATATACTGCGGTAAGTCGTCTATATTGCGTGAAATGATGTACCTGTGCATTGTTTCGTGGACTAGCGTTCATCTAGTCAGTCCATCCCCAACACAATTAGAAAGCCACTGGTGTTAAATCCTTCCCTGCCAGTGTCATTAGTATAGTAACAGAGCATATTTTTAGGACTGATTAATGTAGCAATGTCACTGGTCCCCTCAAAAGTGTCAGTTTGGTTTTTGATCTGTCAGCTGCAATGTTGCAGTCCCGCAAAAAATCGCTGATTACCGTCATTACTAGTAAAAATATAAATAAATAAATAAAAATGCCATAAATCTATCCCCTAGTTTGTAGATGCAATGCTTTTTGCGCAAACCAATCAATATACACTTATTGGGATTTTTTTTACCAAAAATATGTACCAAAATACATATTGGCCTAAAATGATGAAAAAAATAGACTTTTTAATTTTTTTTATTGGATGTGTTTTATAGAAGAATGAAAAAAATGATAGTTTTTTTTTTCAAAACTGTCACTCTTTTTTGTTTATAGCTCAAAAAATAAAAACTGCTAAGGTGATCAAATAACACCAAAAGAAAGCTCTATTTGTGGGAAAAAAAGGACATCAATTTTATTTGGGTACAACGTTGCACGATCGCACAATTGTCAGTTAAATAATGCAGTGCCGTATTGCAAAAAATGGCCTGGTCATTAGGGGAGTAAAACCTTCCTTCCAGAAGTGGTTAATTATTTTTATTAACCAGAATATTCATTTGTTATGGCCATTGAAATGCATTAATGCTCAAGCACTTGATACACTCTAGCGTTTTTCTGCCAAATTGCCGCTGCTCCTGATTGCACTTGCAGTGTTTTCTTTCTGCCTCTAAACTCCTATGTGTGCATGGACATAAAGGGTAACATACAGGGGTGTTTTGAGGCAGAAAAAAAAAAAAACAGATGCTTCTAACAGCAGTGTTAAAAAAAAAGTGTGTATGAGGCCATATAGCTTATATAATTGTTAATATCTGTAACATTTACCCTATGTTCACATTTTTCTAAATTGGAATGTGACCACATGTGCAGATTGCCAGATCACTTCACAAAACTGAAAGCAATATTCCAGCAAATATATGGAACTGATTTACTAAAAGAGTAGAAAAGCTTCACTATGTATAGTTAAAATTCACTTTGCATAGTGAGTGTTTACTTCAGCTTGGTGAATAGGGTTAAGCTGTGTTGGCATCAACATGCAATCTCATGGATCTCTTGTTCATATTTGGCTCACAATGAAAATAGCTTCCAGCCTATTTTATAAGCGAAGTGAGCATTTTCTACTCCTTAGCAAATCAACCTTTATGTGCATTCATAGTTGCTAGAATTTTTCATTAGAGCACCTGGAAAATCTGTTGGAGAAGCATACAGTAAGAAAAAAGGTTTTATGTCCCAAAAGTAAAGCTTTCTTGAAAATGTAAATCAGAAGAGATAACATTAGTTTGTATGGCACTGCAACTGCAAAGAGGAGGATACAGAGGTTGAGGGAGTTTAAATTGTGAAGGGAATGGGAGTAAATAAGTTTATCAAAATAAAAAGAGCAATAGCAGATAACAGATGTCACAAATTTCAAAGTTTGTGGCTAGAAATGATTTATTTTTTGAAGGATTTTCTTAAGAGATCAGAAGCTTTTGCCTTTGAAAGCTCAGTGCAGATATCCTTAGCAGCAGAGCTGTAAGAACTAGGGTCATCAACACACGATGATCCTAGTATACAAAATGAGTTAGGGGATGATATAGGTTATTTGTTATGAGGTTAGAATGTTTATTTTAAGTTTAATGGTTTTGTTTAAAGTTCGATTTTAAAAGGTTAATTAGGTGCTAAGGGAGGTTGAATGTTAAAGCGCCAATCTAGAGTTTAGGTTAAGGGTTATGGTAGAGGTTAACTGTTAGTATCTTTGCGACTGGTGAGTATCTGCGACAGGTATCTTTGCGACTGGTGAGTATCTTTGCGACTGGTGAGTATCCTTGCGACTGGGGAGTATCCTTGCGACTGGTGAGTATCCTTGCGACTGGTAAGTATCCTTGCGACTGGTGGGTATCTTTGTGACTGGTGGGTATCTTTGCGACTGGTGAGTATCTTTGCGACTGGTGAGTATCTTTGTGACTGGTGAGTATCTTTGCGACTGGTGAGTATACTTGCGACTGGTGAGGATCCTTGCAACTGGTGAGTATCTTAGTGACTGGTTAGTATATTAGCGACTGGTGAGTACCCCAGGTTTAGTACCAGGGGAATGTGAGGTAGTGTAGGTAAGGAAGAGCAGGTCGTTAACATTATCCCCATAGAGTAGTGGGTAATAATGTCCGACAGGATTGGTGATGCCACTCAGTGCACTTCTTGCGCCATGTATGAGTTCCTTGATGAACCAATCGAGGGCGAATACTGCTGTGCAAGATGTGAGCGACTTGTTGCTCTGGAAGACCAGATCCTGGATCTAGCGAACACAGTGGCAAGACTGCGTCGCATCAACAACCTGGAAAGGAGCTTGGACATTACCCATCAGGCGCTGGCAGGGGCCAGTATAGCGGAGGGAGGAATAGAGGAGACGCAAGCAGCAGAGGTACGCAGCTGGGTGACTGTTAGGAAGGTTAGTGGGATGAGTGTCAGGGAGGCCAGTCCTGAGTTGGTACACCCTAACATATTTGCCGAGTTGCAGGTTGAGGGGGATATCAGCTCAGGGGTGGCAGAACTGGAGCATGCACCCTCCCCCAGCTGCCAGGGGAGTGGTGGCTCCAGGAAGAAGGGGGGCGTTGACTCAGGAAAGGTTAGACAGGTTGTGGTAGTTGGGGACTCAATTATCAAGAGGACAGAGAGGGCAATCTGTAAAAAAGATCTTGGTAACCGAACAGTATGTTGTTTACCGGGCGCCCGCGTTCGGCACATCGCAGATCTGGCAGACAGATTATTTTGCGGGGCTGGGGATGACCCAGCGGTCATGGTGCATGTGGGCAATAATGACAAAGTAAAAGGTAGGTGGAGGATCCTAAAGAACGATTTCAGGGACTTAGGTAATAGATTGAGGAAAAGGACCTCCAAGGTGGTTTTCTCTGAAATACTGCCTGTACCTCGAGCCACACAAGAGAGGCAGAAGGAGATTAGGGAACTTAACAAGTGGCTGAGGAATTGGTGTAGGAAGGAGGGGTTTGGGTTCCTGGAGAACTGGGTTGACTTCTCAGTCGGCTACCGGCTCTTTAGTAAGGATGGGCTGCACCTTAATGGGGACGGTACAGCTCTTTTGGGGAGAAAGATGGCCACCAAGTTAGAGGGGCTTTTAAACTAGGAGACGGGGGGAGGGCTCAGAAGTAGAGTCAGTTAGGAGGGAGCAAAGGACTGAAGGCAGTTGTAGGGTCAGCAGCGACAGTAGGTCCACAACGTCAACTGGTAGGTCTGTGCGGGAGAACCTCAGACCAAACAGGAATAAACATAACCACCAATCACGTTTAACTTCCGTAAAATTAAGAGGGGTATATGATAATGCCAGGAGCCTAGCTAATAAAATGGATGAGTTGGAAATATTAGTACATGAGGAGGACATAGACCTTGTGGGAATAGCGGAGACTTGGTTCGACCCCTCACATGACTGGCTGGCAAATATCCAAGAGTATTCGGTGTACCGGAAGGACAGGGTAGGAAAAAGAGGGGGAGGGGTATGTCTCTACGTCAAGAACAATGTAAGGGTGATTGAGAGGAGTGACATTATGGAAGGGATGAGTATGGAGTTAGAATCCGTATGGGTAGAACTCCATAGGGAAGGAGAAAAGGGAAAAGTAATTGTGGGGGTTTGCTATAGGCCACCTAAACAAGGGGAGGAGGTAGAGCTGGAATTTTTAGCACTATTGGGTAAGATTGGCAAAGCTAGGATCAGTCATCATATTGGGGGACTTCAATTATCCCAACATTGACTGGGGAGAGGGGATTACACACTCACATAAGGCCCGTCTATTCACGGAAACCTTACAGGATAATTACATGTCGCAGTTGGTGGATTCTCCTACTAGAGAAAACGCAATCCTGGATCTATTGATCACTAATGACCCATACCTAATCTCGGAGGTAGGAGTCCAGGACTACCTGGGCTCTAGCGATCACAGGATGATCACATTTAGCGTAAATAACAATATAGCAAGGCAAGTGGGGAACATAAGAACCCTTAACTTCAGAAGGGCAAACTTTCCAAAATTGTACTCATTGATGGAAAGGGTTAACTGGGACCAAACCTTGGGATCACTGACCACAGAGGAAAAATGGGAATGCTTTAGGAACATATTAAGTAAATGCATCTTGCAGTGCATTCCTATGGGAAATAAATTTAGAAGAGACAAAGCCAAACCTGGCTGGCTAAACCGTAGCGTTAAAAAACTTATTAGGGGTAAAAAATTGGCCTTCAGGAAATATAAATCAGAGGGCACAGTATTGGCTTTCGACCAATACAAGGAGGCAAATAAGAAGAGTAAACACGAAATCAAGATGGCTAAAATAAACTTTGAGAGACAAATAGCGGAGGATAGTAAAAAAAAAACCCAAAGAAATTCTTTAAATATATCAACAGCAGAAAAACTAGGGCAGAGCATATTGCACACATAATTAACAATGATGGCAGGATGGTTACAGAGGACACTGAAAAAGCAACCATGCTGAATGCTTTTTTCTCGTCAGTCTTTACACAGGAAACGGAGGGGTACACTGACCATGACTGTATGGTTAGTAGTAATACACAGGACTTGCCACTATGGCTAACAGAGGGTGAAATCAGGGAAAGGCTGGATAAACTTAACACAAACAAATCACCAGGCCCGGATGGCGTACATCCGAGAGTACTCAAGGAACTCAGTAAGGTTATATCTAGACCACTGTTCCTGATTAGTGTTGAGCGAACACGGACTGTATTATTCGTGTTCGTACCGAATAATTGAATTTTTTGTACCCGAACACGGACACGGACACTTTACTGTATGTTCGGGTAAAAATCCGTGTTCGGTCGTTTTATTTCCGGGTTTTGCATGCTTTGGCGCTCTTTTCATGGCGGGCTTTCAACAGCCAATCAACAATCGTTTAACTGGTGTGCCTTAAGCCATCCCAGCCATGCCTGCAAATGTCTCAGTAGCTGTGATTGGCCGTCTGAAGCATGTGACCAAGTCTTTATAAGTTCGAGGCAGCCGCAGCGGCGTCATTATGCTGCTTAGATTCAGGGACAGAGCACACATCAACGTGCTGGCTGCTGATTAGGGAAAGATAGGCAGGAAAAAACCATTTGTGTCCGGATAGAATTGAGGGACAGGTCGGAGTGTTTAGGCAGGGCGAGTTGTAGGCATTTTAGGGATAGAGTCTGCTGAATTATATAGGGTCAGTGTCTTCTACAAACTACAATCGATATTGCTGTGTGGGGGGTGGGGTCTGCACTCAATCCTGATCTACGATCTCTTCTCAATCCTGTTAGGGACAGAGTCTGCTGAATTTTAGGGAAACTGTGTTCTACAAACTACAATCGATATTGCTGTGTGGTGTGGGATTGGAGATAGGCAGGTGTCAGTGATCCACATCCATTTTTCTGTGTGTGAGCTGCAGTGAACACAATCTTTTTGGGCTGCAGTGAACACAATCTTTTTGGGCTGCAGTGAACACAATCTTTTTGGGCTGCAGTGAACACAATCTTTTTGGGCTGCAGTGAACACAATCTTTTTGGGCTGCAGTGAACACAATCTTTTTGGGGTGCAGTGAACAAAATCTTTTTGGGGTGCAGTGAACACAATCCTTTTTGGTGTGCAGTGAACACAATCTTTGTGGGGTGCAGTGAACAAAATCCTTTGTGGGGTGCAGTGAACACAATCTTTTTGGGGTGCAGTGAACAAAATCCTTTTTGGGGTGCAGTGAACAACATCCTTTTTGGGGTGCAGTGAACACAATCTTTTTGGGGTGCAGTGAACAAAATCCTTTGTGGGGTGCAGTGAACACAATCTTTTTGGGGTGCAGTGAACACAATCTTTTTGGGGTGGAGTGAACAACATCCTTTTTGGGGTGCAGTGAACAAAATCCTTTTTGGGGTGCAGTGAACAAAATCATTTTTGGGGTGCAGTGAACACAATCTTTTTGGGGTGCAGTGAACACAATCTTTGTGGGGTGCAGTGAACACAATCTTTTTGGGGTGGAGTGAACAACATCCTTTTTGGGGTGCAGTGAACAACATCCTTTTTGGGGTGCAGTGAACACAATCTTTTTGGGGTGCAGTGAACACAATCTTTGTGGGGTACAGTGAACAGAATCTTTGTGGGGTGCAGTGAACACAATCTTTGGGGGGTACAGTGAACACAATCTTTGTGAGGTGCAGTGAACACAATCTTTGTGGGGTGCAGTGAACACAATCATTGTGGGGTGCAGTGAACTCAATCTTTGTGGGGTACAGTGAACACAATCTCATACTGAAGGTTTGAGGGTGCTGCCTGTTCCATACTCCCCCTACTCCTCATCTAGCCTTTTAGGGGTACAAACAATAGTAATTGGGGCCTAGTGTGGTTGTGTACGTGTGATATACATACACTTTTTTGGGATCATATTTTCTATTCCGCTATTTAATCAAAAACCTTTGGGGATCAGTTAAATTGGGGGATAGTCTGTGTTGGTACGTGTGAGAGAGATCCACCTTTCCAAGTTGTTGGGGTTCATCTCATACTTCTGAAGGTTTGAGGGTGCTGCCTGTTCCATACTCCCCCTACTCCTAGCCTTTTAGGGGTACAAACAATAGTAATTGGGGCCTAGTGTGGTTGTGTACGTGTGATATACATACACTTTTTTGGGATCATATTTTCTATTCCGCTATTTAATCAAAAACCTTTGGGGATCAGTTAAATTGGGGGATAGTCTGTGTTGGTACGTGTGAGAGAGATCCACCTTTCCAAGTTGTTGGGGTTCATCTCATACTTCTGAAGGTTTGAGGGTGCTGCCTGTTCCATACTCCCCCTACTCCTAGCCTTTTAGGGGTACAAACAATAGTAATTGGGGCCTAGTGTGGTTGTGTACGTGTGATATACATACACTTTTTTGGGATCATATTTTCTATTCCGCTATTTAATCAAAAACCTTTGGGGATCAGTTAAATTGGGGGATAGTCTGTGTTGGTACGTGTGAGAGAGATCCACCTTTCCAAGTTGTTGGGGTTCATCTCATACTTCTGAAGGTTTGAGGGTGCTGCCTGTTCCATACTCCCCCTACTCCTAGCCTTTTAGGGGTACAAACAATAGTAATTGGGGCCTAGTGTGGTTGTGTACGTGTGATATACATACACTTTTTTGGGATCATATTTTCTATTCCGCTATTTAATCAAAAACCTTTGGGGATCAGTTAAATTGGGGGATAGTCTGTGTTGGTACGTGTGAGAGAGATCCACCTTTCCAAGTTGTTGAGGTTCATCTCATACTTCTGAAGGTTTGAGGGTGCTGCCTGTTCCATACTCCCCCTACTCCTAGCCTTTTAGGGGTACAAACAATAGTAATTGGGGCCTAGTGTGGTTGTGTACGTGTGATATACATACACTTTTTTGGGATCATATTTTCTATTCCGCTATTTAATCAAAAACCTTTGGGGATCAGTTAAATTGGGGGATAGTCTGTGTTGGTACGTGTGAGAGAGATCCACCTTTCCAAGTTGTTGGGGTTCATCTCATACTTCTGAAGGTTTGAGGGTGCTGCCTGTTCCATACTCCCCCTACTCCTAGCCTTTTAGGGGTACAAACAATAGTAATTGGGGCCTAGTGTGGTTGTGTACGTGTGATATACATACACTTTTTTGGGATCATATTTTCTATTCCGCTATTTAATCAAAAACCTTTGGGGATCAGTTAAATTGGGGGATAGTCTGTGTTGGTACGTGTGAGAGAGATCCACCTTTCCAAGTTGTTGGGGTTCATCTCATACTTCTGAAGGTTTGAGGGTGCTGCCTGTTCCATACTCCCCCTACTCCTAGCCTTTTAGGGGTACAAACAATAGTAATTGGGGCCTAGTGTGGTTGTGTACGTGTGATATACATACACTTTTTTGGGATCATATTTTCTATTCCGCTATTTAATCAAAAACCTTTGGGGATCAGTTAAATTGGGGGATAGTCTGTGTTGGTACGTGTGAGAGAGATCCACCTTTCCAAGTTGTTGGGGTTCATCTCATACTTCTGAAGGTTTGAGGGTGCTGCCTGTTCCATACTCCCCCTACTCCTAGCCTTTTAGGGGTACAAACAATAGTAATTGGGGCCTAGTGTGGTTGTGTACGTGTGATATACATACACTTTTTTGGGATCATATTTTCTATTCCGCTATTTAATCAAAAACCTTTGGGGATCAGTTAAATTGGGGGATAGTCTGTGTTGGTACGTGTGAGAGAGATCCACCTTTCCAAGTTGTTGGGGTTCATCTCATACTTCTGAAGGTTTGAGGGTGCTGCCTGTTCCATACTCCCCCTACTCCTAGCCTTTTAGGGGTACAAACAATAGTAATTGGGGCCTAGTGTGGTTGTGTACGTGTGATATACATACACTTTTTTGGGATCATATTTTCTATTCCGCTATTTAATCAAAAACCTCTGGGGATCAGTTAAATTGGGGGATAGTCTGTGTTGGTACGTGTGAGAGAGATCCACCTTTCCAAGTTGTTGGGGTTCATCTCATACTTCTGAAGGTTTGAGGGTGCTGCCTGTTCCATACTCCCCCTACTCCTAGCCTTTTAGGGGTACAAACAATAGTAATTGGGGCCTAGTGTGGTTGTGTACGTGTGATATACATACACTTTTTTGGGATCATATTTTCTATTCCGCTATTTAATCAAAAACCTTTGGGGATCAGTTAAATTGGGGGATAGTCTGTGTTGGTACGTGTGAGAGAGATCCACCTTTCCAAGTTGTTGGGGTTCATCTCATACTTCTGAAGGTTTGAGGGTGCTGCCTGTTCCATACCCCCCCTACTCCTCATCTAGCCTTTTAGGGGTACAAACAATAGTAATTGGGGCCTAGTGTGGTTGTGTACGTGCGAGATACATACACTTTTTTTGATCATATTTCCTATTCCGCTATTCAATAAAAACCTTTGAGGATCAATTGAATTGCGGGATAGTCTGTGTCGGTACGTGTGAGAGAGATCCACCTTTCCAAGTTGTTGGGGTTCATCTCATACTTCTGAAGGTTTGAGGGTGCTGCCTGTTCCATACCCCCCCTACTCCTCATCTAGCCTTTTAGGGGTACAAACAATAGTAATTGGGGCCTAGTGTGGTTGTGTACTTGCGAGATACATACACTTTTTTTGATCATATTTCCTATTCCGCTATTCAATAAAAACCTTTGAGGATCAATTGAATTGCGGGATAGTCTGTGTCGGTACGTGTGAGAGAGATCCACCTTTCCAAGTTGTTGGGGTTCATCTCATACTTCTGAAGGTTTGAGGGTGCTGCCTGTTCCATACCCCCCCTACTCCTCATCTAGCCTTTTAGGGGTACAAACAATAGTAATTGGGGCCTAGTGTGGTTGTGTACGTGTGATATACATACACTTTTTTGGGATCATATTTTCTATTCCGCTATTTAATCAAAAACCTTTGGGGATCAGTTAAATTGGGGGATAGTCTGTGTTGGTACGTGTGAGAGAGATCCACCTTTCCAAGTTGTTGAGGTTCATCTCATACTTCTGAAGGTTTGAGGGTGCTGCCTGTTCCATACTCCCCCTACTCCTAGCCTTTTAGGGGTACAAACAATAGTAATTGGGGCCTAGTGTGGTTGTGTACGTGTGATATACATACACTTTTTTGGGATCATATTTTCTATTCCGCTATTTAATCAAAAACCTTTGGGGATCAGTTAAATTGGGGGATAGTCTGTGTTGGTACGTGTGAGAGAGATCCACCTTTCCAAGTTGTTGGGGTTCATCTCATACTTCTGAAGGTTTGAGGGTGCTGCCTGTTCCATACCCCCCCTACTCCTCATCTAGCCTTTTAGGGGTACAAACAATAGTAATTGGGGCCTAGTGTGGTTGTGTACGTGCGAGATACATACACTTTTTTTGATCATATTTCCTATTCCGCTATTCAATAAAAACCTTTGAGGATCAATTGAATTGCGGGATAGTCTGTGTCGGTACGTGTGAGAGAGATCCACCTTTCCAAGTTGTTGGGGTTCATCTCATACTTCTGAAGGTTTGAGGGTGCTGCCTGTTCCATACCCCCCCTACTCCTCATCTAGCCTTTTAGGGGTACAAACAATAGTAATTGGGGCCTAGTGTGGTTGTGTACGTGCGAGATACATACACTTTTTTTGATCATATTTCCTATTCCGCTATTCAATAAAAACCTTTGAGGATCAATTGAATTGCGGGATAGTCTGTGTCGGTACGTGTGAGAGAGATCCACCTTTCCAAGTTGTTGGGGTTCATCTCATACTTCTGAAGGTTTGAGGGTGCTGCCTGTTCCATACCCCCCCTACTCCTCATCTAGCCTTTTAGGGGTACAAACAATAGTAATTGGGGCCTAGTGTGGTTGTGTACGTGCGAGATACATACACTTTTTTTGATCATATTTCCTATTCCGCTATTCAATAAAAACCTTTGAGGATCAATTGAATTGCGGGATAGTCTGTGTCGGTACGTGTGAGAGAGATCCACCTTTCCAAGTTGTTGGGGTTCATCTCATACTTCTGAAGGTTTGAGGGTGCTGCCTGTTCCATACCCCCCCTACTCCTCATCTAGCCTTTTAGGGGTACAAACAATAGTAATTGGGGCCTAGTGTGGTTGTGTACGTGCGAGATACATACACTTTTTTTGATCATATTTCCTATTCCGCTATTCAATAAAAACCTTTGAGGATCAATTGAATTGCGGGATAGTCTGTGTCGGTACGTGTGAGAGAGATCCACCTTTCCAAGTTGTTGGGGTTCATCTCATACTTCTGAAGGTTTGAGGGTGCTGCCTGTTCCATACCCCCCCTACTCCTCATCTAGCCTTTTAGGGGTACAAACAATAGTAATTGGGGCCTAGTGTGGTTGTGTACGTGCGAGATACATACACTTTTTTTGATCATATTTCCTATTCCGCTATTCAATAAAAACCTTTGAGGATCAATTGAATTGCGGGATAGTCTGTGTCGGTACGTGTGAGAGAGATCCACCTTTCCAAGTTGTTGGGGTTCATCTCATACTTCTGAAGGTTTGAGGGTGCTGCCTGTTCCATACCCCCCCTACTCCTCATCTAGCCTTTTAGGGGTACAAACAATAGTAATTGGGGCCTAGTGTGGTTGTGTACGTGCGAGATACATACACTTTTTTTGATCATATTTCCTATTCCGCTATTCAATAAAAACCTTTGAGGATCAATTGAATTGCGGGATAGTCTGTGTCGGTACGTGTGAGAGAGATCCACCTTTCCAAGTTGTTGGGGTTCATCTCATACTTCTGAAGGTTTGAGGGTGCTGCCTGTTCCATACCCCCCCTACTCCTCATCTAGCCTTTTAGGGGTACAAACAATAGTAATTGGGGCCTAGTGTGGTTGTGTACGTGCGAGATACATACACTTTTTTTGATCATATTTCCTATTCCGCTATTCAATAAAAACCTTTGAGGATCAATTGAATTGCGGGATAGTCTGTGTCGGTACGTGTGAGAGAGATCCACCTTTCCAAGTTGTTGGGGTTCATCTCATACTTCTGAAGGTTTGAGGGTGCTGCCTGTTCCATACCCCCCCTACTCCTCATCTAGCCTTTTAGGGGTACAAACAATAGTAATTGGGGCCTAGTGTGGTTGTGTACCTGCGAGATACATACACTTTTTTTGATCATATTTCCTATTCCGCTATTCAATAAAAACCTTTGAGGATCAATTGAATTGCGGGATAGTCTGTGTCGGTACGTGTGAGAGAGATCCACCTTTCCAAGTTGTTGGGGTTCATCTCATACTTCTGAAGGTTTGAGGGTGCTGCCTGTTCCATACCCCCCCTACTCCTCATCTAGCCTTTTAGGGGTACAAACAATAGTAATTGGGGCCTAGTGTGGTTGTGTACGTGCGAGATACATACACTTTTTTTGATCATATTTCCTATTCCGCTATTCAATAAAAACCTTTGAGGATCAATTGAATTGCGGGATAGTCTGTGTCGGTACGTGTGAGAGAGATCCACCTTTCCAAGTTGTTGGGGTTCATCTCATACTTCTGAAGGTTTGAGGGTGCTGCCTGTTCCATACCCCCCCTACTCCTCATCTAGCCTTTTAGGGGTACAAACAATAGTAATTGGGGCCTAGTGTGGTTGTGTACGTGCGAGATACATACACTTTTTTTGATCATATTTCCTATTCCGCTATTCAATAAAAACCTTTGAGGATCAATTGAATTGCGGGATAGTCTGTGTCGGTACGTGTGAGAGAGATCCACCTTTCCAAGTTGTTGGGGTTCATCTCATACTTCTGAAGGTTTGAGGGTGCTGCCTGTTCCATACTCCCCCTACTCCTCATCTAGCCTTTTAGGGGTACAAACAATAGTAATTGGGGCCTAGTGTGGTTGTGTACGTGTGATATACATACACTTTTTTTGGATCATATTTTCTATTCCGCTATTCAATAAAAACCTTTCTAGGGCAAG
This sequence comes from Pelophylax lessonae, assembly GCF_965119305.1. Taxonomy (NCBI): domain Eukaryota; kingdom Metazoa; phylum Chordata; class Amphibia; order Anura; family Ranidae; genus Pelophylax; species Pelophylax lessonae. The sequence goes on along the minus strand of NC_138777.1, from coordinate 104,356,557 downwards.
ATCTTAAATTACAGAAATATGAGGAGACCGTCAAATAAGGGCCGTGGCCTGGGTCGTGGTGCTGCTGGTAGAGCTCCTGTTGCAAGGAGAGGACATGGTCGATCTGTGCCAGCTACACGCACAAGTGAAACACCTTCCTCAAGTGTGAGTAGGCGACAGAACCTGCATCAGTATTTGGTAGGGCATCAAACGCCCCTAGAAGTGATGAGGCCAGAACAAGTTGAGGCGATAGTAGATTGGTTTGCTGCTGACAGTGCCTCCAGTTCCTTCACATTGTCTCCCACCCAGTCTACTGCAGAAAGGTCAGAGTTGGCACCTGCAGCCAATGTCCAACCGTCTTTCACCTCACCCCCTTGCAAATCAGGCCAGCAGTCTGAGCCCCAAGCCATACAGCAGTCTCTTATTCTTTTTGAGGACTCTGTCAGCAGGGTTTCCCAGGGCCATCCACCTAGCCCTGCCCCAGAAGTGGAAGAGATTGAGTGCAGCGATGCCCAACCACTTATTTCTCAAGATGAGTACATGCAAGGATCATCGCAGCACGTCTCCGATGATGACGAAACGCAGGTGCCAACTGCTGCGGCGTTCAGCATTGTGGAGACCGACAAGGAGGGCAGGGGTGAAGACTGGGTGGAAGATGATGTGGAGGACGATGAGGTCCTCGACCCCACATGGAATGAACGTCATGCAGGTGAACTGAGTAGTTTGGAGGAAGAGGCGGTGGTCGCACAGAGCCACCAGCACAGCAGAAGAGGGAGCAGGGTGCAGAAGCGGAGCGGCCGTGCCCTAGACACTACGCCCGCTACTGCCCAACGCAGCAAGGGAACGAGCGCACCAAAGTCAGCTCAAAGGAGTTCTCTAGCGTGGAAGTTCTTTAGAAAATGTGCTGATGACAGGACACGAGTGGTTTGCACCCTGTGCAATCAGAGCTTGAAGCGAGGCATGAACCTTCTCAACCTGAGCACAACCTGCATGATCAGGCATCTAAGTGCAAAGCACGAGCTGCAGTGGAGTACACACCTTCAAAACCAAGAAACGTCTCTGGCTCATCCTGCTTCCTCTTCTGCTGCAGTCTCGGCCGCTCCAGCCACATCTGTAGTGATACCGGCACCTGCCACCCCGCAAACAGACGATCTGTCAGCAACACCACCACCTGGGTCACCAACAACCATCTCCACAATGTCCCGTGGAAGCGTTCAGCTTTCCATCTCCCAAACACTTGAGAGGAAGAGGAAGTACCCCCCTACCCACCCGCGATCCCTGGCCCTGAATGCCAGCATTTCAAAATTATTGGCCTTTGAAATGCTGTCATTCCGTCTGGTGGAGACGCACAGTTTTAAAAACCTTATGTCGGTGGCTGTCCCACAGTACGTCGTGCCCAGCCGCCACTACTTTTCCAGGCAAGCCATCCCTTCCCTGCACAACCAAGTGGGGGAAAAAATCAGGTGTGCACTGCGCAACGCCATCTGTGCCAAGGTCCACCTAACTACGGATACGTGGACCAGTAAGCACGGTCAGGGGCGTTATATCTCCCTAACGGCACACTGGGTAAATGCAGTGGCGGATGGGCCTGAGGCGGATAGCAATTTGGCGCATGTCCTTCCACCACCGAGGATTGCAGGGCGCTTCAGTTTGCCTCCTGTTCCTAACTCCTCCTACTCCGCTTCCTCATCCTCTACCGCCTCCTCATCCGGACAGCGTAACACCTTCACCACCAACTTCAGCACGGCCAGGGGTAAACGACAGCAGGCAGTTTTACAACTTGCCTGTTTGGGGGACAAACCACACACCGCGCAGGAGTTGTGGAGGAGCATGGAACAGCAGACAAATGAGTGGTTGCTGCCAGCGAGCCTCAAGCCCGGCCTGGTGGTGTGCGATAACGGGCGAAATCTCATAGCAGCTCTGGGCCTAGCCGGTTTGACGCACATCCCTTGCCTGGCGCATGTGCTGAATTTGGTGGTGCAGAGGTTCCTTAAAAACTACCCCGATATGTCAGAGCTGCTGCAGAAAGTGCGGGCCGTTTGTGCGCACTTTCGGCGTTCTCACCCTGCTGCTGCTCGCCTGGCAGCGCTGCAGCGTAACTTCGGCCTTCCCGCTCACCGCCTCATATGTGACGTGCCCACAAGGTGGAACTCCACCTTGCACATGCTGGAAAGACTGTGCGAGCAGCAGCAGGCCATAGTGGAGTTTCAGCTGCAGCACGCACGCGTGAGTCGCTCTGCGGAACAGCACCACTTCACCACCAATAACTGGGCCTCCATGCGAGACCTGTGTGCCTTGTTGCGCTGTTTTGAGTACTCCACCAACATGGCCAGTGGCAATGACGCCGTTCTCAGCTTAACTATCCCACTTCTATGCCTCCTTGAAAAAACAATTCGGGCGATGATGGAAGAGGATGTGGCACAGGATGAGGAGGAGGAGGAGGATGAAGAGGTAACATTTCCAAGGCTTTCAGGGCAGTCATTCGCAAGGGGCTCCGAGGGTGGGTTCCTGCACACGCAAACGCCAGGGACGCAATTGTCCAGCAGGGGCACAGTTCTGGAGGATGAGGAGGATGAGGAGGAGGAGGAGGAGCTGGAGGAGGAGATGGAACCATGTTCACAGCAGGGTGGCACCCAGGCCAGCTCATGGCCATCACTGGTGCGTGGCTGGGGGGATACAGAGGACACGGACCATACACCTCCCACAGAGGACAGCCTTTCGTTGCCTCTGGGCAGCCTGGCACACATGAGCGATTACATGCTGCAGTGTCTCCACAACGACCGCCGAGTTGCCCACATTCTAACTTGTGCTGATTACTGGGTGGCCACGCTGCTGGATCCCCGTTACAAGGACAACGTACCGTCCTTAATTCACTCACTGGAGCGCGATCGCAAGATGCGCGAGTACAAGCGCACGCTGGTAGACGCCATGCTGCTGGCATTCCCATCTGACAGCGGGGCCACAGTGGAAGCACAAGGCAGAGGAGGAGGAGGAGGAGGTCGCCAACGCAACCAGGGCACCGCCAGCACCTCAGAAGGCAGGGTTAGCATGGCCGAAATGTGGAAAAGCTTTGTCAGCACGCCACAACAAACAGCAGCACCAGCAGCTCAGATGGAACGTCTTAGCAGGAGGCAGCATTTTACCAACATGGTGGAGCAGTATGTGTGCACACGCCTACATGTAGTGAATGACGGGTCTGCCCCCTTCAACTTCTGGGTCTCCAAATTGGGCACATGGCCTGAGCTTGCCCTTTACGCCTTGGAGGTGCTGGCGTGCCCTGCAGCCAGTGTATTATCTGAACGGGTATTTAGCACGGCTGGGGGCGTTATAACAGACAAGCGCAGCCGCCTGTCCAGAGACAATGTGGACAAGCTCACGTTCATTAAAATGAACCAGGCATGGATCCCACGGGACTTTTCCGTACCTTGTGCAGAATAGCAATGGATACCGACCTTACCCACCCATTGTTCCATTTTTGCTCTTTCTCACTCTTTTGGGGTGTACCCTCATTTAAAATTTGTGAAAAGAAGCAGTGTTGGCTACCTCGTCCTCCTCCTCAGGGCCAGATTAATGTAGGGGCTATTGGAGCTGCAGCTCCAGGCCCCTACCTTTTATATAGGCCCCGGGTTGGCCATATTCACTGTTACCGCTCTTCTGTCACTTGTAAACACAGAAGTCTGGCTTCTATGCTCGCTTCCCCAGGCAGCACCCTCAGAACCTCCCCACACAGCGTGAAGGCCGGACAAGGAGGGACAGTTGGCGATGCATGGATGTGTTTATGGGCTTCAGAGACAGCATCCCATGTTGAATTAGGCATGCATGGCTGCACCCTTCCTCCTCTGGGTGCATGGCAAGGCACGGCCCTAAGGCCCTTCAAAATCCTCAGCACCAAGCCCATGATGCTGTTAATCCGGCCCTGGTCCTCCTCCACCGCCGCTTCCACCTACACCGCCCATAGGTGTGCGCAGCCTATTGCATTAAGGTGTGCACCCCAAAGTTGAAATACACATGCATGTGTTTGCCAGCAGGGAGAGTAATGTATCGGGGCCATGTACCTGTAGGCAAGGAGAAATAGAGCAGAGCAGGTCCCAGGGAGATCTTTCCCATCTCCTCACTGGCAATGCTATGTGCCCTAGGTGATTAGGGTGTGCCCAGGCACACCCAGCACACCCTGTGCGCACGCCTATGTCACCGCCACATCCACCACCACCTCAACCTCCCTCCTACTCCATATGGGCCTCGTCCTTCAGAGATGAAGAAGAACATTGTTTTATTTTTCTGTTTTTTTTTGTTGTTTTAAGTTATTTCCCTATCCACATTTGTTTGCAGAGCACTTGCCATGCTCTTAATTACGTTTTGCTGCCATTTGCAGCACTCTAGCCCTTTCCTTTGGTGTTTTAGAGCCATTTTAGTGCCTTAAAGTTCGGGTCCCCATTGACTTCAATGGGGTTCGGTGTCCGGGAAAAGTTCGGTAAAAGTCCGGGACACGGACCCGGACTTTTTTTTAAAGTTCGGCCGAACCCGTCGAACACGGACATCTAGGTGTCCGCTCAACCCTATTCCTGATCTTTGCTGACAGTATTAGGACAGGAGATGTACCAGAGGAGTGGAGTAAAGCAAACGTGATTCCGATATTCAAAAAGGGTCAGAGGCATATACCGGGAAATTATAGGCCTGTCAGTCTGACATCAGTAGTATGTAAACTTCTGGAGGGGATGATAAGGGACTATATCGTAGAGTTTGCTAAAGACAACAGCATCATCAGCAGTAACCAGCACGGGTTTACAAATGGGCATTCTTGTCAAACCAATTTCTTAACATTCTACGAGGAGGTGAGCTGTGAGCTAGATAGGGGCAGACCAGTGGATGTGGTGTACTTAGATTTCGCTAAGGCGTTTGATACAGTTCCCCATAAGCGCTTCATTTACAAAATAAGGTCTGCAGGTATCGACAGCAGGGTTTGCTATTGGATACGGAACTGGCTAAAAGGGCGTGTCCAAAGGGTGGTAATAAACAGCGCATACTCAGACTGGTCTGAGGTAGTAAGCGGGGTCCCCCAAGGCTCAGTCCTGGGACCAACCTTGTTCAATTTATTCATAAACAGCATTGAGGACGGGATCAGTAGTTCGATATCAGTTTTTGCAGACGACACAAAATTGGGCAGGGCAATAACTGCACAGCATGAAGCAGATATCCTACAGGATGACCTGGACAAAATAACGGAGTGGGCAACGACTTGGCAAATGAGGTTTAACGTGGAGAAGTGTAAGGTTTTGCACTTGGGGACTAGAAACATAAAAGCACAATACACTTTAGGAGGGGAACCATTGGGGGAATCAAAAATGGAGAAAGATCTGGGAGTCTTGGTTGATGATAGACTAGGCAACAGCATGCAATGTCAAGCGGCAGCTGCCAAGGCCAGCAGAATATTAGCATGCATAAAGAAAGGGATGTATTCCAGAGATAAGTCTATAATCCTTCCACTTTATAAAACTCTGGTCTGACCGCATCTGGAGTATTCTGTCCAGTTCTGGTCGCCAGTCCTCAGGAGGCATGTGTTGTAGCTGGAGAGAGTCCAGAGAAGGGCAGCTAGACTAATTAGGGGATTGGAGGACCTTAATTATGAAGAGCGTCTGCAATCGCTTGATTTATTCTCCCTGGAGAAGAGACGCCTGAGGGGGGACATGATAGCAATTTTTAAATATCTCAATGGGGATCTCAGCTTAGAAAAAAAGCTGTTCAGTCGAAGGGATTGCATGAGGACTCGGGGGCATACAATGCGATTAGAGGAGAAGCGTTTTAACCTCAGGCAACGTGGGGGTTCTTTACGGTTAGGGCTACAAGATTCTGGAATTTTCTACCACAAGAGGTGGTTTCTGCGGGTAGTATGGTGGCTTTCAAAAGACTATTAGATGTACATCTCAAGGATCAGAACATACAGGGGTATGAGAGATGATTGCAGCCACACACACCTACACAGGTTGAACTGGATGGACTGTTGTCTTTATTCAACCTCACCTACTATGTAACTATGTTAGATTCAGGCTTTATGTTAACATGTATGAGTATGTAATTTTTTCTGCTATTCAGGGCTCTATTAGAAGAAATTCCCTTACTTTCTGTTTTACTGGCCATGGTTTTACCAGACAGACCAAAATAACAATCAAACAGGGGTTCTAGGCTTACTCTATAAAAAAAGAGTATTTCTGCCTTTGTTGCTGTTCAAGATTTCCCCCCTCGCTTCCAGTTGGGCAAAACATTGTCAGCAGGAATGAGAGGAAAGCCCTCTAATAGTGTCACAGATAGCTGTAAAAAACCTTCCAAACCTACCCAAGTCTATCCAAGGCTAAGACATAAGTTTGGGCTGTAAATACACTTTTATAGTTCAGTGTTATTGTATACATTTGAGGTTAAGGATTAGGGTGAAGTTAAGGGGCAAAGCTTTACTTTAGGAATTAAGTTGAGTTTTAAAGGCTCAGACAGGGTAGAGATAAGTGTAAGAGACTGCTTTATTTTAGGGAATAGTGCAGGACGTAATAACTTAGGGTTTGCACTTATTCTCAACACCAAGAACCCCTCCATTTAAACTACTGGGGCCTAGCTCCTATTGTGTAAAACAAATGTACTGATTTCCAAAGTATCAGTTGAGATCAAAATGCATTGAGCACTCCACCATTTTGCCACCATGTGTGTTACTTTACCACCCCATGGAATTCTCTGAAAGATTCTCTCAAAGTTGTGACCCAAGGTTCCATTGAATCTAGGATTTGCTGGGCTATGGACAAAGGTAATGGGTAAAGGCATCAATGATGAAAGCCTAGATGAATCAAATGCCAGAAAATTTAGTTTAGTAAGTCCGGTTATGTGAAGAAACAAAGTTTTTTTTATTAATGTAAAGGCATTGTACCCGGTCTGAGTACAGCACCCAGTGTCATCTTATGCACAAAGTATCAGATTTAACCACTTTCCTACTGGGCACTTTTACTCCATTCCTGCCCGGGCCAATTTTCAGCTTTCAGCTCTGTCACACTTTGAATGACAACTGTGCGTTCATGCTACATTGTACCCATATGAGATTTTATATATATATATATATATATATATATATATATATATATATATATATATATATATATATATATATTTTTTTTTTTTTTTTTTTTTTTTTTTTTTACACAAATAAAGCTTTTTTTTGGTGGTATTTATTCACCACTAGTTTTTTTTTCTGCTAACTAGACAAAAAAACAAAAAAAACAAAACATTTTTCATAGTTTGTTATAAAATTTAGCAAACAAGTAATTTTTCTCCTTCACTGATGTGTGCTGATGAGGCTACACTGATGGGCACTAATAAGGTCGCACTGATGAGGCAGCACTGGTGAGGAGGCACTGATAGGCTGCACTGATGGGCACTGATGGGCACTACTGATGGACAGCACTGATAGGTGACACTTGACTCTGATCGGCAGCACTGGTGGGCACTGATTGGCAGCACTGGTGGCTACTGTTAGGACTGCACTGATAATCAGGAGACTGATAATCAGTTCCCTGACTATCAGTGTAGACGTCCCTTTCACACAAGCCAGTTATCATCTTTCCTCATGATGTCAGCGTGAGGAAAGGTATGACTATAACCAGCTTGTGTTTACATCGTGATCAGCTGTGATTGGACACAGCTGATCACGTGGTAAAGGGCTGCTGTGATCGCCCCTTTACCCCGATCTGTGATTAGCTGTGTCCTAAGGACACAGCGATCACAGAAAGCGCTGCCCACACATTGAAGCAGACGCACGGCAGGCTCGATCACAGGAGGACATCATATGACGCCCTCCTAGAATAGTATGACTGTGCTGTATCTGTCATTCACCTGTATGTCGGGAAGTAGTTAAAAGCTATGTTCACCTTTGGCATGCCTTACAATAAAGAGACCATGCAGACAAGAGATCCAGTAGATTAAAACAAACTGATCAGCTTTTTTAAAAAATATTGATTATTGTAGATGTCATAACTGTAGGCCATTTTTTTGTACCCTAAAGCCTGGTAGAAATGTTCCCATCTTAGTTTGCAGTCAAATGCTGGGTAGTTTTAGGGATGCTGCAACCGTTGGATGCTTGTCTCCAAAATCACAGTAGCAAGCATCTCCCTGTTCCAAAAACTCTACATGTGCAATGTGCTTTCTCTTCCCTGATTTTAGCAGTGGCTGATTTTTATGTGAACTTGTCTTTAAAAAAAAAACAAAACATAAAAAATGAAGATGCTGTAGCTAAAATATATCCTCTTGCTCATTTCTATAGGCCATCATATGGACTAATAGGAATTTTGTGGGTGGGAAGGTAGTGGCAAGCTTAGACACTACCTGGAAGAGTCAGAGTTTGCCTCTCAGAATGTCCCAGGATCTGGCCATAAATGGAGGGTAACGCTGCTTGCATTTGTATTAGATTGTGTTTTTGTGTTTTTTCATGACGGAGTCTCTTTAATTTTAGTTCATATGCATTTGTAGACTTGCCTGGTAAGGGCATCAGAATTACCAGCTAAAGTTTTTTTTTTTTTTTCTTTAAAACTTTCATTGATATACTAGTTGATGTCCATAATTATGCATGTCTACAGTGAAATATTGTACAAGTGTTGTTGCTAAACATGTTTTAAAAATGTGGATACATTTACATCTACTATACTGTATAAGAATCGAATTCATTACCAAAAGTAGTACTAAAAGTCAAATTTTTCTTGTTTATAAAAAGTAATTGTGAATTTTAATGTGTTTAGAAGACACTTTTTAATCAAGGCAGAAGTCTGCTTTAAATAAGCATTATTGGACGTGCTAATACAGTTGCATTAACAATTAGGTCTGCATTTCAAGAGATACAGTATGCTTTGTGTATCCTGGAGCCAAATAAATCTTGTTAGACTGTGAAAAAAAACTGTTTACTTTCATAAGTTCCAAATAATAACTTGGAACATCAACACCTTTTATCTTGTCGCTACAAACAGATGTTTTTATAGGATTGACTTACAGGCGATGACATATCACACAACTGAAGGTGAATTTCAGGTCATTAGCCAATAAACAGATGTTTCACAGGTTAGATAGATTGTGAATTTTAATAGAACCAGGCTTGTAATATTCTACTTTCTCTAGTTTCAGTGAAATATTAAACGTGGCTATTTAAATTCAGTCTTTGCTTAATTAAAGGCTTTGTAGTACAAAACTGCAACAAATAAAACATTCATATTTTTTTTTACTTTATCACATTGTTGATCTTGCAAGTGCAACACTGAATATATTAAAATCTATGTCTAAAGATTTTACTTTGCTTGGATCAAAGTAATATTTACTGAAAGAAGAGCTCTGTGAAAAGTATAAAATTAAATAACAAAACATCTAGGGTTGCATGTAGTCATCAGCCTCTAGCTAGCATAAACTCTACAGGTTTCTGTTACCTTTTTTGGGGGGGTTTCAGCTATAATATTTGTAATGCTACAAATGTTCTCGATTTCACGATTTCCCATTGTAAAAAGGGTAAATCAGATGTAGCAACATAGTATTCAATTTAATTAAAGCCCAAAGTGCTTAGCCCCTTCTATCCTTCCTCTTACAGACCTCCCACATGTATGTTATGCTCTGCTGAGATCTATATTATGCAGCACATGCATACATACGGTAATGTATATACACATATCTTTTTCCAAAGACTTTAGGTTAGTTGGTTTGTCAAAAGATTTGCTCTGTCCTCTTCATCCTAGGTCTTCTACTGGTGGCAGTGAAATGTTCCTCAATGATGCAGAGAGATCTCTGTATCATTATATCCACACCCATGATACCCTGCATTCACATTAGAGTCTCAAGCTTTGGTCTAGTCGCAGGATATCTTGTGGTGAAAAATAGGTACTGTAGAGGATAGCTCCAGGCTGCTGAGAAAATTGCAGCCTGAGCTATTTTTTAGGTTTAAGAAACTTGAAAAGGCTCCATTGTATTAAAAAAAAAAAAAAATTCCATAGTTGGGCTTTAACTTAGTTGATGGTTCTGCTGGGGTCCTGGTTGTGAATATTCAGCTAATAACTGGTGAATACATCAGCCAAATAAGCCACCCAAGCCCTCAGCTAGATGGAGTGTCTAGCAACTAGTACTGATGAAAATCAGTGTAAAAAACAATGGTTCCCAACTGGAATTCATTGTTAAGGATAAGTGTGGTCAGGTTCTGCTGTGGTTTAGGCTGCTTTAATACAATAGTTAATCCAAGTCAATGGTATTTGCACCATCATTGTGGCCACATGTTTGTTGAGAAAGGCCTTCCAATAATCCTTATCATACTATCTGACCCAAAATGCAGTTTAACTGTAGCAGAAAAAGATCAGGAGTGAAATGCAAAGGTGCCCCTCATAAAAAAAACTCTGATGCTCAAGTGCAAGTTGCTATTTCATGTGTTGTGAACTGGGAATAAAAGGTGGGTTAGGGTAGTGCCTGCTGTTATGTCTTTGTGCATATTATCATTAGCTATAGTAAAGTATAATAGTAGAAGTATGACTTCTCTCAATGCTTTCAGTATTACACTGTTTACTGTGACTTGTCGGCAAAGGTGACTAAATTTTGCAACCTACATTTGAGAGACAACTGTAGTAGGGCCTGACATTCATACCAGCCAGTGTTTCTCTGCAACTTATAATTGTTGACATAATTGTCAAGTTTGCATCTACATTTTTTAATAAAAAAAAAAAAAAATGACCCTTTCTTTTTTGTTTTTATTTTAAAGCTGAACTTAGGGCAAAGCCATGTATTGATCTGTGCTTTTATTTTACCTGTTTTGCAGTGGTAAGCTCATTGCAGGCAACTGCATTATTAGTGTAATTTGTTGACATTTCCTCTACAATTTTGTTCCCGCATGTTTTAATTGAAGTTCTGAGGTGCTTCCATTCTATACTTTACTTGCTGAGCCTTAGGAAAAATACAGACTCTGATCTCTTGTCCTACCTCCAAAAAAAAAAAAAAACACTCACTGATTTTCAGCCATGTTTTGTAAGTGGGCTTTAACCACTTAAGCCCCGGAAGATTTTACCCCCTTCCTGACCAGGGGTTTTTTTGCGATATTTTACTGCATGATTTTGATGGACAATTGCGCGGTCGTGCGACGCTGTACCTAAACGAATTTCACGTCCTTTTTTTCCCACAAACAGAGCTTTTTTTTGGTGGTATTTGATCACCTGTGCGATTTTTTGATCATGCGCTATGAACAAAAAAAAGCGTAATTTTTGCAAAAATAACAATATTTTTCACTTTTTTTTATATGAAATTCCCCCCCCCCCCCCAAAAAAAATGTAAAAATCAAAATTTTTTAACATTTTCGGCCAAATTGTTTTACGCTACATATGTTTGGTAAAAAAAAATCGCAAAAAGCGTATTTTGATTGGTTTGCGCAAAAGTTATCACGTTTACTAACAAAGGGAAAGATTTTTGTCATTTTTGGTGTTTTTTTTTTTTAACGAGTAATGGCGGCGATCTGCGATTTTTTAGCGGTACTGCGACATTGCGGCGGACAGATCGGACCCTTGACTGACATTTTTGACACTTTTGGGGGTACCAGTGACATTACTGCAGTAATCAGTGCAATATATATGTACTGTTACTGCAAAAATGACACTGGCAGGGAAGGGGTTAACTGTATTGGACAGGGAGGGGTTAAGTGTGTCCTAGGGGTGTGATTCTAACTGTAGGGGGACAGGTCTCCTAGTGTAAAAACAAAGATCAACGGTTCTACATAGTAGAACCGTCTGATCTTCATTTTTACACAGGGGAGAATGACAGGCGGCTTGTTTACATAAGCCGCTCTGTCTTTCTCCCGCTGTACCGGCGATCGGCGAGTGACCGGCGGACATCGGGTCCGCCGGTCACACGCCCGCACTCCTCTGTGAATGAGCCGAGGCGGGCGCGTGCCTCAGCGGGCGCACGCTCGCCCGCTATTGGCTCTAAAAGGAGTGACAGGCGAGCGACGTAGACCTACGTCACTCTGCCTGGCCGGGGCTGACTGCCGCAGTAAATATACTGTGAGCAGTCGGCAACCGGTTAAACTCATTATAGTGTCAACATTTTTGTCATCCTGCAATTAGAACATTTTATCTACACTCCCTGCTTTGTCCACAAGCTCAGACTGATTGTTTGAAGATTACTCCAAAAGTATCAAGGCCTACAACACATATTGGCTATGGCTATGATGCTTAGCTCACACTTCAAGAGATCTTGAACATTTAAAAATTGCTTTTGACTTTGAATAAACAGAATAGCCAACATACGGTGAACAGCATTGTGACGGACCCCCGTACTCAAGAAGAGTATGTCCGCCATATAAGTTTCCTTGCCCGGTACCAGCATGATCCAAGATCCCTTAGCCTAACCAGTCACTTGTTGAGACATCAGTGTAGGGTGGTAAGAAGCATAATACATTATTCAAACACAGACACAAAAAGATATACACTCAGGGGACAATCCCCCTTCTTTGCATAATGACACAGTGTGGGGTAAACTACATTCAGTAACATGACACAAAAGTATATTCGATTTTCCAGCAGTAGACAGTCTTTAGGAAGGACTGCTGGAGAAATTCCCCCTCCCCTCTAGCTGCTAATCCAAATACACGCATACATCCCATAATAGGTTGATCCCAAGACAGACAGAAACAATAAAACAATGGTATACAGGCACTTAACAATAACAAACCCCACCCCACCTAAACTATCTAGCAATGGTCAATGAGACAAACTCCAACAAGCAGCCTGAAAAGGTTGAACCAATTTATCTTCATATATTTCTTGAGAAATATTGTTCGTAAGTATTACAGTCCTAAGTGAAAGAGCCCCTTCATTCTTTCAACACAAACCACACATAAAGATCCAGGATAACTATGGTAACATGAAATGCTGAGTCCAGTGTGGTTGTACTGTGAGTCTGGTTAGTGAAGACCCAACAGGGCTTCTTGATCACCTTATGCCCCTTATAGACACAGGGTGACTTATACATAAGAGTTTCTGATCTCTCTAAGGTAATCTGGGTTCCACAAGCCGCCCCCCCCCCACCCAAAGTGACTCTCAGATTTTAATGAGTGCATATTGCAACACAGTGGAAGGGTAGGAAGTGTAGATTTGGGATCTGTGTCCCTCCAGCTGAGTGGTGGTTCATAGAGGAGACCCTGTTGCATTATGGGTTCCTTCAAAGAGATCATAAAACGAATTAACAGGGACAGTTGCAGCATTACCAATGGCATCTCTCTTATTAATATGTTGAAGCTAAACTTACCCACTTCATGATGTGGAGGCAGTATGCAGACCAATCCTAATGTACAACTTGCTGCTGTCTTTCCACCTGAAGCTGCTAGAATTGGGAAGTTGCACTTTCTTGCAGAAGGACCTAAATGCATAATCCGGAACATGGTATTCATTATGCAGTTGTAGAAGCTTTGGCATGATGGGTTTTCCACATGTAGCACATTTGCATGTAGCAAATGTCACAACTTCCAGATTTGTCACATTGTTTTGGCAAGGCATGCTATATGCTACATGCTTTTGTCTTTATTGAGTACAGGTGCACTGTCATTATTGAACAGATACATGATTATTGGGTGACCAGACTTTTTACAAACACACTCTTGTCACAAGGGCAAACAAGGGGATATTTTGAAGACTTTTTAAAGTGAAACTGTATTAAAATTTTAAGTACAAATGCTATGCTCCTGACTTACCCATAGTTTCCCTAACCAAACCCCTGCTACCTCCATTTCGAATACGTCCCATTTTTACCAAACTTTCCCCCCCACAATTATCATCTTTGGTGACTGTAAATGTATTGAGTAATTTAATAATGCTTTGACTACTGGTGGAAAGGCTAGACCAAAGCCGTAGAAATTGGTAGGCAGTGGTGGACCATAAATGTATAGACATCCAGAAAAAATTACTGCTATGCTCTTATGCTGGTAATGCTATACTTTACTTAGCCTGTACAGGATGAGCTTCATGCAATCAAAGTGCCTTTTTGTACTGCAGTGCAAACTTCAGTAGATATAAAAATGCACCTCTGTGCTGTCTTTTGGTGGGAGCAAAGTCCCAGGAGGAGGTGGATGGCTGTCTCTCCTGCTGAAGTGAGGAAGGTGGTCCAGGCAGTCGGCCTAGAGACCAGGGGTTGAGCTGTGCTGCAGAATGATCCAGTGTATTGACCAAGTGGAGCTGCTGGGCCGACTACTTCTGGAAAAACAGTGTCTTGAGTACTTAAGCATCTGTCCAGGGGTCTGCCTAAGAGAGGGGACCACTCCAGCGGGGTCAAGGTTCATCAATGAGCCAGCTAACCCAGAGTGATACAGTAAAGGGGGTGCCAAGTTGTGAAGCCCTGAAGATTAGAGGGTAAAGGGGGCACCAGGAAGGGCCCTGAAGTCTCAGCAATACAGTCTACCTTAAAGATTAGTTACCTCAGGAACCTTTAAGGACTCTTTCACAGCCAAGGGCAAAGTGAATTAGCGGCCTAACCGTGACTAGCTCAACATAGCATTAACCAGCGTTAACCAGTGTTTATCAGCATTTAACCAGCGTTAATCAGCAATTTTCCGGATCGTCCCTGCCTATTGTGCATAGTTCAGTTCAGTTGGAGTATCCCACTCATCCCTTCTCCTATCCAAGTTCCTAATAAAGCATAAAAACCAAAGAAACTGGTCTGGACCTTGTCTGAGGTGAAAACACTTTGAAATATGTCAGAATGTTCTGCTGTTGATAATGGTAATCCAGGGGAACCCACACACAGCAGCTCCCAGTAGTGCTACACTAATGTGTATACACTGCTTGCATTTTAAAATACATTAACAGTATTTTAATGATTACTGAGCAGCATTAGTGTCTTTTTTTTTTATCTGCCTGGAGTTAATATTTAACTGATATTTATACTGTGTTGTAATGTTTCGTTTTAAAAAAAAACATGCCCACATTTTCCCTAACCAAACCACTGCTACCTCTTTTCCGAATAAGTGCCCTTTTCACAATCACCAAACTTCTCCCCAGAATCATCAGTTTTGGTAACTGTAATTTATTGAGTCATTTATTAATGCTTTGGTTACAGGCTAGACCAAAGCCATAGAAACTGATGGGCAGTGGTGGACCAAAAATGCATATACGCCTAGAAGAAATGACTGCTATGCTCTTATGCTGGTAATGCTATACATAACCTAGGCTGTACAGGATGATCTTCTTGCAATCAAAGTACCTGTTTTTACTGCAGTGCTAACTTCAGTAGATATAAAAATGCACCTCTGTGGTACCTTGGTGTTTCAAAGTGTTTTGCATGCAACTAGACAACGGTCAGCACCACTTATGATTCTATCAGTGCAGAATATTTAAAAATTGAAAGTTGAATTTAACCACTTAAGCCACGGAAGATTTTACTCCCTTCCTGACCAGGGTGTATTTTGCGATTCGGCACTGTGTGACTTTAACGGACAATTGCGCGGCCGTGCGATGCTGTACCTAAACGAATTTGACGTCCTTTTTTTCCCACAAATTTTGCAAAAATAACAATATTTTTCACATTTTTTATATGAAATTCCCCCCAAAAAAATGTAAAAATCAAAATTTTTTAAAATTTTTGGCCATCTTGTTTTCTGCTACCTATGTTTGGTAAGAAAAAAAAAATCACAATAAGCGTATTTTGATTGGTTTGCGCAAAATTTATTGCATTTACTAACTAAGGAAAAGATTTTTGTCATTTTTGTTGTTTTTTTTTAACGAGTAATGGCGGCGATCTGCGATTTTTTTGTGGGACTGCGACATTGCGGCGGACAGATCGGACCCTTGACTGACATTTTTGACACTTTTGGGGGTACCAGTGACATTACTACAGTAATCAGTGCTATACATATGCACTGTTACTGTAAAAATGACACTGGCAGGGAAGGGGTTAACTTTATTAGAGATGCAGTGACTATGTGTGTCCCTAGGGGCGTGCTTCTTACTGTGCAGGGATGTGGCTGTGTGTGTAACAGCACAGATCAAGGGTCCTACATAGCAGGACCGTTAGATCAGTGCTTTTACACAGGGAAGAATGACAGGCGGCTTTGTTTACATTAGCCGCCTGCCTTTCTCCCTTCACAGCGGATGATCGCGAGTGACCGGCGGACATCGGGTACGCCGGTCACACGCGTGGAGGTGTCCGTGAACGAGCCGAGGCGGGAGCGCGCCTCCGGTGGTGCGCTCGCCCGCTATTGGCTCCCAGGCTAGTGACGTACCGGTACGTCACTTTGCCTGGCCGGAGCTGACCGCCGCAGTATATGTACTTGCGGTGGTCGGCAACCGGTTAAATAAAAAAAAAAATACATATATGGAAGTTGCTTTACAGGTTTAAGGATTTATACACAGCACCTGTCAAATCAGTCTTGAAATGTATAGAGCTTTCCCCCATAACACAACCCTGTCTGGCAGAGGAAGGGACCTGATCTTTTCACTCCTATTACTCCCATCCTTTGACTGAGCAGTGAAAGGAGAAGCAGCACACTACATAATCTCATCTCTTATCACTCTGCTCTCTTCTTCTACCTGCATGCTCCTTGCACTGCAGCACTTGATTGGCTTCCTATGTTGTTTCTCCCTCCCCCTCTCTAGGCTCTGTTTCATAGATTGTACAGTGGACTACAAGAGACTGATACCAAGATAACTTAATGTGCCTACACTGCCTGCATTTAAAAAATACATTAACAGTATTTTAATGATTACAGAGCTGCAATAATTAGTGTCTTTTTTATCTGCATGGAGTTAATTTTTAAAGGATATTTATACTGTGCTGTAAGGTTTCGTTATAAAAAAAAAGGTTGGCTCTTTTCAAACCATTCAGCTTACAGTAAGAGTTACAGGTAGGCAATTTCTCTGTCAGTTTAATTCAGGGCATAAATATTTTATATGTTTCCTATCATTTCTGTTGGTGTAATTCATCAATGCCCAACAGGATCTGTGCCTGCGATACATTACATCCACTCTCAAAATATTTCATTGTCAGCCAAAGCGTCCTCATTATTTATCATGATAACAGACATGGTGAACATGAGCAGTAAGTAGCTTTCCTTACATATGCTTTTCACAGACATCCAACACCAACTAACTCCATATGGCATCTGCAAACTTAATTTTCAGCTCATTAATGTTTTTCTAATGTATTTTATTAGCTATTATCAGTCTTGCTAAAAGGGCTATGATTTAAAGTGACAAAGTTTCATAGATAAAACTTCATAAAACGACATCTTATTGGTGTATTACTTCTCATCTTAATATATTATATATAAATGTTATCACTATATAAAGTATACAATAACAAGGATGAATAAATATATAGATGAATAATAAAACTCAAAAACAACATGATCAAATAAATCTATAAGCTATAGTAATACAAATACTGTTTAAGCTATGCTCCAAGTATTTCAATTTGAGAAAGCCCAGTTGTTACATGAATAATCTATACCTAAAATTGCTATAATATACGTATAAATTAACACATTTAAACACCATTTAGCTATAAAAAAAAATCAGCAGCAAGCCGGGTTAGTATTTTAAGAGCAGATGCAGGTAACAGGGAACAGGACAATCACAGAACACTGTAGACGAGACAGCGCTGATCCTGGGTGCTGATCCAGCTTAAATAACCCATTTGGCACCCTCATCTTTTACGTTTAAAGACTGCATATGTACTACTCACTAGAATATGTTAGGTTCTATTTTGTCAGTAAAAACAAAAAACAAACTTGTTGAGCAATTCTGCTTGGGTTAGATCCATGGGAACATTCAGCAAACTCGTTAAATATTTCGCACATTGTGAACTTTAACCTCCCTGGCGGTATTCCCGAGTGTGGCTCAGGTTAACTTTCAGTACCAAAAGTGGAAACCCCAAGCCACGCTTGGGATTACCCCAGAATGTTACTCACCTTCCCTGCGATCCCCCGCCGTCTTCCCTGCCATCCTCCCGGCGTCCTCACGCTCTCATCCCGCTCTGTGCACGGCCGATTGCTGGCACTTGCCTTTCGGAAGCCTCCATCAATCAAGAAGTAATATCCCACCCCCATTGTTTAGCTAGGTAGTGGGCTGTCATTTAACACTGTGTAGTGGCTGTCATTTACCACTGTGTATATGGCCACATTTGTGACTGTATAGTCACATGGGCTGTTCAGATGTGGTAGGGAGGTGCAGAGTATCCACAGAAGGTGGAAAAAGAAACAGGATTAACCAGAATACAGTATTGCAGAAAACAAATGTATTATTGACTGAGTATGAACAATATATAATACAGTATGTTATATTTGTTTTTTATGATGCGAGTTTAGTGACACTTTAATGCAAACCAAATTAAAGTCAACAGGAAGTACATTTTCAGGGCAAAAGATCTAGGGATTGACAAACAACTGGTATGAGGAGGTTAGTTGAGCCAATGCAAAACAAAAATGTTATAAATACTGTTCAGCAAGAAGTGGGCCCTCCTTTGTATACTACTTCTAGGGCGATATGATAAAAGCACCAATTCCTCAAATTATGTGTTTAAGATATGTGTTGAAGTTATGCAAGGTTAAGAAAATAGTATGGTTTCTAGGAAGTTTTTTTCTACAAATAAAACATTTTGGAGACAAACTGCATATAAAATAAGCCTTTTACAAGGCCACATTTGAAAAGGGATAGAGGAGGACTTTTTTAATTCAGTATTAAAAATTACAACTGATTATGTCAGACACAAAGCATACTACTGAGGTATGCCATGCAACATGTAAACTTTTTAATAGGCTGAATTTAAGGAGGGAGCAATAAGACATTTATTATCTATTAATAAAAATCAGTGAATTGTGTGTCTGATCAAATTTTTTTCATAGACACATGTAATCCTTTTTAGTAGGCAGCATTTAAAGAGAAAGTGACAAGGCATTTTTTTCCAGAAATTCCCATTACAGTGGATTATGTCAGAGACAAGAGGCAGAACAATTGTCAGCATTGAATCAGTTGGGACTGAGGGTGCACCAGCCTAGCACATTATCTTTAAAACAATTTATTGTAATAGACATGTATACACATTATACTCACAAAACGATTATGAAACACGGGCAATAGGCAATGAGGGACCACCAGGGGTCTCTACTGGGCATCCTCAGCTGCCGCAGGCCGTGGAAGAATGTAGACCTCCAAAAAAACGCGTATTTGTAGCTGCTGACTTTTATTTTTTTTCCTGGGCGGCGGAACTCCTCTTTAAGTAAGTAATATGAGTCACAATCAGGCGTCAGACTCAGAGACCAGTTGCTATAGCAGTGGAAGGACTACCACTGACCAGCAGGATAGGTACACAGGCAGATGATGTAGGCTCACCTGTGGTGCTGAGTCTAAGTACTAACCGGTGTTCACCAGAGCACCTGATGGTGGAGATGAATTTAGCTGCATGTTAGCACCAGGTTACGGTCCTCAGGATCGCCCCACCAGGAGGTGAGCAAGCCAGAGTCCAGTAGCAGATAAGTAGGTAGGGCTCAAATGGAAGCGTGGTCAGTATACAAGTCAAAAGGTCAGTAATGAGTAGTTGCAGGTTGGGATCAGGCAGAAGCATAGTTGAGTAACAAGCCAAGGGTGGATAATGAGTGATAGCAAAATATGGACAGCAGCAGGGGAAACAGGAGCAAGGCACTGGCTGAGAAAGCACAATAACCTGGCAAAGAGGAAGTGCAGAGGCATGGCTTAAATCAAGAAGTTCATGGGAGGAGCGGAGTTCAAGGTTCAGCAGAAGTCAAGGCACAAGGTAGGGTTATCCAATGGATCAGACAGGGTGCTGAGCATCCCAGGTTGCTCAGTGAGAAGAGTTATTGCCAGACATAGCTGAGGCCTCGGGTTCAAGTCCAGGCCCTGGGATATCTGCCCGGGAAAACTTTTATATAAAGACCCTAAAATATCAAGGTTGAGTTTTAACGGGTGTAAATATCACATATCAGGCAATTGGCAGGCAGCTGGTGTTGCCATAAGAATTGCAGTCAGCTGAGCAATTGCTTGGTATGACTGCCTTAAGTGACTTCCCACCCTGGCTTTTATCATGGAAGTCAGGGTACCTAACTAGATAATGGTTCTCTGCCAGGTAAAAGTGGTTGTAAACCTTTACATATACCCAGTAAAGTGACCAGCATCAGCTGATACACAGAGATTAAACAAATCCCTATAAAACTTTCTACCTGTTTATCTGTGCCCATATAATCTCTATATCAATTTAACGTCTTGAATTTACAGTTTTTTCTCAATATTTCCAAGAAACATGCACAGCTGAGTCTGTCAGTCATAGACTGTGTGGTGGAGCACCACTCCCCACACAGATTTGATCCCTTGGAATTGGCACAACCTGTTTGAAATGACTTATGCAGATAATAGAGGTACACAATCTCGAACGATATACTTTGGTAATTTTTATTCCAGAGATTTACAACCACTTCAAGAACATGTGTTCGGCAAAACATATGGTGGGGGACCTTTACCTGCTGAAGGGCGGACAACCATTTGGTGCAATTGCCACACATGACCTTTCCTGGCATAAGTTAATTTAGGGAGCCACCTCTCAGACTTTCCCTGAAGAGCAACCAGAAACTCCCAATGTGCCTCCAGTCCCCCAAGCATACCAGCTGCAAAACAGAGTAATAGCATTTTGCATAGATTATTAGTAGAGTTGATCGAACACCTGGATGTCCGGATTCAGGGGATCCGGCCGAACTTGAAAAAAAAGTCCGGGTTCATGACCCGGACTTAACACGAACTTTACCCCGATCCAGAACCCCATTGAAGTCAATGGTGACCCGAACTTTTGAGCACTAAAATGGCTTTAAAACAAACATGGAAAGGGCTAGAGGGCAGCAAATGGCAGCAAAATAATCTTAAGAGCATGGCAAGTGCTCTGCAAACAAATGTGGATAGGGAAATAACTTAAAATAACATAAAAAATATTAAAATAAAAAATAATAATCTTGAATGATGTAGGAGGAAGACGAGGCCCATATGGAGTAGAAGGTTGAGGTGGCGGTGGAATTGGCGGTGTAGGTGGAAGCGGCGGCGGCGGTGGAGGAGGAGGACAAGGTAGCCAACACTGGTTTTGGTTTTTAATTACATTTTTTTTAAAATTAGGGTACACCCCAAAAGAGTAAGAAAGATCAAATACAGCAATGGCTGGGTAAGGCCGGTATACATGTCTATTCTGCAAAAGATACGGACAAGTCCAGTGGGATCCATGCCTGGTTCATTTTAATGAACGTGACCTTGTCCACATTGGCTCTGGAAAGGCGGCTGCGCTTTCCTGTGATAACACCCCCAGCCGTGCTAAATACCCGTTCAGATAATACACTGGTTGCAGGGCAGGCCAGCACCTCCAATGCGTAAAGGGCAAGCTCAGGCCATGTGCCCAACTTGGAGACCCAGAAGTTGAAGGGGGCACTCCCGTCATTCAGTACGTCTAGGCGTGTGCACACATACTGCTCCACCATGTTAGTGAAATGCTGCCTCCTGCTAAGACATTCCATATCAGCTGGTGGTGCTGCTGCTTGTTGTGGCGTGCTGACAAAGCTTTTCCACATTTTGGCCATGCTAAAGTGCTGGCGGTGCCCTGGCTGCATTGGCGACCTCTTCCTCCTCCTCTGCCTTGGCCTTGTGCTTCCACTGTGCCCCCGCTGTCAGGTGGGAATGCCACCAGCAGCGCGTATACCAGCATGTGCTTGTACTCATGTATCTTCCAATCACGCTCCAGTGAGGGAATTAAGGACGGTACGTTGTCCTTGTAACAGGGATCCAGCAGGGTGGCCACCCAGTAATCAGCACAAGTTACAATGTGGGAAACTCGGCAGTCGTTGCAGAGACACTGCAGCATGTAATCGCTCATGTGTGCCAGGCTGCCCAGAGGCAACAAAAAGCTGTCCTCTGTGGGAGGTGTATCCCCTGTGTCCTCCGTATCCCCCCAGCCACGCACCAGTGATGGCCATGAGCTGGCCTGGGTGCCACCCTGCTGAGAATATGGCTCCATCTCCTCCTCCATCTCCTCCTCCTCATCCTTGTCATCCTCCAGAACTGTGCCCCTGCTGGACAATTGTGTCCCTGGCGTTTGTGGGTGCAGGAACCCATCCTCTGAGCCACTTGCAAATGACTGCCCTGAAAGCCTTGGAAATGATACCTCTTGCTCCCCCTCCTCCTCCTCCTCCTCATCCTGTGCCACATCCTCTTCCATCATCGCCCGAAGTGTTATTTCAAGAAGGCATAGAAGTGGGATAGTTAAGCTGAGAACGGCGTCATCGGCACTGGCCATGTTGGTGGAGTACTCGAAACAGCGCAACAAGGCACACAGGTCTCGCATGGAGGCCCAGTTATTGGTGGTGACGTGGTGCTGTTCCGCAGAGCGACTCACGCGTGCCTGCTGCAGCAGAAACTCCACTATGGCCTGCTGCTGCTCGCACAGTCTTGCCAGCATGTGCAAGGTGGAGTTCCACCTTGTGGGCACATCACATATGAGATGGTGAGCGGGAAGGCCGAAGTTACGCTGCAGCGCTGACAGGCAAGCAGCAGCAGGGTGAGAATGCCGAAAGTGCGCACAGACGGCCCACACTTTCTGCAGCAGCTCTGATATATCGGGATAATTTCTAAGGAACCTCTGCATCACCAAATTCAGCACATGCACCAGGCAAGGGATGTGTGTCAAGTCGGCTAGGCCCAGAGCTGCTATGAGATTTCACCCGTTATCGCACACCACCAGGCTGGGCTTGAGGCTCACTGGCAGCAACCACTCATCGGTCTGCTGTTGAATGCCCCTCCACAACTCCTGCGCCGTGTATGGATTGTCCCCCAAACAGGCAAGTTTTAAAACTGCCTGCTGTTGTTTACCCTTGGCTGTGCTGAAGTTGGTGGTGAAGGTGTTACGCTGACCGGAAGAGGAGGCGGTAGAGGATGAGGAAGCGGAGTAGGAGGAGTTAGGAACAGGAAGGCAAACTGAAGCACCCTGCAATCCTCGGTGGTGGAAGGACATGCGCCAAACTGCTATCCGCCTCTGGCCAAGCCGCCACTGCATTTACCCAGTGTGCTATTAGGGAGATATAACGTCCCTGACCGTGCTTACTGGTCCACGTATCCGTAGTTAGGTGGACCTTGCCACAGATGGCGTTGCGCAGTGCACACCTGATTTTGTCACCTACTTGGTTGTGCAGGGAAGGGATGACTTGCCTGGAAAAGTAGTGGCGGCTGGGCCGATGTACTGTGGGACAGCCACCGCCATAAGGCTTTTAAAACTCTGCGTCTCCACCAGCCGGAATGACAGCATTTCAAAGACCAGGAATTTTGAAATGCTGGCATTCAGGGCCAGGGATCGCGGGTGGGTAGGGGGGTACTTCCTCTTCCGCTCCAGTGTTTGGGAGATAGAAAGCTGAACGCTTCCACGGGACATTGTGGAGATGGTTGTTGGTGACCCAGGTGGTGGTGTTGCTGCGGATCCTCTTTTTGCGGGGTGGCAGGTGCCACTGTCACTACAGAGGTGGATGAAGAGGCTGAGACTGCAGCAGCAGAAGAGGAAGCAGGAGGAGCCAGAGACCTTTCTTGTTTTTCGAGGTGTGCACTCCACTGCAGCTCGTGCTTTGCACTTAGATGCCTGGTCATGCAGGTTGTGCTCAGGTTGAGAAGGTTTATGCCTCGCTTCAGGCTCTGATTGCACAGCATGCAAACCACTCGTGTCCTGTCATCATCACATTGTCTGAAGAACTGCCATGCTAGGGAACTCCTTTGAGCTGGCTTTGGTGTGCTCGGTCCCTTGCTGCATTGGGCAGTAGCAGGCGTAGTGTCTAGGGCACGGCTGCTCCGCTTTTGCACCCTGCTCCCTCTTCTGCTGTGCTGGTGGCTTTGTGCGACAACCGCCTCTTCCTCCAAACTACTCAGGTCACCTGCATGACGTTCATTCCATGTGGGGTCGAGGACCTCATCGTCCTCCACATCGTCTTCCACCCAGTCTTCACCCCTGCAACCCTTGTCGGTCTCCACAATTCGGAATTCTGCAGCAGTTGGCACCTGTGTTTCGTCATCATCGAAGACGTGCTGCGATGGTCCTCCCATGTACTCATCTTGAGACATAAGTGGTTGGGCATCGGTGCACTCAATCTCTTCCACTTCTGGGGCAGGGCTAGGTGGATGGCCCTGGGAAACCATGCTAACAGAGTCATCAAAAAGAAGAAGAGACTGCTGCATGACTTGGGACTCAGACTGCTTGGCTGATTTGCAAGGGGGTGAGGTGAAATATTAATGGACATTGGCTGCAGGTGGCAACTCTGACCTTTCAGCAGAAGACACCAGCAACACAACGACCCAGGCCACGTCCCTTATTTGAACTTCTCCTCATATTTATCGAATTTTGGATCTTCCCCTAAATGGGTTTTTAATGATAAGCGGAATATAACAGCAGTATCCAAAGGGTCTATCTCACTGTAACATATGCAGACTAGGCCACAACTAATTTTTTTCCCCTAAAACGGCTTTTATTGATAAGCGGAATACAACAGCAGTATCCAAAGGGTGTATCTCACTGTAACATATGCAGACTAGGCCGCAATTAAATTTTTTTCCTCTAAATGGGTTTTTACTGATAAGCGGAACACAACAGCAGTATCCAAAGGGTGTATCTCACTGTACCATATGCAGACTAGGCTGTAAATTATTTTTTTCCCCTAAATGGGTTTTTATTGATAAGCGGAATACAACAGTATGCAAAGGGTGTATCTCACTGTAAAATATGCAGACTAGGCTGCAATTAAATTTTTTTTGGCGACCTCTTCCTCCTCCTCTGCCTTGGCCTTGTGCTTCCACTGTGCCCCCGCTGTCAGGTGGGAATGCCACCAGCAGCGCGTATACCAGCATGTGCTTGTACTCATGTATCTTCCAATCACGCTCCAGTGAGGGAATTAAGGATGGTACGTTGTCCTTGTAACAGGGATCCAGCAGGGTGGCCACTCAGTAATCAGCACAAGTTACAATGTGGGAAACTCGGCAGTCGTTGCAGAGACACTGCAGCATGTAATCGCTCATGTGTGCCAGGCAGCCCAGAGGCAACAAAAAGCTGTCCTCTGTGGGAGGTGTATCCCCTGTGTCCTCCGTATCCCCCCAGCCATGCACCAGTGATGGCCATGAGCTGGCCTGGGTGCCACCCTGCTGAGAATATGGCTCCATCTCCTCCTCCATCTCCTCCTCCTCATCCTCGTTCTCCTCCAGAACTGTGCCCCTGCTGGTCAATTGTGTCCCTGGCGTTTGTGGGTGCAGGAACCTATCCTCGGAGCCACTTGCAAATGACTGCCCTGAAAGCCTTGGAAATGATACCTCTTCCTCCCCCTCCTCCTCCTCCTCCTCCTCATCCTGTGCCACATCCTCTTCCATCATCGCCCGAAGTGTTTTTTCAAGAAGGCATAGAAGTGGGATAGTTAAGCTGAGAACGGCGTCATCGGCACTGGCCATGTTGGTGGAGTACTTGAAACAGCGCAACAAGGCACACAGGTCTCGCATGGAGGCCCAGTTATTGGTGGTGACGTAGTGCTGTTCCGCAGAGCGACTCACGCGTGCGTACTGCAGCTTAAACTCCACTATGGCCTGCTGCTGCTCGCACAGTCTTGCCAGCATGTGCAAGGTGGAGTTCCACCTTGTGGGCACGTCACATATGAGATGGTGAGCGGGAAGGCCGAAGTTACGCTGCAGCGCTGACAGGCAAGCAGCAGCAGGGTGAGAATGCCGAAAGTGCGCACAGACGGCCCACACTTTCTGCAGCAGCTCTGATATATCGGGATAATTTCTAAGGAACCTCTGCATCACCAAATTCAGCAAATGCACCAGGCAAGGGATGTGTGTCAAGTCGGCTAGGCCCAGAGCTGCTATGAGATTTCACCCGTTATCGCACACCACCAGGCCGGGCTTGAGGCTCACTGGCAGCAACCACTCATCGGTCTGCTGTTGAATGCCCCTCCACAACTCCTGCGCCGTGTATGGATTTTCCCCCAAACAGGCAAGTTTTAAAACTGCCTGCTGTTGTTTACCCTTGGCTGTGCTGAAGTTGGTGGTGAAGGTGTTACGCTGACCGGAAGAGGAGGCGGTAGAGGATGAGGAAGCGGAGTAGGAGGAGTTAGGAACAGGAAGGCAAACTGAAGCACCCTGCAATCCTCGGTGGTGGAAGGAAATGCGCCAAACTGCTATCCGCCTCTGGCCCAGCCGCCACTGCATTTACCCAGTGTGCTATTAGGGAGATATAACGTCCCTGACCGTGCTTACTGGTCCACATATCCGTAGTTAGGTGGACCTTGCCACAGATGGCGTTGCACAGTGCACACCTGATTTTTTCACCTACTTGGTTGTGCAGGGAAGGGATGACTTGCCTGGAAAAGTAGTGGCGGCTGGGCCGATGTACTGTGGGACAGCCACCGCCATAAGGCTTTTAAAACTCTGCGTCTCCACCAGCCGGAATGACAGCATTTCAAAGACCAGGAATTTTGAAATGCTGGCATTCAGGGCCAGGGATCGCGGGTGGGTAGGGGGGTACTTCCTCTTCCGCTCCAGTGTTTGGGAGATAGAAAGCTGAACGCTTCCACGGGACATTGTGGAGATGGTTGTTGGTGACCCAGGTGGTGGTGTTGCTGCGGATCCTCTTTTTGCGGGGTGGCAGGTGCCACTGTCACTACAGAGGTGGATGAAGAGGCTAAGACTGCAGCAGCAGAAGAGGAAGCAGGAGGAGCCAGAGACCTTTCTTGTTTTTCGAGGTGTGCACTCCACTGCAGCTCGTGCTTTGCACTTAGATGCCTGGTCATGCAGGTTGTGCTCAGGTTTAGAAGGTTTATGCCTCGCTTCAGGCTCTGATTGCGCAGCATGCAAACCACTCGTGTCCTGTCATCATCACATTGTCTGAAGAACTGCCATGCTAGGGAACTCCTTTGAGCTGGCTTTGGTGTGCTCGGTCCCTTGCTGCATTGGGCAGTAGCAGGCGTAGTGTCTAGGGCACGGCTGCTCCGCTTTTGCACCCTGCTCCCTCTTCTGCTGTGCTGGTGGCTTTGTGCGACAACCGCCTCTTCCTGCAAACTACTCAGGTCACCTGCATGACGTTCATTCCATGTGGGGTCGAGGACCTCATCGTCCTCCACATCGTCTTCCACCCAGTCTTCACCCCTGCAACCCTTGTCGGTCTCCACAATTCGGAATTCTGCAGCAGTTGGCACCTGTGTTTCGTCATCATCCAAGACGTGATGCGATGGTCCTCCCATGTACTCATCTTGAGACATAAGTGGTTGGGCATCGGTGCACTCAATCTCTTCCACTTCTGGGGCAGGGCTAGGTGGATGGCCCTGGGAAACCATGCTAACAGAGTCATTAAAAAGAAGAAGAGACTGCTGCATGACTTGGGACTCAGACTGCTTGGCTGATTTGCAAGGGGGTGAGGTGAAATATTGATGGACATCGGCTGCAGGTGGCAACTCTGACCTTTCAGCAGAAGACACCAGCAACACCACGACCCAGGCCACGTCCCTTATTTGAACTTCTCCTCATATTTATCGAATTTTGGATCTTCCCCTAAATGGGTTTTTAATGATAAGCGGAATATAACAGCAGTATCCAAAGGGTGTATCTCACTGTAACATATGCAGACTAGGCCACAACTAATTTTTTTCCCCTAAAACGGCTTTTATTGATAAGCGGAATACAACAGCAGTATCCAAAGGGTGTATCTCACTGTAACATATGCAGACTAGGCCGCAATTAAATTTTTTTCCCCTAAATGGGTTTTTACTGATAAGCGGAACACAACAGCAGTATCCAAAGGGTGTATCTCACTGTACCATATGCAGACCAGGCTGTAAATTATTTTTTTCCCCTAAATGGGTTTTTATTGATAAGTGGAATACAACAGCAGTATCCAAAGGGTGTATCTCACTGTACCATATGCAGACCAGGCTGCAATTTTTTTTCCCCCTAAATGGGGTTTTATTGCAAAGCAGAATACAACAACAGTATGCAAAGGGTGTATCTCACTGTACCATATGCACACTAGGCTGCAAATTATATTTTCCCCCTAAATGGGTTTTTATTGATAAGCGGAATACAACAGTATGCAAAGGGTGTATCTCACTGTAACATATGCAGACTAGGCTGCAATTACATTTTTTCCCCTAAATGGGTTTTTATTGCAAAGCGGAATACAACAACCGTATCCAATGGGTGTATCTCACTGTAACATATGCAGACTAGGCTGCAATTTATTTATTTTTCCCCTAAATGGGTTTTTATTGCAAAGCGGAATACAACAACAGTATCCAAATGGGTGTATCTCACTGTAACGTATGAATGAAAAACTGAAAAATAATTGTCCCCTTAATTGGTGCTTGTTGAATAGCAGATTTGAACTGCAGTGTCTAAATGCTGTAAGTCACAGTAAAATATAAAGGAAATTTTTTTTTTGTTTTAAATCCAGATTAAGCAGACACATATGCACTGAGCTTGCAATACATGGCCGCCACACACCACACGCCGCCCACCTAACAGACTGATAAAAGTTTTTTTTTTCTCCCTCCTCCTCCTCCTCACTGGGCTCAGGTCAGGGCAAAAAGATTGTGCACTGCACCCCCACACAATACAATCAATGTAGATCGCTGTCTGATTAAAGAAGATTCTTCCTATTCTTTCCCTGAAAGCAATCTCCAGCCTGCCCCTTCAATAATCTCCTATCTCTCCCTCTGGGCAAAAAGATTGTGCACTGCACCCCCACACAATCTAATCAATGTAGATCGCTGTCTGATTAAAGAAGATTCTTATTATTCTTTCCCTGAATGCAATCTCCAGCCTGCCCCTACAAAAATCTCCTATCTCTCCCTCAGCAGCAGCATCAGGAACCTCTCCCTAGTATAGTTTTAGCAGAGTGGCGCGTGGCGCTATGTGACTCCAGCTTATATAGAGTCTGGATCACATGCTGCACTGGCCAATCACAGCCATGCCATTAGTAATCATGGCTGTGATGGCTTCTAAGGACACACTAGTTAAAGCTTGCTGATTGGCTGCCTTGCACCTGTTGAAACCGCGCCATTAAAACCGCGCCAAAACATTAAAACCGCGCCAAAACATCAGCTTAGCAATCATGCGTTGCAGGCAAAACTACCAAAAAGAAGCATTTTTTCAAGTTGAAGTGAATTAGATTGGGGTGCTGCAGTATTTAAGTGAAGCTAAATGTAAAATTGAAATAATAAATTATACAACGGAAATATGTGATGCCATAATATAGTGTCACTGGCTCTGTCAGTAAAAATTGTACTGTTCTGTTAAACCACAGTTTAAAGACATCTCCAAAGCTAATCATTTAGAGAAATGGTGCTTCTTTCATTTTCCCTTTGAAGTCACATTAAAAGGGCACTTTCTCTGCTGTATAGTATTTTTTAACTATTTTTGTTTTTCTAAATTTTCCTATTGCAGTATTTGACTCCACGTGATCCCTTTTGACAATAGCTTGCCTATTAGCCTTAAAAATAGCCTGAGTTTAGTATGAGGATTCCCACCCCATAGGGTTTACAGCTAAGTTCAGCCTTCAGACAGATGAAATATGTATGATCTCAAAGAGAGATCAAATACAGCGCTTGCTTAAACTTTGAATTTCTGGAAAAGATATTAAAGCATCAGATAACCATATTATATACTTAAAAATCCACGAATTAATGTTGTGAATCAGTGCAAGATGTGCAAATCAGTGCAAATTAACACAACATCAATATATATATATACAACTTCATTCAGTATAAAGAGAGTAAAAAACATATGATAAAAATACCTCTCTATAAATATATAAATAACAGGGAAAAGTCCACAGTATAAAAAATGATGACTGCTGTGCTATCAATTAATAAATATCACATATAAAAACCCAAGTGTTAAAGTGACTTCTGTGCTTAAAATTCAAAAAATGTATATGATCTTAAAAAAGTCCATTCAATATAAAGTGACTGCTGTGCTCAAAATTAATAAATCCAATATTAAAGTGACTCCTGCGCTATTTATTTATTTATTTTAACTAGAGTCGATTTTATAATATTATTAATTTTAAATTATTTTATAATCCCTTGGTGCGTGGAATATACTTTGTATATAATATTTTCAGACAGATAAACCTGTGTAAATTATTTAATCTCTACTTATTAATTCACAATAACTTCACAACAGGATCTAGCAACTTTACAAGAACACCTATTTAAAATAGAGAAGTGGGAAGCTATACAGAAGATGAGGTTTATTATTGAAACATTTAAAAACATGCACTTTGGAGCTAAAATGATGCATGAAAGTTACTCACTAGTAGGGTTGAGCGAACACCTAGATGTCCGTGTTCGACGGGTTCGGCCGAACTTTAAAAAAAAGTCCGGGTCCGTGTCCCGGACTTTTACCGAACTTTTCCCGGACACCGAACCCCATTGAAGTCAATGGGGACCCGAACTTTAAGGCACTAAAATGGCTCTAAAACACCAAAGGAAAGGGCTAGAGTGCTGCAAATGGCAGCAAAACGTAATTAAGAGCATGGCAAGTGCTCTGCAAACAAATGTGGATAGGGAAATAACTTAAAACAACAAAAAAAAACAGAAAAATAAAACAATGTTCTTCTTCATCTCTGAAGGACGAGGCCCATATGGAGTAGGAGGGAGGTTGAGGTGGTGGTGGATGTGGCGGTGACTAGACATATGCCGGTTTTCGGTAATTCGATATATCGCGGTATTGCATAGCCACGGTATTGTTATTGTGGCATTTTTAAAATACCGAGTTTCTCTGTCAAGTCTGCCTGACTTGTGAATTGATACATTTCAGTGAGCTGGATGACTCATTCACTCACTCAGCTAACACCTTTCAGCATTAAGTCTCCTAACTATAAACAAAAATGATTACATTTGTATCTTTTCCTTCCCTCTGCCAGGGAGAAAGGAAGTTTAACCTCTTAAAGACTGGATCTTTTTCTGACACTTGCTGTTTGCAAGTTAAAATCAGTTTTTTTTTTGCTAGAAAAGTACTTAGAACCCCCAAACATTTTATATATTTTTTTAGCAGAGACCCTACAGAATAAAATGGCGATTGTTGTAATATTTTATGTCACACTGTATTTGCGCAGCAGTCTTTCAAACGCAATGATTAGACTTTAATGAATAAAAAAAAAAAAAAAAACGTAACAGTAAAGTTATCCCAATTTTTTTTTTTTTTGTTACACAGAGAATCGTGAGAGAATCGTGATCTTTATTCCAAGCTAAAAAATCGTGATTCTCATTTTGGCCAGAATCGTGCAGCTCTAATAAATATATATATACACACACACACGCCTAGCAGCCCACATTACATTATTATATAGCCATCAAGCAGTGTCTGGCCTACCTGGTGATGACTGGTCCTGGCGCTCTGATCCGATGGCCTGGTCTTTAAAGGGGCAAATCCTTGCGATCCAGAAGTGGTTAAACCTGCAGGAGGACCGGTGTTTTTATCTATTAATGACTTTACTATTGCTTTAGGCCTGGTTCACATGTATGCGGGTTGGTGGTTCACATGTATGCGGGTTGGCGGTTCACATGTATGCGGGTTGGCGGCCCACATTTGCACAGGCATAGCAGCCCATTGATTTGAACGGGCTGCTATGCCCTCATTTTCCGCAGAAAAAAGGTGCATGCAGCATTTTTTTTAAATTCAGTGGCCTTGAAATCCATCCTGCTTTTGCACCATGCGACTAACCTGCAGTTCCTGCTCTGGCAAGCTTTCTGCATTTTTTGTATACGTGGGCACGGCATTTAAAAATAAACAGTTTGCGTGTGCAGCAACGGCAGGTAAGTCGCATGGTGCAAAAGAAGGATGGATTTCATGGCCACTGCATTTTTTTAAATTCTGCATGCACCTTTTTTCAGCTGAAAACGCAGGCATAGCAGCTCAAGCCCATTCACATCAATGGGCTGCTATGCCTGTGCAAATGTGGGCCCCCAACCCGCATACATGTGAACCAGGCCTAAAGCAATAGTAAAGTCATTAATAGATAAAAACACCGGTCCTCCTGCAGGTTTAACCAATTAATGACTTTACTATTGCTTTAGGCCTGGTTCACATGTATGCGGGTTGGGGGCCCACATTTGCACAGGCATAGCAGCCCATTGATGTGAATGGGCTTGAGCTGCTATGCCTGCGTTTTCAGCTGAAAAAAGGTGCATGCAGAATTTAAAAAAATGCAGTGGCCATGAAATCCATCCTTCTTTTGCACCATGCGACTTACCTGCCGTTGCTGCACACGCAAACTGTTTATTTTTAAATGCCGTGCCCACGTATACAAAAAATGCAGAAAGCTTGCCAGAGCAGGAACTGCAGGTTAGTCGCATGGTGCAAAAGCAGGATGGATTTCAAGGCCACTGAATTTTAAAAAAATGCTGCATGCACCTTTTTTCTGCGGAAAATGAGGGCATAGCAGCCCATTCAAATCAATGGGCTGCTATGCCTGTGCAAATGTGAACCACCAACCCGCATACATGTGAACCAGGCCTAAAGCAATAGTAAAGTAATTTATAAACAACACCTCCTTCAGGTTTAACCACTTCTTGACCACAAGGATTTGCCCTCTTAATGACCAGGCCATCGGATCGGAGCCGAGCGCCAGAACCAGTTATCACCAGTTAGGCCAGACACTGCTTGATGACCTATTTTAGGCCTGGTTCACAGAGTCTGTACTGACTGACTATATAATAATGTGCATAAGTGAACCAAAGCCCCTAAATTCAGCAATGAAATTGAAGTGAGGTGGAAATTTAATAATTTAAATTTAATAATAGAATACCGTGATAATACCGTATACCGTGGCAAAACCTTAATCAATTAATCGCAGCATGAAAATCTGATACCGTCACAAGCCTAGCGGTGACATAGGCGTGCGCACAGGGTGTGCTGGGTGTGCCTGGGCACACCCTAATCACCTAGGGCACATAGCATTGCCAGTGAGGAGATGGGAAAGATCTCCCTGGGACCTGCTCTGCTCTATTTCTCCTTGCCTACAGGTACATGGCCCCGATACATTACTCTCCCTGCTGGCAAACACATGCATGTGTATTTCAACTTTGGGGTGCACACCTTAATGCAATAGGCTGCGCACACCTATGGGCGGTGTAGGTGGAAGCGGCGGTGGAGGAGGACCAGGGCCGGATTAACAGCATCATGGGCTTGGTGCTGAGGATTTTGAAGGGCCTTAAGGGCCGTGCCTTGCCATGCACCCAGAGGAGGAAGGGTGCAGCCATGCATGCCTAATTCAACATGGGATGCTGTCTCTGAAGCCCATAAACACATCCATGCATCGCCAACTGTCCCTCCTTGTCCGGCCTTCACGCTGTGTGGGGAGGTTCTGAGGGTGCTGCCTGGGGAAGCGAGCATAGAAGCCAGACTTCTGTGTTTACAAGTGACAGAAGAGCGGTAACAGTGAATATGGCCAACCCGGGGCCTATATAAAAGGTAGGGGCCTGGAGCTGCAGCTCCAATAGCCCCTACATTAATCTGGCCCTGAGGAGGAGGACGAGGTAGCCAACACTGCTTCTTTTCAAAAATTTTAAATGAGGGTACACCCCAAAAGAGTGAGAAAGAGCAAAAATGGAACAATGGGTGGGTAAGGTCGGTATCCATTGCTATTCTGCATAAGGTACGGAAAAGTCCCGTGGGATCCATGCCTGGTTCATTTTAATGAACGTGAGCTTGTCCACATTGTCTCTGGACAGGCGGCTGCGCTTGTCTGTTATAACGCCCCCAGCCGTGCTAAATACCCGTTCAGATAATACACTGGCTGCAGGGCACGCCAGCACCTCCAAGGCGTAAAGGGCAAGCTCAAGCCATGTGCCCAATTTGGAGACCCAGAAGTTGAAGGGGGCAGACCCGTCATTCACTACATGTAGGCGTGTGCACACATACTGCTCCACCATGTTGGTAAAATGCTGCCTCCTGCTAAGACGTTCCATCTGAGCTGCTGGTGCTGCTGTTTGTTGTGGCGTGCTGACAAAGCTTTTCCACATTTCGGCCATGCTAACCCTGCCTTCTGAGGTGCTGGCGGTGCCCTGGTTGCGTTGGCGACCTCCTCCTCCTCCTCCTCTGCCTTGTGCTTCCACTGTGGCCCCGCTGTCAGATGGGAATGCCAGCAGCATGGCGTCTACCAGCGTGCGCTTGTACTCGCGCATCTTGCGATCGCGCTCCAGTGAGTGAATTAAGGACGGTACGTTGTCCTTGTAACGGGGATCCAGCAGCGTGGCCACCCAGTAATCAGCACAAGTTAGAATGTGGGCAACTCGGCGGTCGTTGTGGAGACACTGCAGCATGTAATCGCTCATGTGTGCCAGGCTGCCCAGAGGCAACGAAAGGCTGTCCTCTGTGGGAGGTGTATCGTCCGTGTCCTCTGTATCCCCCCAGCCACGCACCAGTGATGGCCATGAGCTGGCCTGGGTGCCACCCTGCTGTGAACATGGTTCCATCTCCTCCTCCAGCTCCTCCTCCTCCTCATCCTCCTCATCCTCCAGAACTGTGCCCCTGCTGGACAATTGCGTCCCTGGCGTTTGCATGTGCAGGAACCCACCCTCGGAGCCCCTTGCGAATGACTGCCCTGAAAGCCTTGGAAATGTTACCTCTTCATCCTCCTCCTCCTCCTCATCCTGTGCCACATCCTCTTCCATCATCGCCCGAATTGTTTTTTCAAGGAGGCATGGAAGTGGGATAGTTAAGCTGAGAACGGCGTCATTGCCACTGGCCATGTTGGTGGAGTACTCAAAACAGCGCAACAAGGCACACAGGTCTCGCATGGAGGCCCAGTTAAATTAAATAGCGGAATAGAAAATATGATCCAAAAAAAGTGTATGTATATCACACGTACACAACCACACTGGGCCCCAATTACTATTGTTTGTACCCCTAAAAGGCTAGATGAGGAGTAGGGGGAGTATGGAACAGGCAGCACCCTCAAACCTTCAGAAGTATGAGATGAACCCCAACAACTTGGAAAGGTGGATCTCTCTCACACGTACCGACACAGACTATCCCGCAATTCAATTGATCCTCAAAGGTTTTTATTGAATAGCGGAATAGGAAATATGATCAAAAAAAGTGTATGTATCTCGCACGTACACAACCACACTAGGCCCCAATTACTATTGTTTGTACCCCTAAAAGGCTAGATGAGGAGTAGGGGGGGTATGGAACAGGCAGCACCCTCAAACCTTCAGAAGTATGAGATGAACCCCAACAACTTGGAAAGGTGGATCTCTCTCACACGTACCGACACAGACTATCCCCCAATTTAACTGATCCCCAAAGGTTTTTGATTAAATAGCGGAATAGAAAATATGATCCCAAAAAAGTGTATGTATATCACACGTACACAACCACACTAGGCCCCAATTACTATTGTTTGTACCCCTAAAAGGCTAGGAGTAGGGGGAGTATGGAACAGGCAGCACCCTCAAACCTTCAGAAGTATGAGATGAACCCCAACAACTTGGAAAGGTGGATCTCTCTCACACGTACCAACACAGACTATCCCCCAATTTAACTGATCCCCAAAGGTTTTTGATTAAATAGCGGAATAGAAAATATGATCCAAAAAAAGTGTATGTATATCACACGTACACAACCACACTAGGCCCCAATTACTATTGTTTGTACCCCTAAAAGGCTAGGAGTAGGGGGAGTATGGAACAGGCAGCACCCTCAAACCTTCAGAAGTATGAGATGAACCCCAACAACTTGGAAAGGTGGATCTCTCTCACACGTACCAACACAGACTATCCCCCAATTTAACTGATCCCCAAAGGTTTTTGATTAAATAGCGGAATAGAAAATATGATCCCAAAAAAGTGTATGTATATCACACGTACACAACCACACTAGGCCCCAATTACTATTGTTTGTACCCCTAA
Source organism: Pelophylax lessonae (assembly GCF_965119305.1). Taxonomy (NCBI): domain Eukaryota; kingdom Metazoa; phylum Chordata; class Amphibia; order Anura; family Ranidae; genus Pelophylax; species Pelophylax lessonae. Next base: position 104,320,640 of record NC_138777.1, on the reverse strand, counting down.
AAGGCTAGGAGTAGGGGGAGTATGGAACAGGCAGCACCCTCAAACCTTCAGAAGTATGAGATGAACCCCAACAACTTGGAAAGGTGGATCTCTCTCACACGTACCAACACAGACTATCCCCCAATTTAACTGATCCCCAAAGGTTTTTGATTAAATAGCGGAATAGAAAATATGATCCCAAAAAAGTGTATGTATATCACACGTACACAACCACACTAGGCCCCAATTACTATTGTTTGTACCCCTAAAAGGCTAGGAGTAGGGGGAGTATGGAACAGGCAGCACCCTCAAACCTTCAGAAGTATGAGATGAACCCCAACAACTTGGAAAGGTGGATCTCTCTCACACGTACCGACACAGACTATCCCGCAATTCAATTGATCCTCAAAGGTTTTTATTGAATAGCGGAATAGGAAATATGATCAAAAAAAGTGTATGTATCTCGCACGTACACAACCACACTAGGCCCCAATTACTATTGTTTGTACCCCTAAAAGGCTAGATGAGGAGTAGGGGGGGTATGGAACAGGCAGCACCCTCAAACCTTCAGAAGTATGAGATGAACCCCAACAACTTGGAAAGGTGGATCTCTCTCACACGTACCGACACAGACTATCCCCCAATTTAACTGATCCCCAAAGGTTTTTGATTAAATAGCGGAATAGAAAATATGATCCCAAAAAAGTGTATGTATATCACACGTACACAACCACACTGGGCCCCAATTACTATTGTTTGTACCCCTAAAAGGCTAGATGAGGAGTAGGGGGAGTATGGAACAGGCAGCACCCTCAAACCTTCAGAAGTATGAGATGAACCCCAACAACTTGGAAAGGTGGATCTCTCTCACACGTACCGACACAGACTATCCCGCAATTCAATTGATCCTCAAAGGTTTTTATTGAATAGCGGAGTAGGAAATATGATCAAAAAAAGTGTATGTATCTCGCACGTACACAACCACACTAGGCCCCAATTACTATTGTTTGTACCCCTAAAAGGCTAGATGAGGAGTAGGGGGGGTATGGAACAGGCAGCACCCTCAAACCTTCAGAAGTATGAGATGAACCCCAACAACTTGGAAAGGTGGATCTCTCTCACACGTACCGACACAGACTATCCCCCAATTTAACTGATCCCCAAAGGTTTTTGATTAAATAGCGGAATAGAAAATATGATCCCAAAAAAGTGTATGTATATCACACGTACACAACCACACTGGGCCCCAATTACTATTGTTTGTACCCCTAAAAGGCTAGATGAGGAGTAGGGGGAGTATGGAACAGGCAGCACCCTCAAACCTTCAGAAGTATGAGATGAACCCCAACAACTTGGAAAGGTGGATCTCTCTCACACGTACCAACACAGACTATCCCCCAATTTAACTGATCCCCAAAGGTTTTTGATTAAATAGCGGAATAGAAAATATGATCCAAAAAAAGTGTATGTATATCACACGTACACAACCACACTAGGCCCCAATTACTATTGTTTGTACCCCTAAAAGGCTAGATGAGGAGTAGGGGGAGTATGGAACAGGCAGCACCCTCAAACCTTCAGAAGTATGAGATGAACCCCAACAACTTGGAAAGGTGGATCTCTCTCACACGTACCGACACAGACTATCCCCCAATTTAACTGATCCCCAAAGGTTTTTGATTAAATAGCGGAATAGAAAATATGATCCAAAAAAAGTGTATGTATATCACACGTACACAACCACACTAGGCCCCAATTACTATTGTTTGTACCCCTAAAAGGCTAAATGAGGAGTAGGGGGGGTATGGAACAGGCAGCACCCTCAAACCTTCAGAAGTATGAGATGAACCCCAACAACTTGGAAAGGTGGATCTCTCTCACACGTACCAACACAGACTATCCCCCAATTTAACTGATCCCCAAAGGTTTTTGATTAAATAGCGGAATAGAAAATATGATCCCAAAAAAGTGTATGTATATCACACGTACACAACCACACTAGGCCCCAATTACTATTGTTTGTACCCCTAAAAGGCTAGGAGTAGGGGGAGTATGGAACAGGCAGCACCCTCAAACCTTCAGAAGTATGAGATGAACCCCAACAACTTGGAAAGGTGGATCTCTCTCACACGTACCAACACAGACTATCCCCCAATTTAACTGATCCCCAAAGGTTTTTGATTAAATAGCGGAATAGAAAATATGATCCAAAAAAAGTGTATGTATATCACACGTACACAACCACACTAGGCCCCAATTACTATTGTTTGTACCCCTAAAAGGCTAGGAGTAGGGGGAGTATGGAACAGGCAGCACCCTCAAACCTTCAGAAGTATGAGATGAACCCCAACAACTTGGAAAGGTGGATCTCTCTCACACGTACCAACACAGACTATCCCCCAATTTAACTGATCCCCAAAGGTTTTTGATTAAATAGCGGAATAGAAAATATGATCCCAAAAAAGTGTATGTATATCACACGTACACAACCACACTAGGCCCCAATTACTATTGTTTGTACCCCTAAAAGGCTAGGAGTAGGGGGAGTATGGAACAGGCAGCACCCTCAAACCTTCAGAAGTATGAGATGAACCCCAACAACTTGGAAAGGTGGATCTCTCTCACACGTACCAACACAGACTATCCCCCAATTTAACTGATCCCCAGAGGTTTTTGATTAAATAGCGGAATAGAAAATATGATCCCAAAAAAGTGTATGTATATCACACGTACACAACCACACTAGGCCCCAATTACTATTGTTTGTACCCCTAAAAGGCTAGGAGTAGGGGGAGTATGGAACAGGCAGCACCCTCAAACCTTCAGAAGTATGAGATGAACCTCAACAACTTGGAAAGGTGGATCTCTCTCACACGTACCAACACAGACTATCCCCCAATTTAACTGATCCCCAAAGGTTTTTGATTAAATAGCGGAATAGAAAATATGATCCCAAAAAAGTGTATGTATATCACACGTACACAACCACACTAGGCCCCAATTACTATTGTTTGTACCCCTAAAAGGCTAGGAGTAGGGGGAGTATGGAACAGGCAGCACCCTCAAACCTTCAGAAGTATGAGATGAACCCCAACAACTTGGAAAGGTGGATCTCTCTCACACGTACCAACACAGACTATCCCCCAATTTAACTGATCCCCAAAGGTTTTTGATTAAATAGCGGAATAGAAAATATGATCCCAAAAAAGTGTATGTATATCACACGTACACAACCACACTAGGCCCCAATTACTATTGTTTGTACCCCTAAAAGGCTAGATGAGGAGTAGGGGGAGTATGGAACAGGCAGCACCCTCAAACCTTCAGTATGAGATTGTGTTCACTGTACCCCACAAAGATTGAGTTCACTGCACCCCACAATGATTGTGTTCACTGCACCCCACAAAGATTGTGTTCACTGCACCTCACAAAGATTGTGTTCACTGTACCCCCCAAAGATTGTGTTCACTGCACCCCACAAAGATTCTGTTCACTGTACCCCACAAAGATTGTGTTCACTGCACCCCAAAAAGATTGTGTTCACTGCACCCCAAAAAGGATGTTGTTCACTGCACCCCAAAAAGGATGTTGTTCACTCCACCCCAAAAAGATTGTGTTCACTGCACCCCACAAAGATTGTGTTCACTGCACCCCAAAAAGATTGTGTTCACTGCACCCCAAAAATGATTTTGTTCACTGCACCCCAAAAAGGATTTTGTTCACTGCACCCCAAAAAGGATGTTGTTCACTCCACCCCAAAAAGATTGTGTTCACTGCACCCCAAAAAGATTGTGTTCACTGCACCCCACAAAGGATTTTGTTCACTGCACCCCAAAAAGATTGTGTTCACTGCACCCCAAAAAGGATGTTGTTCACTGCACCCCAAAAAGGATTTTGTTCACTGCACCCCAAAAAGATTGTGTTCACTGCACCCCACAAAGGATTTTGTTCACTGCACCCCACAAAGATTGTGTTCACTGCACACCAAAAAGGATTGTGTTCACTGCACCCCAAAAAGATTTTGTTCACTGCACCCCAAAAAGATTGTGTTCACTGCAGCCCAAAAAGATTGTGTTCACTGCAGCCCAAAAAGATTGTGTTCACTGCAGCCCAAAAAGATTGTGTTCACTGCAGCCCAAAAAGATTGTGTTCACTGCAGCCCAAAAAGATTGTGTTCACTGCAGCTCACACACAGAAAAATGGATGTGGATCACTGACACCTGCCTATCTCCAATCCCACACCACACAGCAATATCGATTGTAGTTTGTAGAACACAGTTTCCCTAAAATTCAGCAGACTCTGTCCCTAACAGGATTGAGAAGAGATCGTAGATCAGGATTGAGTGCAGACCCCACCCCCCACACAGCAATATCGATTGTAGTTTGTAGAAGACACTGACCCTATATAATTCAGCAGACTCTATCCCTAAAATGCCTACAACTCGCCCTGCCTAAACACTCCGACCTGTCCCTCAATTCTATCCGGACACAAATGGTTTTTTCCTGCCTATCTTTCCCTAATCAGCAGCCAGCACGTTGATGTGTGCTCTGTCCCTGAATCTAAGCAGCATAATGACGCCGCTGCGGCTGCCTCGAACTTATAAAGACTTGGTCACATGCTTCAGACGGCCAATCACAGCTACTGAGACATTTGCAGGCATGGCTGGGATGGCTTAAGGCACACCAGTTAAACGATTGTTGATTGGCTGTTGAAAGCCCGCCATGAAAAGAGCGCCAAAGCATGCAAAACCCGGAAATAAAACGACCGAACACGGATTTTTACCCGAACATACAGTAAAGTGTCCGTGTCCGTGTTCGGGTACAAAAAATCCAATTATTCGGTACGAACACGAATAATACAGTCCGTGTTCGCTCAACACTACTCACTAGGGAAGAAGCTTGGGGGTAATCAAGGACAAAAAAGGATCTGAGTGTCACTCAGCAATAGCATGCAACACCATGCTGCAGCTAGCAAGGCAAGCAGACTATTAGAATGCAATAAAAAGGGTATTTACTCAAGAGATCCAACTATATGTCTACCACTTGATAAAACACTGTTTCAGCCACATCTTGACTATGCTGTCCAGTTTTGGTCACCAGTCTTCAGGAAGGATATCTATGAACTAGAGAGAGTCCAGAGAAGATCAACAAAGCTGGAGGACCTCAGTTTTGAAGAACAATTACAGAAATTATTCTCCCATGAGAAGAAACGCTTAAAGCAGAGTTCCATCCAAAAGTGGAACTTCCGCTCTTTTGTTCCCCCTCCGGTGCCACATTTGGCACCTTTCAGGGGGGAGGGGGGAATGGGTACCTGTTTTTGACACAGGATGTGTAGCTGCTGACTTTTAATTTTAGGAGGGGGAGGCGGAACTCCTCTTTAAGAGGAGATTTGATTGCAATATACAACTCTTTAAAGCATTGAGAAAAAACTATTTACCTGAGGTCTCCGAAGAAGACGTGTGGTCACACAATAAAGTTTGACAAGATGTTCAATCTGAAACTGCATAAGAGGTTATTTATTGTTAGAGTGATAAGGGTATGACCTTCCTTCCACAGTCGGTGGTGCCAGTGAGGAATGTAGATAACTTTAAAACACTTTTAGATGTGAGGGCATGGCCGGCGCACAGAGAAGATGGCTGCTTAATAGGGTTGAGTGAACACGGACTGTATTATTCGTGTTCGTACCGAATAATTGGATTTTTGTTACCCGAACACGGACCCGAAAACTTTACTGTATATTCGGGTAAAAATCCGTGTTTGGTCGTTTTATTTCCGGGTTTTACATGCTTTGGCGCGCTTTTCATGGCGGGCTTTCAACAGCCAATCAACAAGCGTTTAACTGGTGTGCCTAAGCCATCCCAGCCATGCCTACAAATGTATCAGTAGCTGTGATTGGCCGTCTGAAGCATGTGACCAATTCTTTATAAGTTCGAGGCAGCGCCGCTGCGGCGTCATTCTACTGTTTAGTTCAGGGAGAGAGCACACATCAAAGTGCTGGCTGCTGATTAGGGACAGACAGGAAAAAAAAAAACATTTGTGTCCGGATAGAATTGAGGGACAGGTCGGAGTGTGTTAGGCAGGGCGAGTTGTAGTCATTTTAGGGAGAGAGTCTGCTGATTTTTAGGGTCAGTGTGTTGTACAAACTACAATCGATATTGCTGTGTGGGGTGGGGTTTGCAGTGACCGATCTACAATCTTATCAATCCTTTTAGGGAGAGAGTCTGCTGATTTTTAGGGTCAGTGTGTTCTACAAACTACAATCGATATTGCTGTGTGGGGGGGGGGGTTTGCAGTCACCCGATCTACGATCTTATCAATCCTTTTAGGGAAAGAGTCTGCTGATTTTTAGGGTCAGTGTGTTCTACAAACTACAATCGATATTGCTGTGGGGGGGGGGGGGGTTTGCAGTCACCCGATCTACGATCTTATCAATCCTTTTAGGGACAGAGTCTGCTGATTTTTAGGGTCAGACAGTGTGTTCTACAAACTACAATCGATATTGCTGTGTGGGGGGGGGGGTTTGCAGTCACCCGATCTACGATCTTATCAATCCTTTTAGGGACAGAGTCTGCTGATTTTTACGGTCAGACAGTGTGTTCTACAAACTACAATCGATATTGCTGTGTGGTGTGGGATAGGAGATAGGCAGGTGTCAGTGGTCCACATCCATTTTGCTGTGTGTGGGCTGCAGTGAACACAATCTTTTTGGGGTGCAGTGAACACAATCTTTTTGGGGTGCAGTGAACACAATCTTTTTTGCCCACTGAGGAGTAGGGAGAAAAGTATTTTTTCTATCAGGCACTGTGTGCAGCATTTTTCCTTCAGCTGTGCTGAGTGACTGATCATACACTGCTGTGTTCAGTTCACATGTGCTATTGAGTGGTTTCAAAAATCATACACTTTTTTTCTATTCCACTATTCAATATACAGCCTTGGGTTAAAAAAATTTAATTGTGGCCTGCAGCAGAGCTGAATGATATTTGGGGTTTTTGGGGTTCATCTCATACTTCTGAAGATTTGAGGGTGCTGCCTGTTCCAAACTCCTCCTACTCCTCATCCAGCCTTTTAGGGGTACAAACAATAGTAATTGGGGCCTAGTGTGGTTTTGTACGTGTTTGATACATACACTTTTTTGATCATATTTTCTATTCCGCTATTCAATAAAAACCTTTGGGGATCAGTTAAATTGCGGGATAGTCTGTCTTGGTACGTGTGAGATCCACCTTTCCAAGTTTTTGGGGTTCATCTCATACTTCTGAAGATTTGAGGGTGCTGCCTGTTCCATACTCCTCCTACTCCTCATCCTGCCTTTAGGGGTACAAACAATAGTAATTGGGGCCTAGTGTGCTTCTGTACGTGTGAGATACATACACTTTTTTTGATCATATTTCCTATTCCGCTATTTAATCAAAAACCTTTGGGGATCAGTTAAATTGGGGGATAGTCTGTGTCGGTATGTGTGAGATCCACCTTTCCAAGTTTTTGGGGTTCATCTCATACTTCTGAAGATTTGAGGGTGCTGCCGGTTCCATACTCCTCCTACTCCTCATTCTGCCTTTAGGGGTACAAACAATAGTAATTGGGGCCTAGTGTGCTTCTGTACATGTGAGATACATACACTTTTTTTGATCATATTTCCTATTCCGCTATTCAATAAAAACCTTTGGGGATCAATTAAATTGCGGGATAGTCTGTGTCGGTACGTGTGAGATCCACCTTTCCAAGTTTTTGGGGTTCATCTCATACTTCTGAAGATTTGAGGGTGCTGCCTGTTCCATACTCCTCCTACTCCTCATTCTGCCTTTAGGGGTACAAACAATAGTAATTGGGGCCTAGTGTGCTTCTGTACATGTGAGATACATACACTTTTTTTGATCATATTTCCTATTCCGCTATTCAATAAAAACCTTTGGGGATCAATTAAATTGCGGGATAGTCTGTGTTGGTACGTGTGAGATCCACCTTTCCAAGTTTTTGGGGTTCATCTCTTACTTCTGAAGATTTGAAGGTGCTGCCTGTTCCATACTCCTCCTACTCCTCATCCTGCCTTTAGGGGTACAAACAATAGTAATTGGGGCCTAGTGTGCTTCTGTACGTGTGAGATACATACACTTTTTTTGATCATATTTCCTATTCCGCTATTCAATAAAAACCTTTGGGGATCAATTAAATTGCGGGATAGTCTGTGTTGGTATGTGTGAGATCCACCTTTCCAAGTTTTTGGGGTTCATCTCATACTTCTGAAGATTTGAGGGTGCTGCCTGTTCCATACTCCTCCTACTCTTCATCCTGCCTTTAGGGGTACAAACAATAGTAATTGGGGCCTAGTGTGCTTCTGTACGTGTGATATACATACACTTTTTTTGATCCTATTTCCTATTCCGCTATTCAATAAAAACCTTTGGGGATCAATTAAATTGCGGGATAGTCTGTGTTGGTACGTGTGAGATCCACCTTTCCAAGTTTTTGGGGTTCATCTCATACTTCTGAAGATTTGAGGGTGCTGCCTGTTCCATACTCCTCCTACTCCTCATCCTGCCTTTAGGGATACAAACAATAGTAATTGGGGCCTAGTGTGCTTCTGTACGTGTGAGATACATACACTTTTTTTGATCATATTTCCTATTCCGCTATTCAATAAAAACCTTTGGGGATCAATTAAATTGCGGGATAGTCTGTGTTGGTATGTGTGAGATCCACCTTTCCAAGTTTTTGGGGTTCATCTCATACTTCTGAAGATTTGAGGGTGCTGCCTGTTCCATACTCCTCCTACTCCTCATCCTGCCTTTAGGGGTACAAACAATAGTAATTGGGGCCTAGTGTGCTTCTGTACGTGTGAGATACATACACTTTTTTTGATCATATTTCCTATTCCGCTATTCAATAAAAACCTTTGGGGATCAATTAAATTGCGGGATAGTCTGTGTTGGTACGTGTGAGATCCACCTTTCCAAGTTTTTGGGGTTCATCTCATACTTCTGAAGATTTGAGGGTGCTGCCTGTTCCAAACTCCTCCTACTCCTCATCCTGCCTTTAGGGGTACAAACAATAGTAATTGGGGCCTAGTGTGGTTGTGTACGTGTGATATACATACACTTTTTTTGATCATATTTTCTATTCCGCTATTTAATCAAAACCTTTGGGTATAAACAATTAAATTGCGTGATAGTCTGTGTCGGTACGTGTGAGATACACCTTTCCAATTTTTTGGGCGCATCTCATACTGCCGAGGATTTGAGGGTGCTTCAGTCTGCCTCCTGCCTGTTCCGAACTCTCCATCCTGCCTTTAGGGTAAAAAAAATTGTAATCGGGGCCTAGTTTGTGTTTGTACGTGTGAGATACACCATTTTGTAAAATTTGTCCTATTCCGCTATTCAAAATACACCCTGTTTGAGTGTAAAAAATTAAATTGCGGGATAGTCTGTATCGGTACATGTGAGATACACCTTTTTAAATTAGTTTGGCGCATCTCCTTCTACCGCCGAGGATTGCAGGGCGCTTCAGTTTGCCTGCTGTTCCCAACTCCTCCTACTCCTCTTCCTCATCCTGCCTTTAGGGTACAAAAAATTGTAATCGGGGCCTAGTCTGTGTTTGTACGTGTGAGATACACCGTATTATAAAATTTTTCCTATTCCGCTATTCAATATACACCCTTTTGGAGTGTAAAAAATTAAATTACGGCATAGTCTGTATCGGTACGTGTGAGATACACCTTTTAAATTTGTTTGGCGCATCTCCTTCCCCCGTCAAGGATTGCAGGGCGCTTCAGTTTGCCTCCTGTTCCCAACTCCTCCTACTCCTCTTCCTCATCCTGCCTTTAGGGTACAAAAAATTGTAATCGGGCCCTAGTCTGTGTTTGTACGTGTGGGATACACCGTATTATAAAATTTTTCCTATTCCGCTATTCAATATACACCCTTTTGGAGTGTAAAAAATTAAATTACGGCATAGTCTGTATCGGTACGTGTGAGATACACCTTTTAAATTAGTTTGGCGCATCTCCTTCCCCCGCCAAGGATTGCAGGGTGCTTCAGTTTGCCTCCTGTTCCCAACACCTCCTACTCCTCTTCCTCATCCTCCCTTTAGGGTACAAAAAAATTTAATCGGGCCTAGTCTGTGTTTGTACGTGTGAGATACATCATTTTTTATCCTATTCCGCTATTCAATATACACCCTTTTGGGGTAAAAAACATTAAATTGTGGCATAGTTTGCATATTTGACTGTGAGATACACCCGTGCGATACTGTTGTTGTTTTGTTCCGCTATTCAATAAACACCTTTCTAGGGCAAGATCTTAAATTACAGAAATATGAGGAGACCGTCAAATAGGGGCCGTGGCCTGGGTCGTGGTGCTGCTGGTAGAGCTCCTGTTGCAAGGAGAGGACGTGGTCGATCTGTGCCAGCTACACGCACAAGTGAAACACCTTCCTCAAGTGTTAGTAGGCGACAGAACCTGCATCAGTACTTGGTAGGGCATCATACGCCTCTAGAAGTGATGAGGCCAGAACACAGAGAGGCGATAGTAGATTGGTTTGCTGCTGACAGTGCCTCCAGTTCCTTCACATTGTCTCCCACCCAGTCTACTGCAGAAAGGTCAGAGTTGGCACCTGCAGCCGATGTCCAACCGTCTTTCACCTCACCCCCTTGCAAATCAGGCAAGCAGTCTGAGCCCCAAGCCATACAGCAGTCTCTTCTTCTTTTTGAGGACTCTGTCAGCAGGGTTTCCCAGGGCCATCCACCTAGCCCTGCCCCAGAAGTGGAAGAGATTGAGTGCAGCGATGCCCAACCACTCATTTCTCAAGATGAGTACATGCAAGGACCATCGCAGCACTTCTCCGATGATGACGAAACGCAGGTGCCAACTGCTGCGGCAATTAGCATTGTGGAGACTGACAAGGAGGGCAGGGGTGAAGACTGGGTGGAAGATGATGTGGAGGACGATGAGGTCCTCGACCCCACATGGAATGAACGTCATGCAGGTGACCTGAGTAGTTTGGAGGAAGAGGCGGTGGTCGCACAGAGCCACCAGCACAGCAGAAGAGGGAGCAGGGTGCAGAAGCGGAGCGCCCATGCCCTAGACACTACGCCTGCTACTGCCCAACGCAGCAAGGGAACGAGCGCACCAAAGTCAGCTCAAAGGAGTTCTCTATCGTGGAAGTTCTTTAGAAAATGTGCTGATGACAGGACACGAGTGGTTTGCACCCTGTGCAATCAGAGCCTGAAGCGAGGCATAAACCTTCTCAACCTGAGCACAACCTGCATGATCAGGCATCTAAGTGCAAAGCACGAGCTGCAGTGGAGTAGACACCTTCAAAACCAAGAAACGTCTCTGGCTCATCCTGCTTCCTCTTCTGCTGCAGTCTCGGCCGCTCCAGCCACATCTGTAGTGATACCGGCACCTGCCAACCTGCAAACAGAGGATCTGTCAGCAACACCACCACCTGGGTCACCAACCATCTCCACAATGTCCCGTGGAAGCGTTCAGCTTTCCATCTCCCAAACACTTGAGAGGAAGAGGAAGTACCCCCCTACCCACCCGCGATCCCTGGCCCTGAATGCCAGCATTTCAAAATTCTTGGCCTTTGAAATGCTGTCATTCCGTCTGGTGGAGACGCACAGTTTTAAAAACCTTATGTCAGTGGCTGTCCCACAGTACGTCGTGCCCAGCCGCCACTACTTTTCCAGGCAAGCCATCCCTTCCCTGCACAACCAAGTGGGGGAAAAAATCAGGTGTGCACTGCTCAACGCCATCTGTGCCAAGGTCCACCTAACTACCGATACGTGGACCAGTAAGCACGGTCAGGGGCATTATATCTCCCTAACAGCAGACTGGGTAAATGCAGTGGTGGATGGGCCTGAGGCGGATAGCAATTTGGCGCATTTCCTTCCACCACCGAGGATTGCAGGGCGCTTCAGTTTGCCTCCTATTCCTAACTCCTCCTACTCCGCTTCCTCATCCTCTACCGCCTCCTCATCCGGACAGCGTAACACCTTCACCACCAACTTCAGCACGGCCAGGGTTAAACGACAGCAGGCAGTTTTAAAACTTGCCTGTTTGGGGGACAAACCACACACCGCGCAGGAGTTGTGGAGGAGCATGGAACAGCAGACAAATGAGTGGTTGCTGCCAGCGAGCCTCAAGCCCGGCCTGGTGGTGTGCGATAATGGGCGAAATCTCATAGCAGCTCTGGGCCTAGCCGGTTTGACGCACATCCCTTGCCTGGCGCATGTGCTGAATTTGGTGGTGCAGAGGTGCCTTAAAAACTACCCCGATATGTCAGAGCTGCTGCAGAAAGTGCGGGCCGTCTGTGTGCACTTTCGGCGTTCTCACCCTGCTGCTGCTCGCCTGTCAGCGCTGCAGCGTAACTTCGGCCTTCCCGCTCACCGCCTCATATGTGACGTGCCCACAAGGTGGAACTCCACCTTGCATATGCTGCAAAGACTGTGCGAGCAGCAGCAGGCCATAGTGGAGTTTCAGCTGCAGCACGCACGCTTGAGTCGCTCTGCGGAACAGCACCACTTCACCACCAATAACTGGGCCTCCATGCGAGACCTGTGTGCCTTTTTGCGCTGTTTTGAGTACTCCACCAACATGGCCAGTGCCGATGACGCCGTTCTCAGCTTAACTATCCCACTTCTATGCCTCCTTGAAAAAACAATTCGGGCGATGATGGAAGAGGATGTGGCACAGGATGAGGAGGAGGAGGAGGAGGAGAATGAAGAGGTAACATTTCCAAGGTTTTCAGGGCAGTCATTCGCAAGGGGCTCCGAGGGTGGGTTCCTGCACACACAAACGCCAGGGACACAATTGTCCAGCAGGGGCACAGTTCTGGAGGATGAGGAGGAGGAGCTGGAGGAGGAGATGGAAGCATGTTCACAGCAGGGTGGCACCCAGGCCAGCTCATGGCCATCACTGGTGCGTGGCTGGGGGGATACAGAGGACACGGACGATACACCTCCCACAGAGGACAGCCTTTCGTTGCCTCTGGGCAGCCTGGCACACATGAGCGATTACATGCTGCAGTGTCTCCACAACGACCGCCGAGTTGCCCACATTCTAACTTGTGCTGATTACTGGGTGGCCACGCTGCTGGATCCCCATTACAAGGACAACGTACCGTCCTTAATTCACTCACTGGAGCGCGATCGCAAGATGCGCGAGTACAAGCGCACGCTGGTAGATGCGATGCTGCTGGCATTCCCACCTGACAGCGGGGCCACAGTGGAAGCACAAGGCAGAGGAGGAGGAGGAGGAGGAGGAGGAAGAGGTCGCCAAAGCAACCAGGGCACCGCCAGCACCTCAGAAGGCAGGGTTAGCATGGCCAAAATGTGGAAAAGCTTTGTCAGCACGCCACAACAAACAGCAGCACCAGCAGCTCATATGGAACGTCTTAGCAGGAGGCAGCATTTCACCAACATGGTGGAGCAGTATGTGTGCACACGCCTACATGTAGTGAATGACGGGTCTGCCCCCTTCAACTTCTGGGTCTCCAAATTGGGCACATGGCCTGAGCTTGCCCTTTATGCCTTGGAGGTGCTGGCGTGCCCTGCAGCCAGTGTATTATCTGAACAGGTATTTAGCACGGCTGGGGGCGTTATCACAGACAAGCGCAGCCGCCTGTCCAGAGACAATGTGGACAAGCTCACGTTCATTAAAATGAACCAGGCATGGATCCCACAGGACTTTTCCGTACCTTGTGCAGAATAGCGATGGATACCGACCTTACCCACCCATTGTTCCATTTTTGCTCTTTCTCACTCTTTTGGGGTGTACCCTCATTTAAAATTTGTGAAAAGAAGCAGCGTTGGCTACCTCATCCTCCTCAGGGCCAGATTAACGTAGGGGCTATTGGAGCTGCAGCTCCAGGCCCCTACCTTTATATAGGCCCCGGGTTGGCCATATTCACTGTTACCGCTCTTCTGTCACTTGTAAACACAGAAGTCTAGCTTCTATGCTCGCTTCCCCAGGCAGCTCCCTCAGAACCTCCCCACACAGCACGAAGGCCGGACAAGGAGGGACAGTTGCCGATGCATGGATGTGTTTATGGGCTTCAGAGACAGCATCCCATGTTGAATTAGGCATGCATGGCTGCACCCTTCCTCCTCTGGGTGCATGCCAAGGCACGGCTCTTAAGGCCCTTCAAAATCCTCAGCACCAAGCCCATGATGCTCTTAATCCGGCCCTGGTCCTCCTCCACCGCCGCTTCCACCTACACCGCCCATAGGTGTGCGCAGTCTATTGCATTAGGGTGTGCACCCCAAAGTTTAAATACACATGCATGTGTTTGCCTACATGTACATGGCCCCGATACATTACTCTCCCTGCTGGCAAAGTGAAATAGAGCAGAGCAGGTCAGAGGGAGATCTTTCCCATCTCCTCACTGGCAAACAGAGCGATAATGCTAATGTGCCCTAGGTGATTAGGGTGTGCCCAGGTACACCCGGCACACCCTGTGCGCACGCCTATGACACCGCCACATCCACCACCACCTCAACCTCCCTCCTACTCCATATGGGCCTCGTCCTTCAGAGATGAAGAACATTGTTTTATTTTTCTGTTTTTTTTTTGTTGTTTTAAGTTATTTCCCTATCCACATTTGTTTGCAGAGCACTTGCCATGCTCTTAACTACGTTTTGCTGTCATTTGCAGCACTCTAGCCCTTTCCATTGGTGTTTTAGAGCCATTTTAGTGCCTGAAAGTTCGGGTCCCTATTGACTTCAATGGGGTTCGGTGTCCGGGAAAAGTTCGGCAAAAGTCCGGGACACGGACCCGGACTTTTTTTTAAAGTTCGGCCGAACCCGCCGAACACGGACATCCAGGTGTCCGCTCAACTCTACTGCTTAATCCTTGAGCTCTGCATGACAGCGGCAATCCAGAGTCAGTTACAGCACCAAGACAAGTTGGAGGATGCCCTAGACCTTCAGGCAACCATTATCATTATCATTATGTGCCGCAAGCAAAAAGAAGGAAATTGGCCGCATGTCGGATTCTTCTCTCCCTGCCGCTCAGCTTCTGCAGCCAAGATTGACACAGCATGTGCAACCATGAGGGAAGATAACCATGCAGCAGATGGGCAAAGGGTTGAATGCTAAACTTCCTCAGCATAACAGGCCATTATACCAGACTTTTAGTCCTGCCAAAACTAGACAGAGGCTTTCTCCTATCAGGTCAACCACAGAGGTGAGTGCCTCAGAGTTTTCGCTTGATAACACCCAAGAGCTACATGAATATATTCTAGCTTTCCTTACCAACAACCATCCGGTCCTAGATACTACTCTTAAGGACATGTTAGTTTCCCTAAGAAGCAATATATACGCTGAGATATACTCTCTGGCACAGCAATTAAAATCATTCCGCCAGAATAGTTGGTCTTGGTCATACACCGCACTCTTAGGCTACCTAAGCCTAAACATGTTTCAGAACACTTTCCTAGGGATAATATAGTCAGGATAGATTTTTATCACACGAAAGGAAAGCTGATGTCTTTAACCAGGAATTGTGACAGCCTTTCCGACTGCCTAAGAGGTCTGACGATTTTCTCTGATCTTTCTCGCTATACCATGCAAAAAAGGAAAAATGTATTGACCGTCACCAAACCGCTTCGCAACCATCAAATACTGTATCACTGGAACTATCCAGCCAAACTACTAGTTGATTATGAAATACATTTTCCATCACAACTGAAAAAATGGCAGATTCGGGAAAACAACCCACCATCAGTCTCTGAATCCCCTCCTCCTCCTTTACAGGCTCCTGACTGGCAAGAAGAGGAAAAAAGATGACTGCAAGACATCTTTCTTTTCAAAGTTAATTTCTGTTGGCATCTGTGGCCGTTAGGCCTCTTACTCCTGTTTGAGCATCTCCTTTTTCAGCCGTAAATTTTGTCTTATTAAAAAGCACGCATTTGCGCGTATTTTCGCGCATTTGCTTTCGCGCAAATTCGCACCTCTGAATATGCACATTTTTTTTTCCAGATCAACAGTATGATCGTGTGTGTTCATTTGATCGCATTTGCGCGTATTTGCACATATTTGCACGCAAATGCGCACATTAGGCGTAAATTACTGTCCAAAAATGCAGATTTTTCTATTTTGTTCTTACTGAAGAATATGCGGCGCTCATTTACGCGGCTGTGTGCATAGGCACATTAGAATGAATGGGCTCTATTTTAGCTCATAAAAAAAAAAGCTGTACTGAGCATTTTTAAGCTGCAGTGTGCAAGGGGCCTTACAGTGCTACCACCTGCTTATTCCAATTACTTATTTTCAGTTAGTTTCAGAGAGTTATCTGCTCAGATTCACTGTAAATCATCATTTTTTACCTATACTTCTACATGCTTTACAGTTTTTTTTTTCTTATTTTTAATTCTATTTTTGACACCGCTGGCTAAAGCTGAACATTTTCTTGATTTTGCAATTTGTGGAATTATATTTCGAATAAGTACGTTCTCAAGACAAGATATTCTATACCGCTCATTGCCTTAACAATAACGACATGCAATTCAAAATCATCTTTCAATGTTAGAGGGCTCAACAGCCCTGCTAAATGCAGCATGTTGTGGAAAGATACTAAACTTCCCTAGGAATGGATGTTCTTTGCCTCCAGGAGACTCACTTTTGTAAATGGAATCTTCCCAAATTATCTCATAAAAACTTTCCACACATATTTCAATCCAAAGCTTCATCTAAGAAAAGAGGGGTGCTCATAGTCTTCAAGGACACTGTGGCATTTAAACTGCTCTCCAAAGATACCGACGACCAAGGTCGCTACATTATTTTGGGAGTTGTGAAATCAAGAATTTACCACACACTCTTGTAAATGTGTATTTACACAACAATAAACCTCTGGAATACCTGTACAAAGTATGAAAGAAGGCTAAAAGCTTCATAATGGAAACCTAATTCTTTTGTGGACTTCAACACAATCTCAAACAGAACTCTCGACATACAGGATCCAAACTCCAACCAAACCTGTGGATCACGGATGAATGGATAAGGACTTGACTGCACTCCCGTAAGATGCAATTTCAAAAATGTTTATTCAGGGAAAAACAAAATAAATAAGCACAGATGACGCAAGATTTACATCAGGGAACAAAAGGTGATGCGTTTCACACGATTTGCGTGCTTTGTCAAAACCATACACATGCAATCACATAGACAAAATATATAGACATCAAGTCACATGGTCATTAAATTATCAGCAATTAATTACAGATGTGCTGTCCCAGTGATTGAATGCATGTGTTTTGTTATTCATTCTCTTTGAGACACTCATTTCTATTCTTTAGGTGACAAATAGATCACTTCTGAATGGCCTCATATTATCTTTGAATCTTTTTGATGCTTGGCTGTGCCAACATGCATCTGAAAGAAACTACTCCTTTTTATTTTATGTTCATTTGACATATCCTGTATTGACTTATTTTTAGTTGATAAATTCCTACTACAGAGTTTAAGTAAATCCAAAATTTACAACATTACATGCTCAGATCATGCTCCAATTTCTATGATGGTGAAGGGAGGTGCAGTAGCAACCAGGGCCAATCGTTGGCACAGTGAATTCCATCGAATGTCCTTTAAAGAAAATCTAGATAAAATACTTAACTATATCAATTATTTCCTTGCCTTAAAAGAACACTTAATGTTGGATCCTTTTGTTTTATTGAACTCCCATTCAGCATATATACAGAGCATTCTTCTCCAAATTAGTTCAGGTGCAAAAAAACCCCAAAACACCGAAGCTTAACAATCTTCTAGACACCATACAGAACTTAGAGAAAGTAAACAAGCAACAATCCTCTATTGGTACCAGTTCTCAGTTAATTAAAGCCTGGCAAGAACTGAGATTACTCCTTATTTCATAACATGATAGACACCTTGGACTATTAAATTCCAATCATTATTGCAATAACAGTCAGGCAGGTAAACTTTTAACATACCAAATTAAAGAAAAGGTTTCAAATCAAAAATGTGTCCATCTGGTGCTAAACTTGCTAACCCTAAAGAGATAGCAGACACAATTAGTCCTGGTTGCGACACATTATACAATTTGCAGAACGACACTTCCACTTTCCAACCCACACCAGAGCTTAATTTTTAAATTCTATATCCCTCCCAAAACTGACACAAGAGGAGCTGACATCTCTAAGCCAACCCTTCTCAGTGGCAAAAAATGAAAGTATTATTAAAAGCACCCCCCAAAATAAATCCCCAGGTCCAGATAGTTACTCTGCCGAGTATTGCAAAGGAATCAGCTTCCTTCATATATGGTCAGAATCTTTAACGTGGCTGTGTTATCAGCATCTTTTCCCCTGGAAATGCAATCAGCAACTAAAGTAACATTGCCCAAATGAGGGAACTCTCTGCCCAATATCCCTACTTAATGTCAACTTAAAGATATTTGTGAAACTCCTGGCTAATAGAATAGCTCACTTTATTTCTACATTTGATTAAAGTAGACCAACTTGGTTTTATCCCAGGCAAACAAGCTTGTGTTGCCACCAGGCGTATTCTATATTTATTACATTACTCAGAAACTACAGGCCTTCCCTCTCTTCCTTATGCTAGATGCTGGGAAAGCCTTTGACAGGATACACTGGGGCTATTTGTCACAAGTAAAATACAAATTTGGCTTCTCAAGCGGAATCCACTAAGCTATTTCTGCTCTTTACACCCAGCCCTCTTCCTATGTTTTTGTCGATAGTATGTTTTCTACTAATTTTCCCAATTACCAATGGCACAAGACAAGGGTTTTCCCTTTCTCCCCTTTCTTCCCTTCTAATATTTGCATTACTCATGGAGCTACTGACTGAAATATTTCATACTGATCCACAAATTGAAGGACTGTCAATTAATAAAAAAACCCAAACCATTTTGTTGTTCTTTAATGATACTATTTTTACAACTATCAAATCTGGCTCTTTCCCTGCCCAGGGGATGCAAAATTCTTGAACGTTTTAATAAGGTATCCTATTATAAAGTCAACGCTGCCAAGTCAAGCATTCTGGTTGCTAACATAGATGATACAATGAAGGATTATCTACAGGCTACCCTTCCTTTTCCTTGGGCCCAGGGCTCTCTCAAATATTTAGGTATCAATATTATTCAATCAATCTGATCAATCTGTATGAAGCACAGTTCATACCTCTTATAGGAACAATACATAGAGTATTGGAGAGAATGAGCAAGTATTACTTCTCTTGGACAGGCAGGCTTGCCGCATTCAAAATTATTTTACTTCCCCAAATTCTCTACTATTTTAGAACCCTACCTATACGTATCCATGAGAAGTTCTACTTCCTATTACAATCTAAAATCTCGAAATTTGTATGGCTAGACAAAAAAGCAAGATACTCACTCACCTTCTATACTCTTAAGGCATTAGAAAGCTGGCTCCCAATCCTATGCCAAACCGTGGTGCAATTTGGAACAGGTTGCTGTTCCACTTGGTAGTTTACGATCTTTGTTTTTGGCAGTCCTGTTGCGACATACTGTACATCATCAGGATCACCCACTTATTGAAGCAGCTGTTACAGCACTGTCTTATTACCTTCAGGCCAGTAATTATGTATCCAAATCTCCCCATATTCCAATACCTATCAAGGTTCTTCAAATCCAACTTTAAAAATTGTCCCTTAACCACTTAAGCCCCGGAAGATTTTACCCCCTTCCTGACCAGGGCCTATTTTGCGATTCGGCACTGCGTGACTTTAACGGACAATTGCGCGGTCGTGCGACACTGTACCCAAACAAATTTGACGTCTTTTGTTTCACACAAACAGAGCTTTCTTTTGGTGGTATTTGATCACCTGTGCGATTTTTACTTTTTGCGCTATAAACAAAAAAAGAGCGTCAATTTTGCAAAAATAACAATATTTTTCCCATTTTTTTATATGAAATTCCCCCCCCAAAAAATGTAAAAATCAAAATTTTTTAACATTTTAGGCCAATTTGTTTTCTGCTACATATGTTTGGTAAAAAAAATTGCAAAAAGCGTGTTTTGATTGGTTTGCGCAAAAGTTATTGCGTTTACTAACTAAGGGAAAGATTTTTGTCATTTTTGTTGTTTTTTTTTTAACGCGTAATGGCGGCGATCTGCGATTTTTTTTGCGGTACTGCGACATTGTGGCAGACAGATCGGACCCTTGACTGACATTTTTGACACTTTTGGGGTTACCAGTGTCATTACTGAAGTAATCAGTGCTATACATATTCACTGCTACTGTAAAATGACACTGGCAGTGAAGGGGTTAATTTTTTTGAGAGGGAGGGGTTATGTGTGTCCCTAGGGGCGTGATTCTAACTGTGATTGGCTGTGGCTTGAGGTGTATGAACAGTGATCAACGGTCCTACATAGTAGAACCGTATGATCACCATTCATACACAGGGGAGAATGACAGGCGGCTTGTTTACATTAGCCGCCTGCCTTTCTCCTTCTCCACCCGACGATCGCAAGTGACCGGCGGACATCGGGTCCGCCGGTCACACGCGCGGGGGGGTCCGTGACCGCGCGGGAGCGGGAGCGCGCTTCCGGCGGCGCGCGCTCGCTCCCTAGACCCTCACAGGCTAGCGACGTAGACCTATGTCGCTCTGCCTGTGAGGGGCTGACTGCCGACGTAAATAGTCGTGCGGCAGTCGGCAAGTGGTTAAGCAATGGACAGCTCTGGGAATATCCACCACTGACAATCGCATTATCAATGGGAAACGTGTCCCTTTAAAAACCTTATAGCGGGAGGAGCGCATGCGCGGGACTCGGCGAGACGGACATGTCTGACTGAGCTCCGCTCCGCAGTGAAACATTCCGCATTGGTGACCAGCCGCACACACTCCCGGACAGAAGCCGCCTTCAGCCTACCAACATCCCTCTCCACCCCACCATGGTGTCCGGTGGAGTTAAATCCAGAATGAAAAGCCGCAACATCCGCAATGTATTGGTGATGGCCTCTTCCAATATGGCACCGACACTCACCTCACGCGCTGTCTCCAGCTCCTCCAGGACCCCCAGGATCAATCTACCTCACCCAGATGAAGGTGAGTCTGATATAGAAACCCCGCTTTCTCAAGGGGCCACCGCCTATGACTCCCCATAAACTGATTTGATCCAACACATTGAACGTATACTTCATAAAGCCCTGAACAGACCTCTGACCAAATCACTGACAGGCTCACTAAAGAGATCAGAGAGCTGGGCCAACGTACCTCAGACCTTGAAAATAGGGCTGATGAACTTGAAGTGTGCATTAATAATCACTCCGAGGAACTTGAGGCCCTTAGGGAAGAGAACCAAGTCCTCCAAGTCCACTTAGAAGACCAAGAGAACAGAGCCAGACGGTCCAATATCAGAATCAGGGGGATCCCTAAAACCGTTGTAGATTTACAATCCACCATAACCGCCCTCTTTCAAAAACTCTCTCCTTCCATCCCCATTGAGCGCCTTGAGATGGACCGTATCCACAGAGCCCTGGCCCCCTGCAAACCTGAGGGACCACCCAGAGACATTATAGCCAAATTGCATTACAACAGAACTAAAGAACACCTTCTGCAAGCCGCCAGGCAAAGAGACACCCTCCAGTTCCAAGGCTACACTTACCAACTTTTTCTTTTTGCATCCCGTGCTGTTCTTCAACAGCACGGGATCCTCTATTCTTTGGGCTTCCCTTTCTCAGTGAGAATGACCTATCAGGGGCGCAAACAGACATGCAAAACAACTGAAGATCTCCAACATCTCCTTGTCTCCCCCCCCAGCGACTCCTACTTCTCAACAACAACGCAGACGCTCTGCATCACGATCCCCACAGAAGCCTGTCGCCTCCAAATTAGCTACCCCTAAGCGGAGTTGATTCATCTGGACGGTAACTATGATTTTGTCAAGAGAATTTTGTCCTAGCATAAGAATCACACCTGCTACCTCCCCAACC
Organism: Pelophylax lessonae; assembly: GCF_965119305.1. Classification (NCBI taxonomy): domain Eukaryota; kingdom Metazoa; phylum Chordata; class Amphibia; order Anura; family Ranidae; genus Pelophylax; species Pelophylax lessonae. The sequence continues at coordinate 104,298,740 of NC_138777.1, read as the reverse complement.
CTTTTTTCTTTTTTAACTTTTTTTTTTGAGCGATAACTTCAAGCAGGATACAATACTTTTGAAATAATTTTTATTGTACCCTGCTCTGTTTCATCCTATTTCTTATGAGACTGCTTTACTGCACGATTTACCTCTATTCTTTGATAACTTATACTTGCTCACCCCTGGGTTCAGCATAAAACCCTGTTTACCGGCGCCCTGTACTGTTTGACTTTGAATATGTTGAGTTTTTCGCTACCAGTAAATGCCTCCTCTGGTCACCAACACGCAATCTTTTTGTCTATCATACCAACAGGCGGCTTTGTCTCCTGTCGGTTGTCACTGCTGCCTCCTATTCCTTTTGGAGACTTCCCGTGGTGATACCACCCCCTCTGTGCAGGCGGACATCCTCTGCACAGACGGAATGTTACCTGTTTCTACGAATGCAACATTACTTTTGCCTACTCTAGTGTCTCTTTTGACCCCCCTCTTACTTTATCTACTATGCTCCTCTTCCCTCTTCTCCCCCTACATGCCGGGGGGATCAGTTGGTACACCTATACTAATCACTATTGGCTTCCCTCCTCTTACTACTCAATGGCCTCCTTGAATGTACTGACCCTTAATGTCCAGGGCCTTAACTCACCACAAAAACGATGCAAAGCTTTCCGCTCACTGGCCTCACTTGATGTGTATGTTGCCTGCTTGCAGGAAACCAACTTCTCTACCTCACATACACCTAAGTACCTAACTACCTTTTATCCGCAGTTTTTCACAGCCTCCGCTAATGTCAAGAAGAGAGGGGTTTTGATAGCATTTCACCGAACAGCTCCGTTCACGCTTCACTTGTCTGTCATAGACCCTGAAGGTAGGTACCTAATACTCATTGGCTCGCTACTAGACACGGACGTGACCCTAGCTTCCTACTATACACCAAATTCAAAACCTCATTTCTTCACACTTTCTACAAATCATTGATCAACATAAAAAAGGTACAGTCATTCTTTGTGGCGATTCTAACCAAGTCCTAAACCCTTTCCTGGACAAAACCCCAGTGTCACCCTCCCAGCCCACACATAAACTCTCTTTCCAACAACTGCTCCAAAATCATTCACTAGTGGACACTTGGCGTGAACACAATCCAACCAAATGCCAATATACCTTTTATTCCAATTCACACAAAACCTCCTCACGTATAGACCATATTCTCACTCCTATGGCCTCCTCTCCTTTGCTCTTAACTTCTTCTATCTACCAATACCATGGTCTGACCACAATGCAGTAGTCTCCACCTTTAATTCCCTGATTCCCAAGCAACACAACTTCTCCTGGTCCTTAAACAATACTTTCCTGGCACAACCCTCTCATATGCTCTAAATAGCTGCCGCTATAAAGTATTACATCTCCCACAACGTCACTGCGGAAGTCACACCACTTACAATTTGGGAAGCCCACAAATCAGTGATTCGGGGCACCCTCATCAGTTTAGCCTCCCGCCATAAGAAGGAACGTCAGCTTATATCGTACTCTTAACTCTGCCATTACTCAAGCCCACGACCGCTTTCAAGGACACCCCACTCCTGACAACAAAAAAACCCTTGATAAGGCCACTTTAGAACTAGACCTCTTTGTGACGGTGGCGGGTATCAGACCCCTAGCCTTCTCATCCACCTTGTGACCAAAGACCAAGCAATTTCACACCCTGCCGTCACTTGCGTAACAATGCCACTCTCAGCTGCACCCAGCACACAGATTGTCCAGCTTGCAGGACCACAATCTAGATGCCAGCAGACTGAGAGCGATTGTCACCAGGTTAATTAAACGATTAACCCTTTCTCTGCCACCACCGCTACATTTGAGCTTAGCGGACGCTCATTTACAAATATCAATTATGACGTTAGAATAACCGTCTGTAACACACAGTAGCGCGCTTCAGGAGGCAGGTTCGTTTGGGTCAGTTTGCGTTTAAGAGCTTAAAGACAAAGTTAACACTTTTCAAAATAAGGTTTAATTATAAGAAAGGTTAAAATTGGTGCGAATAAAAATGTTTACAGAAAAATGGGTTACAAAGAAATAGAGACACAATACAGCAATTCAGAAATAGGATTATAAAGAATGGAAATACTTGCAATAAACGGTCCTGCTATTACCTTAGTCTCAGGAGCTGAACAGGTATGATTGGTTCCCCTTGGGCGATGTTATGGCTTCGATGGTCGGATCAGAACTGAGCTCTCTATCAGTTCCGGTCCTTTTCTCTGACCCTCCAGGGGGTGTCACCAGAAGTACTTAGCCAATAGGCTCTGAGTCTTATAAACTGCTAAGGGACCTCCCCATTTGACAGATTAATAAAGCACTCATATCTTGAGAAATGAAACGGTTAGATGCTTGAAACCGATATTTTAGAACTTAGCATGTCATTTGCTTTCAAACAAACAATATCAAACAAGAATATATTTTATCACAGAGGGGGTATCTTATCGATCGTTTCACTTTCCTGTACTACAGGATGACCATGTGCGGTCTCGTCACGATCAGCGTGCCATGCGGCATTCAAATATCTACTTTTTGTTAATACATTATGTTTGGGTAACCAGTTATGATGTGAGCATGAATTGTGAGATGTAACTTAACAATTGGCTTTGGGAATTTACAAGGCAGCTTCACTGGACATCTGCTCTGACCCCCTGCTGTCCTCGGAGACACAACTCCTGCTTGGTCAAGCTGCTTGTGTATATTAAAAGTGTGAAGAGTGTCAGCTGTGCAGGAACCTGGCATCCAGGGACACTATGTTTTTCATCACACCAATTTTTACTCTAAGGTAGCAGCATACCCAAAGTTGGATCAGCGCACTTTTTATACTTTTCACTGATCCAGGGACACTAATTGAGGTGGGGTGGGGGTGAATGAGTGCCTTTTGGTTCCACTGATTAGCAAAAGGGGGGGGGCTACTTTCGCTCAAGGAGCCAGGGTCACTAAACAAAATGGATGCCGAGAGGACAAGATGGTGTCGATACCACGATACCATTACACTGTTCCTCACTGATTCAGCCGAAAAACAGCTGAGACGCTTTTAACACCAGTTCTACACTAAATCAAATAAACCTGACACTCTTTTGCCACTCTCGCTTCGAAATGCCAATATTGTCCGGAAGCCGATCCGCCTGAAGACATCCCCTACAACCTACACTAGCAACCCTATTAAAATTCTAGAGACTTTCCATCACCATCTCTCAAAGCTCTATTCCTTCCCTCAGCCCCCGTCTGACTCCCAGGTTACTGAGTTTTTCTCTGATCTCATATTGCCCTCTCTATCTGCCTCACAGCATGAAGATCTAGATAGACCCATATCTGACCTCAAAATCCACAAACTTACTGGGCCTGATGGCTTTACCGCCTCTTACTATAAACATGTTTCTGACCTCCTAACCCCCATGCTCTTTAAAGCCTATAACTCCATACTTAAAGGTCACTCCTTTGGCCCTGACTCCCTGAATGCAGCTATCTCAATGATACCCAAACCGCAAGCAGACCATTCTTCCTGGACTAACTATCGCCCAATCTCCCTTCTTAATATTGACATCAAAATAATGGCCAAAATCCTGTCTACGCGCCTCAACCCAATCATAGGTTCCCTCATACATAGAGATCAAACTGGTTTCATCCCATGCTGGCAGGGTGGAGACAATGTACGCAGGGCAATTCATCTTGCATACCATGCCCGCCGTCTCTTCATCCCTAGCTTTGTCTCTCTTGACATCAAGAAAGCTTTTTATACCCTTTCATGGTCATACCTACAATCTGTGCTGCATATTTGGGGCTTCGGCCCTCACTTTCTGTCCTGGATATCGTCATTATACTCTACCCTATCTGCCTATATCCAGTATGCAGGCTTTCAATATTCCGCTTTCCCAGTAGGCTGTGGCAATAGACAGGGTTGCCCCTTATCCCCCCTCCATTTTGCACTCGCTATTGAACCACACACCCACAAAATCTGTTCCAACCAAAATATTAAAGGCCTTGAAATTGGGGGACACCACCACAAATTATGTTTATTTGCAGATGACATTCTCCTATTGCTCACGTCCGCACTCACCCCTACCCCCAACCTTCTTGCTATCCTGAACCAATTCGCAAAGATTTCCGGACTAGTTGTTAACCCCCAAAAATCCAAAGCACTCAATATATCATTACCCCCTCCTCTCCTCTCGCAATTGCGATCTGTATTTCCCTTTTCCTGGGCTACCCACCACATTCCCTATTTAGGAATTAAACTCACAGCAGACCCGCAAGAGCTCTTTGCAGACAATTACCCTTCTATGCTACAACATCTTACTAAACATATGGATACTTGAACTTCTCTACCCCTTGCCTGGTTAGGTCGCATCATAGTTACCAAAATGGCCTTGTTGCCTAAAATTATATACTTATTTATTTAGAGTCCTACCAATACACGTCCCCTCATATTATCTGCGCCAACTTCAGCGTCTCACTTTCACCTATGTGTGGGGTAAAACCAGACCCAGGATACCACACAGGGTTCTCCACCTCCACAAACTTCAAGGTGGGTTGGGTCTCCCTCAATATGCCAAATACTACCAGGCTGCACAACTGGCCCAGCTAACGAAATGGCATGCTACCCAGGAAATCCCCCTTTGGGTGGCCCTAGAAGCAGAAGACTGTAATCCTCTGTCTATTGCCAATCTTTTATGGCTAAAACCACCTGACTACCGATCAATTGTGAATCCTATTCTTCTTCACTCACTACATCTTTGGGACACCTTGAAATTTAAATATAAGCCCCTATCGCCCCATACCCTTTTACTTTCATATCTACACAATCCGTCCTTTTCCCCTGCTTGGGAATCTCCATCGTCATTCCACCGTTGGTCGGCTGCCGGCCTTACCCAGGCTCATTCCCTAATAATTTCCAACTCATTTAAAACCTTCCCAACTCTCTGTGATTCGCACATTTGCCAAGCTCTGAAATTTTTCATTATCTTCAGATTAAACACTTCCTGACCCAATGCATCCGTACTGACTCTACCCTACCTAACTTGACCTCATTTGAACATGTTTGCCTTCGCGACCCACACACCCATGGCCTTATTTCTTTACTTTACTCTAGACTTTCAGACTCCCCTAACCGTGCTTCCCTCACCTACGCTACTAAGTGGGAACGAGACTTGGGGACCTCACTGGACCCCGAGGACTGGTCCAAAATCTGGCAGACAACAAAGTCAGCCTCGCAAAATATAGTGGCCTCAGAAACCAACTATAAGGTGCTAATGCACTGGTACTTAGTGCCAGCATGCATCACAAAATACCTACCGTCCTACCATTTGGTATGCTTTCGTGGCCCGGACGCGGGTACCCACAAGCACATCTGGTGGTCATGTTCTAAAGTGTTTTGGAAGGCAATCTTCCATATTCTTTCCACCCTTATGGATATACCCATCTCACCTGACCCCTCTTTGGCACTTTTAAACATGAAACCTGACAACGTCTCTAAACTACGTCACAAATTGTTCTCACAAGTCACGACAGAAGCCAAACAAACCATAGCAAAAGCTTGGAAATCCCCACACCTACTGTACCTATACCCGAGTGAAACATAGGATCACCAACGCAAAAGCACACTAAGGGAATATCCTTGTTCTATCACAAAGTTAACTCAAAAGGATTGTTCATCAAGAGTCTCCTATTGTTTAAATGGGAAACAGAATTACAGGCATCCTACTTAGAGGAGCAGTGGCAGAAAGCCATCTTATAAAATATTCAGTATAACTACTCTTATTCCAAATGTGCTAATCATTGGGAAATGGGACAAAAGATTAATCTTAGACAGTATCTTACTCCTTACACCACAGCTAAACTTGCAAGAGGCGCAGATAATCTCTGTTGGAGTAGCTGTGGCCTGGTAGGTACACTGTCCCACATGCTCTGGTCATGTCTCCATATCCAGAGCTACTGGAATTCAGTCTACAGGCTTCTCTTTAAGATAACATGGTTTGGGTGAAGGCCAATGTAGAGCAAGCAATTCTTTCAATAAATATTGACAATTACCCACCACAACTGAGACCACAACTGAGACTGGGATAAGGTTGCCACCCTCCCAATTGACATAGTTTTTTACTTTTGGACCCTCTATCGGATTTTGTTGGCAATACACCAACAAGTCACTATTCTTAAAAACTTTCTTTTATTACAAAATTGTAAAAAAAAAAAAAAAAAAAAACAGATTCTCTAAAAGCACATAAGGTCATATTCTGGCCTGAAGAACATTTTACAAGTATATACAGATGATACTTCTCCAATATTGCATATCTTAGGAAGTTTGCTATTCAGCAGGTTGCTTGCTTAGGCAGATGCCTCTAAACATGACAAGATATACCACCACTTCTCAAAATGTATACTCTTTTTTTAGTCTCCACTTGCACAAGGACAGGGGTGGTCCCATTCAAGGATCATAGGTCTCTCCAGAATGAATAGGGGTTTTCATATATGGACTGGGCCCAGTTTCCACTCTTTTTTACCCCGGCAAGTGCTGAACATATCATGTTTAGAGGCATCTGATTTATCCCTGAGGAAAAGATTAATTGATTTGAATGGATCTAAAAATGTGTTGGATGTATGATGCTTAAGCAAGCAACCTGCTGAATATCAAACTCCAAAAGATATGCAATATTGGAGAAGTATCATCTTCATCTGTATATAAAAGCTTTTGAAGAATCTGTGTTTTTTTTAACAATTGTGTAATAAAAGAAAGTTGTTTATGAAAAGTGACTTGTTGGTTTGGTTGCTGGAAAAATCCCATAGAGGGTCCAAACACAAAAAAAATGGAAACCTTACGTAATTCCTAATGTTTCTGAATTTGAAGTGAAATGTCAGATTGATGTTATTTTTCAATATGAACAGTTAATGGCATATACGAATGGGACTTAAAACTTTACCAATGCTGGGAATGCTGGCTGACTTGTAGAAAGCATGACTAGTCTAAGTGTGTCTCCTGCACACCTCTCTTTTACTGATGTTTATACAGTAATTGGTACTCCACAGAAAGAATTGTCACTAGTGTTGAGCGAACACGGACTGTATTATTTGGGTCCGTACCGGATTATTGGATTTTTGTTATCCGGACACGGACCCGAAAACTTTACTGTATGTTCGGGTTTAAAATCCGTGTTCGGTAATTTTATTTCCTGCTTTGTATGTAATGGCGGGCTTTCAACAGCCAATCAACAAGCGTTTAACTGGTGTGCGCCATCACAGCAATGCCTACTAATGTATTAGTAGCTGTGATTGGCCAGCTGAAGCATGTGACCCAGGTCTTTATAAGCTCGAGAGACACAGCGCGGTGCGTCAGTCTGCTGTAGTGTAGGGAGAGAGCACACAGAACGGTGCTGGCTGCTGCTGATTAGGGACAGACAGGGTAAAACAACATTGTGCTGAAAAGAATGCAGGGACAGGTCAGAGTGTAGGCAGGGAAAGATATTTGAGCATTTTAGGGACAGGCTGGAGAGATTAGGCAGGGAGAGATTAGGAGACACAGGACAGAACAATCGTCCGTTAGCGATCTACATCGATTTTACTGTGTGGGGGGTGGTGCAGAGAACAATCTTTTTGCCCTCACTTGAGCCCACTGAGGAGGAGGAGGAGGTGGGAGAAAAAAAAATATTTTTATCAGTCTGTTGTGTGCAGCGTTCAGCTATATTTTACTACAGAGTGCTGTTCTAATCTGCTATTTAAAAATTACAAATTTAAAGGCCAATTTTTTTTTAAGAGCACTTGCCATGCTCATAACTACATTTTGCTGCCATTTGCAGCACTCTAGCCTTTTCCATTTGTTTTTTAGAGTCATTTTAGTGCCTGAAAGTTCGGGTCCCCATTGACTTCAATGGGTTTTGGTGTCCGGGTAAAGTTCGAAAAAAGTCCGGGACACGGACCCGGACTTTTTTTTCAAGTTCGGCCGAACCCGCCGAACACGGACATCTTGGTGTCCGCTCAACTCTAATTGTCACTAATGTCAAATTCTCCTTGAATTATGATGACGCATGATCGTATTACATAAGGTTTAACGCTATACTTGCTACGTTTTTGGATGTTATGTATGTTGCACAGCTGCTGTCAGTGCTTATTTTTTTCTCTTGTTATAAAATACAAAAAAAAAAAAAAAAATATATTCAACCAAAAAAGTTTTAGATGTGTCTTATTCAACCTTACCAACTATGAATTCACTGCAATTTAATAGCATTGGACAAATGAGTGTCAGCATCACCGGGTATTTATTTTCTAAATGAAAGCACTGCAATAATTTAGGGAGGTATATTTAAATAATTAGTAAGGGAGATTTAACATGTTGAATTTTGCATTTTGGGCATTTTTATACTTAAATAATTTTAATATTTATTTTCTCACAAAAAGTGCAGAAAAATGGGTAACTGTGTGGTAGCAGGATATAAGCCTGAAGTCTAGACTGTTTATCATTTCCATAGCATGTCTATGACCAGATTAAACAAACCAGTGTGCTTTATTTATAGCATTGCTTGCCCCTTAACTCTTCTTTTCTACATGATTTTATGACTGTTGACACATTGGAAAACCGTTAAGCTGGTTGTACTTTTTTCATAAGGTACTATATTTATTTTCTCTTCTTAGCAATAAGCGGTTAAATGAAGTTGACTTTAGTCATCAAGATTTAATCCAGTTTTAAAGAATAATAGCTGCAGTATGAGTCAATTTAGGCTGGATCATTAGAAAAATCCCATTATCACGACTACAAGTTGGACAATTTGTCACCAGAGAACAGATGACAAGCTCAGAAATTCTACATTTGTTATTATCAGTTGATAGATGATATTCCATTAAAACAGCAATACATCATCTCTAAGCAGAAAGCAGATATCAAACTGATCAGCACTTGACTTATAATTTAATTTCCAAAGGCTGTCAACTAAAATTTCTCAGGTCAAATCAGAATTTTGCTGCACCATATTTAAGTGGTTTAAATGTAACCCTTTATTTACAAACAATTGGGACCCTTGTTCTTGTTTCCTAAGCGGAGGAAGTGCTTACTTATTTATTATTTCAGTATGGACAACATAAGTGATCCACTGCCAGAAATGAATATTTAACTGCTGATTAGATCATCTGTCAATTGTCATGTCTGCATTAAAAATTAATTGACAAGTGAAAAATATGTGTACACCACACTTTGCTTGATATGTCCTTTTGTTTCAAATGCCAATGATATACATAAATACTGTATAGAAGTAAATAACTTACAGATACAATAGAGTTAGTCAGTAATATATATTTCTCCATTTTAAAGAAAACTGCTAGCAACAAGTGAATCATTAAAGTAAATCTAAATCCAAGAACATAAATCTTATAAAAAGCACATGTGCAGATTTAATTAAATAATTCCTGATTATCCTGCCATGCAGGTCTTGTTTAGGCACTTCTTGTTATAGGGTGACAAGGTCCAGTTATATAAATCAGTTGTTATCCTTTTGCATGCACCATTGGTAGAAACAACAAGTGGTCGTCCTAACACACAATGCACAGACATGGTCCACTATTGTCATTATCAGGAATCCAGAAAAAATGATGTGAGGCCAACTTACAAGTGGATGAAGACAGAAAATAACTGAAAGAGGCTAAGATCAGCAGCGCCAATTAACAAAAATATTTAAAAAAAAAAGGGAAAACAAAATTTTTACTAAATAAAAACAAAACATATAAAGTGGCTAAGTGGGTAGCATTTCTGCCATAGCAGCACTAGGGTCATCAGTTTGAATCAGTTGAAATCCCAACCACAGCACTACCTGCATGGCCTTTGCATGTTCTCCCCTCTGCTTTCATGGGTTTCCTTTGGGTACTCCAGTTTCCTCCCATACATCAAATACATAGTTACATAGTTAGTCAGGTTGAAAAAAGACACAAGTCCATCCGGTTGAACCCAAAAAAAAAAAAAAAAAACAGTATTGAAAACCCAACCATACAATCCCATATACACAATCCTATACCCGCTGTTGATCCAGAGGAAGGCGAAAATAAACCCTAGCAAAGAATGATCCAATTTGCTACAGCAGGGGAAAATAAATTCCTTCCTGATCCCCCTAGAGGCAATCGGATATTCCCTGGATAAACTTTACCTAAAAAAAAAAATTCAGTACCCATTTATATTATGTACACCTAGGAATAAATCCAGGCCTTTTTTAAAGCAATCTAGTGAGCTAGCCAGAACCACCTCTGGAGGGAGTCTATTCCACATTTTCACAGCTCTTACAGTGAAGAAACCTTTCCGTATTTGGAGACAAAATCTGTTTTCCTCTAGACGTAAAGAATGCCCCCTTGTCCTCTGTGTTGACCTTAAAGTGAACAACTTAACACCAAGTTCACTATATGGACCCCTTATGTATTTATACATGTTGATCATATCCCCAGTTAATCTCTTCTAAAGAGAGAATAAATTCAGTTCCTCTAATATTTTCTCATAGCTGAGGTCCTCCATGCCTCTTATCAGTTTGGTTGCCCTTCTCTGCACTTTCTCCAGTTCCCTGATATCCTTTTTAAGAACTGGTGCCCAAAACTGAACTGCATATTCCAGATGAGGTCTTACTAATGATTTGTACAGGGGTAAAATTATATCTCTGTCTCTGGAGTCCATGACTCTGTTAATACAAGAAAGGACTTTGCTTGCTTTGGAAACAGCAGCTCTGCATTGCATGCTATTATTAAGCTTATGATCTACCAGAGCACCAAGATCCTTCTCCGCTATGGATTACCCCAGTTCTACTCCACCTAGTATGTAGGATGCATGCATATTCTTAGCCCCAAAGTGCATAACCTTACATTTATCAACATTAAACCTCATTTGCCACATATTTGCTCAATGAAACAGTGCATTGAGGTCAGCTTGTAAGTTAGAGACATCCTGTAAAGAAGTTATTCCACTGCAAAGCTTGGTATCATCTGCAAAGACTGAAATGTTACTTTTAATCCCAGACCCTATATAATTTATAAAGATATTAAAAAGTAAGGGTCCCAACACTGAACCTTGGGGTACACCACTGATAACTTTAGACCATTCAGAGTAAGAATCATTAACCACTACTCTCTGAATTCTATCTTTTAGCCAATTTTCTATCCAATTACAAACCGATCTTTGCAAGCCAGTAGACGTTACCTTACACATTAGCCGTGTGTGGGGGACTGTGTCAAACGCTTTTTGCAAAATCCAAGTATACTATGTCCATAGCCACCCCTCTGTCCAAGGTTTTACTTACTCCTCATAAAAAGAAATCAGGTTTGTTTAACAACTTCTGTCTTTCATTAATCCATGCTGTCTGATGCTTAAAATATTTTTTCCAGCAAGAACTTATCTATGTGGTCTTTTATTAAACTCTCCAATATCTTCCCGACTATAGAAGTTAAACTAACAGGTCTATAGTTACTTGGCAAAGACTTTGATCCCTTTTTAAATATAAGCACCACATTGGCCTTACGCCAATCCAGTGGTACTATTCCAATCCTTAATGAGTACCTAAAAATTAGAAACAAAGGCTTAGAAATTACAGTGCTCAATTCTTTTAGGATGCGTGGCCATCTGGTCCAGGCACTTTATCCACCCTTATTCTGTCTAAATATTTTTGGATAATATCACTTTTGAGCCATTGTGGATTATTTGGGGCTGCATCAATTAGCCATGAGCTCCCCCATGCTCCTTTGTATATACAGAGCTGAAGAAAGTATTTAATAAATGTGCCTTCTCTTTGTCCCCAGTCCCCCACTCCTGATTATTTTGTAAAGGGCCTACTTGCTCAGACCTAACCTTTTTACTGTTAATATATTTGAAGAATTTTTGGGGGTTTATCCTACTATCTTTTGCAATCTGTCATTCATTTTGAATTTTTGTGTCCCTGATTTCCTTTTTACATATTTTGTTATATTCTTTGTAACAATTAAACAATGATAGTGTTTCCTAATTTTTATATTTTTTAAAAGCTCTTTTCTTTTTATCTATAGCTTTTTTAAATTTTGCAGTGAGCCACATAGGTTTTATTTTTAGCCTTTTAAATGCATTACCCATGGGAATACACTTTGCAGTGAGTTTGCATAAAGTCTTTTTGAAAAATTCCCATTTCTGTTCTGTGCTCATCAATGCCAATATTCCCTCCCAGTCTAAATCCTGGAGAGCAGCCCTCATTCTTGGAAAATTTGCTCTCTTAACGTTAAGTGTTTTTGTATTTCTTGTATGCGTTTTTTGCTTACAGCTAACATTAAATAAAATCATGTTATGGTCACTGCTACCCAGATGTTCTTTTATATGAACATTGTTAATAAGCTCTGCATTGTTTGAGGTTACCAGGTCCAACAGAGCATAATTTCTAGTGGGGGCCTCAATAAACTGCATGCTTTTAGGTTAATTGGCTTCTGTCTAAATTGTTGTTAGTATGTGTATGTATGGTTGTAAGATATGGACCTTAGATTGTAAGCTCTTAGAGGGCAGGGATTGATGTGAATGAACAATATACAGTATATGTAAAGTGCTGTGTAAAGTGACGATGCTATATAAACAGTAAGTACCTGTAACAAATATATAACGCATTGGCAAACTAAATGTCACCTATTGTTGGTTTAGATCTATTTTTAGTAAACCTGAAATGGTTTACACTAGTAGAATGTCATTCAATTTTTTTCTTTTTGAACGTTCATTTAATTTTCTAATCTTTGGGGTCAAATCCCCCTTAATTTTTTACTGCAGTGAAAAGAAAAATTGAAGGAGCAAAATGGAACATGTTTAATAAATAAACACATTTGTAGCAGTAAATGTGGCTTTCATTCTAGAAATTACATTCATTCCAAATGTTAAAAGGAAATGGCATTTTTAAAAGTACTTTCTAAATACATTCACCAAGCCATTGCAATGTCAAGCTGCAGCTGCCAAAGGTGGCAGAATATTAGCATGCATAAGGAAGGGGATGTATTCTAGAGATAAAACTATAATCCTACCACTTTATAAAAAACTGGTCTGGAGTATTTTGTCCAGTTCTGGTCGTCAGTCCTCAGAAGGGATGTTTTGGAGCTGGAGAGAGTCTAGAGAAGGGCAACTAAACTGATTAGAGGATTGGAGGACCTTAATTATAAAGAACGCTTAAAAGCGCTTGATTTATTCTCCCTGGAAAAGAGACGCGTGAGAGGGGACATGATAGCGATTTTACAAATACCTCAACAGTGATCTCAGCATAGAAACAAAACTATTCAGTCTCAACGAATGCAAGAGGACACAAGGCCCTACAATGCGATTAGAGGAGAAGCAATTTAACCTCAGGCTATGCAGGGGGTTCTTTATAGTAAGGGCTACAAGATTGTGGAACTCTCTACCACAAATGGTAGTAACTGCGGGGAGTATGGCTATTGGCTACTTTTAAATGACTCTTGGACTTACATCTCAAAGATCAAAACATTTAGGGGTATGGGAAATGATTACGTCCACACACCCCTACACAGGTTGAACTGGATGGACTATTGTCTTTATTTAACCTCAACTACTATGTAACTATGTATCTATCTGACTATTGAATGTACTGATAATTTCCTGAATGAATCTTTACCATGTTCATGTAATTCCAAAGTAATTTTAATATTTTTATCTGCAGATTTATTTAAATAATACCTGGTAATCCTGCCATGAAAGTCTTTGTTCAGATACTTCCTGGTATAGGGTAACAACTATCAATTTTTTTTTTTGTTTTTATTGAAATTTAAAAAGTTAAACTGCATTGATTATCATGAAATTGTAGAAAGGTAAGCTGTAAACTGTCAGAGGTAAAATAAAAAGGTTTAGATTTATAAAAACTGAAAAATACTTTACATTTCAGAGGTATACAAAAAGGCCTTTTTCAAGAAAGAAGTAATGGGTTGACAACTCACACTTGCTTCTGCAGCAATATAAGTAAATTTAGCTAAAAAAAAATGTTATGCTAACAATTCCTACAATAAAAAAGTATATGTGAAGTCAGCCCTAATAAAGTGAAACAAAAAAAAACTAGCAGCATGCAATACAGGTCGATATACTTATACACCTTAAAATAATCCAATAATCTAAATTGCAGCACTAAAAATTTAGCTGGTAACACTTCTGCAGACAGGCAAATAGCTGTTTATTCAGAATAACAAAAGATACACCACTTCAATAGAGGGCACTTTCCCCTCCTTCTTGCCCAGACCAATTTTCAGCTTTCAGCACTCTCACACTTTGAATGGCAATTACTCAGTCGTGCAACACTGTACCCAAACAACTTTTTTTTTAGCTTCTATTGTAAAATTTTGCAAAAAAGTAATTTTTGTTCATAAATTTGGGCCAAAATGTATACTGCTACATATCTTTGGTAAAAAAATACCCCAAATTAGAGGATATTACTTGTCTGTGTGAAAGTTATAGAGTCTGCAAGCTATGGTGCCAGTTATTGAAAATTGATCACACCTAATCACACCTGATGTACCGATGGCCTGTTTAATTTCTTGAGGCCCTGAAATGTCAGAAAAGTACAATTACCCCCCAAATAACCCCTTTTTGGAAAGTAGACAGTCCACGGTATTTGGTGGGAGGCATGGTGAGTTTTTTGAAGTTGTAATTTTTTCCCTTAATTCTTGGAAAAATAAAGAATTTTTTTTTTTTTTTTTTACACAAAATTGTCACAATAACAAGTTATTTCTCACACACAATATATGCTCCAAAAAAAACATTCTGCTACTCCTCCTGAGTATGGCAATACCACATGTGTGCGACTTTTTCACAGCCTGGCCACATAGAGAGGCCCAACATCCAAGTAGCACCATCAGGCATTCTAGGATCATAAATTACATATATATATTTGTGCTCATAAGTTTACATACCCTGGCAGAATTTATGATTTCTTGGCCATTTTTCAGAGAATATGAACGATAACAAAAAACTTTTATTTCACTCATGGTTAGTGTTTGGCTGAAGCCATTTATTATCAGTCATCTGTGTTTACTCTTTTTAAATCATAATGACAACAGAAATTACCCAAATGACCCTGATCAAAAGTTTACATACCTTGGTTAATTTGGCCTGATAACATGCACACAAGTTGACACAAAAGGGTTTGAATGGATATTAAAGGTAACCATCCTCACCTGTGATCTGTTTGCTTGTAATTAGTGTGTGTGTGTATAAAAGGTCAATGAGTTTCTGGACTCCTGACAGACCCTTGCATCTTTCATTCAGTGCTGCACTGATGTTTCTGGATTCTGAGTCATGGGGAAAGCAAAATAATTGTAAAAGGATCTGCGGGAAAAGGTAGTTGAACTGTATAAAACAGGAAAGGATTATAAAAGGATATCCAAGGAATTGATAATGCCAATCAGCAGTGTTCAAACTCTAATCAAGAAGTGTAAAATGAGGGGTTCTGTTGAAACCAAACCACGGTCAGGTAGACCAACTAAAATTTCAGCCACAACTGCCAGGAAAATTGTTCAGGATGCAAAGAAAAACCCACAAATACAGTAACTTCAGGTGAAATACAGGACTCTCTGAAAACATGTGGTGTGCCTGTTTCAAGATGCACAATAAGGAGGCACTTGAAGAAAGATGGGCTGCCTGGTTGAGTCGCCAGAAGAAAGCCATTACTACGCAAATGCCACAAAGTATCCCGCTTACAATATGCCAAACAGTACAGAGACATTCCTCAAATCTTCTGGAGCAAAGTAATTTAGAGTGATGAGACCAACATTTATTTTTTTTGTTCGCTCACCATTTCTACTGTGAAACATGGAGCAGAATTGCTTTGCTGATGTTTTGGGGATGTGTGAGCTACAAAGGCACAGAAATTTTGGTCAGAATTGATAGCAAGATGAATGCAATATGTTATCAAAAAATACTGGAGGAAAATTTGCATTAATCAGCCCCGAAGCTGTGCATGGGACGTACTTGGACATTCCAACATGACAATGATCCTAAACACAAGGCCAAGTCGACCTGTCATTGGCTACAGCAGAATAAAGTGAAGGTTCTGGAGTTGCCATCTCAGTCTCCCAATCTCGATATCATTGAGCCACTCTGGGGAGATCTCAAACGTGCAGTTGATGCAAGACAGCCCAGGAATTTACAGGAATTTGAGAAGATAAAGAGCCTCATCCACAAATACCACAAAAGACTTCAAGCTGTTATTGATGGTAAAGGGGTCAATACATGGTAATAAGAACTGGGGTATGTACATTTTTGATCAGGGTCATTTGGATAGTTTCTGATGTCATTATGATTTAAAAAGGGGAAAAAAAGTTGATTGAAAATAAATGGCTTCAGCCAAACACTAACCATGAGTGAAAGAAAAGTTTTTGTGTTATCATTCATATTCTCTGAAAAATGGCCAAGAAATCATAAATTCTGCCAGGGTATGTAAACTTATGAGCACAACTGTAATTTCCTGATGACCTATCCAATTTTTGAAGGCCTTGGAGCAACAGGACAATTGAATTACTCACAAAATGACCCCATTTTGGAAAGCAAACACCCCAACGTATATTCTATGAGGCATTATGAGTCTTTTGAACATGTCATTTTTTTCTTCCACAAGTTTTTGGAAAATGTGGAAAGAAAATGAAAATTTCTCAAAAACGAAAAGAGTATACCCCAGTCACATAGGTCCTGAGGGAACGCAAATTCAACTATAAATGAGGTTTTCCAACAAAGCTCATTGTCACCTTCCAAGGCAAATCTGTTAATATATACCACCTTAAACAAGGCTTGAAACAACTTCACAATTGGGGCCTATCCCCACCTCCGGAGGGAGAACCCTTTAATGGAACAACTCCACTCTGTATCTCCGACTCCTGGCAGCAAGTTAGTAACACCTGAGTCATCCTTTTATATGTAGATAGACCTCAGAAGTTTTAGCTTTTACAATTATTTTGTATGTCATTATAATACCAATGATTGTAATGGCAGAGGTTTTTTAATTACTCGTTTCTTGTAAAAAGGAAGTGATAGATTCATTATTATAGCCATTCTATTATAAATCATTTAATTATTCCATCCAACTATTGGTGATTGGTGTTCGGTTAAGGGGAGGTCATCCTTGTGTTGCATAAATATAACAAGCTGGCGTACCAGAAGTTATGTCCTTTAATGACGCTCTGGAAGGTGGGGCGAAACAGGTTGACGTATTTCCTGTTACGTCAAACCATTGACGTCACTTCCTGTCCTACGTGGATTGCACGCTAGACGGCGTTCCCGGAAGAGTTATCCTCTCCTACAAGTGGATTTTGTACTTATCTCTTCTAAGTAGTTTTTTTATCATGGGCAATAACCTTTTTTAACTGACTTGTCAGCCATTTATCTAATTTGAGCCCTAAAGACCCTATGCAAGTTTGTGCACAACGGCAGTGTGGCAGTATCAAGCAGGAGTATTGGCGCTTACCTCACCAGTCTTAAGCCTTATTGACCCCAGACTGAAACAGCTGAGGGTCCACTATTTCTGGTGAGTGAGGGCACAGGAGGGGAGTGAAGCATCCCACATTGTTTGATTTGTTTTAAGCACTCCAGCACTTTTATATTTTTAAGCACTTCAATACACTTTTGTGGACATTGGGAGCACTTCCAGTACTTATATTTGTTGGAACAATTTAGCCCTTTTACTGATGCCATGCATATACCATATTTTGCACATGAACACTTTATTGATTTTGATATATATATATATATATATATATATATATATATATATATATATATAAGTTTACGTAGGCAAGCGCTGTTTTATTATTATTTATGAACAACAATATATTGCATGGTCTTTAAGGCCTCATATTATTGACAGTTTATCTAAAGGTGAACTCTCTCATATTGTCTTGATTATGTCTCCAAACTGTTTGCACCCCTTACTGCATTTTCATGTCACTAACAATTCTTTCTTTGAAAGCAAAGGGGACTTAATAGTCCCTTTAAAATAAGACTTTTATAGAAAGAGGACTTATCATCTAAAGGTGATGTTATATGTGTACAGGAGATATATTTCTCAGCCTCCAAAGTCCCAAAATGCAGCCATCCAAAATCTCCCCTTGTATTTTTTGCTCACGCAAAATCTAAACGTAAAGGGGTTATGATTGCCATCCAAGACTCAAACCAATTTTCAACTACAATCCTTAGATACAGACCCAAATGGTCCCTTCCTTAACCACTTCCCTACCGGCTTATAGACAAATGACGCCGGCAGAAAGTCTTTACCGATATGGGCGTTTGTCATATGACGTCCGCCCGCTCTCGCCGCTGCTGCGCGCCGGCGATCGGGGGTGAGGCTCGTCCCTCGGACTGAGCCCAACCCCGATCAAGGTAAACAGCCAAACAGACCTGTAGGAATAGAGATCACTGCAGAAATCAGCCACAGTAACCTTTGCTTAGTTGTGGATCTTTCTATAGGTTATTGATTAGTATAGATTATAGATTACATCAGATATCAGTGAGAGTATTGATAATTGGTCACTTGCATACATCTATAACCACCACAGCTCGTCTATAGGGCTATCAATTACATCATATCAGGTCATTAAGTATCTATTGGTCAGTCGGGCATACCCTACATTGATCTGTATCAACATCATGTCTGAAAGGCCGACAAGGAGAGGCCAATGCTCACAGGCCACGAAAAGAGGGCAAGCAGCCTCTGTGTTCATTGTGAAAAGTGGTGGTCACAGTCGACATAGTGAATCCTCTGCAGGCGGGGCACGCCCGCCCATCCTTTATTTCTGGTGCTGCCCATGCTATTCATCCACAACATGTGGAAGAGTTGGTGGAGTGGATCAATAAGCAATCCTCATCCTCCTCTTCCTCTGCCACGCTCCCAGTAGTTTGCCTTCCACCGCAGCTGCCAAAGCGGCCCGTTTCACAGGCTCTTTCTCCACAGCTACTCCTTCAGTTGCCCCACCATCATGCATGGAGGAGTCATCTGAATTATTCGATCATAGTGTCAGTGACATGTTCCTGGAGGATGCGCAGCAATTTGAAAGCTGTGATGTTGGTTCCCAGGTTGATGGAGAGAACAACGTGAGCCTAGAGAGAGGGGGTGACAATGACGGACAAGAAACCAGCAGTCATTTTGCCACAGCTGAAGCATATTGCCAAGTTTGCTCCAGTGACGAGGAGGGGGTGATGAGGTCACTGACTGTACTTGGGTGCCTGACAGGATAGAGGAGGAGGAGGATGCACAACTCCAACGAGGCAGGATGTGCTCCAGGGGCCGCCATAGCAGTAGCCAACCTATTGCATCACAGTACAGAGCTCCACAGGTGCAGGGTGCTGCAAAATCCCCGCGGACTCCCAAAAGTTCATTAGTGTGGGCTTTTTTCAGCATCTGTGCAGTAGACCGCAGTGTTGCTGTTTGCAAAATATGTCTAAAGTGGAACAAGCGTGGCCAGAACACTAGCCACTTGGGCACCACATGCTTGACAAGACATATGACAACTTGCCATGCAGTCCGTTGGCAACAGCACCTGAAAGAGGCACCAGATCAAAACAAGCATACATCACCTTGCTCCTCATTTACGATCTCTAACCCTACTATACCTCATGCCTTCTCAAATACCAGCATTGAGAGGGATTATAGTATGTATGGTATGGCAATGAGTGCCACAGAGACTTGCACCCAATCTGCTAGCAGTACACCACCGCTTGATTTGAGCAGCAGGCAAATTTCACTACCCCAGTATTGGAACCGTAGAAAGAAATACTGTCTCAGCCATCCACATGCTCAGTCTTAGTGCTAGCTTGGCCAAATTGCTAGCATTACAGTTGCTGCCTTTTCAGCTGGTAGACTCAGCTCCCTTTCCCAAATTTGTGGAATGTGCTGCACCACAGTGGCAGGTGCCAAAAAGGCATTTCTTTTCACGTAAGGCCATTCCATCTCTCTACCATCATGTGGAAGGTAGTGTTTTGGCCTCATTGGACAAAGCGGTCAGCAGAAAGGTGCACATTACTGCTGACTCTTGTTCCAGCAGGTATGGACAATGACGTTACATTTCTTTCACGGCGCACTGTGTAACACTGGGTAGTGCTCCCTAAGTGTTCAAGGGGCTATGCAAACAGTCAGGCTAAAAGATGTCATGCTGTGCTTCAGTTGGTCTGTCTAGGGGACAGTAGTCACACAGGTGCAGAGATGGTTGTATGCGACAATCGCACCAAATTTCTCTCCACCCTCCGACAGGGACACTTGACACATGTTCCATGCTTGGCACATGTTCTGAATCTGGTGGTGCAGCATTTCTTGACCAGATACCCGGGCTTCCAAGATCTCCTGAGGCAGGCCAGAAAAGTCTGTGGCCATTTCTGCCATTCATTCAATGCCAGTGCTTGCTTATCTGTCATTCAAGGGGAATTCAACCTGCCCACCAACCGCCTCATTTAGGACATGCCCACCAACCGCCTCATTTAGGACATGCCCACCAGGTGGAACTCAACGTTGGCAATGCTGCAGCAGCTGCACATGCAGCAGAGGGCCATCAATGAGTACCTGTGTGAGTATGGCACAAGGACAGGGCCATTTCAGGAGGCCACAAGGATGGTGAGCCAGGACGATGCATTCATCAGGGACACTATCCCGCTAGTCTACCTGCTGGAGCACACGCTGTGTGGAATCATGGACAGGGCACTTGAGGCAGAACAGCGGCAGGAAGAGGAGGACTTCATTTCCTCACAAGGCCCTCTTTATGCAGATATCATTCCTGCAGGGCCACAAAACAAACAGGAGGAAGTGGAAGAGGAGGAGGAGAATTTCAGCAGCATGGAAGTAGAGGAACAGGATAGCATACAGCAATCTTTAAGGGATGGTTTTGATTCCCCAGAAACCACAGGAGTTGTACGTGGCTGGGGAGAGGTTGCTCCTGCTGAAAATGTCTTTCTTAGTGACCCAGAGGAGTCAGAAGCTCATGCCTCCTCCAACTTACGTTGCCTGTTCCCTGATGCTGCAAAGCCTGCGAAAGGACCCGAGAATTTGTGCTATCGAGGAGAGGGATAATTACTGGTTGGCAACCCTTCTTGCCACATTACAAGGGTAAAGTTGTAGAGCTCATCCTACCTTCGCAGAGGGAGCAGAGGATGAAACATATTGAGGAGGCCTTGAAAAAAAAATTGTGTACCGCCATTCCAGACACTGGGAGGTCAACATTCTCCGGACTTTTTCTGAAGCATTGTTCAGCCAAAGGAGGAGCAGCGGAGAAGGTGGCCGGCTGAACAATGCCTTTAAACAGTTCTTTTGTCATCAGCAGCACCCAGGGCTGTTAGGTTTAAGCAACCATCGCCAGCATCTCCATCATATGGTGCATGATTACCTAGGCGCAAGAGCAGACTTGGAGACCTTTCCAGCTGCGCATCCGCTGGCTTGCTGGGTCTTGAGGATGGACCACTGGCTAGAACTTGCTCAATATGCAATGGAGCTACTGGCCTGTCCTGCTTCCAGCGTGCTTTCTGAATGAACATTCAGTGCTGCTGGAGGTTTTGTGACGGACAAAAGAGTGCGTCTGTCCACAGACTCTGTTGATCAGCTGACTTTCATCAAAATGAACCAGTCCTGGATCAACTAGAGCTATCAGGCCCTTAATGCTGATGTAACAGATTGAATTTGCTAGGGGTCTGCCATCCCTTGAAGACTGCATATTCTACCTATCCTATTCCTCTACCTTGATTATACTAGCTTCCAACAATGTGGTATGTCATTTTTAACAGCAGGCCCTGTCCCTGTGCCCTGCTGACTGTGAGGGGTTACAATGTTCAGACACCACCAACACCAAAGGCCCAATTTTTAGTACCTGTGTAGCACATGCAATTTTAAATTTGCATGGAATTCTTACCAGCAGGTCCCGTTCCGGCACCCAGCAAGAGTAACTGCGAGCCCTTTGTTACGGTGTTCAGGCACCACAAATGGCAAAGGCCCAATTTTTGGTACTTGTATAGCACATGCGATTTCAAATTTGCATGGAATTCTTACCAGCAGGTCCCATTCCTGCACCCAGCAACAGTAACTGCGAGGCCTTGGTTACGGTGTTAAGGCACCACAAATGGCAAAGGCACAATTTTTGGCACTTGTATAGCACATACGATTTCAAATATGCATGGAATTCTTACCAGCAGGTCCCATTCCTGCACACAGCAAGAGTACCTGCGAGGCCTTGGTTATGGTGTTCAAGCAACACCTACCGCAAAGGCCCAATTTTTGGCAATGGTATAGCACATGTGATTTCAAATTTACATGGAATTCTTACCAGCAGGTCCCGTTCCTGCACCCACCAAGAGTAACTGCGAGGCCTTGGTTATGGTGTTCAGGCACCACAAATGGCAAAGGCCCAATTTTTGGCACTTGCATAGCACATGCGATTTCAAATATGCATGGAATTCTTAGCAGCAGGTCCCATTCCTGCACCCAGCAAAAGTAACTGCGAGGCCTTGCCTACAGTGTTCATGCAACACCTACCACAAAGGCTCAGTTTTTGGCACTTGTACAGCACATGTTTTGGCACCTGTATAACAAGTACATGCAATTTCATATTTGTTTAGATTTTTTAGCAGCAGGGCCTGTTCCTGCACCCAGTAAGAGTAACTGCGAGGGGTTACGGTGTTCAGGCACCATCAACAAGCAAGGCCCAATATTTATGCACCTGTATGACAAGTATATGCGATTTGAAATTTTGTATGTATATTTGTATATGACATTTTTTGCTTTAGAAATGTCAGTATAGCTGCAGCAGGCTACATGCATCGTAGATTACTTTACAGGCACATTCAGGGGACCCCCCAGGCACAATATTTTTAGGGAATTTTTCATTTTTATAGTTTCACTTTAAGCCTCATTAAAATCAGTAAATCAGTGCTCCTTTAAAAAACATTGTTTTTAAAAACTTAGGCAATAAAAGGCAATAACTTACATTTAAGCCTTCAAAATGAGGCCGTTTGATTTTCAAGGCTCGAGTCCCATAGACTTTAATGGGGTTTGTTTGTTCAAACAAACCTTTCCTCTGTTCGCGATGTTCTGGTGAGAACCGAACCGGGGGACATTCGGCTCATCACTACTTACCAGAAATACTCTGCTATTGAATCCTTCTTTGCTGCTAACCAAGACTCAACCTCTGATCTTACCCTTATTTGTAATACCCATAAGGCTTTTATCAGGGGAATCCTCATTAAGATTAGGGATGATCAAACTTTTGAAAAGTTCAGTTCGACCAGAACACCCGAAATTCCCAAAAGTTTCCAGATTCCAGAACCCCATTGAAATCAATGGGACCCGAATTTCGGTAATCAAAAAACACAATTTTGAAGCCCTAAAACCCAATAAATGCCCCTAAAAAGTGCCTAGGGTTCTGGGTCATGCCCCAGGGACTATTAATCACACAAAAAAAGTTCTTAAAAATTGTCGTTTTTGATAGAGAGCCAATTATTGAAAAACATTTTTGGGAAAAAAATGAGTTTTCTTTGGATTTAGTGTCTGGGTGGTCTAAAAAGGGTACCTGTGAAGTTTCAGCTCTGTAGCATGTCCAGAACCAGAAAAAAAGATAATTTTTCTTAGAATTTTTATTAGCGCAGGGATGGGGTTCCGCTCCTATTACACCTATATGTGTGTATGTGTATATATACATATATGTGTGTGTGTATATATACACCCCTATACAGAAGTTCAGATGTCATGCCTGTCTCCAAAGACGTCCAAAAAATGCCCAATAAACGCCTGCAACAACACACCTGGGCGTTTTTGTTGCAGGAGTTTATTAGGCATTTTTTGGGCGTCTTTGGAGGCAGGCATAACATCTGAACTTCTGTATAGGGATATATATACACACACACACATATATGTATATATACACATACACACATATAGGTGTGAAAGTAGCGGAACCCCATCCATGCGCTAATGAAATTATTTGCAGGGACGTGGCTCCGCTCCTATCACACCTATATGTGTGTATGTGTATATATACATATATGTGTGTGTGTGTGTATATATACCCCTACACAGAAGTTCAGATGTCATGCCTGCCTCCAAAGACACCCGAAAAATGCCCAATAAACGCCTGCAACAAAAACGCCCAGGTGTGTTGTTGCAGGCGTTTATTGGGCATTTTTGGGGCGTCTTTGGAGGCAGGCATGACATCTGAACTTCTGTATAGGGGTATATATACACACACACATATATGTATATATGTATATATACACATACACACATACTGATGTAATAGGTGTAATAGAAGCGGAACCCCATCCCTGCGCTAATGAAATTATTTGCCTGCAACAAAAACGCCCAGGTGTGTTGTTTCAGGCATTTATTGGGCATTTTTTGGGCGTCTTTGGAGGCAGGCATAACATCTGAACTTCTGTGTAGGGGTATATATACACACACACATATATGTATATGTACACATACACACATATAGGTGTGATAGGAGTGGAGCCACATCCCTGCAAATAATTTCATTAGCGCCTGGATGGGGTTCCGCTACCTACACAGAAGTTCAGATGTCATGCCTGCCTCCAAAGACGTCCACAAAAAAGCCCAATAAACGCCTGCAACAAAAACGCCCAGGTGTGACAGGAGCGGAGCCACATCCCTGCTCTACTGCAATTCTAAGACAAACAATCTTTTTCTTATGGCGGTCACCCTGACATGGATGAGTTCTGTCACCCTGGCATAGCAGTCAGAGTCAGTTCACCCTACACTACACTACGGTCACCCTGACACTTAACACTTTCCCTACAGAAACTAGATTATTGAATCTAACTATAATGGTATATAGTACCCTAACTACACTAGATATCCCTTTCCTCACACTAATAATTGCTAAATGACACTTTTGCAGCAGGAGTAACAGAACTGCTTCCACTCTCTTCCACAGCCCCTGTATTACAGTGCTAGAGATTTGGCGGGGCTATGTTATATACTGGGGGGCGTATTCACTACTGATTGGCCTCTGGACCCCTAGTCACTCCAATCACATTCCTAGCATCCTCCTGCCCCCTCAATTGGCTTTTAATGATGTTTCTGGTCCAATCACAGGCTTTTAAAGCCCAGTTCCTGTCCCGTTGCATTTTGGTCGGTTCTGGTTGCCGAATTCCGAACCTTTTCCGCAAAAAGGTCGGAATTCGGCCGAATTTCGGCCGAACAGTTCCTCGAATCTCTATCAAACTTCCCTCTATATCCGATACCCAGATCTCAGAATTATTGTTCCCGTTTACTAATGTAGAAATTTCCAAAGCTATTAACTCTCTCTCTTTACATAAATCCCTGGCCCTGATGGTTTTACTAATGAATATTATAAACAGTTCAACAATCATCTGATCCCCCACCTAACTAAATCTTTTAACCATTTTATGAATAGTGGCACATGTCCTAAAGACTTGCTTGAATACATCATAATAACGATCCCCAAACACGACAAATCACCTGGCAACCACTTACAATTTCTGTCCTATTTCCCTCCTTAATACGGACACAAAACTGTATGCCAAACTCCTAGCTAATTGCATTTCTCAACTTACACCATCTTTAAACCACCCCGACCAGGTGAGATGTGTCCCGAGCCACAAGGCCTCTGATGGCACTCGTTGCTCTGTTGATCTTATTCAAAGGGCGGAACATCACCATATAACCTGAGTCCCTACTAATCTCATTGGATGCTGAAAAAGCCTTTAATCGGGTACATTAAACTTATGACTGAAATGTTTCTGAGGTTTGGGTTCATGGGGCGAATCCTGACTGCTATCACTACCTTATATTCCTGCCCTACTGCCAAAGTTTGAACAGTAGGTTTCCTCTCAGCCCCATTTATTATTTCCAATAGAACTAGACACGGCTGCCTACTGTCCCCAACATTTTCTCCCTCATAATGCAGCCATTAGCTGAACATATCCACTTATTTCAGGAATTACTGTCGGTGACATACAGCATAAGATAGGTATTTATGCTGATGATGTAATGATCTTCTTATGGGACCCCTTTTGCTCTCTGACACCACTCTGTCAATTACTAGAGCATTTTAGCACATTTTCCTTTTCAACCATTTGAAATGTCACATGCTGCTGGTTAACTTAGCATCTGCAATTAAAATAACAAGTCACATTCCATGCACCTTTCTCATGGACTCCCCTCTCCTCTCTACAATATCTCGGAATCTAACTAACCTCACCTAGTAGTAAAATATCTCATAACAATCTTTCCTTACTTATAGCCAAGATCACCCAAATCAGCTCTACATTCATTATCCCTGACGTGGGCAGGACACATTGCCTTAGCTAAAATGGTCTTATTGCCACATATTTTGTATTTGTTTCAGAACCTTTCCATTCCTTTCCTCTCGACTAACTTTAGAAAAATACAATCCCTTCTGAACACACTAATCTGGCATGGTAGGCGCCCCCGAATAAAGCCTACAAATCTTCTCCGACCCACAAAATTTTCAGGACTAGGGGCACCTAAAATCGCATTATACTACAAAGCCACCATTCTAGTGCAATTACGATCCTAGTGGAACCCTATATCTAAACTCTCCTGGATGCAAATTTAAAAATGTTGCTCTAGATCACACTCCTAAAGCTGTCCTGGGAGCAGCAATTCTCCAGCCTCAACCTTAAAGACACCACTATGTAACTATCTAACTTCCTGGATATCATTACTGCTGCACTCAGAATACAGAACTCCTTAATGGACCACTCTCGACAAATCTCCTCTATGGCCCTGCTTAAAATTCCATTAAAATCTTTCCGGAATCATCAACTCACTCCTGGGTGCCACTGACATCTCCACAGTAGGCCAAGTTTACTCGCACAACCATCTTTGCTCCTTCCAAGAGCTATGTTCCACTTTCTCCATACAACAATCCACATTCTTCGAATACCTACAAACCCGCCATGCCCTGCAACACATTCAACTTGGTAACTCAATGCTTTTGGACTCCATATTGGACATCTTGGACTCTCCTCCATTGGTCTGTAAAGGACTCTCTTCCATATACAACCTATTATCCACTCCAAACTATTTGGACAAATCGTCAATGATGTTACTCTGGGACTAGTCACAAATTGCCTTTCTCCCCACAAGAAAACCCCCATTGAGCCTCTGGAAACCATCCTTCTACCAAGCAGGTAGTTTCTACCCTCATTTACTGCATTTCTAAATTAACTGCATCAGCTATGATAGTAAAGACTCACAACATTTTATTTTATCATCTCATTAAATAATACGCCTATATTGTACACATTGTATCTGTTCTATGACCCGCAACACAAACTATATTGTTTTTCATTCATAATGCTCTTACCAGCTCCCCCTCTCCCCTACCCTCCCCACTTCCCTCTTTCCTTCTACTTCCCCCTTTTTACTCACCTGTTGATAAACATTTGATTCGACTGTAAAATGAATGGTTTATTGTTTGGTATGTCAACCAAAACCTTTCAATAAAAAGATATTGAAAACAAAAAAACTGGAAAACTGGGGGTGTTCTAAAACTTTTGACCGAGTGTTAATCAAGCATGGTCCATTATTGTCATCAATAATTGATGGAAAAGATGCTGCAGGCAGTCATAAGCTCTGAAATGCTACAAAGAATAATACAATGATGAAAGCAAATATTTCAATTTAAAATATGGCATTTGTTTGCAGAACACAATGCTTTATTAAACTAAATGTTAATAATCTTGGGTCAAGTCAAATGGGAGAAGGAACAATATTCTTTGTAGCACAAGTGTAAGGAATTAGCAGCATGGGTGGCCAAATCTGTATAACTATACTAACTACCAGGGCCGGTACAAAGGGTGGGCGGAAGGGAGGGATGCCCTGGGAGGTACCATTTAATAGAGGAGGGGGGGGCGCAGGTGAAGTGCCGGGAGAGTACACTGTCTGTGTGTATGACTGTACACACCATTGGCTTTATATCTGCAACAATGTGCCGAGTGTGCCTCTGCACTCGGCACAAGACTGGAACAGCAGAGCCCTTCCCTTCCCGGGGAGATACTCCCCCTGACAGGACCTTCACAGTGCCGGCTTTGTGTGACGTCACTGAGACGCCGGCCGGCGGAGGCGGGATGGCAGAGGATCTGTCAGTTACCCTGGGTGGAGGCCGAAGTGCTGAGAGGACTTCCCTTGCAGCTCGGTGCGAATCACCCCTGGTGGTGGAACAGGAGATGACACGTCCCAAGGAGCACTGGATGCGGATGGATCCCGGATGGATGGATGGATTGTGATTCAGGACCGCTTCCAGGAGATCTATAGATGCTCAGAGAAAAGAGACAAGGTTAATGCCAGGCCGAGGGTCATACACAGATAATCAGTCCGAGGAGATGAAGGTACAGAGGGCCGTACAAAAGAGAGAGTCCGTGGGATCCAAGCCAAGGTCGGTACACAGGAGATCCAGCTGAGGTGTCTTTTAGAGTACAGAGTGGTCAGGCAAGCCGAGGTCAAACAAAGGAGAGATGCAGGTAAGTCAAAGGAGCAAGCCGGGTCAAACAGGAACAACAGGCAATCGGACAGGTCACGGGTACAGGAGCTGATGATAAACCAGCACTGAAGCACAGCCAGAGAGCATCTTATATAGGGCCAGGGCTGGGGAGAAGGGCGTGGTGACACACCTGCTCTGCCTCCAGCAATCTATTGTTGCTGAATGGTAATTCCTTTCCTGACAGTGCCCCCCCCCCCCGAGGGGCAGCCTCTGGATGCCCTACGACCACATTTTCCCGGAAACTTGTTGTGAAACTCCCTCAGGAGTTTAGGAGCATGTATGTTGCCTAATGGTTCCCAAGAATTGTCTTCCGGCGGGTATCCTTTCCATTTGATTAAATATTGAGTGCGATTGCCTTTCTGTCGACAATCTAGGATAGTCTCAACCTAGAATTCAGGCTCCCCTTCTACCGAAACTGGAGGAGATGGTAACTCTTCTCTTCCAGGGTAGGGGCTTGGTATCGCCGGTTTAAGCAGCGAAGCATGAAACACCAGGTGGATCTTAAGAGAGCCAGGCAGGATTAACTCAAAGGCTACAGGATTCACTATTCTTTTGACCTCAAAAGGACCGATGAATCTGGGCCCCAACTTCTTGGACGTGCAAGATAATCTTAGATTAACTGACGAAAGCCAAACCTTGTCTCCCACCTTGTATGCTGGGTTCTCCTTCCGTTTGAGATCACAGAACTTTTTATAGGCCTGTTGTGCCTTCAGAATATTGTCCCGTAACAACTGGAGATTAGCTGCAATGGCTGCTAGCCG
Source organism: Pelophylax lessonae (assembly GCF_965119305.1). Classification (NCBI taxonomy): domain Eukaryota; kingdom Metazoa; phylum Chordata; class Amphibia; order Anura; family Ranidae; genus Pelophylax; species Pelophylax lessonae. The sequence goes on along the minus strand of NC_138777.1, from coordinate 104,269,503 downwards.
ATCATGGACTGTGGAAACCGTAATTTCCTGATCCAGATTGGGCAAAAAGGAAGGATGGAAGCCATAATTAGCCCAAAATGGGGTTTGGTTGGTTGCAGAGTGCACAGAATTATTATAGGTGAACTCCGCGCATGGAAGCAGGGAGGTCCAGTTGTCCAGGGTTTGATTTGTTCTTTCAGTTTGCCCGTTGCTTTGTGGATGATAAGCAGATGACAGGGACACTTCAACCGCCAAGGATTTACAGAGCTTCTTCCAGAACCTAGAGGTATATTGAACGCCTCGATCCGAGACTATATTGTTCGGAAGTCCATGAAGCCTGACCACCTCTTTGATAAATGTATTGGCTGTCTCCAAGGCAGAAGGGGTACCCATCATTGGTAGGAAGTGAGCCATTTTAGACAGTCGGTCTACGACCACTAAGATGGTAGTAAACCCTTCTGAGGGTGGAAGCTCGACTATAAAGCCCATAGATAGACCCTTCCAGGGTAGTTCCGAAATTGGCAATGGTCTTAACAGTCCCCATGACTTTACTTTTGCCCCCTTGTTGCGTTGACAGGTGATGCAGGAATCTACATATGTTTTGCAGTCCTGGTGTAATTTAGGCCACCAAAAGTGGCGTTGAATGAGTTCGAAGGTCTTCCTTACCCCAAAATGCCCTGCAAGTTTGTGGTCATGGAAGGTCTTGAGGACCATCAATCTCACTTGTGTGGGAACAAAAATTTTCTCCTGAAACCAGACGAACCCTTCCCGCTTATGTAGAGAGTCGGCTTCTTGTCCTGTATACTGGGAAGAGGCTTGCTGAATCGAGGACCATAAGTCCGTATGGATCAGAAAAAAGTTTTGAGCCAACAGGATGGTATTGGACTCTGTTGTACCGGGAGTGTCTGGAAACATCCGGGACAGGGCATCCGCTTTTCCATTCTTAGACCCTGGCCTGTAGGTAATGTGGAAATTGAAGCGTGAGAAAAATAAGGGCCACCTGGCTTGCTGAGGTCTCAACCGTTTGGCGGCCCTCAGATATTCAAAATTCTTGTGGTCCGTGAATATCATAATAGGGTGCACTGCCCCTTCCAACAGGTACCTCCATTCCTCCAGGGCAGATTTAATGGCTAGAAGTTCTCGATCCCCCACATCATAATTTCTCTCAGGAGGTGACATCTTCTGAGAGAAAAATGCTACTGGGTGTAGTAAGGCCTTTGGGCCTTGTCGCTGGGACAGAATAGCCCCCGTGGCTACTTCTGAGGCATCTACCTCGAGAATGTAGGATAAAGCTGGATCTGGATGTTGAAGAATCGGAGCGGTCACGAACAGGCTCTTTAATTTATCAAAGGCTAACTGAGCCTCTGGCGACCAGCGGAAACGGATCTGCTGGCGTGTTAGCTGGGTGATGGGTGTGACAATTGTTGAGAAGCCTTTTACGAATCTTCTGTAGAAGTTAGCGAAGCCCACAAATCGCTGAACTCCTTTCTTATCCGTGGGGGCTGGCCACTCCAAAATCTGAGGATCCATCGAGATGCCCTCTGTTGAAATGATAAGCCCTAGAAACTGAATAGATCCTCTCTCGAATTCACACTTCTCCAGTTTCACGTAGAGTCCATGTTTCCTCAGGGTGGTTAGAACTTTTTTAACATGAATCCGATGGAGTTCTAGAGAGGGGGAGAAGACCAGGATGTCATCTAGGTAAACAATTAAGAAGTTATCCAGAAATTCACGGAAAATGTCATTTACCAGATGTTGGAAAGTGGCCGGGGCATTGCACAGCCCGAATGGCATGACCATATATTCGTAGTGTCCAAAACGGGTTCTAAATGCAGTTTTCCACTCATCCCCCTCTTGGATGCGGATAAGATTGTATGCCCCTCGGAGGTCTAGTTTAGTAAAGACTCGCGCATTCCGGAAGCACTGGAACAATTCTGGAATTAAAGGGAGAGGGTAACGGTTTTTAATGGTAACTTTGTTGAGTTCCCGATAATCAACACAAGGTCTTAACGTACCGTCCTTCTTCTCTACAAAAAATATTCCAGCGCCAGCTGGGGAGGATGAGGGCCTGATGAACCCCTTTTCCAGATTCTCATCGACATAGGACCGGAGAGTTTCTAATTCCTTTTCAGATAGGGGGAAGATCCTTCCAAAAGGGATCTCTGCCCCTGGGAGAAACTCAATGGGGCAGTCGTAGGGCCTGTGAGGGGGTAGAACATCAGCTTTCTTCTTGTCGAAAACATCCTTAAAGTCCCGGTAAGCTGCAGGAATGTCTTCGGAGGAGTCTGAGGCCGGCTGGACGGCTAGGCAAGTGGATGGAGCTTGGGATTCGGAAAGGGAAGCAATGATCCAGGCAGTATTTGGATGAGAAGGAAATCCTCTTCTTAATCCAATCAATCTGTGGATTGTGGGCTTGGAGCCATGGTAGGCCTAGGATGACCGGAAATAAGGGAGAGGACAGGACATCGAAGCGGAGGAGCTCTTGATGACCCGAGTCCGTGGTAGTAAGGACCGGGTAGGTCTCCCTGGTCACGGTCCGGAACTAGGCAGGGATCCGTCGGCCAAGGAAAACTTGAAGCTGTTGCTCCTTGGCTTGCAGGGGTACCCCTAGCTTCGCAGCTAGTGTACAATCCAGGAAGCAACTGCAAGCTCCGGAATCAATAATTGCCGTGAGCTGGATCCTCTCTTCTGCTACCTGTAGGGAGACAGGAAGGATAAGGTGAGCAGGGGATGGCTCAGAGACCTGACAGTTCAGGACAGACCGTGACCAGCACTTACTAGGCCTCACAGGGCAATTGCGGAGGAAGTGGCCGGAAGCTCCGCAGTATAGACAGAGGTTCGCCTGGCGGCGGCGTTGTCTCTCTTCGGGGATCAGGGAGGAACGAATGAGCCCAATTTGCATAGGTTCCCAGTCTGCAGGGGCATTGACAGCTGGTCCTGGAAGAGGAGAGGCCATAAATGGGACCTTTGGCATGACCCACGTGGCTCGAGACCCTTGAAGGCGTTTTGAGCGTCGCTCCCGCAGACGCCTATCCATTTGGATGACAAGAGCGATTAGATCCTCTAAGGATGCAGGGGTTTCTACCCGAGCCAGCTCGTCTTTTAAAGCTTCCGAGAGGCCATGACGGTACTGGTATTTCAATGCTGCCTCGTTCCAGTTCGTGTCGACTGCCCATCTACGGAAGTCTACCGTATAGTCCTCAGCCGGGTGTTTGTTTTGCTGGAGGGCATGCAGGGCCGACTCTGCCGTGACCGTACGCTGGGGATCCTTGTATAATTGGGCAATAGCCTCAAAGAAAGAGTTTGTGGAATTCAGGATTGGACTATTCTGTTCCAAGAGATTGTGTGCCCAAGTCTGAGGTTCTTCGGCCAGTAGGGAGATTATGAATCCCACCTTGACGGACTCAGAGGAGAAGGTCCTAGGTTGAAGGACTAGGTATAGTAAACAAGCATTCCTGAAGGCCCTGAATTTCCTACGCTCCCCACGGAAGCGTTCTGGCGTGGGTACCCGTGGTTCCGGGGGCGGAGCTGAAGCCGAATGGCCGGAGCTAGCTTGGTCCGGTTGGGCCGGAGCCGGCAGCGAGCTAGTGGTTGGCTGATTCGGGTCAGGTGGAGGAGAAGGGCCGGCCATGTTGAGTACTCGACCCCCAAGCTGGAAGTACCCATCTTGTAGCCTTTGCACAGCTTGGGTCAGGGCTGAAACCTGCTGGCATAGGGCCTCGAGCTGGGAAGCACCTCTGTCGGCCTCTGACATGGCTGGTTTATGCTGTTAGTTACCTTGGTGGAGGCTGAAGTGCTGAGAGGGCTTCCCTTGCAGCTCGGTGCGGATCACCCCTGGTGGTGAAACAGGAGATCTATAGATGCTCAGAGAAAAGAGACAAGGTTAATGCCAGGCCGATAATCAGTCCGAGGAGATGAAGGTACAGAGGGCCGTACAAAAGAGAGAGTCCGTGGGATCCAAGCCAAGGTCGGTACACAGGAGATCCAGCTGAGGTGTCTTTTAGAGTAAAGAGTGGTCAGGCAAGCCGAGGTCAAACGAAGGAGAGATGCAGGTAAGTCAAAGGAGCAAGCCGGGTCAAACAGGAACAACAGGCAATCGGACAGGTCACGGGTACAGGAGCTGATGATAAACCAGCACTGAAGCACAGCCAGAGAGCGTCTTATATAGGGCCAGGGCTGGGGAGAAGGGCGTGGTGACACACCTGCTCTGCCTCCAGCAATCTATTGTTGCTGAATGGTAATTCCTTTCCTGACAGGATGGCTGCCAGGGCTGAAACCTAGAGGAGGAACCGAATGTGTATCCCACACAGGGGCTGAGAGGACTGAGAGGACTCTGGTGCTGGCGGGGATATGAGAGAGCAGCGGTAGTTGCAGCAGTAGCCTCTCTGGGCACTTCTTCCCCCGGGGAATTCAGCTGAGGGGCGGGGCCACAATCCACATCCCCGCCATGTAGAGTGCACTGCAGAGTGGATCGGTCTCGGAGCTGGTAGCAACCTGTTTGCAGCACAGCAGCAGGTTAGTGTGTGATGGCCAGCCCTCTGCCCAGTAGTTTAGTATATCACTCTGCTTTAATCTATACCATCCAGGCTGAGTGTTTATTTCTGTATACACTGAGTGCACACTGATAACTGTATAGTGAGTGCCACTCAGTGTACAGATATCAGTGTTATATATAGGGAATAGCACTCTGAGTACAGTCACAGGTATTAGCACTCTGTACAGAGATCAGTGTTATAAATAGGGAATATCACTTAGTGAGTGCTATTCCCAATATATAGCACTGATATCTGTACTCTTAGTGCTATTCCTTATAAATAACACTTATATCTATACACTGAGTGACACTCAGTATACATATATCAATTATAAATATATATATATATATATATATATATATATATATATATATAGGGAATAATCCTCACTGTACAGATATCCAGGAACAGTCTGACCATTTTGGCACCAGGGCAGTGCCCCGGGCCATTAGGGGGCCCCATGAGAGGCCCCTGTCCTAAATTTCACTCCACTCCTCCTTCTTCATATGGAAAGGGTCAAGTTGAAGAGGAGCGGGCGACATGGGTTGGGGGTGGTGTGTACATGGAGGGCACAGTCTGTACAACTGAGGACAGTATACACTCTCACAGTGCGCAGCTCCTCCACAGGTGAAGGGCCCTGTGATGAGAGGAGATGTGAGGAGAGAACCCACCCATTGTCCTATGCTGTGTCTGGGGACAACCCCACTCATGTCCCTTCCTCCCAGGGCTGGACCCGATCACACTGTCAGTCCAGTCTGGGCTCTGCTTCCCCTGCCTATCTTTTTGTTTCTCCACCTAACTCTGGAATATGTGGCAGGGAAAAGCCTCTGCTATGCCTGAGCTGGGGGACAGCCCCCGGGGCTAGTGCCATTGCTGGGGATCATTGTTGCAGAAACGGATGCAAATGCTGTGGGGTATTATTGCGTAAATTGGGAGCTGTTTTAAGTATTCTCTTGTTTTGAAATTACACTAAATCTTTCTTTACACGGGGGGGGGGGGGGGGGCGCAGTTTGCCATCTTCACCCTGGGCACCAAATTACCTTGTCCCAGCACTGCTAACTACACATTTTTGTAAATATTCTATTATATCTTTTAATGTGACAACACTGAAGAAATTACACTTTGCTACAATGTAAAGTAGTGAGTGTACAGCTTGTATAAATTTGCTGTCCCTGGAAAAAAACTCAACACACAACCATTATTGTCTAAACCGCTGGCAAAAAAAGTGATTACACCCCTAAGCATCAATGTCCAAATAGGGCCCAAAGTGTTAATATTTTGTGTGGCCACCATTATTTTCCAGCACTGCCTTAACCCTCTTGGGCATGGAGTTCACCAGAGCTTTACAGGTTGCCACTGGAGTCCTTTTCCACTCCTCCATGACGACATCACAGAGCTGGTGAATGTTAGAGACCTTGTGCTCCTTCGCCTTCTGTTTGAGGATGCCCTACAGATGCTCAATAGAGTTTAGGTCTGGAGACATGCTTGGTCAGTCCATCCCCTTTCCCTCAGCTTCTTTAGCAAGGCAATGGTCGTCTTGGAGGTGTGTTTGGGGTCATTATTATGTTGGAATACTGCCCTGCAGCCCAGTCTCTGAAGGGAGGGGATCGCGCTCTGCTTCAGTATGTCACAGTTCATGTTGGCATTCATGGTTCCCTCAATGAACTGTAGCTCCCCAGTGCCGGCAACACTCACGCAGCCCTAGACCATGACACTCTCACCACCATGCTTGACTGTATACAAGACACACTTGTCTTTTAGCCTAGGCCACCTTTATGTAGAGCAACAATTCTTTTTTTCAGATCCTCAGAGAGTTCTTTGCCATGAGGTGCCATGCTGAACTTTCAGTGATCAGTATGGAAGAGTGAGAGCGATAACACAAAATGTAACACACCTGTTCCCCATTCACACCTGAGACCTTGTAACTAGTGTTGAGCGAACACGGACTGTATTATTCGTGTTCGTACCGAATAATTGGATTTTTTGTACCCGAACACGGACACGGACACTTTACTGTATGTTCGGGTAAAAATCCGTGTTCGGTCGTTTTATTTCCGGGTTTTGCATGCTTTGGCGCTCTTTTCATGGCGGGCTTTCAACAGCCAATCAACAATCGTTTAACTGGTGTGCCTTAAGCCATCCCAGCCATGCCTGCAAATGTCTCAGTAGCTGTGATTGGCCGTCTGAAGCATGTGACCAAGTCTTTATAAGTTCGAGGCAGCCGCAGCGGCGTCATTATGCTGCTTAGATTCAGGGACAGAGAGCACACATCAACGTGCTGGCTGCTGATTAGGGAAAGATAGGCAGGAAAAAACCATTTGTGTCCGGATAGAATTGAGGGACAGGTCGGAGTGTTTAGGCAGGGCGAGTTGTAGGCATTTTAGGGATAGAGTCTGCTGAATTATATAGGGTCAGTGTCTTCTACAAACTACAATCGATATTGCTGTGTGGGGGGTGGGGTGAATCTGCACTCAATCCTGATCTACGATCTCTTCTCAATCCTGTTAGGGACAGAGTCTGCTGAATTTTAGGGAAACTGTGTTCTACAAACTACAATCGATATTGCTGTGTGGGGGGTGGGGTGAATCTGCACTCAATCCTGATCTACGATCTCTTCTCAATCCTGTTAGGGACAGAGTCTGCTGAATTTTAGGGAAACTGTGTTCTACAAACTACAATCGATATTGCTGTGTGGGGGGTGGGGTGAATCTGCACTCAATCCTGATCTACGATCTCTTCTCAATCCTGTTAGGGACAGAGTCTGCTGAATTTTAGGGAAACTGTGTTCTACAAACTACAATCGATATTGCTGTGTGGTGTGGGATTGGAGATAGGCAGGTGTCAGTGATCCACATCCATTTTTCTGTGTGTGAGCTGCAGTGAACACAATCTTTTTGGGCTGCAGTGAACACAATCTTTTTGGGCTGCAGTGAACACAATCTTTTTGGGCTGCAGTGAACACAATCTTTTTGGGCTGCAGTGAACACAATCTTTTTGGGGTGCAGTGAACAAAATCTTTTTGGGGTGCAGTGAACACAATCCTTTTTGGTGTGCAGTGAACACAATCTTTGTGGGGTGCAGTGAACAAAATCCTTTGTGGGGTGCAGTGAACACAATCTTTTTGGGGTGCAGTGAACAAAATCCTTTTTGGGGTGCAGTGAACAACATCCTTTTTGGGGTGCAGTGAACACAATCTTTTTGGGGTGCAGTGAACAAAATCCTTTGTGGGGTGCAGTGAACACAATCTTTTTGGGGTGCAGTGAACACAATCTTTTTGGGGTGGAGTGAACAACATCCTTTTTGGGGTGCAGTGAACAAAATCCTTTTTGGGGTGCAGTGAACAAAATCATTTTTGGGGTGCAGTGAACACAATCTTTTTGGGGTGCAGTGAACACAATCTTTGTGGGGTGCAGTGAACACAATCTTTTTGGGGTGGAGTGAACAACATCCTTTTTGGGGTGCAGTGAACAACATCCTTTTTGGGGTGCAGTGAACACAATCTTTTTGGGGTGCAGTGAACACAATCTTTGTGGGGTACAGTGAACAGAATCTTTGTGGGGTGCAGTGAACAAAATCTTTGGGGGGTACAGTGAACACAATCTTTGTGAGGTGCAGTGAACACAATCTTTGTGGGGTGCAGTGAACACAATCATTGTGGGGTGCAGTGAACTCAATCTTTGTGGGGTACAGTGAACACAATCTCATACTGAAGGTTTGAGGGTGCTGCCTGTTCCATACTCCCCCTACTCCTCATCTAGCCTTTTAGGGGTACAAACAATAGTAATTGGGGCCTAGTGTGGTTGTGTACGTGTGATATACATACACTTTTTTGGGATCATATTTTCTATTCCGCTATTTAATCAAAAACCTTTGGGGATCAGTTAAATTGGGGGATAGTCTGTGTTGGTACGTGTGAGAGAGATCCACCTTTCCAAGTTGTTGGGGTTCATCTCATACTTCTGAAGGTTTGAGGGTGCTGCCTGTTCCATACTCCCCCCTACTCCTAGCCTTTTAGGGGTACAAACAATAGTAATTGGGGCCTAGTGTGGTTGTGTACGTGTGATATACATACACTTTTTTGGGATCATATTTTCTATTCCGCTATTTAATCAAAAACCTCTGGGGATCAGTTAAATTGGGGGATAGTCTGTGTTGGTACGTGTGAGAGAGATCCACCTTTCCAAGTTGTTGGGGTTCATCTCATACTTCTGAAGGTTTGAGGGTGCTGCCTGTTCCATACTCCCCCTACTCCTAGCCTTTTAGGGGTACAAACAATAGTAATTGGGGCCTAGTGTGGTTGTGTACGTGTGATATACATACACTTTTTTGGGATCATATTTTCTATTCCGCTATTTAATCAAAAACCTCTGGGGATCAGTTAAATTGGGGGATAGTCTGTGTTGGTACGTGTGAGAGAGATCCACCTTTCCAAGTTGTTGGGGTTCATCTCATACTTCTGAAGGTTTGAGGGTGCTGCCTGTTCCATACTCCCCCTACTCCTAGCCTTTTAGGGGTACAAACAATAGTAATTGGGGCCTAGTGTGGTTGTGTACGTGTGATATACATACACTTTTTTGGGATCATATTTTCTATTCCGCTATTTAATCAAAAACCTCTGGGGATCAGTTAAATTGGGGGATAGTCTGTGTTGGTACGTGTGAGAGAGATCCACCTTTCCAAGTTGTTGGGGTTCATCTCATACTTCTGAAGGTTTGAGGGTGCTGCCTGTTCCATACTCCCCCTACTCCTAGCCTTTTAGGGGTACAAACAATAGTAATTGGGGCCTAGTGTGGTTGTGTACGTGTGATATACATACACTTTTTTGGGATCATATTTTCTATTCCGCTATTTAATCAAAAACCTTTGGGGATCAGTTAAATTGGGGGATAGTCTGTGTTGGTACGTGTGAGAGAGATCCACCTTTCCAAGTTGTTGGGGTTCATCTCATACTTCTGAAGGTTTGAGGGTGCTGCCTGTTCCATACTCCCCCCTACTCCTAGCCTTTTAGGGGTACAAACAATAGTAATTGGGGCCTAGTGTGGTTGTGTACGTGTGATATACATACACTTTTTTGGGATCATATTTTCTATTCCGCTATTTAATCAAAAACCTCTGGGGATCAGTTAAATTGGGGGATAGTCTGTGTTGGTACGTGTGAGAGAGATCCACCTTTCCAAGTTGTTGGGGTTCATCTCATACTTCTGAAGGTTTGAGGGTGCTGCCTGTTCCATACTCCCCCTACTCCTAGCCTTTTAGGGGTACAAACAATAGTAATTGGGGCCTAGTGTGGTTGTGTACGTGTGATATACATACACTTTTTTGGGATCATATTTTCTATTCCGCTATTTAATCAAAAACCTCTGGGGATCAGTTAAATTGGGGGATAGTCTGTGTTGGTACGTGTGAGAGAGATCCACCTTTCCAAGTTGTTGGGGTTCATCTCATACTTCTGAAGGTTTGAGGGTGCTGCCTGTTCCATACTCCCCCTACTCCTAGCCTTTTAGGGGTACAAACAATAGTAATTGGGGCCTAGTGTGGTTGTGTACGTGTGATATACATACACTTTTTTGGGATCATATTTTCTATTCCGCTATTTAATCAAAAACCTCTGGGGATCAGTTAAATTGGGGGATAGTCTGTGTTGGTACGTGTGAGAGAGATCCACCTTTCCAAGTTGTTGGGGTTCATCTCATACTTCTGAAGGTTTGAGGGTGCTGCCTGTTCCATACTCCCCCTACTCCTAGCCTTTTAGGGGTACAAACAATAGTAATTGGGGCCTAGTGTGGTTGTGTACGTGTGATATACATACACTTTTTTGGGATCATATTTTCTATTCCGCTATTTAATCAAAAACCTTTGGGGATCAGTTAAATTGGGGGATAGTCTGTGTTGGTACGTGTGAGAGAGATCCACCTTTCCAAGTTGTTGGGGTTCATCTCATACTTCTGAAGGTTTGAGGGTGCTGCCTGTTCCATACTCCCCCTACTCCTAGCCTTTTAGGGGTACAAACAATAGTAATTGGGGCCTAGTGTGGTTGTGTACGTGTGATATACATACACTTTTTTGGGATCATATTTTCTATTCCGCTATTTAATCAAAAACCTCTGGGGATCAGTTAAATTGGGGGATAGTCTGTGTTGGTACGTGTGAGAGAGATCCACCTTTCCAAGTTGTTGGGGTTCATCTCATACTTCTGAAGGTTTGAGGGTGCTGCCTGTTCCATACTCCCCCCTACTCCTAGCCTTTTAGGGGTACAAACAATAGTAATTGGGGCCTAGTGTGGTTGTGTACGTGTGATATACATACACTTTTTTGGGATCATATTTTCTATTCCGCTATTTAATCAAAAACCTTTGGGGATCAGTTAAATTGGGGGATAGTCTGTGTTGGTACGTGTGAGAGAGATCCACCTTTCCAAGTTGTTGGGGTTCATCTCATACTTCTGAAGGTTTGAGGGTGCTGCCTGTTCCATACTCCCCCTACTCCTAGCCTTTTAGGGGTACAAACAATAGTAATTGGGGCCTAGTGTGGTTGTGTACGTGTGATATACATACACTTTTTTGGGATCATATTTTCTATTCCGCTATTTAATCAAAAACCTTTGGGGATCAGTTAAATTGGGGGATAGTCTGTGTTGGTACGTGTGAGAGAGATCCACCTTTCCAAGTTGTTGGGGTTCATCTCATACTTCTGAAGGTTTGAGGGTGCTGCCTGTTCCATACTCCCCCTACTCCTAGCCTTTTAGGGGTACAAACAATAGTAATTGGGGCCTAGTGTGGTTGTGTACGTGTGATATACATACACTTTTTTGGGATCATATTTTCTATTCCGCTATTTAATCAAAAACCTCTGGGGATCAGTTAAATTGGGGGATAGTCTGTGTTGGTACGTGTGAGAGAGATCCACCTTTCCAAGTTGTTGGGGTTCATCTCATACTTCTGAAGGTTTGAGGGTGCTGCCTGTTCCATACTCCCCCCTACTCCTAGCCTTTTAGGGGTACAAACAATAGTAATTGGGGCCTAGTGTGGTTGTGTACGTGTGATATACATACACTTTTTTGGGATCATATTTTCTATTCCGCTATTTAATCAAAAACCTTTGGGGATCAGTTAAATTGGGGGATAGTCTGTGTTGGTACGTGTGAGAGAGATCCACCTTTCCAAGTTGTTGGGGTTCATCTCATACTTCTGAAGGTTTGAGGGTGCTGCCTGTTCCATACCCCCCCTACTCCTCATCTAGCCTTTTAGGGGTACAAACAATAGTAATTGGGGCCTAGTGTGGTTGTGTACGTGCGAGATACATACACTTTTTTTGATCATATTTCCTATTCCGCTATTCAATAAAAACCTTTGAGGATCAATTGAATTGCGGGATAGTCTGTGTCGGTACGTGTGAGAGAGATCCACCTTTCCAAGTTGTTGGGGTTCATCTCATACTTCTGAAGGTTTGAGGGTGCTGCCTGTTCCATACCCCCCCTACTCCTCATCTAGCCTTTTAGGGGTACAAACAATAGTAATTGGGGCCTAGTGTGGTTGTGTACGTGCGAGATACATACACTTTTTTTGATCATATTTCCTATTCCGCTATTCAATAAAAACCTTTGGGGATCAATTAAATTGCGGGATAGTCTGTGTCGGTACGTGTGAGATCCACCTTTCCAAGTTTTTGGGGTTCATCTCATACTTCTGAAGCTTTGAGGGTGCTGCCTGTTCCATACTCCTCCTCCTCCTCATCCATCCTTTTAGGTGTACAAACAATAGTAATTGGGGCCTAGTGTGCTTCTGTACGTGTGAGATACATACACATTTTTTGATCATATTTCCTATTCCGCTATTCAATAAAAACCTTTGGGGATCAATTAAATTGCGGAATAGTCTGTGTCGGTACGTGTGAGATCCACCTTTCCAAGTTTTTGGGGTTCATCTCATACTTCTGAAGCTTTGAGGGTGCTGCCTGTTCCATACTCCTCCTCCTCCTCATCCATCCTTTTAGGTGTACAAACAATAGTAATTGGGGCCTAGTGTGCTTCTGTACGTGTGAGATACATACACATTTTTTGATCATATTTCCTATTCCGCTATTCAATAAAAACCTTTGGGGATCAATTAAATTGCGGAATAGTCTGTGTCGGTACGTGTGAGATCCACCTTTCCAAGTTTTTGGGGTTCATCTCATACTTCTGAAGCTTTGAGGGTGCTGCCTGTTCCATACTCCTCCTCCTCCTCATCCATCCTTTTAGGTGTACAAACAATAGTAATTGGGGCCTAGTGTGCTTCTGTACGTGTGAGATACATACACATTTTTTGATCATATTTCCTATTCCGCTATTCAATAAAAACCTTTGGGGATCAATTAAATTGCGGGATAGTCTGTGTCGGTACGTGTGAGATCCACCTTTCCAAGTTTTTGGGGTTCATCTCATACTTCTGAAGCTTTGAGGGTGCTGCCTGTTCCATACTCCTCCTCCTCCTCATCCATCCTTTTAGGTGTACAAACAATAGTAATTGGGGCCTAGTGTGCTTCTGTACGTGTGAGATACATACACATTTTTTGATCATATTTCCTATTCCGCTATTCAATAAAAACCTTTGGGGATCAATTAAATTGCGGAATAGTCTGTGTCGGTACGTGTGAGATCCACCTTTCCAAGTTTTTGGGGTTCATCTCATACTTCTGAAGCTTTGAGGGTGCTGCCTGTTCCATACTCCTCCTCCTCCTCATCCATCCTTTTAGGTGTACAAACAATAGTAATTGGGGCCTAGTGTGCTTCTGTACGTGTGAGATACATACACATTTTTTGATCATATTTCCTATTCCGCTATTCAATAAAAACCTTTGGGGATCAATTAAATTGCGGAATAGTCTGTGTCGGTACGTGTGAGATCCACCTTTCCAAGTTTTTGGGGTTCATCTCATACTTCTGAAGCTTTGAGGGTGCTGCCTGTTCCATACTCCTCCTCCTCCTCATCCATCCTTTTAGGTGTACAAACAATAGTAATTGGGGCCTAGTGTGCTTCTGTACGTGTGAGATACATACACATTTTTTGATCATATTTCCTATTCCGCTATTCAATAAAAACCTTTGGGGATCAATTAAATTGCGGAATAGTCTGTGTCGGTACGTGTGAGATCCACCTTTCCAAGTTTTTGGGGTTCATCTCATACTTCTGAAGCTTTGAGGGTGCTGCCTGTTCCATACTCCTCCTCCTCCTCATCCATCCTTTTAGGTGTACAAACAATAGTAATTGGGGCCTAGTGTGCTTCTGTACGTGTGAGATACATACACATTTTTTGATCATATTTCCTATTCCGCTATTCAATAAAAACCTTTGGGGATCAATTAAATTGCGGGATAGTCTGTGTCGGTACGTGTGAGATCCACCTTTCCAAGTTTTTGGGGTTCATCTCATACTTCTGAAGCTTTGAGGGTGCTGCCTGTTCCATACTCCTCCTCCTCCTCATCCATCCTTTTAGGTGTACAAACAATAGTAATTGGGGCCTAGTGTGCTTCTGTACGTGTGAGATACATACACATTTTTTGATCATATTTCCTATTCCGCTATTCAATAAAAACCTTTGGGGATCAATTAAATTGCGGAATAGTCTGTGTCGGTACGTGTGAGATCCACCTTTCCAAGTTTTTGGGGTTCATCTCATACTTCTGAAGCTTTGAGGGTGCTGCCTGTTCCATACTCCTCCTCCTCCTCATCCATCCTTTTAGGTGTACAAACAATAGTAATTGGGGCCTAGTGTGCTTCTGTACGTGTGAGATACATACACATTTTTTGATCATATTTCCTATTCCGCTATTCAATAAAAACCTTTGGGGATCAATTAAATTGCGGAATAGTCTGTGTCGGTACGTGTGAGATCCACCTTTCCAAGTTTTTGGGGTTCATCTCATACTTCTGAAGCTTTGAGGGTGCTGCCTGTTCCATACTCCTCCTCCTCCTCATCCATCCTTTTAGGTGTACAAACAATAGTAATTGGGGCCTAGTGTGTTTCTGTACGTGCGAGATACATACACTTTTTTTGATCATATTTCCTATTCCGCTATTCAATAAAAACCTTTGGGGATCAATTGAATTGCGGGATAGTCTGTGTCGGTACGTGTGAGAGAGATCCACCTTTCCAAGTTGTTGGGGTTCATCTCATACTTCTGAAGGTTTGAGGGTGCTGCCTGTTCCATACCCCCCCTACTCCTCATCTAGCCTTTTAGGGGTACAAACAATAGTAATTGGGGCCTAGTGTGGTTGTGTACGTGCGAGATACATACACTTTTTTTGATCATATTTCCTATTCCGCTATTCAATAAAAACCTTTGAGGATCAATTGAATTGCGGGATAGTCTGTGTCGGTACGTGTGAGAGAGATCCACCTTTCCAAGTTGTTGGGGTTCATCTCATACTTCTGAAGGTTTGAGGGTGCTGCCTGTTCCATACTCCCCCTACTCCTCATCTAGCCTTTTAGGGGTACAAACAATAGTAATTGGGGCCTAGTGTGGTTGTGTACGTGTGATATACATACACTTTTTTTGGATCATATTTTCTATTCCGCTATTCAATAAAAACCTTTCTAGGGCAAGATCTTAAATTACAGAAATATGAGGAGACCGTCAAATAAGGGCCGTGGCCTGGGTCGTGGTGCTGCTGGTAGAGCTCCTGTTGCAAGGAGAGGACATGGTCGATCTGTGCCAGCTACACGCACAAGTGAAACACCTTCCTCAAGTGTGAGTAGGCGACAGAACCTGCATCAGTATTTGGTAGGGCATCAAACGCCCCTAGAAGTGATGAGGCCAGAACAAGTTGAGGCGATAGTAGATTGGTTTGCTGCTGACAGTGCCTCCAGTTCCTTCACATTGTCTCCCACCCAGTCTACTGCAGAAAGGTCAGAGTTGGCACCTGCAGCCAATGTCCAACCGTCTTTCACCTCACCCCCTTGCAAATCAGGCCAGCAGTCTGAGCCCCAAGCCATACAGCAGTCTCTTATTCTTTTTGAGGACTCTGTCAGCAGGGTTTCCCAGGGCCATCCACCTAGCCCTGCCCCAGAAGTGGAAGAGATTGAGTGCAGCGATGCCCAACCACTTATTCCTCAAGATGAGTACATGCAAGGATCATCGCAGCACGTCTCCGATGATGACGAAACGCAGGTGCCAACTGCTGCGGCGTTCAGCATTGTGGAGACCGACAAGGAGGGCAGGGGTGAAGACTGGGTGGAAGATGATGTGGAGGACGATGAGGTCCTCGACCCCACATGGAATGAACGTCATGCAGGTGAACTGAGTAGTTTGGAGGAAGAGGCGGTGGTCGCACAGAGCCACCAGCACAGCAGAAGAGGGAGCAGGGTGCAGAAGCGGAGCGGCCGTGCCCTAGACACTACGCCCGCTACTGCCCAACGCAGCAAGGGAACGAGCGCACCAAAGTCAGCTCAAAGGAGTTCTCTAGCGTGGAAGTTCTTTAGAAAATGTGCTGATGACAGGACACGAGTGGTTTGCACCCTGTGCAATCAGAGCTTGAAGCGAGGCATGAACCTTCTCAACCTGAGCACAACCTGCATGATCAGGCATCTAAGTGCAAAGCACGAGCTGCAGTGGAGTACACACCTTCAAAACCAAGAAACGTCTCTGGCTCATCCTGCTTCCTCTTCTGCTGCAGTCTCGGCCGCTCCAGCCACATCTGTAGTGATACCGGCACCTGCCACCCCGCAAACAGACGATCTGTCAGCAACACCACCACCTGGGTCACCAACAACCATCTCCACAATGTCCCGTGGAAGCGTTCAGCTTTCCATCTCCCAAACACTTGAGAGGAAGAGGAAGTACCCCCCTACCCACCCGCGATCCCTGGCCCTGAATGCCAGCATTTCAAAATTATTGGCCTTTGAAATGCTGTCATTCCGTCTGGTGGAGACGCACAGTTTTAAAAACCTTATGTCGGTGGCTGTCCCACAGTACGTCGTGCCCAGCCGCCACTACTTTTCCAGGCAAGCCATCCCTTCCCTGCACAACCAAGTGGGGGAAAAAATCAGGTGTGCACTGCGCAACGCCATCTGTGCCAAGGTCCACCTAACTACGGATACGTGGACCAGTAAGCACGGTCAGGGGCGTTATATCTCCCTAACGGCACACTGGGTAAATGCAGTGGCGGATGGGCCTGAGGCGGATAGCAATTTGGCGCATGTCCTTCCACCACCGAGGATTGCAGGGCGCTTCAGTTTGCCTCCTGTTCCTAACTCCTCCTACTCCGCTTCCTCATCCTCTACCGCCTCCTCATCCGGACAGCGTAACACCTTCACCACCAACTTCAGCACGGCCAGGGGTAAACGACAGCAGGCAGTTTTACAACTTGCCTGTTTGGGGGACAAACCACACACCGCGCAGGAGTTGTGGAGGAGCATGGAACAGCAGACAAATGAGTGGTTGCTGCCAGCGAGCCTCAAGCCCGGCCTGGTGGTGTGCGATAACGGGCGAAATCTCATAGCAGCTCTGGGCCTAGCCGGTTTGACGCACATCCCTTGCCTGGCGCATGTGCTGAATTTGGTGGTGCAGAGGTTCCTTAAAAACTACCCCGATATGTCAGAGCTGCTGCAGAAAGTGCGGGCCGTTTGTGCGCACTTTCGGCGTTCTCACCCTGCTGCTGCTCGCCTGGCAGCGCTGCAGCGTAACTTCGGCCTTCCCGCTCACCGCCTCATATGTGACGTGCCCACAAGGTGGAACTCCACCTTGCACATGCTGGAAAGACTGTGCGAGCAGCAGCAGGCCATAGTGGAGTTTCAGCTGCAGCACGCACGCGTGAGTCGCTCTGCGGAACAGCACCACTTCACCACCAATAACTGGGCCTCCATGCGAGACCTGTGTGCCTTGTTGCGCTGTTTTGAGTACTCCACCAACATGGCCAGTGGCAATGACGCCGTTCTCAGCTTAACTATCCCACTTCTATGCCTCCTTGAAAAAACAATTCGGGCGATGATGGAAGAGGATGTGGCACAGGATGAGGAGGAGGAGGAGGATGAAGAGGTAACATTTCCAAGGCTTTCAGGGCAGTCATTCGCAAGGGGCTCCGAGGGTGGGTTCCTGCACACGCAAACGCCAGGGACGCAATTGTCCAGCAGGGGCACAGTTCTGGAGGATGAGGAGGATGAGGAGGAGGAGGAGCTGGAGGAGGAGATGGAACCATGTTCACAGCAGGGTGGCACCCAGGCCAGCTCATGGCCATCACTGGTGCGTGGCTGGGGGGATACAGAGGACACGGACCATACACCTCCCACAGAGGACAGCCTTTCGTTGCCTCTGGGCAGCCTGGCACACATGAGCGATTACATGCTGCAGTGTCTCCACAACGACCGCCGAGTTGCCCACATTCTAACTTGTGCTGATTACTGGGTGGCCACGCTGCTGGATCCCCGTTACAAGGACAACGTACCGTCCTTAATTCACTCACTGGAGCGCGATCGCAAGATGCGCGAGTACAAGCGCACGCTGGTAGACGCCATGCTGCTGGCATTCCCATCTGACAGCGGGGCCACAGTGGAAGCACAAGGCAGAGGAGGAGGAGGAGGAGGTCGCCAACGCAACCAGGGCACCGCCAGCACCTCAGAAGGCAGGGTTAGCATGGCCGAAATGTGGAAAAGCTTTGTCAGCACGCCACAACAAACAGCAGCACCAGCAGCTCAGATGGAACGTCTTAGCAGGAGGCAGCATTTTACCAACATGGTGGAGCAGTATGTGTGCACACGCCTACATGTAGTGAATGACGGGTCTGCCCCCTTCAACTTCTGGGTCTCCAAATTGGGCACATGGCCTGAGCTTGCCCTTTACGCCTTGGAGGTGCTGGCGTGCCCTGCAGCCAGTGTATTATCTGAACGGGTATTTAGCACGGCTGGGGGCGTTATAACAGACAAGCGCAGCCGCCTGTCCAGAGACAATGTGGACAAGCTCACGTTCATTAAAATGAACCAGGCATGGATCCCACGGGACTTTTCCGTACCTTATGCAGAATAGCAATGGATACCGACCTTACCCACCCATTGTTCCATTTTTGCTCTTTCTCACTCTTTTGGGGTGTACCCTCATTTAAAATTTGTGAAAAGAAGCAGTGTTGGCTACCTCGTCCTCCTCCTCAGGGCCAGATTAATGTAGGGTCTATTGGAGCTGCAGCTCCAGGCCCCTACCTTTTATATAGGCCCCGGGTTGGCCATATTCACTGTTACCGCTCTTCTGTCACTTGTAAACACAGAAGTCTGGCTTCTATGCTCGCTTCCCCAGGCAGCACCCTCAGAACCTCCCCACACAGCGTGAAGGCCGGACAAGGAGGGACAGTTGGCGATGCATGGATGTGTTTATGGGCTTCAGAGACAGCATCCCATGTTGAATTAGGCATGCATGGCTGCACCCTTCCTCCTCTGGGTGCATGGCAAGGCACGGCCCTAAGGCCCTTCAAAATCCTCAGCACCAAGCCCATGATGCTGTTAATCCGGCCCTGGTCCTCCTCCACCGCCGCTTCCACCTACACCGCCCATAGGTGTGCGCAGCCTATTGCATTAAGGTGTGCACCCCAAAGTTGAAATACACATGCATGTGTTTGCCAGCAGGGAGAGTAATGTATCGGGGCCATGTACCTGTAGGCAAGGAGAAATAGAGCAGAGCAGGTCCCAGGGAGATCTTTCCCATCTCCTCACTGGCAATGCTATGTGCCCTAGGTGATTAGGGTGTGCCCAGGCACACCCAGCACACCCTGTGCGCACGCCTATGTCACCGCCACATCCACCACCACCTCAACCTCCCTCCTACTCCATATGGGCCTCGTCCTTCAGAGATGAAGAAGAACATTGTTTTATTTTTCTGTTTTTTTTTGTTGTTTTAAGTTATTTCCCTATCCACATTTGTTTGCAGAGCACTTGCCATGCTCTTAATTACGTTTTGCTGCCATTTGCAGCACTCTAGCCCTTTCCTTTGGTGTTTTAGAGCCATTTTAGTGCCTTAAAGTTCGGGTCCCCATTGACTTCAATGGGGTTCGGTGTCCGGGAAAAGTTCGGTAAAAGTCCGGGACACGGACCCAGACTTTTTTTTAAAGTTCGGCCGAACCCGTCGAACACGGACATCTAGGTGTCCGCTCAACCCTACTTGTAACATTAAAGAGTCCCATGACAGGGGGGGGGCTAATTGGGCCCAATTTGGACATTTTCCACTTTGGGGTGGACTCACTTTTGTTGCCAGTGGCTTAGACATTAACCACTTGCCTACAGTGCACTTTCACCCCCTTCCTACCCAGACCGATTTTCAGCTTTCAGCGCTCTCACACTTTGAATGACAATTACTTAGTCATGCAACACTGTACCCATAAAAAAATTGTGTCCTTTTTTTCACACAAATAGAGCTTTCTTTTGATGGTATTTAATCACTACTGGGTTTTTTATTTTTTGTGCTATAAATAAAAAAAGACTGAAAATATTGTGAAAAAACGCATTTTTCTTTGTTTCTGTCATAAAATTTTGCAAATTAGTCATTTTTCTTCACAAATTTTGGCCAAAATGTATACTGCTACTTATCTTTGGTAAAAATAACCCAAATAAGTGTATATTATTTGGTCTTTGTTAAAGTTATAGAGTCCACATGTTATAGTGCTAATCATTAAAAATGTATCACACTTGATCACACCTGATGTACTGAAGGCCTATCTCATTTCTTGAGACACTAAAAAGTCAGGAAAGCACAAATACCCCCCAAATGACCCCTTTTTGGAAAGTAGACATTCCAAGGTATTTAATAAGGGGCATGGTGAGTTTTTTGAAGTTGTAATTTTTTCCCACAATTCTTTGCAAAATTAAGATTTTTTTTTTTTTTCACAAACTGACGTATTAACAGGTTATTTCTCTCACACAGCATATGTATACTTGCAACTACACCCCAAAACACATTCTACTACTCCTCCTGAGTATGGCGATACCACATGTGTAAATTACACATATAATTTCCTGACAACCTATCGCACTTTTGAAGGCCCTGGAGCACCAGGACAATGGAAACCCCCATAAAATGACCCCATTTTGGAAAGCAAACACCCCAACGTATAATTTTTGAGGCATAATGAGTCTTTTGAACATGTCATTTTTTTCCACAAGTTTTTGGAAACTGTGGAAAGAAAATAAAAATGCATTTTTTTTTACACAAAGTTGTCCATTTATGAAATATTTCCAACACATAGCATGTACATAGCAAAAATTGCACCCCAAAATACATTCCGCTACTCCTTCTGAGTATGGCGATACCACATGTGTAACACTTTTACACAGCCTAGCCACATACAGAGGCCCAACATCCAAGTAGCACTTTATACAAAGTTGTCCATTTATCCACTTTAAGACTGGGCCTATTTTTGACACTTGGTGTTTACAAGCTAAAATCAGTTTTTTTGCTAGAAAACTACTTAGAACCCCCAAACATTATATATATATATTTTTTTAGCAGAGACCCTAGAGAATAAAATGGAGATTGTTGCAATATTTTCTATCACACCATATTTGCGCAGCAGTCTTCCAAATGCAATTTTTTTGAAAAAAATTCACTTTTTTTCATTAAAAAATAAGAAAACAGTAAATGTAGCCCAATTTTTTCCATAATGTGAAAGATAATGTTATGCTGAGTAATTAGATACCCAACAGGTCTTGCTTCAAAATTGCGCACACTCACAGAATGGCGCCAAACATTGGTACTTAAAAATCCCCATAGGCAACATTTTAAAAATTTCTACAGGTTACCAGCTTAGAGTTACAGAGGAGGTCTATGGCTCAAATTATTGCTCTCGCTCTAACGATCGCGGCGATATCTCACATGTATGGTTTGAACACCGTTTACATATGTGGGCGGGACTTGGGTATGCGTTCGCTTCTGCATGCGAGCTAACGGGGACAGGGTGCTTTAATTTTTATTTTATTTATTTTTTCCTATTTATTTTATTTATTATTTTTTTATTTTTACACAGTTTTAAAAAAAAATGTTTTGATAATTTTTATTCCTATTACAAGGAATGTAAACATCCCTTGTAATAGAAATAGGCATGACAGGTCCTCTTTATTGTGAGATCTGGGGTCAAAAAGACCTCACACCTCACAACTACACTAAAAAAAGAAAAAAAAAATTGTTGAAAAAAAAAAAGCGGCCCTTTAAAGCTAGGCAACGGCTTTTGACGTAGCTCCGGTCCTCCAAGACCATAGAGTCGAGTGAGGGCCATCTTGCCCTCACTCGACTTCCTGTCTCTGAGGATCCGGGACCGGATAGTTTTCCTCGCTGCCGGCAGGTCCGGTAAGCTGGGAAAACATCTGGGACGTGGTGGGAGGGGGGGCACCTCTTCCCCTGCACCGTAAGGGTAATTCCGCGGCGAATCCGCCACTGGGACCACCCTTATCTGAAAGCTGACCGCCCGCCTTTTAAAAAAAATACCGGGGTTATGGGGGCTAACTGCTGCCATAACCCCAGTATTTAGCTTTAAATGGCCGACGTATATAGTAGTTAGGCGGTCGGTAAGTGTGCATGTATATAGCAAAAATTGCAGCCCAAAATACATTCTATAAAGGAAAGTGTACAGGAATAGTCCGAGTCCATCTCCGATCCGCTACTATTAGCCATTTCAAATTCCGAATCGGATTTGGAATTGGATTCGGATACTGGTGAGAGCTCCCCGGTGCTCTCATCAGTCATGGAGAGGACCTGAAGGGCCCCCCCTCTGCTGTACATCTTTTTGACATGCTGGCTGTGATGAGCTGTGCGACGGGTGACGGTTGACTGCAGATGATCACTGATGGGTGGCAGATGACGGTCACTGATGGGGTGACAGATGATGATGACTGATGGGTTGACAGATTACGGTGACTGATGGGGTGACAGGTGACGATGACTGATGGGGTGACAGGTGACGATGACTGATGGGGTGACAGGTGACGATGATTGATGGAGTTTAGTGTGGAGCTGCAGATACATTCGGCCAGTGGTTCAATGACTAAGTTAAAGATTAAAGGGGGCACCCTTGGCTTGTTCCGTTTGAAATATGAAAAAAAGTGGAGAGCATCTCAGCTACATAGACTTTTGCAGAGAGAGGAGGCAACGTCATTGAAGAGGTTTTCAAGATGAGGGGCTATATAATTGTGCTATATTGTTTATAGTACTCCCCCGGTAAACCATATGGACCAGGGGAGGGAGTGAACGCCTAAGCAATTTCTTGGTGAGAGAATGGGGAGTTCAAGTCTTTAAGATGGGCATCAGTTAGAGTCGGGAGTTGAATTTTAGAGATTGATAAACTAACTCCTGGTTAGGTTGGGGGGTTAATTTGTCATCTTTAAGATTATATAGGGATTCATAATATGAGCTGAAGGCATTTGGAATGTCTTGGGAATTTATCAATTTTTCTTTGATAAAGGGGTGGTATATAAAAGGGATTGAGATCTTGTTACACTGGCCTCGCAGGCGTAAAGCCATGGCCTTCCCCGCCTTGTTGGAAGTAGAATAGAATGTGGCCCTAAGTCTATGGCGTGCTTTCTCATATGTGTCTAGGGGAAGTGCTCTTGGGTCTTGGCATAGGGCTAGTAATGTAATTTTAAGGTTATGAGTTGGATGAGTCTTGTTTGCACCTTTAGGCTTTTAAAGGGCATTATTTCCTCGTTACACTTTCTGACTACTTATCACAGTTTTAGAGACCATGAAATGCCAGGATAGTACAAAAAAACCCCAAATTACCCCTTTTGGAAAACTAGAAACCCCAAGGTATTTGTTGAGAGGCATGTTGAATGCATGGAATATTTTAATTTTTGCCACAAGTTTTTGCAAAATTACATTTATTAATTTGTTTACACAAAGCTGTGTAAGTAGTTTGTGATACCGGTTAAATGTCCATTTCAAGGCAAACCCACTGTTTAGAGGAACCTTGGTAGACCCTACACAACACCACTGCAGAGTGGTAGCCATTTGACCTCCGGAAGGTTTTTTACCCTCTTCCTGGCAAGGACATTTTTTGCTTTTCTGCACTGTGCTAATTTAACTGGTAATTGCACGATCAAGCAATGCTGTACCCAAACATATATGATGTCCTTTTTTTGATCCCCACTGGGTTTTTTATTTTTTACGATACAATAAAAATGAAAAAAGACAAAAAATTTAGAACAAAAACTATATTTTCTACTTTCTGTTATAACAAAATATTAAATAAACTCAAATTTTTGTCATAAATTTTGGCTAAAATGTATTCTGCTTCATGTCCTTGGTAAAAAAAAAAAAAAAATAACTATTCCAATAATTATAAATTCATTTGTTTCTGTGAAAGTTATAACGTCTACAAACTTTGGTATATGTACTGGAATTTACGCAGCTTTTACTTTCTGACTGTCTTTAGCTGGCTACACATACATATATACAATTTTTATTGTTCAATTTACCTTCAACTATGTAGTGCAAGGGCCTGCCTGATTGCATACAATTTGAAAGTATTTAGAGTTGATCTTATATTATATGGTTTTACTAAATCTAAAATGTATAACTTGTAGCCAGCTTATCACATTTATTGAACTGCTAAGATGCCAGGGCAGTACAAAACCCCCCAAATGATCCCTTTTTGGAAAGTAGATACCCCAAGGAACTTTCTGAGAGGTATGTTGAGTGCTTGTAAGATTTTATTTTTAAAAGAACACTTTGAAAACACATCCGATTTCAATGGGAAAAAATATCATGTTGGATATCTATATTATTATAGACTGGGCAATGTGTTCGGAACAAAAGGATGTAACATCGCTTGATGGAAATGGAAAGTATCAACCTTCAGAGGGCAGAATTCAAAGACATTCTGAATACCAAAGTGAAACAATTATGCAGTGGGCTAGTCCATTTTGCTGAAATTTCATTGCAGCAACTCAAAATGGTACTCAGTAGTTTGCATGGCCCCCACATGGCCCCCACGTGCTTGCATGCATGCCTGACAAAGTCGAGGCATGCTCCTAATGAGACAACAGATGGTGTCCTGGGGTATTCCCTCCCAGATCTGGACTAGGGCATCACTGAGCTCCTTAACAGACTGCGGTGCAACCTGACAGAATCGGATGGACCGAAACATAATGTCCCAAAGGTGTTCTATTGGATTTAAGTCAGGCGGGCATGGGGGCCATTTAATAGTATCAATTCCTTCATCCTCCAGGAACTGGCTGCATACTCTCACCACATGGGACAGGGCATTGTCATGCTCCACTAGGAACCCAGGACCCATTGCACCAGCGTAGGGTCTGACAATAGGTTCAAGATTTTCAATCTGATACCTAATGGTAGTCAGGGTGCTATTGTCTCACCCGTAGAGGTCTGTGCATACATACATACATCTATATCGGGCTCATTGGGGGCATCCCATGTGGTAGTTGGTTGTTCACATAAAGGGAGTACTCCCGAAGATTGTGTAAGTGGATGCATCCATAAGGTACTCATACACCACCTGGCATTTATGCCGACCTATTGGGTCGACATCTGCCTGTGGGTGTGTACAATTATTCCGAGATATAGCCCAACAGCCGGGTCAGTGCCTTACACCACCCACAGGTGTGTTAGCCATCCTGGCTAGCTATATCGGCAGGTTCTCGTGAATCTATATGCTCTAGTCCCGCATCACATGTGTTGAGTGCCACTTTTATATGTATGTTTTTTAATTTGTTGTCTTGCAGTGTGTCTCCTCATTGCCCTGTCATTTTTCAATTTGCACAGGCATAAGTGCCTAAATAAAATCAACATTTTTTCACTTCAATAGTGGCAGCAGTGTCCTTAGTTGGTTTTCTGTGGTTGTGCCCCAGCATTGGGTCACTCCCACTCCCTCCCTTTTTTCAATATGGTACAGGAGATGTCAGAGGCTGTGCGGACATGGTACAGGAGATGTCAGAGGCTGTGCGGACATGGTACAGGAGATGTCAGAGGCTGTGTGGACATGGTACAGGAGATGTCAGAGGCTATGCTGATATGGTACAGGAGATATCAGAGGATGTGCAGACATGGTACAGGAGATGTCAGAGGCTCTGTGGACATGGTACAGGAGATGTCAGAGGCTGTGCGGACATGGTACAGGAGATGTCAGAGGATGTGCGGACATGGTACAGGAGATGTCAGAGGCTGTGCGGACATGGTACAGGAGATGTCAGAGAATGTGCGGAAATAGTACAGGAGATGTCAGAGGCTGTGCGAACATTGTTCAGGAGATGTCAGAGGCTGTGCAGACATGGTACAGGAGATGTCAGAGGCTGTGCGGACATGGTACAGGAGATGTCAGAGGATGTGCGGACATGGTACAGGAGATGTCAGAAGCTCTGTGGACATGGTACAGGAGATGTCAGAGGCTGTGCGGACATGGTACAGGAGATGTCAGAGGCTGTGCGGACATGGTACAGGAGATGTCAGAGGCTGTGCGGACATGGTACAGGAGATGTCAGAGGCTGTGCGGACATGGTACAGGAAATGTCAGAGGCTGTGTGGACATGATAAAAGAGATATCAGAGGCTGTGCGGACATGGTACAAGAGATGTCAGAGGATGTGCGAACATGGTACAGGAGATGTCAGAGGATGTGCGGACATGGTACAAGAGATATCAGAGGCTGTGTGGTCATGGTACAAGAGATGTCAGAGGATGTGCGGAAATGGTAAAGGAGATGTCAGAGGATGTGCGGAAATGGTACAGGAGATGTCAGAGGATGTGCTGAAATGGTACAGGAGATGTCAGAGGATGTGCGGAAATGGTACAGGAGATGTCAGAGGATGTGCGGACATGGTACAAGCGATGTCAGAGGCTGTGCGAACATGGTACAGGAGATGTCAGAGGCTGTGCGGACACGGTACAGGAGATGTCAGAGGCTGTGCGGACATGGTACAGGAGATGTCAGAGGCTGTGCGGACATGGTACAGGAGATGTCAGAGGCTCTGTGGACATGGTACAGGAGATGTCAGAGGCTGTGTGGACATGGTACAGGAGATGTCAGAGGCTCTGTGGACATGGTACAGGAGATGTCAGAGGCTGTGCGGACATGGTACAGGAGATGTCAGAGGATGTGTGGACATGGTACAGGAGATGTCAGAGGCTGTGTGGACATGGTACAGGAGATATCAGAGGCTGTGCGGACATGGTACAGGAGATGTTATAGGCTGTGCGGACATGGTACAGGAGATGTCAGAGGATGTGCGGACATGGTACAAGAGATGTCAGAGGCTGTGCGGACATGGTACAGGAGATGTCAGAGGCTGTGTGGACATGGTACAAGAGATGTCAGAGGCTGTGCGGACATGGTACAGGAGATGTCAGAGGCTGTGTGGACATGGTACAAGAGATGTCAGAGGATGTGCGGACACAGTACAGGAAATGTCAGAGGCTGTGCAGACATGGTACAGGAAATGTCATAGGCTGTGCGGACATGGTACAAGAGATATCAGAGGCTGTGCGGACATGGTACAAGAGATGTCATAGGATGTGCGGAAATGGTACAGGAGATGTCAGAGGATGTGCGGACATGGTACAGGAGATGTCAGAGGATGTGCGGACATGGAACAAGAGATGTCAGAGGCTGTGCGGACATGGTACAGGAGATGTCAGAGGCTGTGTGGACATGGTACAGGAGATGTCAGAGGCTGTGTGGACATGGTACAAGAGATGTCAGAGGATGTGCGGACACAGTACAGGAAATGTCAGAGGCTGTGCAGACATGGTACAGGAAATGTCATAGGCTGTGCGGACATGGTACAAGAGATATCAGAGGCTGTGCGGACATGGTACAAGAGATGTCATAGGATGTGCGGAAATGGTACAGGAGATGTCAGAGGATGTGCGGACATGGTACAGGAGATGTCAGAGGATGTGCGGACATGGAACAAGAGATGTCAGAGGCTGTGCGGACATGGTACAGGAGATGTCAGAGGCTGTGTGGACATGGTACAGGAGATGTCAGAGGATGTGTGAACACGGTACAGGAAGTGTCAGAGGCTGTGCGGACATGGTACAGGAAATGTCATAGGCTGTGTGGACATTTTACAAGAGATATCAGAGGCTGTGCGGACATGGTACAAGAGATGTCAGAGGATGTGTGGACATGGTACAGGAAATGTCATAGGCTGTGTGGACATAGTACAAGAGATATCAGAGGCTGTGCGGATATGGTACAAGAGATGTCAGAGGCTGTGCGGACATGGTATAGGAGATGTCAGAGGATGTGTGGACATGGTACAGGAGATGTCAGAGGCTCTGTGGACATGGTACAGGAGATGTGAGAGGCTGTGCAGACATGGTACAGGAGATGTCAGAGGATGTGCGGACATGGTACAAGAGATGTCAGAGGCTGTGCAGACAAGTTACAGGAGATGTCAGAGGATGTGCGGACATGGTACAAGAGATGTCAGAGGCTGTGCAGACATGGTACAGGAGATGTCAGAGGCTGTGCGGATATGGTACAGGAGATGTCAGAGGCTGTGCGGATATGGTACAGGAGATGTCAGAGGATGTGCGGACATGGGACAGGAGATGTCAGAGGCAGTGCGGACATGGTACAGGAGATGTCAGAGGATGTGTGGACATGGTACAAGAGATGTCAGAGGCTGTGCGAACATGTACAGGAGACGTCAGAGGATGTGCAGGCATGGTACAGGAGATGTCAGGCACTGTGCGGCATTGGTACAGGAGATGTCAGGTGCTGTGCGGGCATGGTACAGGAGATGTCAGGCACTGTGCGGGCATGGTACATGAGATGGTAGGCACTGTGCGGGCATGGTGCAGGAGATGTCAGGCGCTGTGCGGACATGGTACAGGAGATGTCAGGCACTTTGAGGACTAGTACAAGAGATGTCAGAGGCTCTGTGGACATGGTACAGGAGATGTCAGGGGCTGTGCGGACATGGTACAGGAGATGTCAGAGGATGTGCGGAAATGGTACAGGAGATGTCAGAGGCTGTGTGGACATGGTAAAGGAGATGTCAGGCGCTGTGCGGGCATGGTACAGGAGATGTCAGGCGTTGTGCAGACATGGTACAGGAGATGTCAGGGGCTGTGCAGACATGGTACAGGAGATGTCAGGGGCTGTGTGGACATGGTACAGGAGATTTCAGGTGCTGTGCGGGCATGGTACAGGAGATGTCAGGCACTGTGCGGGCATGGTACAGGAGATGTCAGGCGCTGTGCGGGCATGGTACAGGATAGCAACACAGGACAGGTGGTCAGAGGCTTTGCCTTGGATGGGACAGGAGAGCAAAACATGACAGGTGGTCAGAGGTTGAGCAATGAATGATAGAGGACAGAAATAGGGCAAGTGATCACTGACCTGAGGCTGCAGTTGGTAGAGGAGTCCAGTCCTATTGCCCGGGCCGGCCGGCGCGCACCCCCATGGATTGGAGTGGAGATACATTTAAATATGGCGCCCCGGCACCATTACGTCACTGCAACTGCGCATGCGCTGTATGGCTGATGATGCCGTACAGGCTTTCCCGCTTGCGCAGTTGCCGCGTCAGCCGGGCCGGAAGACATTTTCTTTAAGGGTGCCGCTGCCCTCAAAGCGGCCCCAGGACAGGCGGACTTGCCGGTGTTCCGTGAAAAAAACCTATCCGTGAAAATTCCCTACCCTTGTCACTTCTGGTGCACCTACGTCATTGAACAGCTGAGCAGCTTATAACTGCGCATGCTTACAGCTCCGGAGGGTAGGAAATTCTCACGGAGTAGTGATTTGTAACGTTACACCGCAAAACACTACCCCATGAAAATTCCCTACCCTCCGGAGCTGTGAGCATGCGCACTGCTAAGCTGCTCAGCTGTTCAATGACGTAGGTGTTACCCTCCGGAGCTGTGAGCATGCGCAGTGGTAAGCTGCTCAGCTGTTCCATGACGTATGTGAACAGGAAGTGACGAGGGTAGGGAATTTTCACGAGGTAGGGTTTTTTAACATTACACCGGCCTATCCCAGTAGGCCAGTCCGGCCCTGCTGAATGTAGAGGGGAAGATCCTACGGGAGAACTGTTTCTGACACACACCCCCCCCCCCCTCCTCCTAAATTTTACATTGTTCCTGCATGACCGGTCTTCAAGGTCTGCTAGCATGGCTTTAAGTGCATCAATTTCCTCATCTTTTTCACTATGAGCATCGACAAATTCATTGTGTGCCCCCGCAAACTCCCACATCTTGCATTCTACCTGATCTACAAGGTCCCCCCAGACCCGAGACATCTGCAATAATCTGGGCCATGAAGGAGATTATTTCTTTGTGCAGGGAGCCTTTAAGTGATAATAGCATATTCTTCATTGTTGTACCACTAATAGGCTGACCCTGTGTAGAAAATTCCTCCAACGCTTTCACAAACTTCCTTGTGTCATCATTATTAGTCACACTATCCTCTGTATTTTGCTCACTGGTGTCATGCAGATCATGGGAGTGCTTCATCTTAGACTTTTGAAGGCTGGAAAAAGGTGTGCCATTATTAGAGGATCTAGGGGAAGCCACATGTGTCCCCTTTGATTTGCTGGACTGTCCTCTTCTCCTCCCTGTCAGATCACTGCACATGGAGGCAGAGAAGCTGCCAGCACCATCTTGGGAAGGGGAAGCTCCGCCCGCCTGAAAGAACTCTGTCAGCTTCCGCGGCCCCAAAGTAGTCTTTCTTTTGCTCATTTTGTGCTCACTGGTTGTGCACAGCTTGCGGGAGATGTGGCGGTGATAGCCTCCCTGCAAGTCAGCATCCATGGAGCTCAGCTATACCATGGCCATCTTCCTCGGCAGCTAGCTCTACCATAGTTTTTAGAAGCTATAATTTTCACACAAACAAATTAATTTACACTTGTTGAGATTTTTTTTTACCAAAGACATGTAGCAGAATACATCTTGGCCTAAATTTATGATGTAATTTGAGTTTATTGGATATTGTTTATTACAGAATAGAGATGGGTGAACTGCATTTCCTTTTCAAAGGATGTTGCCTTGCTGTATAACTGTAGAAACATCCCTATAATACCATTTAACATTGTTACAAACTAGGCTATTAAATATTCTACAAGACGGCAAAAATAAAATAATTTCAAACTTTAAGCTTTCCAAAACTCACAACATCCCTGACGCTCTGTGTTTTTAACACTGCAAAGCAAGATCATCCCAGAGCATCTGTAGAATGCCATTTACTGTCCTTTCTTATATCAATAGTG
This sequence comes from Pelophylax lessonae, assembly GCF_965119305.1. Taxonomy (NCBI): domain Eukaryota; kingdom Metazoa; phylum Chordata; class Amphibia; order Anura; family Ranidae; genus Pelophylax; species Pelophylax lessonae. Next base: position 104,238,818 of record NC_138777.1, on the reverse strand, counting down.
CCACTTTCAGGTGGATAAAGATATAGCAGCTCAGCATAAGTCACTTTAAGAAAAAAAAATTGCCCACAGCATTAAGTTCTCTTTTCCACATTTATCTCTGTCCTCTTTTCAAATTTGATTTTAAATATTTACAGCGTCATATATCTTCTGCACCCGAAAATTCAAATGAACTGTTATTGTCTGTAAAAGCTACGGCATGAGTGATGGGTGAGCTTAAAAGGAGCATCAATGTTTTATTTGTGAAACATAAGCTTGGGAAAGGTCTGCCGATTCATTTTATTGATCTCTGCATTCACTAAGGGGCACTTGGTGCACTTAACCAAATCAAATGCAGCTGAAGTCTCCACTGTGAACTATTAAATATTTAGAAACATTTAATAAATGTAGAAAAAAGAACAAGAAGAAGTAAAAAGATGAGGCAATAGCAATTATCATAAAAAAGAAGAATGTTGACTCCAAAAAAAAAAAGTTTAAACAATAGACAGTTTTCTGCATTTACATATAGTCCCGTGACAGTTAAGCTCTTCAGGACAATGCATTTAAAGTTTGTCCTCCATTAGGTCCAAACACGTGTTCTCAGCTATTTCAGATCTTTGTATTACATTTATCACTGAGTTTTAAACAGATGTTTTTTTTTTTTTTTTTTTTTAACTCTTCTAGTCACAAGAGTAAAGGTATAGTGTAAAATATTATATTCATGTTTGAATGTATCTATATTATGTTCAAACATAAAAAAAAAAAAAAAAAAATTTGAAAGGATACTTTTCTGAAGGTATATCCAGACATGTCTTGTTGTTTCAAAGACAAGTGCTTTTAATTTTATTGCTTGCAAATAATTGAGTCTTTAACACTCTACATATACTCCAATGTTAAGAGTTTTCCTGCATTTGGATGGGTGGGCAACTTTGACAAAAGTAGTTTCTCTTCTACTTTCTTTCCAGAAATATCTTACCCAAATAGACGTTATATCTTAAACACTAGACATAAATCAGCACTTAAATCGTATAATTAAAAATGCAGCGCTATCTCTTTAAGGCAAACAAACAGTAGTTATAGAAAAAATCTCCCAGCCATACCCATGGTTAAAGTGATAAGGAAATACAGTGTCATTCCCTTGGAAATAACAACAACGCAAACACATGTAATAGATCCCCAAAGGGTATCGCTAGCAATAGGATCCAGATTCTTACAGTAGATGCACCCCCTGCACGATCCCGTCATGTATGCCAGGCTCCACTTGCCCATTTGCAGGCCCAGAACTGGCATACCAGAAGCAGACACATATCCTCTCTCCTTCTCTTCCTTTTGGTGACCCAGAAGCAATGTATTTGATGCCTTTTTTGGGCGTCCCTGTCAGTTTCCCAGGCTGGAAAAGAATGTAATGCAATGCGATCTACATTGCATTACATTCAGGGAAGCACAGGGGAGACATCCATGGTCTTTTATACCCTTGATATCTCATTAAAGAGAACCTGTCACCAAATAATCATCATTTAGAGGAATTTTTGTCTTGTAAGGAAGGGCATGCCAATAGATAAGATGGCTCTTCTGGATGAACGTCTGTGCACAGAGTAATACATGTTCCCTCTTGTGCTTGCAGAAATATGGCACTTGCTAGTGCTAATGCGCCAGTGTTCATCTGCACTTCTGACAGATGTTGGCTCCAAAAGGCTTACTTAAACTTGGCCAGTTCTCAGGATTAGTGCTGCTTTATCTTCAGTCTACTGTGTATCCTGTGATTCTGTATCCTGATTCCAGTTGCTGACCCAGCTTGTCCTCGATACTCTTTGAACTCCACCTGCACTGGCCTCATCTTGTTCCCTGACCTCCGCTTCTGTCTGTTTCATAAGCTCCTGCTTCTCTGATGGATTCCAGACCTGGCTTGTTTCCTGACCACACTCCTGCCTGTGCCCTAAATCCGATCCATCCTGTTTGTGTGTAACTCGGCCTGCCTGTCCTTACTACTCTGCCAGCTGTCATCAGTACCCGCCTCCCACCCTGCTGTTCCAGCTGGACTACAGTCTGCTACCAGCAATGGTCTCAGCCCGCTGTTGCCAGAGCCAGCCTGCATCAGTCTGCTGCCTACCAGCTGCCTACCAGCTTGCATGCATACTGGAGCCTTCTGACGACTTAATTTGCCCAGCATGGACACCTGCCCTGCTTCTAGCAAGACTTACAGGCACTCATGCTATTTTGTACTGCTGTGCCTCCTGTCTATACTATCAGGGGCCCCGAGTAAGAGGTGTAAGAGAGGCCTTCCTCATCATATCAGACTCTGCTACCAGGTATGTGATATGGCTAGGGTTGAGCGAACCCGGATAGTATTGTTCGGGATCGTACCGGACTTTTGGGTATTCGGTACCCCGGACACGGACCGGAACATTTCACTGTATGTTCGGGATACTGTCCGTTGTTCGGTATTGTTATTTGATGTTTTGGCGTGGTTTTAATGGCGCGGTTTCAACAGGTGCAAGGCAGCCAATAAGCAAGCGTTTAACTAGTGTGCCCTTAGAAGCCATCACAGCCATGCCTACTAATGGCATGGCTGTGATTGGCCAGTGCAGCATATGACCCAGACTCTATATAAGCTGGAGTCACATAGCGCCGCACGTCACTCTGCTCTAATTACTGTAGGGACAGGTTCCTGATGATGCTGAGGGAGAGATAGGAGATTATTGTAGGGGCAGGCTGGAGATTGCTTTCAGGGAAAGAATAGGAAGAATCTTCTTTAATCAGACAGCAATCTACATTAATTGTATTGTGTGGGGGTGCAGTGCACGATCTTTTTGTAATGCAAGCTCAGTGCATATGTGTCTGCTTAATCTGCATTTAAAAAAGAAAAAAACTTTTTTCCTTCATATTTTACTTAGACATACAGTGTTTAGACACTGCTTTTTCTAATCTGCTCTTCAAAAAGCACCAATGTAAGGCAAAAATAATTATTTTTCAGTATTTAGGGAAAAAAAAATATTTTTCTGTTTTTCATTCAAATGGGTTTTTTTTTATTCAATAGCGAAATAGAACAACAACAGTATCCAACCTGTTAGGCGTGTGGCGTGTAGCGGCCATGTGATGCAAGCTCAGTGCATATGTGTCTGCTTAATCTATATTTTAAAAAAAAAAAAAACTTTTTTCCTTCATATTTTACTGGCTTACAGCGTTTAGACACTGCAGTTCAAATAAGCTATTCAACAAGCACCAATTAAGGGGACAATTATTTTTCAGTTTTTCATTCATGTTGCAGTGAGATACAACCATTGTATACTGTTGTTGTATTCCGCTTTGCAATAAAAACCCATTTAGGGGAAAAAAAAATAATTTGCAGCCTAGTCTGCATATGGTACAGTGAGGTACACCCTTTGCATACTGTTGTTGTATTCCGCTTTGCAATAAAAACCCATTTAGGGGAAAAAAATAATTTGCAGCCTAGTGTGCATATGGTACAGTGAGATACACCCTTTGCATACTGTTGTTGTATTCTGCTTTACAATAAAAACCCATTTAGGGGAACAAAATGTAATTGCAGCCAGGTCTGCATATGTTACAGTGAGATACACCCATTGGATACTGTTGTTGTATTCCGCTTTGCAATAAAAACCCATTTAGGGGATAAAAATGTAATTGCGACCTAGTCTGCATATGTTACAGTGAGATACACCCTTTGGATACTGCTGTTGTATTCCGCTTATCAATAAAAACGAATTTAGGAGAAAAAAAATTAATTGCGGCCTAGTCTGCATATGTTACAGTGAGATACACCATGTGCATGCTGTTGTTGTATTCCGCTTTGCAATAAAAACCCATTTAGGGGATAAAAATGTAATTGCGGAGGAGGATCCGCCAGCAACAACACCACCTGGGTCACCAACAACCATCTCCACAATGTCCCGTGGAAGCGTTCAGCTTTCTATCTCTCAAACACTGGAGCGGAAGAGGAAGTACCCCCCTACCCACCCACGATCCCTGGCCCTGAATGCCAGCATTTCAAAATTCCTGGCCTTTGAAATGCTGGCATTCCGGCTTTTGGAGACGCAGAGTTTTAAAAGCCTTATGGGGGTGGCTGTCCCACAGTACGTCGCCACTACTTTTCCAGGCAAGCCATCCCTTCTCTGCACAACCAAGTAGATGATAAAATCAGGTGTGCACTGTGCAACGCCATCTCTTGCAAGGTCCACCTAACTACAGATACGTGGACCAGTAAGTACGGTCAGGGACATTATATCTCCCTAACAGCACACTGGGTAAATGCAGTGGCGGCTGGACCAGAGACGGATAGAAGTTTGGCGCATGTCCTTCCACCACAGAGGATTGCAGCGCGCTTCAGTTTGCCTCCTGTTCCTAACTCCTCCTACTCCGCTTCCTCATCCTCTACCGCCTCCTCTTCCGGTCAGCGTAACACCTTCACCACCAACTTCAGCACAGCCAGGGGTAAACGACAGCAGGCAGTTTTAAAACTTGCCTGTTTGGGGGAAAAACCACACACCACGCAGGAGTTGTGGAGGGGCATTCAACAGCAGACCGATGAGTGGTTGCTGCCAGTGAGCCTCAAGCCCGGCCTGGTGAAGTGCAATAACAGGCGAAATCTCGTAGCAGCTCTGGGCCTAGCCGGTTTGACACACATCCCTTGCCTGGCGCATGTGCTTAATTTGATGGTGCAGAGGTTCCTTAGAAATTCCCCCAATTTGTCAGAGCTGCTGCAGAAAGTGCGGGCCGTCTGTGCGGCATTCTCACCCTGCTGCTGCTCGCCTGTCAACGCTGCAGCGTAACTTCGACCTTCCCGTTCACCACCTCATATGTGACGTGCCCACAAGGTGGAACTCCACCTTGCACATGCTGGCAAGACTGTGCGAGCATCAGCAGGCTATAGTGGAGTTTCAGCTGCAGCACGCACGCATCAGTCGCTCTGCGGAACAGCACCACTTCACCACCAATAACTGGGCCTCCATGCGAGACCTGTGTGCCTTGTTGCGCTGTTTCTAGTACTCAACCAACATTGCCAGTCCCGATGATGCCGTTCTCAGCTTAACTATCCCACTTCTATGCCTTCTTGAAAAACACTTTGGGCGATGATGGAAAAGGATGTGGCACAGGAGGAGGAGGAGGAGGAGGAGGAGGAGGAAGAGGTATAATTTCCAAGGCTTTCAGGTCAGTCATTCGCAAGTGGCTCTGAGGGTGGGTTCCTGCACACACAAACACCAGGGACACAATTGTCCAGCAGGGGCACAGTTCTGGAGGATGAGGAGGATGAGGAGATGGAGGAGGATATGGAACCATGTTCACAGCAGGGTGGCACCCAGGCCAGCTCATGGCCATCACAGGTGTGTGGCTGGGGGGATACGGAGGACACAGAGGATACACCTCCCACAGAGGACAGCTTTTTGTTGCCTCTGGGCAGCCTGCCACACATGAGCGATTACATGCTGCAGTGTCTCCGCAACGACCGCCGAGTTTCCCACATTGTAACTTGTGCTGATTACTGGGTGGCCACGCTGCTGGATCCCCATTACAAGGACAACATACCGTCCTTAATTCCCTCACTGGAGTGTGATCGGAAGATGCGCGAGTACAAGCGCACGCTGGTAGATGCGCTGCTGGTGGCATTCCCACCTGACAGCGGGGGCACAGTGGAAGCACAAGGCCAAGGCAAAGGAGAAAGAGGTCGCCAACGCAGCCAGGGCACCACCAGCACCTCAGAAGGCAGGGTTAGCATTGCCTAAATGTGGAAAAGCTTTGTCAGCACGCCACAACAAGCAGCAACACCATCAGCTGATATGGAACGTCTTAGCAGGAGGCAGCATTTCACTAACATGGTGCAGCAGTATGTGTGCACACGCCTAGACGTACTGAATGACGGGTCTGCCCCCTTCAACTTCTGGGTCTCCAAGTTGGGTACATGGCCTGAGCTTGCCCTTTACGCCTTGGTGGTGATTGCCTGCCATGCAGCCAGTGTATTATCTGAACGGGTATTTAGCACTGCTGGGGGCGTTATCACAGACAAGCGCAGCCGCCTGTCCAGATCAAATGTGGACAAGCTCACATTCATTAAAATGATCCAGGCATGGATCCCACAGGACTTGTCCGTACCTTGTGCAGAATAGACATGTATACTGGCCTTACCCAGCCATTGTTGTATTTGATCATTCTTACTCTTTTGGGGTGTACCCTAATTAAAAAAAAAAATATTTTAAAACCAAAACCAGTGTTGGCCACCTTGTCTTCCTCCTCCACCGCCGCCACCGCTTCCACCTACACCGCCATATCCGCCGCCACCTCAAGCTCCTACTCCATATGGGCCTCGTCCTCCTCCTACATCATTCAAGATTATTATTTTTTATTTTTATGTTTTTTATGTTATTTCAAGTTATTTCCCTATCAACATTTGTTTGCAGAGCACTTGCCATGCTCTTAACATGATTTTGCTGCCATTTGCGGCCCTCTAGCCCTTTCCATGTTTGTTTTAGAGCCATTTTAGTGCTCAAAAGTTTGGATCACCATTAACTTCAATGGGGTTCGGGATCGGGGCAAAGTTCAAATTTAGTCCGGGTCACGAACCCGGACTTTTTTTTCAAGTTCGGCCGGACCCGCCGAACCCAGACATCCAGGTGTTCGATCAACTCTAAATATGGCCATTATGTGATGAAATAAAAGGTTTGGTAAAAAAAAAAAAAAAGAATGATAAAAAAATTTAAGTCACAGCCAAATACATAAAATCTCCCCCCCAAAACTTTTTGAGCCCCCCCCCCCCACCACTATATATGTGAATGTAAACACATGTGTGAGGGATGCATTAAAATGTCAATTGCGATACACACATTACATATTGGCGTGCACGATGGAGTGACAGCAATAGAAAATTGGAAGACCCACAGGAGGGCATAGAGTCCCCACCGCAGGGTGTAGTGTCACTCTGCTAAAACTAAACAGTGAAGAACACAAGCTAATCTTTAAATATAAATGGGTAGAAATATAGCTCAACAAACTCACAAAAGCAATTCCAATCCATGCCAAGGAACAGTGTAAATAAAGTAAACAAAGATACAAACAAAGGCTAGATGGGCTTCATTTGTGTGTATAGGTCTATCACCTCTAGCACGACACATACCATTTAGTCTGCAGTGATTTCCAGCCCACTTGGCTCTAGCCAGGGCCGGCCTTAGGTGTTCAGGTGCCCTGTGCGAGCTAATTCTGTGGCGCCCTCCCCCATCCTCACCTCTCGCCCCCCCTAAACATGGCTGTATCTATTGAAAAACTATTTAAGAGTATAATTGCTGCTAATTGACTGCAAGTGGGTACAGCAGCAAGATAAAAACAGGGTAAAAATCAGCGCAAAAATAGTATTTACCCTAAAATGATATATAAATATGTCACCCAAATCTGTTTCCTTTGTAAAAAGTGTACAGTGCTAAATTATTAATTAAATCTGCATGGTTACTACAGTATACATATCATACACCACTACTAAATAAATAACAATTAAATATTTATGACCTCTACAATGTGCAAAAAATTAATCAACATAGTGTGATTCCATAAAATACATAGGCTTTTATTTAAGTCTGGTGAGTCAGTTTGGGGTGATTGATGGAACCAGCACATAGGGTGCTTTTTTGGCCCACACCTTCCGTTGAAGATTTGTCAACTAAAATATTAATTTGCACTTTTTTGCACATTTTCTTGCACCTTTTTGGCACTTCATTGGACTTTTCTTGGAACTTTTTTATGTTCACTAATAACTTAGCCCCCCTTACATTAGAGACCCGCCCAGGCCGCGGTCGCCGCTTACCTCCCGCTCATCATTTGTGAGCTGTGTGGCCGCATGGCGCCCCTGTTGCCCATGGTGCCATGTGCGGCTGCACAGCTCACACACCCCAAAGGCCAGCCCTGGCTCCAGCAAAATGGCCACAAAGCTGTCATCCTTATATACCTCCCACCCGGCCTGCGTGTGACATCATTGGCTGGGTACGGGATCGCACTGTGAGTGTTCCACGTCTATAAATAGTAGTGCTGCTGGAGAGTTCTGGGTCCTAGTGCTGGCAAACCACAAGTGCTTGGACAGTGCCATCTGCCCATAGGAGGGGCAAACCCCACATAATGGATGACCAGATGGTAATATAGGCTCAAAGGGTAACAAAATAAACAATCCTAGATGGCATGTGCAGCACTAACTTGGTGGGGACCAGAAAGGCAGATGGAAACACCGCTGCTAAACAATAGGGAAGGCAGACATCAGGCATTGCAAATACAGGTGCCGCTGGAGGAATAAACAGATCCCCTGGGCCTAGGTCCAAAGGTCTGGCGACATGGAACATGAAAAAAGGCGATTTAGATAAATTCTACTATAACATTATTGGCAAAAAAGAAAAGGATGAACAGAGGAGGAAGGGCCACCACATGAAGATCAGCACACTGAATTTCCACGTCATTGCCGAACATTACAGACAAGTTTATCAACAAACAAGCAATGCTAATTGCATACAATGTTTTAAAAATACATATAAGTTTTCAAAACTCAACTATACTACATTATTGCTGAAAATTTTGCTTTTTCTCTTATTAAAGAAATAGCTAATTTTATTTTACCTATAGGTATTACAATGGCTGGTGTTATATTTGTGGGCATAAAATTGGGAAGGTAATATGTCTATCATAGGTAATCTAAGGGGTCCCCTAGATTTTGACTCCCCCATATGCCTGAATAAGGGGTATATACGTATCCCTGATTACTAATTTACAAAAAAAATGTGCAATGTAAATAGACACACATCAATGAGAAAGTATTATATTTATTTTATTCCCAGTGACCTTGCTACCCAAGGACTCTTAAGGCTAATGACAGATCCAGGGCTAGCTGTTGAATGTCAACAGGCTGGCTGGTGAAGCCGGCCATAGAGGGATCGAAATTCAGACAGTTCAGGCTATAGCCTGCAGAAGTAACCATTATATTCAACAACAACGGGGAAACTAACTGTTGTCAGAATACAATAGCGCAGCAGGAGAGTACCCCTATGAACACTGAATGTGTTGATGGGAGAATCGAGCAGTTTTCTTTCCTACAACCTGTGGTGTCAACAATCCAATATGTCCCGGACTATATGGTCAATGAGGTTACCAGGGATATCCTCTGATTTGCAGACATCCCAACCTGCAAAAACTAATTTCAGGGAGGTGGCAAAGACATTTCAGGGAGGTGGCACTACGCGCCGCCGCAAACCCCCCCCCCCCCTGCGCACGCCGCTGAGCCCCCCCCCCCCCTTCCCAATTTAACACAACCAGAGGATAATGAAATGAAATGAAATGTAATCAGTATACAGAGGTTTACCTCTTCTGGGAGATATTAAAGGAACACTCTAACCACCATGACCACTTGAATGATTGGAACTGGTGATGGTGGTAAGAGTCAGAAACAATGCGCATGCTGGGATATTTACAGTTATGTGTTTGGGGCTAGTTGCACCCTTAGCACATGTGACTTAGGCAGACAGAAAATGTCATGTTTTATTATGACAGAGCACAGCTAGGTATTAAAAAAACACATTGCAACAATTTACACACACTAATGCACATACCTTTTCTACTTATTTTGCAGCCTATGCTGGTCTCTGTGGTGCTGGTCTCTGTGCTATGCTGGTCTTTGTGGTATGCTGGGCTCTGTGGTATGCTGGTCTCTGTGGTGCCGGTCTCTGTGGTATGCTGGTCTCTGTGGTGCTGGTCTCTGTGCTATGCTGGTCTTTGTGGTATGCTGGGCTCTGTGGTATGCTGGTCTCTGTGGTGCCGGTCTCTGTGGTATGCTGGTCTCTGTGGTATGCTGGTATATGTGGTGCTGGTCTCTGTGCTATGCTGGTCTTTGTGGTATGCTGGGCTCTGTGGTATGCTGGTCTCTGTGGTGCCGGTCTCTGTGGTGCCGGTCTCTGTTGTATGCTGGTCTCTGTGGTGTGCTGGTCTCTGTGGTATGCTGGGCTCTGTGGTATGCTGGGCTCTGTGGTGCCAGTCTCTGTGGTATGCTGGTCTCTGTGGTATCTTTGGTATAGGTCTCTGCGGTGCCGGTCTCTGTGGTATGCTGGGCTCTGTGGTGCCAAGCTCTGTGGTATGCTGGGCTCTGTGGTATGCTGGGCTCTTTGGTATGCTGGCCTCTGTGGTATGCTGGGCTCTGTGGTGCTGGGCTCTGTGGTATGCTGGGCTCTGTGGTGCCGGTCTCTGTGGTGCTGGGCTCTGTGGTATGCTGGGCTCTGTGGTGTCAGGCTCTGTGGTAAGCTGGGCTGTGGTATGCTGGGCTCTGTGGTGCCGGGCTCTGTGGTATGCTGGACACTGTGGTATGCTGGGCTCTGTGGTGCTGGTCTCTGTGGTATGCTGGGCTCTGTGGTGCCGGTCTCTGTGGTATGATGTGGATATTCCGGCAGGGCAGAGGGCGGCAGTGTCAAAGCTCAGCTGCCAAGACTGTGAGAATGGAGCCGCTATTTCCTCCGTAGTACCGGCTCACTGGCGGAGTGATATCAAGTGCACTCTGCCTGTGAGAGGAGGAGTCATATAGAGGAAGCACACGGCTGCAGTAGAGAGCAGAGCCGCGTGCTTCCTCTGTATGGCTTCTCCTCCCACAGGCGGAGTGCACTTGATATCACTCCGCCTGTAAGCTGGTACTACGTGGGAAATAACAGCTCCGTTCTCAGTCATGACAGCTGAGCTCGCCTCTGACACTGCCATCCTCAGCCCTGCCGGGATGTTGCCCTGCAATCGCGGGTATCCATGAGTGCAGGGCGAAATGCGGGAGACTCCCGCAACTTGCGGGAGCCTTGAAATGTCTGGATTTGTTTAGTTTAAGAACTGGGTATCCCACGAGCAACATATATCATTTATTCCACCCAAGGCCCTTCCATGGATTAACACTTTGTGTCTGGCTCAGGTGAGGGATCCTCCTATACTAAGGACTATGTTTAAAATACTCTGTTAAATAAAATCCAGGGAGATAAGTACTATAACAGCATCGCTTTTGATGCCAGTAATAGGAAACCCTGAGTTTGAGTTGACTGATCCCAAATTTCATCAGTTCTTAGAGTTAGGTAAGTTCCTATTGCAGGATTTTTGAGACTCAAATCATTGGAAATAAATAAGGGATATACATTTCCTGCTTATACCATCTTTACTACCATGACAGGCAATACAATTTTGGCACTATGGTATCTTATTTCACTACCTCGGGGTTCAGAATTTTTGGATTCACCCACTAGTTTAAAGAGATTGTGTGTAGAGGGCCAGTACAGCAGGGACTATCTAAGGTGTACACTGTATTGATCGCACCCACTGATTTACATTTTCCCTTTTTGGGGAAAAAGATTTGAATATATGATTTTCGGTTAATCCGAGTGATTGTATCTATTATTTAATACATAAATCTTCTTTCTCTTCGAGACTGCAGGAAACAGGGTACAAGCTTTTGACTAGGTGGTATAGCCCTAATTTGTTGGCGCTGCAGAGAAGAAGGAGACTCTTCCATATTTTCTGGACATGTGCCAGAATTTGCCCCTATTGGCAATAGGTGTGCACTTTGATTTAAGATATCTCTGGTCTCTCTCACGATCAGAACCCCAGCCAAAAAACCCTAGCATGTTTGTTACATCTCAGCCCTCCCTTTAGGGGTAGATATCACCAATAGGTGATTAGGCACCTCCTTAACATAGCAAGGACCTGTAAACCTGCACATTAGAGGTCCTCCTCTCCACCAATGGTGGGAAACTGGATTAGAGCATTGAACAAGATAATGCATATGGAGGAGCTTACGGCATCAGTGAAAAGAAAGGAAGCTTGTTTTAATAAAACCTGTAGTGGGTGGATTTATTTCACTTCAACGGTCAAATATAAGGCTATTTTCCCTGATCCTGTGTCCAAAATATCATTATTTTTTATGGTGATAACTAACACTATAGAAGGAAAACTTTTTTTTTTTTTTTTTTAGAGGGAGAGGAGAAAAGGGGGAAAAAGGAGAAAATTATGTTGGGCTCTGTGTATTATCCCCGCAAATGAAATACACATTATTGAGTAGAAATGTAATAGTTACCCAGGTTGTTATGGATGTATTGTAAATGTGTATACTTGTGCATGCAAATTGTGCATGCTGTACTTGGCAATTAGATTGTTAGGTGCCTGGATGGTAGTGTATATTTATATTTCTTGTCTTGAATTATTATATATTAGGGCTTATGAATGTGGGGAATTTTAAATAAGTCATTATAAATAAAATGTATTAAAAGGTCATAATATACAGGATCTGAGACCATAACACCAAAGCCTTGACCTTTTTGTGTGATTCCCTATCAATACGATATGGGTGCTATCCTATTAATGTATTGATAGACATGACTTTCTGCACTCCGGTAACCTTAAAAGCTAATTATCTTGTGAGTTTATAACATAGCCTTATCTGACCGCTGTTTATGGGTATCGAGTTTAAAGCAGATATTCGTTTTTAGTAAAAAAAATAAATAGCTTTTAACTGTTTAGCCAAACAAAAGAATTAAAAAAAGTTGCTTTCTCTGCAACACACCTTTGATCTAGTGCTGTCCCCTGCAGAAGGCCTGCTTCTCTTCGGTGAAATGAAAGCCAGCCTAATTCAACTTACTTCCTGTCAGTCCAGACTGTCATAGATACCCGTTTGGGCTTAAGTCATCATACTGACCAGGGGTTAACAGTACTACTGTACCTGAAAGCCACACATCATTAGGGATCGCCTAGTGTGTCTGGCTTAATGTGGTGTCTAATAGGACAGTAGGGGGACTCAGCATTTGACCCTTGGGAATGTATACGTAACGCCTACACCCACAGGAGCTGCTGGCAATAATGGGTCCTCTGTTCTGCCATAACTGTCTTAACTGTCAGTCCACACTAACACACTTGGTCATATACTAAAGCCATTTACACCTGCAAACTTAAGGGTTAGCAGGCTATCACTCTAAGAATGCCCAGGAAAAAGGCCGCAAACAGCTTATTATATAGATGTATTAAGGTAATTTAAACAAACATTGGATAAATTAATAAATATGTAGTTACACAGACCTAAGACTATAAAGGGTGACATGTTCTATTACCCACTAGATGGCATCATAACAAAAATAAATTTACCAACAACTAGTGATGGAAAATTTGTTCGAACAAACAAACTCCATTGAAGTCTATGGGACTCAACCATCAAAAATCAAAAGTCCTCATTTCAAAGGCTTAAATGCCAGTTATTGCCCAAAAAAGTGTATGGGGGTCCGGGTACTGACCTGGGGAACATGTGCCAATGTAAATTTTTTTAAAAAAAATTGATCGTTTTGAAAGGAGCAGTGAAACTATAAAAATGAAAAATTCCTTTAAAAATCGTGCCTGGGGGGTCCCCTCAATGTGCCTGTAAAGTAGCACATCTGTACGATGTATGGAGCCTGCTGCAGTAATACTGACATTTCTAAAGGAAAAAATGTCATATACAAATATGTATACAAACTTTCAAATCGCATGTACTTGTCATACAGGTGCAGAAAAATTGTGCCTTTGGTGTTGGTGGTGCCTGAACACCGTAACCCCTCACAGTTACTCTTGCTGGGCGCAGGAACGGGACCTGCTGGTAAGAATTTCATACAAATTTGAAATCACATGTACTTGTTATAGAAGTGCAGAAAAATTGGGCCTTTGGTATTGGTGGTGTCTGAACACCGCAACCCCTCGCAGTTACTCTTGCTGGGCGCAGAAACCGGCCCTGCTGGTAAAAAATTCCATACAAATTTGAATTTGGCTAAGATCAAGTGTTTTATGTGTTCTTATAAGTGATCTAGTGGGGGCACTGTGCTGTCATCTGACCTGGCCAAGATTGGGTGGCGGCTATGCAAACCTGCTGGAGTGATGGGGACCTGTAAGGTTAGTATCAGCAGGAACTGAAACTGAAATTGGGCCTTTGGTGTTGGTGGTGCCTGAACACAGTAACCCCTCACAGTTACGCAGAAACGGGACCTGCTGTTAAGAGTTCCATACACATTTTGAAATTGCATGTACCTGTCATACAGGTGCAAAAATATTGGGCTTTTGGTGTTCATGGTGCCTGAACACTGTAACTCCTCACAGTCACTCTTGCTAGGCGCAGGGGACAGGGCCGCTGTTAAAAATGACATACAACATTTAAATTGTATGCACCTGTCATAGAAGTGCAGAAGAATTAGGCCTTGGGTGTTGGTGGTGACCTAAACCAAAAACATTGTTGGTAGCTAGCAGAATCAAGGTTGAGGAATAGGATAGGCAGCACATGCAGTCTTTAAGGGATGGCAGACCCCTAACAAACAAAATCAGTTACATCAGCATCAGGGGCTTGATAGCTGCTGTTGATCCAGGACTGATTCATTTTGATAAAAGTCAGCTGGTCAACAGAGTCTGTGGATAGACACACTCTTTTGTCCATTACAAAACCTCCAGCAGCACTGAATGTCCATTCAGAAAGCACACTGGAAGCAGGACAGGCCAGTACCTCCATTGCATATTGAGCAAGTTCTGACCAATGGTCCATCCTCAAGACCCAGTAATACAGTAGATGCTCACTTGGAAAGGTCCCAAAGAGAAAAAGTGACCGCACTCAGTGGTGAATGAACTTGAAGTATTTATTCACATTCATAAAAGACAACAGTGCATCGAACAGACATGGACACGGTTAACGCGTTTCACGACTCTGTAGGTCGCTTACTCATAACTCAAATAAAAATATAAAACTGTAATTTTTTTGAAGAATCAACAACAAGTGGGACACAATCATGAAGTGGAACGAAATGTATTGGATATTTCAAATTTTGTTAACAAATAAAAAACTGAAAAATTGGGCGTGCAAAATTATTCAGCCCCTTTACTTTCAGTGCAGCAAACACTCTCCAGAAGTTCAGTGAGGATTAGTGTTGAGCGAACACGGACTGTATTATTCGTGTTCGTACCGAATAATTGGATTTTTTGTACCCGAACACGGACACGGACACTTTACTGTATGTTCGGGTAAAAATCCGTGTTCGGTCGTTTTATTTCCGGGTTTTGCATGCTTTGGCGCTCTTTTCATGGCGGGCTTTCAACAGCCAATCAACAATCGTTTAACTGGTGTGCCTTAAGCCATCCCAGCCATGCCTGCAAATGTCTCAGTAGCTGTGATTGGCCGTCTGAAGCATGTGACCAAGTCTTTATAAGTTCGAGGCAGCCGCAGCGGCGTCATTATGCTGCTTAGATTCAGGGACAGAGCACACATCAACGTGCTGGCTGCTGATTAGGGAAAGATAGGCAGGAAAAAACCATTTGTGTCCGGATAGAATTGAGGGACAGGTCGGAGTGTTTAGGCAGGGCGAGTTGTAGGCATTTTAGGGATAGAGTCTGCTGAATTATATAGGGTCAGTGTCTTCTACAAACTACAATCGATATTGCTGTGTGGGGGGTGGGGTCTGCACTCAATCCTGATCTACGATCTCTTCTCAATCCTGTTAGGGACAGAGTCTGCTGAATTTTAGGGAAACTGTGTTCTACAAACTACAATCGATATTGCTGTGTGGTGTGGGATTGGAGATAGGCAGGTGTCAGTGATCCACATCCATTTTTCTGTGTGTGAGCTGCAGTGAACACAATCTTTTTGGGCTGCAGTGAACACAATCTTTTTGGGCTGCAGTGAACACAATCTTTTTGGGCTGCAGTGAACACAATCTTTTTGGGGTGCAGTGAACAAAATCTTTTTGGGGTGCAGTGAACACAATCCTTTTTGGTGTGCAGTGAACACAATCTTTGTGGGGTGCAGTGAACAAAATCCTTTGTGGGGTGCAGTGAACAAAATCTTTTTGGGGTGCAGTGAACAAAATCCTTTTTGGGGTGCAGTGAACAACATCCTTTTTGGGGTGCAGTGAACACAATCTTTTTGGGGTGCAGTGAACAAAATCCTTTGTGGGGTGCAGTGAACACAATCTTTTTGGGGTGCAGTGAACACAATCTTTTTGGGGTGGAGTGAACAACATCCTTTTTGGGGTGCAGTGAACAAAATCCTTTTTGGGGTGCAGTGAACAAAATCATTTTTGGGGTGCAGTGAACACAATCTTTTTGGGGTGCAGTGAACACAATCTTTGTGGGGTGCAGTGAACACAATCTTTTTGGGGTGGAGTGAACAACATCCTTTTTGGGGTGCAGTGAACAACATCCTTTTTGGGGTGCAGTGAACACAATCTTTTTGGGGTGCAGTGAACACAATCTTTGTGGGGTACAGTGAACAGAATCTTTGTGGGGTGCAGTGAACACAATCTTTGGGGGGTACAGTGAACACAATCTTTGTGAGGTGCAGTGAACACAATCTTTGTGGGGTGCAGTGAACACAATCATTGTGGGGTGCAGTGAACTCAATCTTTGTGGGGTACAGTGAACACAATCTCATACTGAAGGTTTGAGGGTGCTGCCTGTTCCATACTCCCCCTACTCCTCATCTAGCCTTTTAGGGGTACAAACAATAGTAATTGGGGCCTAGTGTGGTTGTGTACGTGTGATATACATACACTTTTTTGGGATCATATTTTCTATTCCGCTATTTAATCAAAAACCTTTGGGGATCAGTTAAATTGGGGGATAGTCTGTGTTGGTACGTGTGAGAGAGATCCACCTTTCCAAGTTGTTGGGGTTCATCTCATACTTCTGAAGGTTTGAGGGTGCTGCCTGTTCCATACTCCCCCTACTCCTAGCCTTTTAGGGGTACAAACAATAGTAATTGGGGCCTAGTGTGGTTGTGTACGTGTGATATACATACACTTTTTTGGGATCATATTTTCTATTCCGCTATTTAATCAAAAACCTTTGGGGATCAGTTAAATTGGGGGATAGTCTGTGTTGGTACGTGTGAGAGAGATCCACCTTTCCAAGTTGTTGGGGTTCATCTCATACTTCTGAAGGTTTGAGGGTGCTGCCTGTTCCATACTCCCCCTACTCCTAGCCTTTTAGGGGTACAAACAATAGTAATTGGGGCCTAGTGTGGTTGTGTACGTGTGATATACATACACTTTTTTGGGATCATATTTTCTATTCCGCTATTTAATCAAAAACCTTTGGGGATCAGTTAAATTGGGGGATAGTCTGTGTTGGTACGTGTGAGAGAGATCCACCTTTCCAAGTTGTTGGGGTTCATCTCATACTTCTGAAGGTTTGAGGGTGCTGCCTGTTCCATACTCCCCCTACTCCTAGCCTTTTAGGGGTACAAACAATAGTAATTGGGGCCTAGTGTGGTTGTGTACGTGTGATATACATACACTTTTTTGGGATCATATTTTCTATTCCGCTATTTAATCAAAAACCTCTGGGGATCAGTTAAATTGGGGGATAGTCTGTGTTGGTACGTGTGAGAGAGATCCACCTTTCCAAGTTGTTGGGGTTCATCTCATACTTCTGAAGGTTTGAGGGTGCTGCCTGTTCCATACTCCCCCTACTCCTAGCCTTTTAGGGGTACAAACAATAGTAATTGGGGCATAGTGTGGTTGTGTACGTGTGATATACATACACTTTTTTGGGATCATATTTTCTATTCCGCTATTTAATCAAAAACCTTTGGGGATCAGTTAAATTGGGGGATAGTCTGTGTTGGTACGTGTGAGAGAGATCCACCTTTCCAAGTTGTTGGGGTTCATCTCATACTTCTGAAGGTTTGAGGGTGCTGCCTGTTCCATACTCCCCCTACTCCTAGCCTTTTAGGGGTACAAACAATAGTAATTGGGGCCTAGTGTGGTTGTGTACGTGTGATATACATACACTTTTTTGGGATCATATTTTCTATTCCGCTATTTAATCAAAAACCTCTGGGGATCAGTTAAATTGGGGGATAGTCTGTGTTGGTACGTGTGAGAGAGATCCACCTTTCCAAGTTGTTGGGGTTCATCTCATACTTCTGAAGGTTTGAGGGTGCTGCCTGTTCCATACTCCCCCTACTCCTAGCCTTTTAGGGGTACAAACAATAGTAATTGGGGCCTAGTGTGGTTGTGTACGTGTGATATACATACACTTTTTTGGGATCATATTTTCTATTCCGCTATTTAATCAAAAACCTTTGGGGATCAGTTAAATTGGGGGATAGTCTGTGTTGGTACGTGTGAGAGAGATCCACCTTTCCAAGTTGTTGGGGTTCATCTCATACTTCTGAAGGTTTGAGGGTGCTGCCTGTTCCATACTCCCCCTACTCCTAGCCTTTTAGGGGTACAAACAATAGTAATTGGGGCCTAGTGTGGTTGTGTACGTGTGATATACATACACTTTTTTGGGATCATATTTTCTATTCCGCTATTTAATCAAAAACCTCTGGGGATCAGTTAAATTGGGGGATAGTCTGTGTTGGTACGTGTGAGAGAGATCCACCTTTCCAAGTTGTTGGGGTTCATCTCATACTTCTGAAGGTTTGAGGGTGCTGCCTGTTCCATACTCCCCCTACTCCTAGCCTTTTAGGGGTACAAACAATAGTAATTGGGGCCTAGTGTGGTTGTGTACGTGTGATATACATACACTTTTTTGGGATCATATTTTCTATTCCGCTATTTAATCAAAAACCTTTGGGGATCAGTTAAATTGGGGGATAGTCTGTGTTGGTACGTGTGAGAGAGATCCACCTTTCCAAGTTGTTGGGGTTCATCTCATACTTCTGAAGGTTTGAGGGTGCTGCCTGTTCCATACTCCCCCTACTCCTAGCCTTTTAGGGGTACAAACAATAGTAATTGGGGCCTAGTGTGGTTGTGTACGTGTGATATACATACACTTTTTTGGGATCATATTTTCTATTCCGCTATTTAATCAAAAACCTCTGGGGATCAGTTAAATTGGGGGATAGTCTGTGTTGGTACGTGTGAGAGAGATCCACCTTTCCAAGTTGTTGGGGTTCATCTCATACTTCTGAAGGTTTGAGGGTGCTGCCTGTTCCATACTCCCCCTACTCCTAGCCTTTTAGGGGTACAAACAATAGTAATTGGGGCCTAGTGTGGTTGTGTACGTGTGATATACATACACTTTTTTGGGATCATATTTTCTATTCCGCTATTTAATCAAAAACCTTTGGGGATCAGTTAAATTGGGGGATAGTCTGTGTTGGTACGTGTGAGAGAGATCCACCTTTCCAAGTTGTTGGGGTTCATCTCATACTTCTGAAGGTTTGAGGGTGCTGCCTGTTCCATACTCCCCCTACTCCTAGCCTTTTAGGGGTACAAACAATAGTAATTGGGGCCTAGTGTGGTTGTGTACGTGTGATATACATACACTTTTTTGGGATCATATTTTCTATTCCGCTATTTAATCAAAAACCTCTGGGGATCAGTTAAATTGGGGGATAGTCTGTGTTGGTACGTGTGAGAGAGATCCACCTTTCCAAGTTGTTGGGGTTCATCTCATACTTCTGAAGGTTTGAGGGTGCTGCCTGTTCCATACTCCCCCTACTCCTAGCCTTTTAGGGGTACAAACAATAGTAATTGGGGCCTAGTGTGGTTGTGTACGTGTGATATACATACACTTTTTTGGGATCATATTTTCTATTCCGCTATTTAATCAAAAACCTTTGGGGATCAGTTAAATTGGGGGATAGTCTGTGTTGGTACGTGTGAGAGAGATCCACCTTTCCAAGTTGTTGGGGTTCATCTCATACTTCTGAAGGTTTGAGGGTGCTGCCTGTTCCATACTCCCCCTACTCCTAGCCTTTTAGGGGTACAAACAATAGTAATTGGGGCCTAGTGTGGTTGTGTACGTGTGATATACATACACTTTTTTGGGATCATATTTTCTATTCCGCTATTTAATCAAAAACCTTTGGGGATCAGTTAAATTGGGGGATAGTCTGTGTTGGTACGTGTGAGAGAGATCCACCTTTCCAAGTTGTTGGGGTTCATCTCATACTTCTGAAGGTTTGAGGGTGCTGCCTGTTCCATACTCCCCCTACTCCTAGCCTTTTAGGGGTACAAACAATAGTAATTGGGGCCTAGTGTGGTTGTGTACGTGTGATATACATACACTTTTTTGGGATCATATTTTCTATTCCGCTATTTAATCAAAAACCTCTGGGGATCAGTTAAATTGGGGGATAGTCTGTGTTGGTACGTGTGAGAGAGATCCACCTTTCCAAGTTGTTGGGGTTCATCTCATACTTCTGAAGGTTTGAGGGTGCTGCCTGTTCCATACTCCCCCTACTCCTAGCCTTTTAGGGGTACAAACAATAGTAATTGGGGCCTAGTGTGGTTGTGTACGTGCGAGATACATACACTTTTTTTGATCATATTTCCTATTCCGCTATTCAATAAAAACCTTTGAGGATCAATTGAATTGCGGGATAGTCTGTGTCGGTACGTGTGAGAGAGATCCACCTTTCCAAGTTGTTGGGGTTCATCTCATACTTCTGAAGGTTTGAGGGTGCTGCCTGTTCCATACCCCCCCTACTCCTCATCTAGCCTTTTAGGGGTACAAACAATAGTAATTGGGGCCTAGTGTGGTTGTGTACGTGCGAGATACATACACTTTTTTTGATCATATTTCCTATTCCGCTATTCAATAAAAACCTTTGAGGATCAATTGAATTGCGGGATAGTCTGTGTCGGTACGTGTGAGAGAGATCCACCTTTCCAAGTTGTTGGGGTTCATCTCATACTTCTGAAGGTTTGAGGGTGCTGCCTGTTCCATACTCCCCCTACTCCTCATCTAGCCTTTTAGGGGTACAAACAATAGTAATTGGGGCCTAGTGTGGTTGTGTACGTGTGATATACATACACTTTTTTTGGATCATATTTTCTATTCCGCTATTTAATTTAACTGGGCCTCCATGCGAGACCTGTGTGCCTTGTTGCGCTGTTTTGAGTACTCCACCAACATGGCCAGTGGCAATGACGCCGTTCTCAGCTTAACTATCCCACTTCTATGCCTCCTTGAAAAAACAATTCGGGCGATGATGGAAGAGGATGTGGCACAGGATGAGGAGGAGGAGGAGGATGAAGAGGTAACATTTCCAAGGCTTTCAGGGCAGTCATTCGCAAGGGGCTCCGAGGGTGGGTTCCTGCACACGCAAACGCCAGGGACGCAATTGTCCAGCAGGGGCACAGTTCTGGAGGATGAGGAGGATGAGGAGGAGGAGGAGCTGGAGGAGGAGATGGAACCATGTTCACAGCAGGGTGGCACCCAGGCCAGCTCATGGCCATCACTGGTGCGTGGCTGGGGGGATACAGAGGACACGGACCATACACCTCCCACAGAGGACAGCCTTTCGTTGCCTCTGGGCAGCCTGGCACACATGAGCGATTACATGCTGCAGTGTCTCCACAACGACCGCCGAGTTGCCCACATTCTAACTTGTGCTGATTACTGGGTGGCCACGCTGCTGGATCCCCGTTACAAGGACAACGTACCGTCCTTAATTCACTCACTGGAGCGCGATCGCAAGATGCGCGAGTACAAGCGCACGCTGGTAGACGCCATGCTGCTGGCATTCCCATCTGACAGCGGGGCCACAGTGGAAGCACAAGGCAGAGGAGGAGGAGGAGGAGGTCGCCAACGCAACCAGGGCACCGCCAGCACCTCAGAAGGCAGGGTTAGCATGGCCGAAATGTGGAAAAGCTTTGTCAGCACGCCACAACAAACAGCAGCACCAGCAGCTCAGATGGAACGTCTTAGCAGGAGGCAGCATTTTACCAACATGGTGGAGCAGTATGTGTGCACACGCCTACATGTAGTGAATGACGGGTCTGCCCCCTTCAACTTCTGGGTCTCCAAATTGGGCACATGGCCTGAGCTTGCCCTTTACGCCTTGGAGGTGCTGGCGTGCCCTGCAGCCAGTGTATTATCTGAACGGGTATTTAGCACGGCTGGGGGCGTTATAACAGACAAGCGCAGCCGCCTGTCCAGAGACAATGTGGACAAGCTCACGTTCATTAAAATGAACCAGGCATGGATCCCACGGGACTTTTCCGTACCTTGTGCAGAATAGCAATGGATACCGACCTTACCCACCCATTGTTCCATTTTTGCTCTTTCTCACTCTTTTGGGGTGTACCCTCATTTAAAATTTGTGAAAAGAAGCAGTGTTGGCTACCTCGTCCTCCTCCTCAGGGCCAGATTAATGTAGGGGCTATTGGAGCTGCAGCTCCAGGCCCCTACCTTTTATATAGGCCCCGGGTTGGCCATATTCACTGTTACCGCTCTTCTGTCACTTGTAAACACAGAAGTCTGGCTTCTATGCTCGCTTCCCCAGGCAGCACCCTCAGAACCTCCCCACACAGCGTGAAGGCCGGACAAGGAGGGACAGTTGGCGATGCATGGATGTGTTTATGGGCTTCAGAGACAGCATCCCATGTTGAATTAGGCATGCATGGCTGCACCCTTCCTCCTCTGGGTGCATGGCAAGGCACGGCCCTAAGGCCCTTCAAAATCCTCAGCACCAAGCCCATGATGCTGTTAATCCGGCCCTGGTCCTCCTCCACCGCCGCTTCCACCTACACCGCCCATAGGTGTGCGCAGCCTATTGCATTAAGGTGTGCACCCCAAAGTTGAAATACACATGCATGTGTTTGCCAGCAGGGAGAGTAATGTATCGGGGCCATGTACCTGTAGGCAAGGAGAAATAGAGCAGAGCAGGTCCCAGGGAGATCTTTCCCATCTCCTCACTGGCAATGCTATGTGCCCTAGGTGATTAGGGTGTGCCCAGGCACACCCAGCACACCCTGTGCGCACGCCTATGTCACCGCCACATCCACCACCACCTCAACCTCCCTCCTACTCCATATGGGCCTCGTCCTTCAGAGATGAAGAAGAACATTGTTTTATTTTTCTGTTTTTTTTTGTTGTTTTAAGTTATTTCCCTATCCACATTTGTTTGCAGAGCACTTGCCATGCTCTTAATTACGTTTTGCTGCCATTTGCAGCACTCTAGCCCTTTCCTTTGGTGTTTTAGAGCCATTTTAGTGCCTTAAAGTTCGGGTCCCCATTGACTTCAATGGGGTTCGGTGTCCGGGAAAAGTTCGGTAAAAGTCCGGGACACGGACCCGGACTTTTTTTTAAAGTTCGGCCGAACCCGTCGAACACGGACATCTAGGTGTCCGCTCAACCCTAGTGAGGATCTCTGAATGATCCAATGTTGACCTAAATGACTAATGAGGATAAATAGAATCCACCTGTGTGTAATCAAGTCTCCGTATAAATGCACCTGCACTGTGATAGTCTCAGAGGTCCGTTTAAAGCGCAGAGAGCATCATGAAGAACAAGGAACACACCAGGCAGGTCCGAGATTCTGTTGTGGAGAGGTTTAAAGCCGGAGTTGGATACAAAAATATTTCCCAAGCTTTAAACATCCCAAGGAGCACTGTGCAAGTGATAATATTGAAATGGAAGGAATATCAGACCACTGCAAATCTAATTTTGAAAAGACCTGGCCGTCCCTCTAAAATTTCAGCTCATACAAGGAGAAGACTGATCAGAGATGCAGCCAAGAGGCCTATGATCACTCTCGTATACTGCACAAATCTGGCCTTTATGGAAGAGTGGCAAGAAGAAAGCCATTTCTTAAAGATATCCATAAAAAGTTTTGTTTAAAGTTTGCCACAAGCCACCTGGGAGACACACCAAACATGTGGAAGAAGCTGCTCTGGTCAGATGAAACCAAAATCGAACTTTTTGGCAACAATGCAAAACATTATGTTTGGCGTAAAAGCAACACAGCTCATCACCCTGAACACACCATCCCCACTGTCAAACATGGTGGTGGCAGCATCATGGTTTGGGCCTGCTTTTCTTCAGCAGGGACAGGGAAGATGGTTAAAATTGATGGGAAGATGGATGGAGCCAAATACAGGACCATTCTGGAAGAAAACCTGATGGAGTCTGCAAAAGACCTGAGACTTGGACGGAGATTTGTCTCTCAACAAGACAATGATCCAAAACATAAAGTAAAATCTACAATGGAATGGTTCACAAATAAACATATCCAGGTGTTAGAATGGCCAAAGTCAAAGTCCAGACCTGAATCCAATCGAGAATCTGTGGAAAGAACTGAAAACTGCTGTTCACAAACGCTCTCCATCCAACCTCTCTGAGCTCGAGCTGTTTTGCAAGGAGGAATGGGCAAAAATTTCAGTCTCTCGATGTGCAAAACTGATAGAGACATACCCCAAGCGACTTACAGCTGTAATCGCAGCAAAAGGTGGCGCTACAAAGTATTAACTTAAGGGGGCTGAATAATTTTGCACGCCCATTTTTCAGTTTTTTATTTGTTAACAAAGTTTGAAATATCCAATAAATTTTGTTCCACTTCGTGATTGTGTCCCACTTGTTGTTGATTCTTCACAAAAAATTACAGTTTTATATCTTTATGTTTGAAGACTGAAATGTGGCAAAAGGTTGCAAAGTTCAAGGGGGCCGAATACTTTTGCAAGGCACTGTATATATATATATATATAATGTTTTTTTTTCACTGTTTTAGATTACTTAAGCTATTGTGATGACATTTTGACATTCTGAACTACCATTAGCCACATTTTGTATATGTTAATTTTTCGTGCACACAACTCCTGCTTAGGCGTCACTTGAGGCAAACAGGTAAATTCACAATTGAAATAAATGTGTGAACTGTTTTACCTTGTGTTGTAGTAAAGAAAGTGTTACTTTTTGGGAAAAAAAAAAAAAAGAGTGTTACTAATTCTGCAATCCTGACAAAAAATTATATATTTTTTTTTTATATTACAGTACAAACAATCATAACATTGCCGAACAACACATTGGTAGCTCTGTATCACACCTAGACCTATCAAGTCCTTTATTCCAGTGATCAAAATAAATCTAGAATTAAAGCATATCAAATCTGTGTAATCCAAAGGTGATAAGTAACACATCCAGTGAAACCAAACACCTCCACCATGAAGTATCAAAATACATGTGTTTGTGACTTCCACCTCTTAAACTGACACTCACCAAAACAAAACCCTCTTCATAAAGAAAATCCATTAAGCTCTCTAATGGCAAATAAACATAGAAAGCTAAAAAACTTATAAGATATTCTAACCTTTCCACATTCTAGCCAAAAGAAGTGTTTCTAGATACTGTTTAAATATTAACATAAATACAATTTTCTTTTTTTTTTTAACAAAATGGTAAAAAACTGTCTTTTTTTTTTTTCTTGCGTCCTGTTGGGAAGTTGGAAAGTGAACAGGAAGCAGGAGGGAATTTCTCTAAAGTGAGGGCAAAAAGTCTGGGTTTCAGGTATACGATAAATGGGGCCACACTGCAATTGCCCTGTGCCACCACATGTGGCAGGGACTTTTTCATAGGCATTTGACAGATAATGAAGAGGAGATATGCTGCATTCTTCTTTAACCCCTTAAATTCTGCACTGCCACACCACAAACATGTGCATTACACAAGTGCATTGAGGAGCGATTGCAGCATGGCCCCACTCACTTAACAGGTTGTGTTCAGTGGGCGGTAGTGCCTGCTGAATGTGAGAGGGGGTATAATGCCCAACTCACAAAGCAAAGTATTGTGGCTGCGGCATGTGTACACTCCCAATTGCTGCAGCTAAACTGTGAGTGGTTGGGGGTGATAAAATGTGGCTCAACTGCATGCCCCCCCCCGCCCCCCACACGCCAGAAGTGTAATTAAGCCCTAACAAAGAAAAAAGAGGGGAATTGGAGCGAGAGGACTGCTGTATTATGTTGTCTGTATGATGTCTGTCCCAGGAGCTGTGGAATAACACACATCAAGGATACCAAGGGGGCTGACAGGGATGGAGTAACCACCAACCCACAAGAAAGAGAAAAGGGCCAGCAGACATAGAATTTACATTTTATGGTTGATTTTTCTTTTTTTTTGGTGCTTCTTAGCAAAGTTGCTTGGGCATTAATTGTTTGTTTTTTGTTATGTAAGGTGATGTAGAAATGTCAACTTTGTGCATGAGACCACACGTGGTATACATTGAGCCACACTCTTTGTGTTGCCTGGCAAAAAGGGCTATGTTTATATAGATTTTATTAATTTTCAAGTTATACTTATTACATATTATATTCTGTAATTCAAAATTCAAATTTCAAACAGAATAGAAGAAAAAAGAAAGAGAAAACAGAGACCCCAATATAAAAACATACATTTCTACTACCCTCATGTAACATTTTCCCAGTCTGTGTCCTGGAGCATGTCTTCAGTCTTCAACCAAACCTGTAGCATATTCCCAGACTCATCCCCAGAACATAATTTCTCCTAGTATGTATTCAGTCTCTGACAGTCCTCACTAACATTACACATACTTACCATTATGTATTGTATGCTCTTTGGTGATGACAGATGAGAGCTGAAATGAAGATCCAAGGAGCCGCACATCAGAACAAGACCTGCTATATGTAGACAAGTGGCAGTCTCAACCTGGACCCCGCCAGGCCATGCCTCCAACGTGTTTCACTCCACCTATGGGAGCTTACTCATGGGGATGGCAGGGACTGCAACTGAGGCTCACTATAGGTCAGTTGGCAATGTTTAGCTATTGTTCTGTTTTTTTTTTTTAATTGCTGGGCTCCAAATTGCTACCTAGGGCCCTGCATGTTCTTATAACTGCTCCCAGTACAATGGACAGTTTTTTAAAGCTAAATACATTACTTTTTTTGCTGTATAGGGTATACTTCTTGCAATCCAGTGTTTGCATAGATGTCCATTATGAGTGATGGTATTGATGAAAAGGTCGTAGGTGTGTGCTTGGGGTGTGCCAGATGTGCCTGGGCACACCCTTTTCCGGGGATCAACAGCTCATTGATCTTAATCTACCCATTGATCGTAGGCAAAGTTATGGGTAGACCGCAATCCTTCCTTGCTGACCCATGGAACCTGGAAACTCAGACAGGAGGGCTGGCAGGGGCGTCATTTACTGGAACTGATCTGTATTTTCTTCATGCATCAGCTGAAAGTGGACTTCTCCCCCTCTCCCTCCCGCCAGCATTCAGCTGCCAAATTAGGAAAATATAGGGGAATGGTGCAAGTATACAGGGCTGCTGTTAGACTGTACAGGGCCCTGTGATTTCTATCTGACATGCCCCCCTCCCTCTAGGGTTGCCACCTCATCCCTTTAATCCAGGACACATATTAATTACACGGGTTCTGAGGCTGATATTATACACATAGGACACCAAGTGAGTTTAATTACCACCTTAATCATCCACAGAACCGGTGTAATTAATGTGTGTCCTGGTTTAAAGGGATGAGGTGGCAACCCAACCCCCCTCTGAACATATCAAAACAATATTTTCACTAAAAAATTACTAAACTCATAATTAGTGGACACAAACATAACATTATTTATATAATAAATGCAATTCCTGCTAAATCTAAAAGATACCTGTCAAATTAGGACATGCAGCTGTGTTCAAACAGCCACTGCATCCTCATAGAGTAACAGACACAAAGAAATAGACACATAAACAAATCTTTCATTCACACTGTATGAGCCAGAGAACCCATGTGAATGAACACTTCATTTTTTTAAAATTATTATTTTTTTTAATTTTTAAAAACGACTTTTTCAATTTTTACGTTTTTACATTTTTATTTACTTCGCTGTTTCAGCTTAGTGAAATCCCACTTTTGAGGCAGAGAAAGGAATCAAAGACACAGATTCTTCAATTCTTTTCTCTCTAGCCTCAACTGTGCTGCAGAAGAAGGGACAGGACACTGAGGCTCCTGTTCATTCATATTATGCTTTAGTAATGTATTAACACAGTGAGAGATCAGTACCATTTATTCAGGAAACGAAAGGGACTGGTAAATTACATATTTTCTAGCTCCTTCCCCTGCTTTCCATCCTAAGCATCCCCCCATGTGCCTGCAGGAGCAGGGAGTGTGGGAAGTCGGCAGCACTGCCGGGTAAGGGGGAGCATGCAGCAGGGGGAATTAGATGTGGGCAGGACAAGGAGGGGAGGCTGGTGGAGTGGGGGGCAATTACAGAAAAATGCCCTGTGTTTCTCTCCCTGCAGCAGCTCAAAGCCAGTTTCTCCACCTTTCCCTCTGGCTAGCTTTAATCCTTATTCTTGTAATAACCCCCCCCTCCACGCTGAACTGATCATCCTTCCTGTCCTGCCCACATCTGATTCCCCCTGTGCCTGGGCCCCATTCAGGAGGACCGGTGGTACCCCCTTATTAGCGGTCTTGCCAGTATATGCCGCCCCCTCCTGCCCCTGTTCCTCTTCTTTCTGCTCCCTGGGCCCCCTGTGCACTCCCCTGGTTCCCCCTCCCCGGCAGAGCTTCCAGCTTCCCCCCTCTCTCGCCAGCTGCTGCACTGGATCATTTCAGGATAGAGAGCTGTACTGTAGCGATCACTCACTGTGTTCATTCATAAATGAAGCATAGTAAACTGTTTACTATGCTTCAGTTTGTGAATGAACAGAAAGCTGCTCAGCAAAGAGCATTTCCCAATCATTCACTGTCCAGTTCAACTGAGTCTGCAGAGAAAGTGATCTCTGCCTTCAGCCCCTTTCTCTGTCTCAAAAGTGAGACATTGGTGTCTGTTTAGATCCCTGATATTTCACTAATGTGCCTCGCGGGGCTTCTAAAAAAAAATGTAAAACATTTATGAAAAATATTGTAAAAAATAATCAAAAATAGAATAAATAAAACTGAAGGCTACTGACACCATCCACTGCACTATTGACACTAAACTCTCTCAAACACTCAATGATTATCATTGTTCCTCAATCATTATCAATAAAATGGCACCAGGTTCTGCAGCATTCAGAATTGCCTTGAGAAGAGGGGGGAACCAGAAAAAATAAAAAATAAGTTGTGCATGCACAATAAGTGTTTATTTCATTAAAAATGTTTTAATACATGTTTTAATAAATGTTTCTTTACATTTATTTATAAGAGTGAGTGTATATATATGCATATATGTATACTGTATAACATTTTTCTTTTTTTTTTTTAGTCGATTCCTTTAGACTGCAAATTGAGTTTCACACAAAACCTTTTAGATTTCCTGATTGTTAGAAATGAATTTTCATTAACAAGGTTGAAAATAGCATCCCAAAAAATGGCAAACTGTTATGAGTTTCAGAAAATGTTACAATGGCATTTGTAAAAGGTTGAGCATTACTGATCTATTGCTTGTGCTCGTCTAGTAAGTATAATTATTTACCAGCAGATGGCAGCATTGTATTGAAATATAGCTTCAGCGTCAAACAGAAAACTCGGATGCACTATTCATCCTTTAGTTAGACTACAAGTACATTTGTACAGTACATTAAATAATGCATGCTTTTGAAATCTTTACTGAATGTTTGTATTTACTGAGTGGTGAATTTGACAAAGCTCTTGCAAGATTTGCAACTTAAAAAGAGGCAAATGTTATATAAAGCAGCATTTTTAGTTACAGAATTAGAAAATCCAAATGTTGGAAATTCCTGGTACTATCAAATGTTTTGATAAATGAAAAAAAACATTATATATTAAATAGGTGAATGATTTGTAGGTAAGTGTACGGTGAATCCTTAACAAATCTGTCATTACCGGTTTAACCAGTTCTGGACCAGAAGGATTTACCCCCTTAATGATCAGGCCATTCTTTTCAATTCGGCACTGCATTACCTTAACGTAAAATTGCGCGGTTGTGCGATGCTGTACCCAAATAAATTGATGTCCTTTTTTCTGCACAAATAGAGATTTCTTTTGGTTGTATTTGATCACCTCTGCAATTTTTATTTTTTGCGCTATAAACACAAACAAAACGACATTTCTGAAAAAAAAAACCTATATTTTCTCTTTCTGCTATATAACATTCACAAAATAAAAAAAATAAAATATAAAAAATGTTCATCCTTTAAGGCCAATTCGTATTCTGCTACAGATTTTTGGTAAAAATAAAAAAATTGCAATAAGCAAATGGCTTGGCTTGTGAAATTGCAATTGACTTGGCTTGTGAAATGATCATAGAGACCTGTGATCCTATATAGAAGGATCACAGGCGCTCTGTGATCATTCCAGAGAGAAGAATGGTCAGCTGTGTTTACAACAGCTGACCATCCTTCTCTCTCAGTGGGGAGCGATCGTGGGTGGCTGGCGGCAATCACGGCCACTCGCTCCCCAGCACCACATGCACGACCAACGTAGGGCTACGTCGGTTTGTGCAGGAGAGCCTGCCTGCCTGCTTTGGCGGGCGGTTTTATTGTGGTTAAACATGCCCTTAAAGGGTAACTCCACTTGTGTGGGGAAAAAAATTGCAAATTAAAAAAAACAAACGAAAAAAAAAACAATATAGCATATACAATTGCGACACAAGTCACATTGTAATTGAATGGTATTAAACATTTCCTTTCATTTTTAATCTGCAGCTCTGTATTTTTCTGTGAAATGCAATGCGATATGGCTAACTGGAGGTGTTCATTTCCTGCTTGTGTGATTGGCTTTCTGATTTTCCCAGAAGTCTGCACTAAGATGCAAGTAAGATTTCAGGCATCCCCTGCAACAAAAATGTCTAAAGTGATACAGGTTCAGCAGCTTTCCTTAGTAATGCCCTGCAGGTGCAGCAGCTGATTGATAATTCGGAAACCACCCCCCATTAGACTGACTTTCCCACATGGGCACAGACAAAGACACAGAAATTTCTTCAGAATAACAAAAGGTAGGAATCTGCAACAAAGTTTGTCAAAAACCTTGTAATGTACAGAGAATACCCAGAGGGTAGCGTTTTTTTTCTCAACAAAGTGGAGTTACACTTTAAGTAACAATCAACCAACCTTCTTTGTTTTAACATCTGCTTCTGATTCATTTTTGGTGACAAGTTGGGACTGAATTT
Source organism: Pelophylax lessonae (assembly GCF_965119305.1). Lineage (NCBI taxonomy): Eukaryota > Metazoa > Chordata > Amphibia > Anura > Ranidae > Pelophylax > Pelophylax lessonae. Next base: position 104,208,037 of record NC_138777.1, on the reverse strand, counting down.
TCTATACTACAGTATATATGCTACACAGGATATAGAAAAAGCTAAAGAAATATTTTGTATAGTAACACATTCCAAGCAAGTGATATCATTTATATTAATTTTCCTGGATTGTTTTCTGTTGGCTGAGCCTTTTATTTCATAAAGTTTATGTTTTTAGATGATATAATGGGGTTTTTTAGCTGCACAGCTAATTTATATGTAGCACCACCCCCGTGGGGCCCACTTGGTATTGTTTGTCCTTCTATGCTGCCTCGACCCTGGGAACTTACCAGCCCTTCAGAATCTCTAGGTTCTGACATGCTGTATACCCCTTTTAATGAGACACAGACACAATGCAAACTGAATTCGACAGTTGAAAGCGGTGTGTGTCCTCGCGCTTATGGTATAAATGTAAGTGAATAAATATGTAGATAAAATTAAATTTTTAAATTTAATGTAAATATAGCTGCTGCTGGAAGTTTACTTTCAATTAATTTTTATTGAAATTTATACAATACAACAAAAAAAAGTTGTGCATATACATTGTTCCAAGCAGTGAAATTCAACAACTTCAACAGGTACAAGGAGCAGTAAACTGTAACAATCAAAAGTGCAACATAGAAACATGGGTTCATCATATGGAGATTTCGGTAGCCAACCCACAAGGGCTATATACGCGTCAAGGAAGAGCAGGGCTGGTAAACAAGCGCTGCCATGTTAGCCACAGTTGCCACAAGGAGAGGGATTTTTGGTAGTTCCCTCTATTGGAGGCAAACATTAACTCATATGAGCTGTGAGTGTGCACCATGTCCAGGACATCTTGTATTTTGGGGGGATGTAAACCTTTCCAGTGTCTGGTGATAGTCAACCTAGCTGCCAAGAGTACATGGGTGATGATGTGCCTAGATTCGGGAGGGTACTTCTCTATCGTGAGATTTAGTAAGGCAAGTGCCGGAGAGGGCGCCACGGTAAGGTTAATGATTTCTCCCAATTTGGCAAACACATCTAGCCAGTTGCGGCGTATAAATGTGCAATCCCAAAGGATATGGAATATGTCACCCACATGTCTGCATTGTCTCCAGCAAAGTGGAGAGGAGGATTTGTAGAATGTAGCTAGTTTGGAGGGCGTGAAATGCCAACGGAGGGTAATCTTAACCGTTTGTTCCCAAAGTGCTGAGCACTTGGTGTGTTTGTAGGCATGACGGAGTGCCGTCTGCCACTGGCCCGGTGTGTACGAGTGTTGGATGTCCGCCTCCAATTGGAGGAGAGGGCGAGATTTGGAGAGTGTGGACTTGTCTTGCAGGATCGAGTATATCAGCGAAATGCCCTTTGAGGAGGTGGCAGGAGAGTTTAAGAAGTTCCAAAGGCGTGATGGAAGGCCATAGATTGGAGAGGAAAGAGTAGAAAGAAGGTGCTTAATCCTTAGATATGTAAAGAGTGTTGAGGGGGAGAGGCCGTAGTCTAGCTGCAGGGAAGGAAAAGGTCGCAGGGTGTTGTCTTGAAAAAGATGCTGAAGCGTCAGGATGCCACGTGATGTCCAGTCCGTGAGAGAAATGTCAGGGATCAACAGGGTGATGGTTTCCAATGGAATTGGTAATGGAGTCAGGTTGGAGGAGGAATTTGTGAGGGGCAGGAGTTTACACCAGGTAGCAAGCGAAGCCACCATAGGGGGAGAGAAGGACGACGGAATTTTGGGACCATGAGGGGCACTTAGAAACCAGGTTCATAAGGACAGTTTGGGTATTAGGGTAGATTCAATCTGACCCCAACTAGTGGTTGGTGAGGAGCGAAACCAGTCCTTCAGTTGAGTCATCAGGGTAACTAAGTAGTAGTCTCGGAAGTCAACATAGCCCGTTCCCCCCGCTAGGCGGTGCTTAATCAGGATTGAATGGGCGCAACACGGTTTCTTGCTGCTGGAAGTTTAAGTACAAGTGCCTTTAATATAATGTGTAATCCGTGATTATCCACGCTGCTATATAGTAAATTATTGCATAATACTCAAATTACATATATCCAATAATTATACCAAAAAAATCCTAGTGTATACAGTGCATCAAAAATAAATACATGGATATAAATATTACTGCAAAAATCAAAGTCCTTAAGTGAAACAAAGTGCTGTAGTGCTCCACTTCTTAATATTATATAATATTATATAAATCAAAGTCCTTAAGTGCAAAGTGCAAAACAAAGTGCTGTGGTGCTCCACTTCTTAGGTGAAAGTGATGGTGCTCCCCTCGTGGCTCCCTACTTACCAGGATGCCGACCAATGCTAACCAAGACAGAGCTGAAAGGCATTTTTTCTGCAAAGTGTCCCATTTGTACCTAGTTGAGCAAGCAGTGGCGGCTGGTGCTCAAAAATGCAAAAACAAAAATGTAATAGGTATTGCTTCGCGGCAAAAAACGCGGTAAAAAAATTGCATGACTTTGAGGTCATGGTACAGGCATGGCACAGGTGATGGCATAGGCATGGCAAAGGTGATGGTATAGGCATGGCACAGATGGTACAGGCATGGCACAGGTGATGGAATAGGCATGGCACAGATGGTATAGGCATGGAACAGGCGATGGAATAGGCATGGCACAGGTGATGGTATAGGCATGGCACAGGTGATGGAATAGGCATTGCACAGGTGATGGTACAGGCATTGCGCAGGTGATGGTACAGGCATGGCACAGGTGATGGAATAGGCATGGCACAGATGGTATAGGCATGGCACAGGTGATGGAATAGGCATGGCACAGATGGTACAGGCATGGCACAGGTGATGGTACAGGCATGGCAGAGGTGATGAAATAGGCATTGCACAGGTGATGGTACAGGCATTGCAAAGGTGATGGTATAGGCATGGCACAGGTGATGGAATAGGCATTGCACAGGTGATGGTACAGGCATTGCACAGGTGATGGTACAGGCATGGCACAGATGGTATAGGCATGGCACAGGTGATGGAATAGGCATGGTACAGATGGTACAGGCATGGCACAGGTGATGGTACAGGCATGGCACAGGTGATGGAATAGGCATTGCACAGGTGATGGTACAGGCATTGCACAGGTGATGGTATAGGCATGGCACAGGTGATGGAATAGGCATTGCACAGGTGATGGTATAGGCAGGGCACAGATGGTACAGGCATGGCACAGGTGATGGAATAGGCATGGCACAGATGGTATAGGCATGGCACAGGTGATGGAATAGGCATGGCACAGATGGTATAGGCATGGCACAGATGGTACAGGCATGGCACAGGTGATGGTAAGGTCATGGCACAGGTGATGGAATAGGCATGGCACAGATGGTATAGGCATGGCACAGGTGATGGAATAGGCATGGCACAGATGATGGTATAGGCATGGCACAGGTGGTGGAATAGGCATGGCACAGATGGTATAGGCATGGCACAGATGGTATAGGCATGGCACAGATGGTATAGGCATGGCACAGGTGATGGAATAGGCATGGCACAGATGGTACAGGCATGGCGCAGGTGATGGAATAGGCATGGCACAGATGGTACAGGCATGGCACAGGTGATGGAATAGGCATGGCACAGGTGATGGTATAGGCATGGCACAGGTGATGGTACAGGCATTGCACAGGTGATGGTACAGGCATGGCACAGGTGATGGAATAGGCATGGCACAGATGGTATAGGCATGGCACAGGTGATTGAATAGGCATGGCACAGATGGTACAGGCATGGCACAGGTGATGGTACAGGCATGGCACAGGTGATGGTATAGGCAGGGCACAGATGGTAAAGGCATGGCACAGGTGATGGAATAGGCATGGCACAGATGGTATAGGCATGGCACAGGTGATGGAATAGGCATGGCACAGATGGTACAGGCATGGCACAGGTGGTGGAATAGGCATGGCACAGATGGTACAGGCATGGCGCAGGTGATGGAATAGGCATGGCACAGATGGTATAGGCATGGCACAGGTGATGGAATAGGCATGGCACAGATGGTACAGGCATGGCACAGGTGATGGTACAGGCATGGCACATGTGATGAAATAGGCATTGCACAGGTGATGGTACAGGCATTGCAAAGGTGATGGTATAGGCATGGCACAGGTGATGGAATAGGCATTGCACAGGTGATGGTATAGGCATGGCACAGGTGATGGTACAGGCATTGCACAGGTGATGGTACAGGCATGGCACAGGTGATGGAATAGGCATGGCACAGATGGTATAGGCATGGCACAGGTGATGGAATAGGCATGGCACAGATGGTACAGGCATGGCACAGGTGATGGTACAGGCATGGCACAGGTGATGGTATAGGCAGGGCACAGATGGTAAAGGCATGGCACAGGTGATGGAATAGGCATGGCACAGATGGTATAGGCATGGCACAGGTGATGGAATAGGCATGGCACAGATGGTACAGGCATGGCACAGGTGGTGGAATAGGCATGGCACAGATGGTACAGGCATGGCACAGATGATGGAATAGGCATGACACAGGTGATGGTAAGGTCATGGCACAGGTGGTGGAATAGGCATGGCACAGGTGGTGAAATAGGCATGGCACAGATGGTACAGGCATGGCACAGGTGATGGAATAGGCATGGCACAGGTGATGGAATAGGCATGGCACAGGTGATTGTAAGGTTTATGGCACAGGTGGTGGAATAGGCATGGCACAGATGGTACAGGCATGGCGCAGGTGATGGAATAGGCAGGGCACAGGTGATGGAATAGGCATGGCACAGGTGATGGTAAGGTCATGGCACAGGTGGTGAAATAGGCATGGCACAGGTGGTGGAATAGGCATGGCACAGGTGATGGTACAGGCATTGCACAGGTGATGGTACATGCATGGCACAGGTGATGGAATAGGCATGGCACAGATGGTATAGGCATGGCACAGGTGATGGAATAGGCATGGCACAAATGGTACAGGCATTGCACAGGTGATGGTACAGGCATGGCACAGGTGATGGTATAGGCAGGGCACAGATGGTACAGGCATGGCACAGGTGATGGAATAGGCATGGCACGGAGGGTATAGGCATGGCACAGGTGATGGAATAGGCATGGCACAGATGGTATAGGCATGGCACAGATGGTACAGGCATGGCACAGGTGATGGTAAGGTCATGGCACAGGTGATGGAATAGGCATGGCACAGATGGTATAGGCATGGCACAGGTGATGGAATAGGCATGGCACAGATGATGGTATAGGCATGGCACAGGTGGTGGAATAGACATGGCACAGATGGTATAGGCATGGCACAGGTGGCGGAATAGGCATGGCACAGATGGTACAGGCATGGCACAGGTGATGAAATAGGCATGGCACAGATGGTATAGGCATGGCATAGGTGATGGTATAGGCATGGCACAGATGGTACAGGCATGGCACAGGTGATGGTACAGGCATGGCGCAGGTGATGGAATAGGCATGGCACAGATGGTACAGGCATGGCACAGGTGATGGAATAGGCATGGCACGGGTGATGGTATAGGCATGGCACAGGTGATGGTACAGGCATTGCACAGGTGATGGTACAGGCATGGCACAGGTGATGGAATAGGCATGGCACAGATGGTATAGGCATGGCACAGGTGATGGAATAGGCATGGCACAGATGGTACAGGCATGGCACAGGTGATGGTACAGGCATGGCACAGGTGATGGTATAGGCAGGGCACAGATGGTAAAGGCATGGCACAGGTGATGGAATAGGCATGGCACAGATGGTATAGGCATGGCACAGGTGATGGAATAGGCATGGCACAGATGGTACAGGCATGGCACAGGTGGTGGAATAGGCATGGCACAGATGGTACAGGCATGGCGCAGGTGATGGAATAGGCATGGCACAGATGGTATAGGCATGGCACAGGTGATGGAATAGGCATGGCACAGATGGTACAGGCATGGCACAGGTGATGGTACAGGCATGGCACATGTGATGAAATAGGCATTGCACAGGTGATGGTACAGGCATTGCAAAGGTGATGGTATAGGCATGGCACAGGTGATGGAATAGGCATTGCACAGGTGATGGTATAGGCATGGCACAGGTGATGGTACAGGCATTGCACAGGTGATGGTACAGGCATGGCACAGGTGATTGAATAGGCATGGCACAGATGGTATAGGCATGGCACAGGTGATGGAATAGGCATGGCACAGATGGTACAGGCATGGCACAGGTGATGGTACAGGCATGGCACAGGTGATGGTATAGGCAGGGCACAGATGGTAAAGGCATGGCACAGGTGATGGAATAGGCATGGCACAGATGGTATAGGCATGGCACAGGTGATGGAATAGGCATGGCACAGATGGTACAGGCATGGCACAGGTGGTGGAATAGGCATGGCACAGATGGTACAGGCATGGCACAGATGATGGAATAGGCATGACACAGGTGATGGTAAGGTCATGGCACAGGTGGTGGAATAGGCATGGCACAGGTGGTGAAATAGGCATGGCACAGATGGTACAGGCATGGCACAGGTGATGGAATAGGCATGGCACAGGTGATGGAATAGGCATGGCACAGGTGATTGTAAGGTTTACGGCACAGGTGGTGGAATAGGCATGGCACAGATGGTACAGGCATGGCGCAGGTGATGGAATAGGCAGGGCACAGGTGATGGAATAGGCATGGCACAGGTGATGGTAAGGTCATGGCACAGGTGGTGAAATAGGCATGGCACAGGTGGTGGAATAGGCATGGCACAGGTGATGGTACAGGCATTGCACAGGTGATGGTACATGCATGGCACAGGTGATGGAATAGGCATGGCACAGATGGTATAGGCATGGCACAGGTGATGGAATAGGCATGGCACAAATGGTACAGGCATTGCACAGGTGATGGTACAGGCATGGCACAGGTGATGGTATAGGCAGGGCACAGATGGTACAGGCATGGCACAGGTGATGGAATAGGCATGGCACAGATGGTATAGGCATGGCACAGGTGATGGAATAGGCATGGCACAGATGGTATAGGCATGGCACAGATGGTACAGGCATGGCACAGGTGATGGTAAGGTCATGGCACAGGTGATGGAATAGGCATGGCACAGATGGTATAGGCATGGCACAGGTGATGGAATAGGCATGGCACAGATGATGGTATAGGCATGGCACAGGTGGTGGAATAGACATGGCACAGATGGTATAGGCATGGCACAGGTGGTGGAATAGGCATGGCACAGATGGTACAGGCATGGCACAGGTGATGAAATAGGCATGGCACAGATGGTACAGGCATGGCACAGGTGATGGTAAGGTCATGGCACAGGTGATGGAATAGGCATGGCACAGATGGTATAGGCATGGCACAGGTGATGGAATAGGCATGGCACAGATGATGGCATAGGCATGGCACAGGTGGTGGAATAGGCATGGCACAGATGGTATAGGCATGGCACAGGTGGTGGAATAGGCATGGCACAGATGGTATAGGCATGGCACAGGTGATGGAATAGGCATGGCACAGATGGTACAGGCATGGCACAGGTGATGGAATAGGCATGGCACAGATGGTACAGGCATGGCGCAGGTGGTGAAATAGGCATGGCACAGGCATGGCGCAGGTGGTGGAATAGGCATGGCACAGGCATGGCGCAGGTGGTGGAATAGGCATGGCACAGATGGTACAGGCATGGCACAGGTGATGGTAAGGTCATGGCACAGATGGTGGAATAGGCATGGCACAGATGGTACAGGCATGGCACAGGTGGTGGAATAGGCATGGCACAGGCATGGCACAGGTGATGGAATAGGCATGGCACAGATGGTACAGGCATGGCGCAGGTGGTGGAATAGGCATGGCACAGGCATGGCGCAGGTGGTGGAATAGGCATGGCACAGGCATGGCGCAGGTGGTGGAATAGGCATGGCACAGGCATGGCACAGGTGATGGAATAGGCACTTACCTGGCGACGGCTCGGCTCCCGGCGGCGGCTTCTCCCCTCCTCGCGACGTCCGTCCTCTTCTGCTCGGCTCCTGGTGGCGGCTTCTCCCCTCCTCGCGACTCCTCTTCTGCGACGGGCTGCGGCGGGAAAGTGACCGGGCAGTGACGGTGAATGACTGATGCACGCACCGGCACCGCCCCCAACGAGGTCACTATGGATGTCCTGAATCATGATTGGTCCAGGCTGGAGTCTGGACCAATCATGATCCAAGACATCACAAAAGGGGGTGGTGTAGCGCATTGCTCTGCGCTACAGTTACGCCCCAGAAGGCCGCCAATTGGCGCCTCTGCTGGTGGAAAACCCCACCCCCCATCGGCACCAATGCGGCGGACGCCAAAAGGGGGGTGGTGTAGCGCAGAGCTCTGCGCTACAGTTACGCCCCAGAAGGCCGTCTATCGTTGCCTCTGCAGGTGGAAAACCCCACCCCCATAGGCACCAATGAGACGGGCGCCCCTTGTGGGCAAAAATTTTTTTGTTTTTTTTTTAATCTTTTTTTTTTCTTTTTCTTTTTTTTGGGGGGGGGCGCCCCCTATGGGCCGGCCGCCACTGTGAGCAAGAGGAGTATCCCACTCATTCCCTTCTCCGATACCCATTATCAAATAAACAAAACAAACCAAAGATGCCAGAATGGTCATTGTCTCCAATCTCACACTTGGGTATTCAGTTTAAATGGGCTGAAGGTATCACCGGTAACAATGGCAGACCCATATCAGGTCCATCTGCTACATGTACATAAGTAGAGCTGTGCGGTAATAAATTGGAATTGGCAGAAGCGGACTAAAATGAAGTGAAAGAAGTAGTCTTGATAATGAATTTGACAGTTCAAAGAGTGGCTTTATGAGAGGGCAGGTTGTGATGTGTCTATTGAGAGAGGAGGCAGGATACAACCAGAAAATGCCTTCCAATGGGATAGTGATAGTGGCCTTTTGTAATTCTATCAATGCTGTACTTATCTTCTGGGTACACCAGTCAATGGAATGCAGCATAGTATTTAATAGGGTCTGGAAACCCAATACCTCCCCTTGCTTTGAGAAGAGTGAGGATCACCCTCCTGATTCTAGCCTTCTTTTCTCCCCAAAGATAGTGCAGGAATTGGGTCCTAAAATCTTTCAAAAAGCTCTGTCTTAAGTTGGCAGGAATCAGCATGCCTAGATATTTAATATAAGAAAAAGACCACTTAAAGGTGAATTGTTGTTGCAGACTCTTTAGTTGTTGAGGGAATAACTAAATATTAGGGATTCAGATTTAGAAACATTGATTTTATAGTTAGAAATAGCCTCATATATGAAAAAGTCCCCCTCCCAAAGTTCCAGAGGCCATACAGCCATGGTTATCCAAGGCTATATTTCAGCAACTACTAATCATAAGACTCATCCAAAGATACCTATAGGGATGTCTATAATATACAAGTATTAGCCCAAAAACACATTCAGGCACTAAGGGAGAGCAAAAGAAAAGTACAAAACAGGACTATCACATGTGACCATATATAGGAAAAGATGAGCAGTTGCATGTTTAATAGAGAATAGCGTAAATGTTGTATTCAATTAATCTCCTTCTGAAGTACAATTTTATCTCAATTACCACCACATGGGTCTTTGGGTACCCATTCAAGGGCCAATTGACATCAATGAGATATTAAAATTATGTTTGAGCCCTACATTTCTACTTATCAGTGTGATCATCTTTCTGTTATTCATATAATAACAGTGGTCATTTACCCTTTGCTTTAGTTGTCTGATGGTTTTTCACTCACATGTAGTTCACTCCGCAGGTGCATGTCATGAGATAGACCATACCAGTGGTACCACAATCTAAATAGGTAGTGTGACAGTTTCACATTCCCATATACGGAGGCACTGTGGATATCTCATTGAACCAATAAGTACCATTCTTATGTGAAATTATATCCCTGTTGGGCTGTGAGTAATGGCTGAAACTAAATTTGTTCAAAAAAGGGTGATGCCCATTGTAATTTGTGGAGTGTAGTGTTAAAATATCATCACCAATCAGGAAGTAACAATATTTCTGTACGATACCTCAAACTTAAAAAGAAGTTAAGATCTGTTTTGCTGTAGCACTTTATGATATGCTCTTTTAAATATGGCCTTTCTATATCCTCTTTGAAGCAGTCTGTTTTGAAGTTTTTTGGCTTGCAATCTTACATGAGATGTGAGGGTGCAGTTGCAGCATAGCCTGAAGTACTGGGCATAAAGTATGCTTTTCACTAGACAGGCAAGGTGGAAGCTGGTTGGGTATCATATTGAACTGGTGGCCAGTGTACCATTGGGCTGTATAAAAATTTCCATAACTAAAAATTGAAATTTATTTTAATGAAAATGCATGGTCAATTTTAAGTTAAATGCATCTCCACTTAAGATTTGTATAAATTGATTTAGCTGGGCGGCTGTACCAGTCAAAATCCCAAACACATCATCTATATAGTGGTACCAACTGGCCACATACCCACCACAACATACAAGGCAATCAACATGAGGTTGAGAGTGTTGCCATTGGAGTAAGTGGTGGTGTGTGTCCATTACTTTAAGTTAAAAGAGGAAGTTAATTTGAGTAGTTGAGAAGTGGTTGAGGTGTTAACATTGATTAGAATAATAGGGATAGAGAAGCTAAAAAAGGGGGAGGGGTATGTCTGTATATTAAGAACAGTGTACAGGTAAATATGAGGGATGATATTAATAATGGAGCTATGGACGAGGCAGAATCCCTATGGGTAGAACTTAAAAGGGAAGGCACTATAGGGAGGGTAATATTGGGCGTATGCTATAGGCCCCCCAACCAGAGGGAGAAGGGGGAGGCGGACTTCCTTTTACAGATAGGATTGGCAGCAAGGATGGGAAATGTCATTATAATGGGGGACTTTAATTATCCAGATATAGACTCGGCAGAAGGAACCGCACATTCAGCCAAGGCTCGGCAGTTCCTAAATGTTTTGCAGGACAATTTTATGGGTCAGATGGTGAACGCTCCGACAAGAATCAATGCGGTACTTGACCTACTGATTACCAACAATAAAGACCTGCTCACGAATATAGAAATACGGGGCAACTTAGGAAACAGTGACCATAGGTCAATTAGATTCAGTATTTAACAGGAAACACAAGGGTAATATAAGGACACTGAATTTCAAAAGAGCCAATTTCCCAAAACTGCGCTCTCTGCTAGAAAATATCAAATGGGATAGAACCCTGGGAACAAAGAACATGGAGGAAAAATGGGAGTGCTTCAAGAGCATACTAAACAAAGGGATTGGCCAGTGCATTCCAAAGGGAAATAAATTTAAAAGAGCAAAACTAAACCCTGGGTGGCTAAACTCCAACATAAAAATACATATTAATACTAAAGAAAAGGCCTTCAAAAAATACAAGACGGAGGGGTCATTGGCAGCATTCAAGCATTACAAAGAGTGTAATAAAATATGTAAAGACGAAATTAAGGCTGCTAAAATAGAACACGAGAGACATATAGCGGAAGAGAGTAAAAAGAACCCCGAGAAATTCTTTAAGTATATAAACAGTAAGAAAGCGAGGCCAGAACACATTGGCCCCATAAAAGACGACAAGGGAAATATGGCCACAGAGGACAGAGAATGGGCGGAAGTGTTAAATAATTTCTTCTCTTCAGTCTTCACAAAAGAATCGGGAGGCTACACTAAACCCGCTTGTAAGGCTAAACTAAATAATACACCTCAGGAAGTACCATCATGGCTAACAGAAGATAGACTTAGAACTAAACTAGAGAAACTTAACATAAATAAATCACCGGGACCGGATGGCTTGCACCCGAGGGTTCTTAAAGAGCTCAGCCAGGTGATTGCCAGACCATTATTCCTGATCTTTAAGGATAGTCTACAGACAGGTATGGTGCCAGCTGATTGGAAAAAAGCCAACATGGTACCAATATTTAAAAAAGGGCCGAGATATATCCTGGGTAACTATAGGCTGGTCAGCCTAACATCAGTAGTCTGCAAGATTTTTGAGGGGATGTTAAGGGACCATATACAAGACTTTAGTAATGAAAACGGTATTATTAGTAGTAATCAGCATGGATTCATGAAAAATCGTTCTTGCCAAACCAATCTATTAACCTTCTACGATGAAGTGAGCTGCCACCTAGATAAAGGTAAGCCTGTGGATGTGGTGTATCTGGACTTTGCAAAGGCCTTTGACAACGTTCCCCACAAACGCTTACTGTACAAACTAAGGAATGTAGGTATGGACCATAGGGTGAGTACCTGGATAGACAACTAGCTCCAGGGGAGAGTCCAGAGGGTGGTGATAAATGGGGAGTACTCAGATTGGGTGGGTGTGGAAAGTGGGGTCCCCCAAGGTCCTGTCCTGGGACCAATCTTGTTTAATTTATTCATAAATGATCTAGAGGAGGGGATATCTAGCACAATCTCGGTATTTGCGGATGATACTAAACTAAGCATGCCAATATCTTCTATGCAGGATGTGGAAATCTTACAAGCGGACCTGAACAAAATAATGGGGTGGGCAACTACATTGCAGATGAGGTTTAATGTTGAAAAATGTAAAGTAATGCACTTGGGCGTCAGAAACACGAAAGCAAGCTACTCACTAGGGGGAGAAACCTCTGGGTGAATCTAAGATGGAAAAGGACCTGGGGGTCCTAGTGGACAAAAGGCTTGGTAGTGGCATGCAATGCCAAGCCGCTGCAAGCAAAGCCAACAGAATACTGGCATGTATAAAAAAAGGGATTCACTCCAGAAATAGATTATTCTCCCACTCTACAAGATTCTAGTTCAGCCACATCTGGAGTATGCTGTCCAGTTCTGGGCACCGGTCCTCAGGAAGGATGTGCTGGAACTGGAGAGCCAAGAGAAGGGCAACAAAAATAATTAGGGGAATGGATGGCATCGGCTATGAGGAAAGACTACAAGCATTGAACTTATTCTCTCTGGAGAAGAGACGCTTGAGGGGGGATATGATATCAATGTGCAAATACTGTACTGGTGAGGACCCTAGCATAAGGAACAAACTTTTTAGAGAAAGGGAATACAATAAGACACGTGGCCACTCACTAAAACTAGAAGAAAAACGGTTTAACCTTGTTATATTCTCCATGTTGTGAGAGATACAGGACTCTGGTCTGGAACAACGGATGTTTATTTAGTACTCTCTGTACAGCATTACAGGACAGCTCTGTATATCAATACATCTCTACATGTGTCTAAGATGGCCACTCTGCCCCTTGACCCTTGTCATCACTCCTGGGTGGAGCCAGCCTTAAAGTGACAGTACATGTGAAACCCTTCAGGTATAACACCTTCCATCCATCCCTAAAAAAAAAAAAAAAAAAAAAAAACAACAAAACGAGAACAGGCATAAAACAGTAACTCATAATTGTCCAATACAGTTCTCCAACTCAGGAGATTTACAGTACATGGCTTCTTCCGCGTCCGGATGCGAGAACAACTTCCAGGGATGCTACGGGGAGAACATGGCAGCGGATCACTTTTGGCGGGCCCGTCGAAAATCTCGTAACCACTCTGGAATTCGAAACCGGTCAGGAGGGCGACAGTGTCATTGAGGACGCGCACCCAGGGCCTCGGGGCCGGAGGAAGCAGGACTGGCCGGAATGGACACCTGCGGGGCCAAGAGGGGATCCCCTAGCTCAGAGGGTGAACAGACCTCTGGACCAGGGCTGGAGGGCTCTGTTGGAGCTGAGTTCAAAAGTTCAGAGTCCTCCCAAGCATCAGTCTCAATGCCTCCTGATCCGGTAGGAGCAGATACTTGAGACACTGAAGGTGCAGCCGATGTCAGGGATTCGGGCAGCTGAGAACGAGGTCACAATTGGTCCGCATGCCGTCTGCAAATGGAACCATCTTCCAGGCAGACCCTATACATTTTGGGTCCCAAAGTCTCTGCGACGATAGCAGGAAGCCAACGAGTGTTGGAAGCGCCATAAGATCGGCCCATACCTTTTGCTGGGCTGTAAACCGGGGAATCTCGTCGTGTTCGATCCTCTTGTCTTGGGACTGCCGTACATGCTCCTGGACTGTTTTGAGGGCGGAGCATATCCAAAACAGTCCATGGCTGCCAACCCAAAAGAAGTTCAGCTGGAGTTTTCCCAGTGGTTGCATGTGGTGTGGTTCTGTAAGCAGAAAGGAAGGAGTCCAGCTGCTGGGGTGACAGGGACTGTTGTTTACTTGTAGCCACAGTAGCTTTGAAATAGCGTTTGAAGGTCTGTACAAACCTTTCTGCTTGACCATTTGTAGCCGGGTGGTAAGGTGCGGTCAACTTGTGTTTAGTGTTGAGCGAACACGGACTGTATTATTCGTGTTCGTACCGAATAATTGGATTTTTTGTACCCGAACACGGACACGGACACTTTACTGTATGTTCGGGTAAAAATCCGTGTTCGGTCGTTTTATTTCCGGGTTTTGCATGCTTTGGCGCTCTTTTCATGGCGGGCTTTCAACAGCCAATCAACAATCGTTTAACTGGTGTGCCTTAAGCCATCCCAGCCATGCCTGCAAATGTCTCAGTAGCTGTGATTGGCCGTCTGAAGCATGTGACCAAGTCTTTATAAGTTCGAGGCAGCCGCAGCGGCGTCATTATGCTGCTTAGATTCAGGGACAGAGCACACATCAACGTGCTGGCTGCTGATTAGGGAAAGATAGGCAGGAAAAAACCATTTGTGTCCGGATAGAATTGAGGGACAGGTCGGAGTGTTTAGGCAGGGCGAGTTGTAGGCATTTTAGGGATAGAGTCTGCTGAATTATAGGGTCAGTGTCTTCTACAAACTACAATCGATATTGCTGTGTGGGGGGTGGGGTGAATCTGCACTCAATCCTGATCTACGATCTCTTCTCAATCCTGTTAGGGACAGAGTCTGCTGAATTTTAGGGAAACTGTGTTCTACAAACTACAATCGATATTGCTGTGTGGTGTGGGATTGGAGATAGGCAGGTGTCAGTGATCCACATCCATTTTTCTGTGTGTGAGCTGCAGTGAACACAATCTTTTTGGGCTGCAGTGAACACAATCTTTTTGGGCTGCAGTGAACACAATCTTTTTGGGCTGCAGTGAACACAATCTTTTTGGGCTGCAGTGAACACAATCTTTTTGGGCTGCAGTGAACACAATCTTTTTGGGGTGCAGTGAACAAAATCTTTTTGGGGTGCAGTGAACACAATCCTTTTTGGTGTGCAGTGAACACAATCTTTGTGGGGTGCAGTGAACAAAATCCTTTGTGGGGTGCAGTGAACACAATCTTTTTGGGGTGCAGTGAACAAAATCCTTTTTGGGGTGCAGTGAACAACATCCTTTTTGGGGTGCAGTGAACACAATCTTTTTGGGGTGCAGTGAACAAAATCCTTTGTGGGGTGCAGTGAACACAATCTTTTTGGGGTGGAGTGAACAACATCCTTTTTGGGGTGCAGTGAACAAAATCCTTTTTGGGGTGCAGTGAACAAAATCATTTTTGGGGTGCAGTGAACACAATCTTTTTGGGGTGCAGTGAACACAATCTTTGTGGGGTGCAGTGAACACAATCTTTTTGGGGTGGAGTGAACAACATCCTTTTTGGGGTGCAGTGAACAACATCCTTTTTGGGGTGCAGTGAACACAATCTTTTTGGGGTGCAGTGAACACAATCTTTGTGGGGTACAGTGAACAGAATCTTTGTGGGGTGCAGTGAACACAATCTTTGGGGGGTACAGTGAACACAATCTTTGTGAGGTGCAGTGAACACAATCTTTGTGGGGTGCAGTGAACACAATCATTGTGGGGTGCAGTGAACTCAATCTTTGTGGGGTACAGTGAACACAATCTCATACTTCTGAAGGTTTGAGGGTGCTGCCTGTTCCATACTCCCCCTACTCCTCATCTAGCCTTTTAGGGGTACAAACAATAGTAATTGGGGCCTAGTGTGGTTGTGTACGTGTGATATACATACACTTTTTTGGGATCATATTTTCTATTCCGCTATTTAATCAAAAACCTTTGGGGATCAGTTAAATTGGGGGATAGTCTGTGTTGGTACGTGTGAGAGAGATCCACCTTTCCAAGTTGTTGGGGTTCATCTCATACTTCTGAAGGTTTGAGGGTGCTGCCTGTTCCATACTCCCCCTACTCCTAGCCTTTTAGGGGTACAAACAATAGTAATTGGGGCCTAGTGTGGTTGTGTACGTGTGATATACATACACTTTTTTGGGATCATATTTTCTATTCCGCTATTTAATCAAAAACCTTTGGGGATCAGTTAAATTGGGGGATAGTCTGTGTTGGTACGTGTGAGAGAGATCCACCTTTCCAAGTTGTTGGGGTTCATCTCATACTTCTGAAGGTTTGAGGGTGCTGCCTGTTCCATACTCCCCCTACTCCTAGCCTTTTAGGGGTACAAACAATAGTAATTGGGGCCTAGTGTGGTTGTGTACGTGTGATATACATACACTTTTTTGGGATCATATTTTCTATTCCGCTATTTAATCAAAAACCTTTGGGGATCAGTTAAATTGGGGGATAGTCTGTGTTGGTACGTGTGAGAGAGATCCACCTTTCCAAGTTGTTGGGGTTCATCTCATACTTCTGAAGGTTTGAGGGTGCTGCCTGTTCCATACTCCCCCTACTCCTAGCCTTTTAGGGGTACAAACAATAGTAATTGGGGCCTAGTGTGGTTGTGTACGTGTGATATACATACACTTTTTTGGGATTATATTTTCTATTCCGCTATTTAATCAAAAACCTTTGGGGATCAGTTAAATTGGGGGATAGTCTGTGTTGGTACGTGTGAGAGAGATCCACCTTTCCAAGTTGTTGGGGTTCATCTCATACTTCTGAAGGTTTGAGGGTGCTGCCTGTTCCATACTCCCCCCTACTCCTAGCCTTTTAGGGGTACAAACAATAGTAATTGGGGCCTAGTGTGGTTGTGTACGTGTGATATACATACACTTTTTTGGGATCATATTTTCTATTCCGCTATTTAATCAAAAACCTTTGGGGATCAGTTAAATTGGGGGATAGTCTGTGTTGGTACGTGTGAGAGAGATCCACCTTTCCAAGTTGTTGGGGTTCATCTCATACTTCTGAAGGTTTGAGGGTGCTGCCTGTTCCATACTCCCCCTACTCCTAGCCTTTTAGGGGTACAAACAATAGTAATTGGGGCCTAGTGTGGTTGTGTACGTGTGATATACATACACTTTTTTGGGATCATATTTTCTATTCCGCTATTTAATCAAAAACCTTTGGGGATCAGTTAAATTGGGGGATAGTCTGTGTTGGTACGTGTGAGAGAGATCCACCTTTCCAAGTTGTTGGGGTTCATCTCATACTTCTGAAGGTTTGAGGGTGCTGCCTGTTCCATACTCCCCCTACTCCTAGCCTTTTAGGGGTACAAACAATAGTAATTGGGGCCTAGTGTGGTTGTGTACGTGTGATATACATACACTTTTTTGGGATCATATTTTCTATTCCGCTATTTAATCAAAAACCTTTGGGGATCAGTTAAATTGGGGGATAGTCTGTGTTGGTACGTGTGAGAGAGATCCACCTTTCCAAGTTGTTGGGGTTCCTCTCATACTTCTGAAGGTTTGAGGGTGCTGCCTGTTCCATACTCCCCCTACTCCTAGCCTTTTAGGGGTACAAACAATAGTAATTGGGGCCTAGTGTGGTTGTGTACGTGTGATATACATACACTTTTTTGGGATCATATTTTCTATTCCGCTATTTAATCAAAAACCTTTGGGGATCAGTTAAATTGGGGGATAGTCTGTGTTGGTACGTGTGAGAGAGATCCACCTTTCCAAGTTGTTGGGGTTCATCTCATACTTCTGAAGGTTTGAGGGTGCTGCCTGTTCCATACTCCCCCCTACTCCTAGCCTTTTAGGGGTACAAACAATAGTAATTGGGGCCTAGTGTGGTTGTGTACGTGTGATATACATACACTTTTTTGGGATCATATTTTCTATTCCGCTATTTAATCAAAAACCTTTGGGGATCAGTTAAATTGGGGGATAGTCTGTGTTGGTACGTGTGAGAGAGATCCACCTTTCCAAGTTGTTGGGGTTCATCTCATACTTCTGAAGGTTTGAGGGTGCTGCCTGTTCCATACTCCCCCTACTCCTAGCCTTTTAGGGGTACAAACAATAGTAATTGGGGCCTAGTGTGGTTGTGTACGTGTGATATACATACACTTTTTTGGGATCATATTTTCTATTCCGCTATTTAATCAAAAACCTTTGGGGATCAGTTAAATTGGGGGATAGTCTGTGTTGGTACGTGTGAGAGAGATCCACCTTTCCAAGTTGTTGGGGTTCATCTCATACTTCTGAAGGTTTGAGGGTGCTGCCTGTTCCATACTCCCCCTACTCCTAGCCTTTTAGGGGTACAAACAATAGTAATTGGGGCCTAGTGTGGTTGTGTACGTGTGATATACATACACTTTTTTGGGATCATATTTTCTATTCCGCTATTTAATCAAAAACCTTTGGGGATCAGTTAAATTGGGGGATAGTCTGTGTTGGTACGTGTGAGAGAGATCCACCTTTCCAAGTTGTTGGGGTTCATCTCATACTTCTGAAGGTTTGAGGGTGCTGCCTGTTCCATACTCCCCCTACTCCTAGCCTTTTAGGGGTACAAACAATAGTAATTGGGGCCTAGTGTGGTTGTGTACGTGTGATATACATACACTTTTTTGGGATCATATTTTCTATTCCGCTATTTAATCAAAAACCTTTGGGGATCAGTTAAATTGGGGGATAGTCTGTGTTGGTACGTGTGAGAGAGATCCACCTTTCCAAGTTGTTGGGGTTCATCTCATACTTCTGAAGGTTTGAGGGTGCTGCCTGTTCCATACTCCCCCTACTCCTAGCCTTTTAGGGGTACAAACAATAGTAATTGGGGCCTAGTGTGGTTGTGTACGTGTGATATACATACACTTTTTTGGGATCATATTTTCTATTCCGCTATTTAATCAAAAACCTTTGGGGATCAGTTAAATTGGGGGATAGTCTGTGTTGGTACGTGTGAGAGAGATCCACCTTTCCAAGTTGTTGGGGTTCATCTCATACTTCTGAAGGTTTGAGGGTGCTGCCTGTTCCATACCCCCCCTACTCCTCATCTAGCCTTTTAGGGGTACAAACAATAGTAATTGGGGCCTAGTGTGGTTGTGTACGTGTGATATACATACACTTTTTTTGGATCATATTTTCTATTCCGCTATTTAATCAAAAACCTTTGGGGATCAGTTAAATTGGGGGATAGTCTGTGTCGGTACGTGTGAGAGAGATCCACCTTTCCAAGTTGTTGGGGTTCATCTCATACTTCTGAAGGTTTGAGGGTGCTGCCTGTTCCATACCCCCCCTACTCCTCATCTAGCCTTTTAGGGGTACAAACAATAGTAATTGGGGCCTAGTGTGGTTGTGTACGTGCGAGATACATACACTTTTTTTGATCATATTTCCTATTCCGCTATTCAATAAAAACCTTTGAGGATCAATTGAATTGCGGGATAGTCTGTGTCGGTACGTGTGAGAGAGATCCACCTTTCCAAGTTGTTGGGGTTCATCTCATACTTCTGAAGGTTTGAGGGTGCTGCCTGTTCCATACTCCCCCTACTCCTCATCTAGCCTTTTAGGGGTACAAACAATAGTAATTGGGGCCTAGTGTGGTTGTGTACGTGTGATATACATACACTTTTTTTGGATCATATTTTCTATTCCGCTATTTAATCAAAAACCTTTGGGGATCAGTTAAATTGGGGGATAGTCTGTGTTGGTACGTGTGAGAGAGATCCACCTTTCCAAGTTGTTGGGGTTCATCTCATACTTCTGAAGGTTTGAGGGTGCTGCCTGTTCCATACTCCCCCTACTCCTCATCTAGCCTTTTAGGGGTACAAACAATAGTAATTGGGGCCCAGTGTGGTTGTGTACGTGTGATATACATACACTTTTTTGGGATCATATTTTCTATTCCGCTATTTAATCAAAAACCTTTGGGGATCAGTTAAATTGGGGGATAGTCTGTGTCAGTACGTGTGAGAGAGATCCACCTTTCCAAGTTGTTGGGGTTCATCTCATACTTCTGAAGGTTTGAGGGTGCTGCCTGTTCCATACCCCCCCTACTCCTCATCTAGCCTTTTAGGGGTACAAACAATAGTAATTGGGGCCTAGTGTGGTTGTGTACGTGCGAGATACATACACTTTTTTTGATCATATTTCCTATTCCGCTATTCAATAAAAACCTTTGAGGATCAATTGAATTGCGGGATAGTCTGTGTCGGTACGTGTGAGAGAGATCCACCTTTCCAAGTTGTTGGGGTTCATCTCATACTTCTGAAGGTTTGAGGGTGCTGCCTGTTCCATACTCCCCCTACTCCTCATCTAGCCTTTTAGGGGTACAAACAATAGTAATTGGGGCCCAGTGTGGTTGTGTACGTGTGATATACATACACTTTTTTTGGATCATATTTTCTATTCCGCTATTTAATCAAAAACCTTTGGGGATCAGTTAAATTGGGGGATAGTCTGTGTCGGTACGTGTGAGAGAGATCCACCTTTCCAAGTTGTTGGGGTTCATCTCATACTTCTGAAGGTTTGAGGGTGCTGCCTGTTCCATACCCCCCCTACTCCTCATCTAGCCTTTTAGGGGTACAAACAACAGTAATTGGGGCCTAGTGTGGTTGTGTACGTGCGAGATACATACACTTTTTTTGATCATATTTCCTATTCCGCTATTCAATAAAAACCTTTGAGGATCAATTGAATTGCGGGATAGTCTGTGTCGGTACGTGTGAGAGAGATCCACCTTTCCAAGTTGTTGGGGTTCATCTCATACTTCTGAAGGTTTGAGGGTGCTGCCTGTTCCATACTCCCCCTACTCCTCATCTAGCCTTTTAGGGGTACAAACAATAGTAATTGGGGCCTAGTGTGGTTGTGTACGTGTGATATACATACACTTTTTTTGGATCATATTTTCTATTCCGCTATTTAATCAAAAACCTTTGGGGATCAGTTAAATTGGGGGATAGTCTGTGTTGGTACGTGTGAGAGAGATCCACCTTTCCAAGTTGTTGGGGTTCATCTCATACTTCTGAAGGTTTGAGGGTGCTGCCTGTTCCATACTCCCCCTACTCCTCATCTAGCCTTTTAGGGGTACAAACAATAGTAATCTGGGCCCAGTGTGGTTGTGTACGTGTGATATACATACACTTTTTTGGGATCATATTTTCTATTCCGCTATTTAATCAAAAACCTTTGGGGATCAGTTAAATTGGGGGATAGTCTGTGTCGGTACGTGTGAGAGAGATCCACCTTTCCAAGTTGTTGGGGTTCATCTCATACTTCTGAAGGTTTGAGGGTGCTGCCTGTTCCATACCCCCCCTACTCCTCATCTAGCCTTTTAGGGGTACAAACAATAGTAATTGGGGCCTAGTGTGGTAGTGTACGTGCGAGATACATACACTTTTTTTGATCATATTTCCTATTCCGCTATTCAATAAAAACCTTTGGGGATCAATTGAATTGCGGGATAGTCTGTGTCGGTACGTGTGAGAGAGATCCACCTTTCCAAGTTGTTGGGGTTCATCTCATACTTCTGAAGGTTTGAGGGTGCTGCCTGTTCCATACTCCCCCTACTCCTCATCTAGCCTTTTAGGGGTACAAACAATAGTAATTGGGGCCTAGTGTGGTTGTGTACGTGTGATATACATACACTTTTTTTGGATCATATTTTCTATTCCGCTATTTAATCAAAAACCTTTGGGGATCAGTTAAATTGGGGGATAGTCTGTGTTGGTACGTGTGAGAGAGATCCACCTTTCCAAGTTGTTGGGGTTCATCTCATACTTCTGAAGGTTTGAGGGTGCTGCCTGTTCCATACTCCCCCTACTCCTCATCTAGCCTTTTAGGGGTACAAACAATAGTAATTGGGGCCCAGTGTGGTTGTGTACGTGTGATATACATACACTTTTTTGGGATCATATTTTCTATTCCGCTATTTAATCAAAAACCTTTGGGGATCAGTTAAATTGGGGGATAGTCTGTGTCGGTACGTGTGAGAGAGATCCACCTTTCCAAGTTGTTGGGGTTCATCTCATACTTCTGAAGGTTTGAGGGTGCTGCCTGTTCCATACCCCCCCTACTCCTCATCTAGCCTTTTAGGGGTACAAACAATAGTAATTGGGGCCTAGTGTGGTTGTGTACGTGTGATATACATACACTTTTTTTGGATCATATTTTCTATTCCGCTATTTAATCAAAAACCTTTGGGGATCAGTTAAATTGGGGGATAGTCTGTGTCGGTACGTGTGAGAGAGATCCACCTTTCCAAGTTGTTGGGGTTCATCTCATACTTCTGAAGGTTTGAGGGTGCTGCCTGTTCCATACCCCCCCTACTCCTCATCTAGCCTTTTAGGGGTACAAACAATAGTAATTGGGGCCTAGTGTGGTTGTGTACGTGCGAGATACATACACTTTTTTTGATCATATTTCCTATTCCGCTATTCAATAAAAACCTTTGAGGATCAATTGAATTGCGGGATAGTCTGTGTCGGTACGTGTGAGAGAGATCCACCTTTCCAAGTTGTTGGGGTTCATCTCATACTTCTGAAGGTTTGAGGGTGCTGCCTGTTCCATACTCCCCCTACTCCTCATCTAGCCTTTTAGGGGTACAAACAATAGTAATTGGGGCCCAGTGTGGTTGTGTACGTGTGATATACATACACTTTTTTTGGATCATATTTTCTATTCCGCTATTTAATTTAACTGGGCCTCCATGCGAGACCTGTGTGCCTTGTTGCGCTGTTTTGAGTACTCCACCAACATGGCCAGTGGCAATGACGCCGTTCTCAGCTTAACTATCCCACTTCTATGCCTCCTTGAAAAAACAATTCGGGCGATGATGGAAGAGGATGTGGCACAGGATGAGGAGGAGGAGGAGGATGAAGAGGTAACATTTCCAAGGCTTTCAGGGCAGTCATTCGCAAGGGGCTCCGAGGGTGGGTTCCTGCACACGCAAACGCCAGGGACGCAATTGTCCAGCAGGGGCACAGTTCTGGAGGATGAGGAGGATGAGGAGGAGGAGGAGCTGGAGGAGGAGATGGAACCATGTTCACAGCAGGGTGGCACCCAGGCCAGCTCATGGCCATCACTGGTGCGTGGCTGGGGGGATACAGAGGACACGGACGATACACCTCCCACAGAGGACAGCCTTTCGTTGCCTCTGGGCAGCCTGGCACACATGAGCGATTACATGCTGCAGTGTCTCCACAACGACCGCCGAGTTGCCCACATTCTAACTTGTGCTGATTACTGGGTGGCCACGCTGCTGGATCCCCGTTACAAGGACAACGTACCGTCCTTAATTCACTCACTGGAGCGCGATCGCAAGATGCGCGAGTACAAGCGCACGCTGGTAGACGCCATGCTGCTGGCATTCCCATCTGACAGCGGGGCCACAGTGGAAGCACAAGGCAGAGGAGGAGGAGGAGGAGGTCGCCAACGCAACCAGGGCACCGCCAGCACCTCAGAAGGCAGGGTTAGCATGGCCGAAATGTGGAAAAGCTTTGTCAGCACGCCACAACAAACAGCAGCACCAGCAGCTCAGATGGAACGTCTTAGCAGGAGGCAGCATTTTACCAACATGGTGGAGCAGTATGTGTGCACACGCCTACATGTAGTGAATGACGGGTCTGCCCCCTTCAACTTCTGGGTCTCCAAATTGGGCACATGGCTTGAGCTTGCCCTTTACGCCTTGGAGGTGCTGGCGTGCCCTGCAGCCAGTGTATTATCTGAACGGGTATTTAGCACGGCTGGGGGCGTTATAACAGACAAGCGCAGCCGCCTGTCCAGAGACAATGTGGACAAGCTCACGTTCATTAAAATGAACCAGGCATGGATCCCACGGGACTTTTCCGTACCTTATGCAGAATAGCAATGGATACCGACCTTACCCACCCATTGTTCCATTTTTGCTCTTTCTCACTCTTTTGGGGTGTACCCTCATTTAAAATTTTTGAAAAGAAGCAGTGTTGGCTACCTCGTCCTCCTCCTCAGGGCCAGATTAATGTAGGGGCTATTGGAGCTGCAGCTCCAGGCCCCTACCTTTTATATAGGCCCCGGGTTGGCCATATTCACTGTTACCGCTCTTCTGTCACTTGTAAACACAGAAGTCTGGCTTCTATGCTCGCTTCCCCAGGCAGCACCCTCAGAACCTCCCCACACAGCGTGAAGGCCGGACAAGGAGGGACAGTTGGCGATGCATGGATGTGTTTATGGGCTTCAGAGACAGCATCCCATGTTGAATTAGGCATGCATGGCTGCACCCTTCCTCCTCTGGGTGCATGGCAAGGCACGGCCCTTAAGGCCCTTCAAAATCCTCAGCACCAAGCCCATGATGCTGTTAATCCGGCCCTGGTCCTCCTCCACCGCCGCTTCCACCTACACCGCCCATAGGTGTGCGCAGCCTATTGCATTAAGGTGTGCACCCCAAAGTTGAAATACACATGCATGTGTTTGCCAGCAGGGAGAGTAATGTATCGGGGCCATGTACCTGTAGGCAAGGAGAAATAGAGCAGAGCAGGTCCCAGGGAGATCTTTCCCATCTCCTCACTGGCAATGCTATGTGCCCTAGGTGATTAGGGTGTGCCCAGGCACACCCAGCACACCCTGTGCGCACGCCTATGTCACCGCCACATCCACCACCACCTCAACCTCCCTCCTACTCCATATGGGCCTCGTCCTTCAGAGATGAAGAAGAACATTGTTTTATTTTTCTGTTTTTTTTTTGTTGTTTTAAGTTATTTCCCTATCCACATTTGTTTGCAGAGCACTTGCCATGCTCTTAATTACGTTTTGCTGCCATTTGCAGCACTCTAGCCCTTTCCTTTGGTGTTTTAGAGCCATTTTAGTGCCTTAAAGTTCGGGTCCCCATTGACTTCAATGGGGTTCGGTGTCCGGGAAAAGTTCGGTAAAAGTCCGGGACACGGACCCGGACTTTTTTTTAAAGTTCGGCCGAACCCGTCGAACACGGACATCTAGGTGTTCGCTCAACCCTACTTGTGTTTGATGTTGTGGGTAGTCAGGAAACTCTGAAACTCCTGGCTTGTGAATTGTGCACCGTTGTCTGTGACAATTTCTCTGGGGTATCCAAACGTAGCAGCGAGATGTAACAGTATGGAAATCGTCGCCTTAGTCGTCAGCTGGGTAACAGAAATGACCTCAGGCCACTTTGAATGGGCATCAATAATGATCAAAAAGGTGTGTCCTCTGATCGGGCCTGCAAAGTCCAAGTGTAGGCGAAACCAGGGAACCGTGGGCCAAGTCCAGGGCTGGACGCACCCTCGAGGAGGGTCTCTTGCAGTTTGTGCACATCCAGCACACGCATTCACATATGTCGTGATATCGGAGTCGACCACCACACATAGCCTCGAGCCTTGTGTTTCATACGTGTGCCCCCGGGATGACCAGTATGTAGCAAGTCCAGAATGTGTCTCCGGAGGGTCTGTGGAACGATCACTCGGTCTCCCCATAAAACACAGTTGCCAGCCACAGTTAATTCCAGACTCCTACGGAAGTAAGGTTCATAATCCTGTGTGACAGTTGCAGGCCAACCGTACCGTACCCAGGAGAGTATTGTCTTAAGGAAGGTATCCTTGGCTGTATGGGCTGCTACTTCCCCGGAAGACAGAAAGGACAGGCTGGTGTAACGTCAACTCTTAACAGATGGAGAAGAGTCTGTTAATGTCCTTGTCAGACGAGACATGGCGTTTGCGTTAGCATTGGCATCATGGCTGCGATACTGGATTTTGTAGCTATATGCTCCCAAGAATAGGGCATAGCGTTAAAGATGGGCCGCAGTCGTCTAGGAGATGCCTTTGTCAGGGTTAAAGTTCTGAAGGTGTGGTTTATGATCAGTCAGTATGGTGAATTCCCTACCATACAGGTAAAGATGAAACTTCTTAATTGCCCATATGAGCGCCAGAGCCTCTTTGTCAATGTGAGAGTAATTGCTTTCTGCTTTTGTCAAGGACCTGGAGGTGAATGCCACAGGTTTCTCTGACCCATCTGGTAAAACGTGAGATAGTACAGCCCCTAGACCATAGGGTGAGGCATCACAAGCCAAGGTGAGATGCCTTTGGAGGTCATAGTGCACGAGCATGCGTGACGCCAACAGCTTTCGCTTAGAAACTTAAAAAGCACGTTGGCATGCAGCTGACCAGTTCCATCTGGAGTGTTTATCCAAAAGCTTGTTTAATGGAAACAAAGTGTGTGCTAGATCCGGCAGGAATTTGTGGTAATAGTTCAGCAAGCCCAGGTATGATCGCAGCTGTTGGACGTTGGTTGGGGCTGGAGCTTTTACTAAAGCATCAACTTTGGCTTCCATGGTGTGTATACCCTCTGCATCCACAAGGTGGCCACAAAACTCCAATTTAGGTACCATGAATTGGCATTTCGCTAAGTTCACTTTTAGACCCTGCTCTTGGAGTCTGGCCAACACAAGTTCCACGTTACGCTTGTGTTCCTGGTCCGTCAGGCCCGTGATGAGCATGTCATCTAACAGGCACTGTGTGAAAGGAATGTCCGCCAAAATCTCATCCATTTTGCGTTGCCAAATGGCTGGGGCGGAGGCTACCCCAAACACCATCCGATTGTATTCATACAGTCCCTTGTGAGTGTTGATGGTTAGAAACTTGCGGGAAGAAGGGTGGATCTCAACGTGTAAATAAGGTTGCCTGAGATCAAGCTTGGTGAACTTTTGACCTCCTACAAGAGAAGCAAAAATGTCATCTACTCTGGGTAGGGGATACTGGTCTTTCTCCAGTTGAGAATTTAGTGCCATGCGGAAATCGCCACAAATGCGTAAGTCCCCATTCGCTTTCTTTACTGGTACAACTGGTGATGCCCACTCGCTGTGCTCTACCTTTGAGATGACACCTTGTTCCTCCAGCCGGCTTAGTTCAGCTTCCACACCTGCTCGGAGTGCGAAAGGTACCGTCCGAGCTTTGAAGAACCTAGGTTGGGCATTGGGTTTCAGCCTGAGTCTCACACAGTCATGCTTTATTTTTCCAAATGGTTATCAAAGACTTGTGGAAATCACTGTTTCAGGGATTCCACCCATCCCTCTTCATCCCCTAATGGGATGGTCACGGTGTTGCAGGGGTTAATGGCGATGTCTGGCATGCCAAAGTAAGCAATCCAGTCTCTCCCAAAGAGAGGGGGTCCCCCATGTTCTAGGATATACAATGGCATTCTCTTTGTCTGAACCTTGTAGGATACCTGTACTTTCACGTACCCCAGTGGGTGGAGTATCTGCTTTGAGTATGTCTGCAGTTTGATTGGTGTTGGACGGACAGTTGTTTGGATCAGAAATTTTCTCCATTGTTTCTGGGTGATAACTGAAACTGCTGCTCCTGTGTCTACATCCATCTTGAGTTTCTTTCCTTCCACGGTTACCTCTACAGTCATTGCAGAGGGTGCTGAATGCATATGATGTATGTCTAATCTGTGGAGCACTTCCTCATCCTCTGATTCAGATGACGATGTATATCTTCCCACCATATATACTTTTGTCCTGGTGTTCAGAGGTTGTTTATTTCGCACCTTCTTACTACGGCAGACTCGTTTCAGATGGCCTGCCTTACCACAATTATGACAGAGCTGATCCTTAAACCGGCAGACTTTGTGATCATGGTCTGTATTCCCACAACGGTAGCAAGCTGACGTCCGGGTTGGTGAGGTTCTATATTTACAGTTAGCTGCATTTGGCTTGACTGCTGTTCTGAAAACTCCTCTTTAACCTTTTCCCTTCTTCTCTGGGGGTTCAATGCCTCTGTATCTTTCACAGCCATTTCCATCACTGAAGCTATCTCAATTGCCTTTGTAAGGGTAAGATCTTTCTCTGTTAACAGTCTCTTTTTGCTAGACTCACTATTTAGTCCCATGACAAACTTATCCCTCAGTGCAGTTGGTAAATACTCCCCAAAAGAACAGGTTGAGGCTAGTCTGCGAAGGGCGAGCACATAAGCCTTAATATCTTCACCTGGCTGCTGCTGCCACTGATAAAACCGGAATCTTTCTGCAATCTCTAGTGGTTTAGGCTGGAAGTGATTCCCTAACAGTGTCAGGAGCTCTGCCAAAGCCTTAGTTGCTGGTTTTTCAGGGAAAAGGAGATCCCTAAGAGTGTCATATGTCCTAGCACCAACCAGTGTCAGAAAAACTGCTACTTGCCTGTCACCTGGGATGGCATTTGCAGCAAAATATTGTTCTAGTCTCTCAATCCAGGAGCTCCACGATGTCTGTTCTCCATCAAATTCACGTAATGTCCCGATCAATGACATTTTCCTGCTGGGCTCTGTGGGTGTTTGTATTCAGCTGACAATCCAGAGTTTTTTTTTTTCCTTTCTCACACGGATAGTAAACTTGTAAATCCCATCCTCGTCGCCACTGTTATATTCTCCGTGTTGTGAGAGACACAGGACTCTGGTCTGGAACAACGGATGTTTATTTAGTACTCTCTGTACAGCATTACAGGACAGCTCTGTATATCAATACATCTCTACATGTGTCTAAGATGGCACTCTGCCCCTTGACCCTTGTCATCACTCCTGGGTGGAGCCAGCCTTAAAGTGACAGTACATGTGAAACCCTTCAGGTATAACAAACCTTAAAATACGTAAGGGGTTCTTCACTGTCAGAGCAGTAAGGATGTGGAATATCGCTGTGGCCATTAAAGTTCTGCAACTGACCTTGTTTTGTCTGTTTCCTTTGCAGATTTTGGCCAAGTTCCCCATTGCTGCTGCTGCTAACACTCAGCCAGACTACCTGATCACCTGTTCCTCCCATGGCACCCCAAAGTGGTGGAAGTAGGGGGGGAGGGGAAGTGGGGAGGGAGAGGAGTCAGGGCAGCCACTGGGGCTAGGATGGCCAGGGAAGCCCAGGTGGGCATGTTGTCTGGCTCTGGTGTGAGGGAGGCTCCAGTTGTTGCCAGAAAAGTGCTAGATTCTTCCAGACAGGCAGAAGCTGGGGGAGGTGGTTCTCCATCACCTGGGCATGCTGTTGCTTCTTCCAGCCCTGAAACTTGATGGGTACTTCTGGGAGAGGCAGCATCTCCACTCGCCTATGGCTTCTCAATTTCTCCCTCCCAGAGAACCAGGTCCTGGTCCACCAGTAAAAACAAAAAGGGAAGAGGACGCAAAGGAATGTGACCTCAGAAGGTTGCTTAGGAGAAATAGGATGCTCAAGTCTGATAGTTTAAAGATAAAAAAGCTTTATTGAAAAAAGTAATACACAATATCATCTGGTACAAAATCCACCTGGATTGGTGGGTAATGATACCACTGAGGAAACGAACAAGTAAACAGTGAGAATAAAAGAAGTGCTCACTCGGCCTGCCTCAATAAAAGTAAACAACCCCAAGCGCTTTAGGACAACCCAACTGCCAATCCCCGTGCTGCTACTTAAAATATAAATATATAAAAACGGTCACAAAGCAATATGTAAAAACATACAAATGTGACCAGTAACGCAAAAAGTAGTAATGACCTCACACTACCACAAGGATAAATAGTCCTTCTATTCAACAGTAACACATGAGATCACTTAGGTAGACAAACAGCTATAAAAGGTCCATCATAACAACAGAATGTCAATAGAAATTGTGTACCCCAGCTGTATGAAAGCTTGGAAGTGGTTTGCCAACATCCCTGTGAACTGAATAGACAGAATGGGGGGTCCCCCTAGGGTGTGGGACTTTAGCGGCAAACACACTTCCACAAATAAGTAAAAATTAAATCATTTTATTAGCAAAATAGTTAAAATAGATCTGACATAGATCTAGGGTGTCACATTAAATGTTTGTACAGAGAATATATATAGGTTAAATTTTCAACAAGATAGAAAAATTACTGATGCATATACTCAATGGTATATGGTGACTTCTTGAAGGAAATCCTCCCACCCGACGCGTTTCAGGCACGCAGGCCTTTCTTCAGGGGTCTGAAAGTGGGGAGATTTGTGATCTCCTACATGATATAGTAAACAGTATTTATGTTAGTTGCATAAAAATATACGTAGATTACATTGCAGGTAAATTTCAAACAGAAGTTAGATATTGCATGTGTAGATAGAACTTGAATACTCAAAGATGCATACCTGTGGGCTACTAAATGTGTGACAAGAGAGTCACAGCTGATAAAAGAAAGAGAAAAAGGATTCCGCTGTGCTGAATGCCGGTATAGGTGCCACTGGGTCCCTGAGGGAATGGGTCCTCTCGGATGTGGCTCCAACGAGGATGCCTGAGGTAAAGCCGCACTGACGTCTGTGTAAGCATGTGTGCAAGAAAATAGATATGTACAGTGTGTTGTATACTAAAAAGAGTAAGTAAATGATCTGGTAATAACTTGAATAGGAGAGTAGGGAAGGGATTACCTTATAGAGGTGTCTCAACACAAATGATTGGGGGGGGGGGGGTGTCTGTTACGCTGAAGTTCCAATAAATGGTGACACGAATAAGCTGATTCCTCTGAAAGATATATATTCAGGTTGGATATTATGACTGCATCTAATATATAAAAATTATATAAAAAAATACAGTATATATGTCAAAAAGTTAGCATGGAGTCTATATTTGCTCATACCTTGATCTGTTGGTGTATGTGTTCAGAAGGATTTTCTAGGAGGAGTATTGAGGAGTATATTGTTATTTCCCGATCAGTGGAGAAAAGGTGATCCCTAGGTGGATACTGCAATGGGAACACATCAGGTTAGATAGTGGGGTATATTAAGTATTATTAGTGTGTGCAAGATGCTGATTTGAGTATACCTAGATGGAGGACTTCATCCATGTTTAGTTTCCTCATCTTAGTTGCTGAGATGTACATCTGAAGATCAGAGACATAGCATTGTAAGGTAAGTTAATAAGGGTGCTGGAATGAGGATAAGGATCGTGGTAAAAATGAGGATTGTAGATTACCTGGTGTTGTTAGGTATTGAGTATGGTTGTTAAAGATGTTTGTGCCTTTTGCAGTAAGGTCCCTAAAATGACATATTTTGGGTTAAATAAAGCAGGGTTGCTGTTTGTATGGCTGAGTAAGAAGGGTCCCGGTGGTCTGGATGGTTACCTCAAATTGATTCGCTTGGTCTTGTGGTAACAGCGGCGGATGCTGTAACTGGCATCGGCCGCTGTTTAAATGTGGAGGTAGAGACGCCGGAGCATGCGCAGTGTGAGCCGCACGCACGCTCCGGCGCCAAAACTGTGGCCAATGGCATCCCCCGCCGGTGGAGCACAGACCACGCCCCCGGATGCGGAAGAGCGATCTGCGCTCCAACGTCGCCGACGCAGTGATTGGTCCCACCGATGCGGGCTGGGCTGGAGTGATCGGACCACATACACAGGAGGAGCCAAAGCCCGGGGGAGGGCGCGTACACATCGGTATGCCTGATGCATGAAAATGGGAGCAGAGTGAGGAGGGGAGAAAGAAAGAAGAACATCAGAAATTGAGTTAGTACAGTGATTTCTATGGTTGTTGGGGAGTCTATTGCCATTATTCAATCTAAGTGCATTAATCCATGTGGAATAAAACAGTAGTTGAGAACTTGGTAGGGTATTGTAACGCTCCTGCGTTTTTGTTATAGGCTGGATTTACAGCTGCAAAATCTCCACTCAGTAGTCATGTAGAGATGTGTTGAATACCAGATCCAACTCTCCAGGACTCATCACCGTGGGCCTGTCAGCTTCAACATACAGATATATACACACTCAATGAGATGTTCCTGGAGTGATAGGATGTATATGATAGTATGAAGGTGATGTGCTGAAGGGACAGGTGTGAACAGTGACAAGGATGGTAAGCACTTGATAGGTTTGTACAGGAGAGTTCAAGATGGTATTTAGGAATGCAGATAGGTTAGTATCGAGTATGCTAACAGGTGGTGAGGACAGCAGATGATAAATACAGGATAGACTAACCCAGTGCAAGGATAGATAGTAGTAGACAGGAGAGCTAGCAATCTATGCAGCAGTGCAGATGATAGATGGTAGTAGACAGGAGAGCTAGCAATCTATGCAGCAGTGCAGATGATAGATGGTAGTAGTCTCAAGAGCTAGCAATCTATGTAACAGTGCAGATGATAGGATAGTATGGATAGGTAGTAACAGTCCTTAATGCAATAGTAGTAGTGTAAGTTATGGAGGTTTCCCCTGCGGGGTACTTATCACTATTGTATAGTAGTAGAAGGGTCCGGTGATGAGGAAGTGATCCAGTAGCGAGATACAGGGATCAGTAGCGAGGTTCGGGTCTGAGGAAGTGATCCTGGTAGCGAGATACAGGGATCTGTAGCGAGGTTCCACAGCGAGACACGCTTGTAAGCATAGATGCAAGGCAGGTTGAACGAACATGTGACTGAGAACGCCGGCGGTTGAAATAGCCGCTCTGCGGCGCTCAGTGATGACAGCATCGGTCTTAAAGGTGTATGCGCACCTACCAGAAGAGAATGGTGGGACGCATACACGGAATGGAAAGTGGAATAAGGGTACCAGAGGTACCAGAACATTACAGTACCCCCCCCTTAAGGCCGGCTTCGGAAGGCCTCTAGAACTGGTTTTTCCGGGTATTTCGAGTGAAAATTGCGAATCTGTCTAGGGGCATGTATATCAGAGGTATCCAGCCAGGTGTCGTCTTGGGGCCCATAGTTCTTCCATCGTACTAGATATTGGAGTCTTCTTCTGTGGATACGAGAATCCAGAATCTCCTTTATCTCATATTCTTCTCCGCCTTCAACTTGTGCAGGAGGTGGAGGTTGGATGGTAGGCCTTATTCCTTGGTTAGGAACATGTGGCTTCAATAGCGACACATGGAAGATGGGATGGATCTTGAGATCTGCCGGTAAGGTGAGCTGTACTGCAGCTTTTCCAATTAGTTTCCTGATTGGGAAGGGTCCCAAGAATAAAGGCCCAAGCTTTTTGCTAGGGATCTTTAATCTTAAATTTTTTGTTGATAGCCAAACGAGGTCCCCAATAGCATACTGAGGAGAAGGTCTTCTACGAAGGTCGTAGTACCTTTTTTGTTGACTATGAGCGTGTGATATGGTAGTATTGAGTAAACACAAAGAGTCTTTTATTTGGGTAAGGTAATCCGAGGCTACTGGGTTACTCGATGGCAGGATGCGTGGTGGAAGAAGAGTGGGATGAAACCCATAGTTCAAGTAGAACGGACTTTGCTTCGTAGTACTGTGGGTTGCGTTGTTGTAAGCAAATTCCGCTAGAGGAAGGAGATCCACCCAATCATCCTGCAGGTATGATGTGCAGCAGCGTAGATATTGCTCAATGCACTGGTTGACTCTTTCAGTCTGTCCGTTGGTCTGAGGATGGTAGGGAGAAGTGAGCTTTCGCTCAATGCGTAAAATTTGACAAAGTGCTTGCAAAAATTTAGAGATAAATTGTGAACCACGGTCGGACAAAAGAGTCTT
Organism: Pelophylax lessonae; assembly: GCF_965119305.1. NCBI lineage: Eukaryota > Metazoa > Chordata > Amphibia > Anura > Ranidae > Pelophylax > Pelophylax lessonae. The sequence continues at coordinate 104,174,651 of NC_138777.1, read as the reverse complement.
TGGAATTCCATGCAACTTGAACACATGTTTCATCAGTAATTCCGCTGTTTGTTTGGATGAAGGTAGTCTACGGATAGCGATGAAATGTGCCATCTTTGTCAAGTGGTCCACTGACACTAGGATGGTATTAAATCCTTTGGAAGGTGGTAGTTCTACTATGAAATCTAAGGACACAACTTCCCATGGAACCTGGGGTATTGGTAGACTACAAAGTAGTCCAGATGGTTTTGTAGTGTCAATTTTGGACCTTGCACAGATGTCACATGAAGAAACAAATTTTTGTACAGACGTCTTCATATCAGGCCACCAAAACTGCCTGGTGAGCAAATTAAAGGTTTTCGTCATACCCATATGTCCTGCCATGGGTACATCATGCGATAACTCCAAGATCTTGGTGCGCATAGTAGGGGGTATGTAAAGTTTGTCATTGTAATAGAGGAAGCCTTCTGCATCAGTACTTAGTTGTGGTGGAGGTGAATCCATTCCTATACTGTGCAAAATCTCTTCCTTCAAGGATCGGACAACACCAATAATGCGTTCATAGGGTATTATGGGAATGGAAGGGATTTCGGCGCAGTTATCTTCGGTTAGTCGTGATAGCGCATCCGCTTTTTTATTTTTGTCTGCAGGCGTATAGGTCACTAAGAAATTAAATCTTAAAAAGAATAATGACCATCGTACCTGCCGGTGGTAAAGAGTCTTGTTAGTCTGGAGGTATTGAAGGTTTTTATGATCTGTATATATGAGTATTGGTAACTGGGTATCTTCGAGCAGATGTCGCCAATTCTCCAGTGCCAATTTTATGGCAAGCAACTCCTTTTCACCCACTGGGTAATTCACCTCTGGGCTGCTTAGTGATTTTGAAAAGAAAGCAACTGGGTGGAGTGATGAAGTGTTTGTTGGTCGTTGGGAGAGAACTGCTCCTACTGCCATATTTGACGCATCTACCTCTAGAATATATTGGAGGGATGGGTCTGGATGGCGTAGTATGGGAGCAAAAGTGAAGCTTGATTTTAACAAGCAGAAAGCTTGATTTGCTTCTTCTGACCATTTGAATGGTTTTTTTATACTTGTCAGTTGTGTGAGAGGTCTCACAATGGCGGAAAAGTTCTTGATGAACTTCCTATAGAAGTTCGAGAATCCAAGGAATCGCTGTAGGGCCTTAAGAGTTGTTGGTATAGGCCAGTCTAGAATACAGGATATCTTACTCATATCCATCTTAATTCCAGTTTTGGATATGAAGTATCCTAGAAACAATATTTCTTCTTTATGAAATAGGCATTTTTTTAATTTCACGTATAGACTGTGTGATAGCAGTCTGGACAACACAAGTCTTACATGTTTTATGTGTTCAGGCATAGATCGAGAATAGATAAGTATATCGTCTAGGTATACTACAACACAGACATCAAGTAAGTCTCTAAAGATGTCGTTTATGAATCTTTGGAAAGCTGCGGGAGCATTACATAGCCCGAATGGCATCACAAGGTATTTCGAATAGTCCGTATCTGGTTCTGAATGCTGTTTTCCACTCATCCCCGTCACGGATTCGGATTAGGTTGTATGCCCCTTTCAGGTCTAATTTGGTGAAATAAGTAGCCCCGCGCACTTGTTCAATAAGTTCAGGGATAAGCGGCAAAGGATAGCGATCCTTTATCGTAATCGTGTTTAATTGCCTATAATCGATAATAGGCCTGAGACTGGAATCCTTATTGCGGACAAAGAAAAGTCCTGCAGCAGTGGAAGAAGTAGAGGGTCTAATGAACCCTTTTGTCAAATTCTCATCCAAGTATTCCTTGAGGTGAGAAAGTTCATCCTGTGAAAGGGGATAAACATGACCGAAAGGCAATTTGCTGTTAGGGAGTAGATCGATAGTGCAATCGTAATCCCTATGGGGAGGCAACACTTGAGCATTTTTCTCAAGGAACACTTCGGACAGATCCTGATAGCATAGTGGTGCAATTTCATCTGACACCACAGACAGAATCTTCCCATAAGATGGGAGATTACACGTATTCTCACAATAGTGAGAAGGGAAAAGTCTGTTTTTTCCAATCTATGATTGGTTGGTGTGTGTGTAACCAGGGAAATCCCAAAATAATAGGAAAATGGGGTGAGGATAGTATATCAAAAGTTATGGTCTCCACAAGTGACTCGTTGGTAGTGGCAAGGAGTGCCTGTGTCTGGTTGGTGATTGGACCAGAAGACAGTGGAATACCTTTAATGAAACTAACAGAAACAGGCTTAGATTTTGAAATAATAGGTATTTTATTTAAGGTAACAAAGCGTGTATCAATATAGTTTCCACAAGATCCAGTGTCGACCATAGCCTTGGTGGTGATCCTAGTTTGGTCCCACTGTAATATTAAATGAACAAAAAGATAGGGGTTAGAAAAGGAAGTTGTTAATCCTCCCAGCAAGACATGTGAACACTCACCCTCTTTTTTGCGAACAAGGGGACAGGTGCTTATTAAATGATCCGGGGATGCGCAATACATGCAGAGATTTCTGGATGTTCTTCTAGCTCGTTCAGTAGTCGTTAAAGGTGGGCGTATGGTTCCTACATCCATAGGAGTAGGGTCAACGGCCGAAATCCGAGAAGGAGTAGACAATGGCATTCCCATCTTTTCAGCCCTTCTTTCTCGCAGTCGTCTGTCGATGTTGATACTAAGTTGTATCAAGGCCTCCAAGGTGCCAGGTAAATCCGCTCGGGCGAGCTCGTCTTTAACAGCTTCTGATAACCCGAGTCTGAATTGAGTTTGCAAAGATGTGTCATTCCACCCTGAATCAAGGGTCCATCTTTTGAACTCAGATACAAAGTCTTCTACAGGTCTCCTTCCTTGTTTCAAGGCCCTCAACTGCATATCAGCAGTACTCTGCCTATTGGGGTCATCGTATAAGCTGGTGAGTTCCGCTAGGAATAAAGAATAGGTGTTGAGAATCTGATCATTATTCTCAAAGAGAGAGTCTGCCCAGGCCCGTGGATCACCCGTCAAGTATGAAATAACGGTACAGACTTTTATTTGATCAGTGGGGTATGTACGAGGCTTTAACAAAAAAAGCAATTGACATGCGTTTTTGAATTCCCGAAATTTTTTCCGGTCGCCTGTAAACACTAGGGGGGGGTTTATTTTAGGTTCAGGAGGCTGAACAGCAGTAAGCCGTGAGAGCTGGGTTACCTGCTGTGTTAAAGTCTGATTCTTTTCTTGTACGTCAGTCAGAGCAAGTATTAACTCTTTTACTTGTTGTGTTAATTGTGTCACTTGAGTGGGTAATTCTGCTGAATCCATTTTTAAGGTTCGTTCAATCTGTAACGCTCCTGCGTTTTTGTTATAGGCTGGATTTACAGCTGCAAAATCTCCACTCAGTAGTCATGTAGAGATGTGTTGAATACCAGATCCAACTCTCCAGGACTCATCACCGTGGGCCTGTCAGCTTCAACATACAGATATATACACACTCAATGAGATGTTCCTGGAGTGATAGGATGTATATGATAGTATGAAGGTGATGTGCTGAAGGGACAGGTGTGAACAGTGACAAGGATGGTAAGCACTTGATAGGTTTGTACAGGAGAGTTCAAGATGGTATTTAGGAATGCAGATAGGTTAGTATCGAGTATGCTAACAGGTGGTGAGGACAGCAGATGATAAATACAGGATAGACTAACCCAGTGCAAGGATAGATAGTAGTAGACAGGAGAGCTAGCAATCTATGCAGCAGTGCAGATGATAGATGGTAGTGGACAGGAGAGCTAGCAATCTATGCAGCAGTGCAGATGATAGATGGTAGTAGTCTCAAGAGCTAGCAATCTATGTAACAGTGCAGATGATAGGATAGTATGGATAGGTAGTAACAGTCCTTAATGCAATAGTAGTAGTGTAAGTTATGGAGGTTTCCCCTGCGGGGTACTTATCACTATTGTATAGTAGTAGAAGGGTCCGGTGATGAGGAAGTGATCCAGTAGCGAGATACAGGGATCAGTAGCGAGGTTCGGGTCTGAGGAAGTGATCCTGGTAGCGAGATACAGGGATCTGTAGCGAGGTTCCACAGCGAGACACGCTTGTAAGCATAGATGCAAGGCAGGTTGAACGAACATGTGACTGAGAACGCCGGCGGTTGAAATAGCCGCTCTGCGGCGCTCAGTGATGACAGCATCGGTCTTAAAGGTGTATGCGCACCTACCAGAAGAGAATGGTGGGACGCATACACGGAATGGAAAGTGGAATAAGGGTACCAGAGGTACCAGAACATTACAGGTATATGACTCTGTGAGTAAAAAAACATTCATATATATAGAGCGGTGTGTGAGAGGCTCAGAAGGAGCTAACAGGTGATTAAGCACCAATACTATCGATATACAGAAAATACAATAGATGCTAAATACGTAAAGTGTACATGAAATGATCTATGCATAAAACTTGTTTTGCTCATTTAACATAGTTGTAAGTATATCTATATTATATAGTACATAGATATGAATAATGGATAAATAACAAACGGAGAGGATTCACAATGTGAGACCTGAAAACAGGAACCTCTAGTGGTCTGGGAGCAGCAGACCTGGTTGGTATAAACAAAGCAATAGACAACCCATGTGAAAATTCATATTGAAATACATGGATATATACAGAAATACAAGTGTTTAGTTAAGATGGTTGATCATATGGTATATGTTGATAGGTGGAGGATAGGGTGAAAGAAAGATGTATGGGAGGGAAAAGGGGGGGGGGAACGAGAAGCGAGAGGGGAGAAAAAGGGGAGGTGGGTGGGGGGAAAAAAATAAATAAATAATGGAATGATATGGATTTTTATTTTTTCCAGCCTCCAGAGGAGAACCCCTCCAGGAAGGGTCTAAAGCTGAGAGAGTCATTGAGTCCTGGGGGCGAGGTGGCGTTGAGTTCCACTATCCATCGTGTTTCGCGTTGTAGGAGTGTTTTATTCCAGTCCCCCCCTCTTTTATTCGGGTGTACTCTATCTAGGACTACAAACTGGATAGCAGGGAAGTGGCCCTGGTGAAAATCTTGTACATGTCTACCTAGGGGGAGATCGGGATTTGCCGTCTTCATGCCTAGTATGTGTCGGTAGGCTCTGTTGTGAAATTCAAGTTTTGTTTTGCCTACGTAATACCCACCGCAGTGGCCGAGTAATAGGTATACCACCCCGGTGGTCTTGCAATTGGCGTAATGGCGTGGTTTATATTTTTTGCTGTTGGGCAGGACAATGTTGGGGTTGATGCACATATATTGACAGTATGAGCATCCACCGCAGCGGAAGGTTCCTGGTCTCTTACAGGGATCGCGTTTAGGTTCACCTGTGTATTCACTGTGGACTAGCATATCTTTTAATGACTTGGTTTTTCTGAAGGTTATTGCGGGGTATTGTTGTATGTGTGGATTGAGAGTAGGATCGATTTTCAAAAGATGCCAGTATTTGTTGATAATTTTCTTAACTGTGGCATGCTGTTTTGTGTATTTTGTAATGATGCGGATGGTATCTGCATTCCTTTTTGTTGGTTGTTTAGATGGTTTTGGAAATAGTAGGTCTGCTCTGTTTTTTGCAGCAGCACGTTTTGTAAGCTTTTTTGAGACAGGTATTTGAGTATCCCCGTATACGGAGTCTCTCTCTTAATTTGTTTGCTTCAGTTTTGAATGTTTCATTATTTGAACAGTTTCTGCGGATTCTAAGGTACTGGCTGTAGGGAATGGATTTGAGAAGGGGGGCTGTGTGTGAACTGGTGGAATGCAGAATGGTATTCCCAGCGGTGGGTTTTCGATATATGGAGCTAGTGAGTAGGCCTTTGTCGTTTTTTTCGATGGTCACATCGAGAAAATGTATTGTTTGTTGGTGATAGGTCATGGTGAATGATAGGTTAAAGTTGTTCTTGTTCATGCGTGTTATACAGTCATGCAGTAAGCTCTGAGATCCGGTCCATATGATAAACACATCATCAATGTATCTATACCAGGAGAGAATGTGATCCGTGAAGGGGGTAAGTGGGGAATCAAGCAGAAAGGAGCGTTCCCACTCCCCCAGGTACAAGTTGGCGTAGGATGGGGCACAGCCCGTCCCCATTGCTACGTCCTGTACCTGGAGGTAGTGGGAACCGTTGAAGGAGACAGGTATGCATCTTTGAGTATTCAAGTTCTATCTAAACATGCAATATTTAACTTCTGTTTGAAATTTACCTGCAATGTAATCTACATATATTTTTATGCAACTAACATAAATACTGTTTACTATATCATGTAGGAAATCACAAATCTCCCCACTTTCAGACCCCTGAAGAAAGGCCTGCGTGCCTGAAACACGTCGGGTGGGAGGATTTCCTTCAAGAAGTCACCATATACCATTGAGTATATGCATCATTAATTTTTCTATCTTGTTGAAAATTTAACCTATATATATTCTCTGTACAAACATTTAATGTGACACCCTAGATCTATGTCAGATTTATTTTAACTATTTTGCTAATAAAATGATTTAATTTTTACTTATTTGTGGAAGTGTGTTTGCCGCTAAAGTCCCACACCCTAGGGGGACCCCCCATTCTGTCAACAACAGAATGTCCATCCATAAAAGTGCATCCACACATGTGAATCTTGATGGGATGTAGATTTAATCAGTGGATGTAACGGGTCACCTCTTATCACCATCACCGTGAAAGCAAGGGGGAGTAGTTCACACTAACCGACAGTAATGGCTTAGCCACTCTCGTGGATAAGCGAAAACACCAAATGTCAGCAATTGTCCACCATAGATAATCCCAAAAGATCGTCAGGATGAGGGAGGATCAGTGTACTCCGTACCATGTGGTAAAAACAAAGCACAAAGCCCCACTAGTGCAATTTTGTTTAAACACTTTATTATTGCATCCACTTAAACAAAAGAAAACCACTCACATTTAAACATAATCATAACAGCATATAAAATCCCATGGAGGATATACTGCACCGTTCAGGGACATTTCCCAGGCTCCACGCCGTGGTCCGTGCTCCTTCCGGGTCTGTTATCACTCCTAGCAGTAATACTGTGTGATAGGTAGGTTGGTTGACGCCGACAGGTTATGCCTCGACTAGTTTCATCTAGGCCTATGATGAAGTTGGTAAGACTCAAATGGCATGGTACTATTTATAGCACAACATCAGCAGGAGCAGGAGGAGTGGGACAACCAACTGCAGCAAGGCCTGGAGGAAGGTTTTGGTATGTATTGCTAATGTGGTGTTGAGAAATCTTTGTATGACTCCGGATTAAGCAATTAAAATTTTTTTCAGAGTGTTGCCCTAAATATGTATGACCAAAAAAAGACAAGATGCTTTGATTTTGTAAGGCCAGGGACCAGGGTCTAATCCTCAGTCACTTCTAAGCATTATGTAGCAATACTAACACATCTGCTTCCTTGCTTCCCATTAGTCCTTAATGGGTCCCCTGCTTTAGATTCACACCATGCCTTGTTAAGCTGGATACACACTATCCAACTTTTGTGGTTAGATTTCCTTCAGATTTACCTTTTCTATGTAGTGCAAGGGCCTGCCAGATTGCATGCAAATTGAAAGTGTTTAGGTTTGACCTCATATTATATGGTTTTGGTAAGTCTAAAGGAAAAAGTCTTCAGAAAATCTGATAGTGTGTATGTCCCATTAGACACACTTTTGGAGTGTGTTAGCAAGTGTCCTTTGTGTCCTGCAAAACAGGAAGAAACCAGTCTGGTGCTTGATCCATTAAACTATGATTAAAAGTAGCAGATAATCCTTTCAGCCTAATGCTTGCTCTTTTTTGTAGAACATCTGGCACCTCATGAAGGAGCAGCTGGAATTGGAGCTGGAACTGGTGATGATTCTGCATCCAATGCTGGGGTGTGTGATCTGACTTAACAACAGGGGCAGATCCACGTCTCCTGTACTGTGTACCCCATCTCTGACCGTCTCCTGTACTGTGTCCTTCATCTTTGACTGTCTCCTGTACTGTGTCCCCCATCTCTGACCATCTCCTGTACTGTGTCCCCAATCTCTGACCGTCTCATGTACTGTGTCCCCCATCTCTGACTGTCTCCTGTACTGTGTCCCCCATCTCTGACCATCTCCTATACTGTGACCCCAATCTCTGACCATCTCATGTACTGTGTCCCCCATCTCTGACTGTCTCCTGTACTGTTTCCCCCATCTCTGACCATCTCCTGTACTGTGTCCCCCATCTCTGACCATCTCCTGTACTGTGTCCCCCATCTCTGACCGTCTCCTGTACTGTGTCCCCCATCTCTGACCATCTCCTGTACTGTGTCCCCCATCTCTGACCATCTCCTGTACTGTGTCCCCCATCTCTGACTGTTTCCTTTACTATGTTCCGCATCTCTGACAGTCTCCTGTGCTGTGTCCCCCATCTCTGACCGTCTCCTGTACTGTGTCCTTCATCTTTGACTGTCTCCTGTACTGTGTCCCCCATCTCTGACCATCTCCTGTACTGTGCCCCCCATCTCTGACTGTCTCCTGTACTGTGTCCCCAATCTCTGACCGTCTCATGTACTGTGTCCCCCATCTCTGACTGTCTCCTGTACTGTGTCCCCCATCTCTGACCATCTCCTGTACTGTGTCCCCAATCTCTGACCATCTCATGTACTGTGTCCCCCATCTCTGACTGTCTCCTGTACTGTTTCCCCCATCTCTGACCATCTCCTGTACTATGCCTCCCATCTCTGACCATCTCCTGTACTGTGTCCCCCATCTCTGACCGTCTCCTGTACTGTGTCCCCCATCTCTGACCGTCTCCTGTACTGTGTCCCCCATCTCTGACCATCTCCTGTACTGTGTCCCCCATCTCTGACTGTCTCCTGTGTTGTGTCCCCCATCTCTGACAGTCTCCTATGCTGTGTCCCCCATCTCTGACTGTCTCCTTTACTGTGTTCCGCATCTCTGACAGTCTCCTGTGCTGTGTCTCCCATCTCTGACTGTCTCCTGTACTGTGTCCCCATCTCTGACAGTCTCCTGTACTGTGTCCCCCATCTCTGACAGTCTCCTGTACTGTTTCCCCCATTTCTGACAGTCTCCTGTACTGTGTCCCCCATCTCTGACTGTCTCCTGTGCTGTGTCCCCCATCTCTGACTGTCTCCTGTACTGTGTCCCCCATCTCTGACTGTATCCTGTGTGGTGTCCCCCATCTCTGACTTTCTCCTGTACTGTGTCCCCCATCTCTGACTGTCTCCTGTGCTGTGTCCCCCATCTCTGACTGTCTCCTGTACTGTGTCCCCCATCTCTGACTGTATCCTGTGTGGTGTCCCCCATCTCTGACTTTCTCCTGTACTGTGTCCCCCATCTCTGACAGTCTCCTGTACTGTGTCCCCCATCTCTGACCATCTCCTGTACTGTGTCCCCCATCTCTGACTGTCTCCTGTACTGTGTCCCCCTATCTCTGACTGTCTCCTGTACTGTGTCCCCCATCTCTGACTGTCTCCTGTGCTGTGTCCCCCCATCTCTGACAGTTTCCTATGCTGTGTCCCCCATCTCTGACTGTCTCCTTTACTGTGTTCCGCATCTCTGACAGTCTCCTGTGCTGTGTCCCCCATCTCTGACAGTCTCCTGTGCTGTGTCCCCCATCTCTGACTGTCTCCTGTACTGTGTCCCCCATCTCTGACTGTCTCCTGTACTGTGTCCCCCATCTCTGACAGTCTCCTGTACTGTGTCCCCCATCTCTGACAGTCTCCTGTACTGTTTCCCCCATTTCTGACAGTCTCCTGTACTGTGTCCCCCATCTCTGACTGTCTCCTGTGCGGTGTCCCCCATCTCTGACTGTCTCCTGTACTGTGTCCCCCATCTCTGACTGTCTCCTGTGTGGTGTCCCCCATCTCTGACTGTCTCCTGTACTGTGTCCCCCATCTCTGACAGTCTCCTGTGCTGTGTCCCCCATCTCTGACAGTCTCCTGTGCTGTGTCCCCCATCTCTGACTGTCTCCTATGCTGTGTCCCCCATCTCTGACTGTCTCCTGTGCTGTGTCCCCCATCGCTGACTGTCTCCTGTACTGTGTCCCCCATCTCTGACTGTCTCCTGTACTGTGTCCCCCATCTCTGACCGTCTCCTGTACTGTGTCCCCCATCTCTGACAGTCTCCTGTACTGTGTCCCCACCATAAAAGGTGAACCTTCTATTTGCCAAAATAGTAATTTTTCATAGAGCAGACAACTGATTCTGAGTGGTGGTGGCTGGAATTGCTTCTGTGCTGGATTTAGTTTCTATTTGTTACTTGTGGTCTGCCCAGCAAATAGTTTTTTTGGGGGCACCATTAACAAAGATCACTAGCACATGTAGCAGTTGAGGATTATCTGCTCAACATTTTGCAGTCAAATGTCATCAAAGAAGTTATACACTTTTGGGCTGAGCCTTTTTCTTCAAAAAGCTAAATGCTGCTACGTGTATCTACGTCTTGTTCCTTATTGGTGTTTTAGCTGCCATGCCAGCCATGCTGTGGTTTTGTCCTTTTTAACACTTATTGTATTAATAAAATTTGTACTACTACTATTTTATAAATAATTTCCTTCTCTCATGTTTTTTGTACATTGTGGGCCCACATAATCCCATCACTGGGGGGCTTTTTTCTCTGTCAATATCCTTTTGAGGGTTGATGGCCAACCCCATGGCAATCGTACTTTCTTCTTTCTATCAAAAATCAGACATGTCTTGCAGTGCCAAGAGGCCTGCCATGAAACTGGTACACTGGGTTGCAAACCGACCCTAAATTTACAGACAGTTTGTCAAAATTGACTGGTCTGTAAATAACCGTAAAAATATGGGCATGGGCCATAAAAAATAGAGACTTGGCCACCATGTCCAGAAGACTTGCAGTGTAGTGACAAATTTGCATTGTTTACCCAAGTAATCAAAAAAGGGAGAATATCTAGCTCCACCCCTACAGCCAATAACACTTCTTAGTGCAACCTGTCAATTCCCTGCCCCTACGTCACCACTCACTAGCCCGCCAGAGTCAGAAAAGTGACACAAATGTTCAGTGCTGAATCAAAAGTATTACCTCGGTGGTTTAGATCATCATTCCTCCTCCTGTCAAATTACCTTATTCCGCCCATCCCTAAACCCCCCTCTCATCTAATGGCATTCAATTTTGTCTGCCCAGCCCCACCCACAGACCAACCCCCAGCACGCATGCACAGACCGTGAAGGGCAGCTTAGTGGCAGATTTGAAATGAAGGCTAATGCTAGCTACTATGACCTGAGTCGCCCTGGGGAAGACCAGCCTGGGGCAGGGGGGCAGCATAATTGGTAAGTGAGCCTTCTACACAGAATAACCCCCCCACATTTGCTCTCTCTCTCCCTCCACTCTCTCTCTGAGAGCCCTAAGGTAAGGGGAGAAAATTGATATGATTCCCCATTATATCCTCACTCCCCTCCTACATCAGTGTCCCACCTTACCATAGTGTAATCACTCTATGTACTGTGATCTAACAGGGGCTCTTTTGACCCCCTTACATTAGAGTTCTCCTTTTACATCAAAGTCCCCAGAGTTCCCTTTTACATCAGGGTTCGAAGAGTTCCCTCTTGCACTGTAACCTTGTGGACTCTTTGGACTCTGATCTAAGGGAGAACTCTGTGGACTCTGATGTAAAGAGGTGCTCTGATGTAAGGGGGGGCACTATGGTGTAAGAGGACACTGGGGACCCTCATGTAAGGAGAACACTTCTGAATCCCTGATGTAAGGGGAGACTCTGGGGACTTTAGTATAAGGGGTCTCTGATGTGAATGGAGGGTTCATACTTACTGCTGCACTTTATCTATTGTTTTGCATGTAATGTACTCCTGACACCTGCACGCTATACATTATGATGTACATTACATATTCCTGACCAAGGTGCCTATTGTCTTAACAGTTGTTGGTTTTAATAAAGTTCTTCTTTAAGGTCGGCTCAGTCAGTCAGTCCTTTTTGTGTCCACAAAACCATATGTATTAAAAACCTTTATTTATTTATTTTTTTAAAACAAGACCCTTTGTCATGAGGTTTTTTTGTGTCTGCTGTCTGTTGTGGTACAATAATTAGGAATATTTTGTGAGTACAAGGACTGCTATATGTGTGCAGTGTATATAGCAACTAGATATAGATTTGGTTTATTGATCCTCTTTAAGTCTTTCCCACTGTTAGTCAAAATCTGGCCATACATATTGATCGCTGAGGCTGATGTAGCACACTACAGAACTTATTTTTCTATTTTGTCCCAGGGTTCCCCAGGCCTTTCATCATCTTTGTGTGTGTTTTCAATAAAAAAAGTCAGAGGAGGCTTGCAAACCTGACTGGCAGAGAGCTGAATTTCAGATTGAGAGGATCCTTTCAAAACCTGTTAAAGCCTATAAACTCAGACTTATAGTACTTGAACCCTTCTGTAAAGTTGTAATGCAATTATCAAGGCTGTGTTTTATTTAATTAAAATAAAGATGTTATATTTATCTGTTCTGTACAATTTGCATGTGTCCCCTGAGACCAGGGAGTGTGGAGATCAGTGCTGTAGACGGGACAATACTGGATCATGGGAGGAGGAAGGTAGATGTTTGAGGGGGAAGAAGTGATGAGTTTTTACCTTAATGCATTCTTTTTTACTCTTTTTGACTTTAGAACCACTTTAAAAATATTAACAAATAGAAAGAAAAAACTTTAACTTTAACATACTTATACATGCCTAATAGCAAAAATGTTTTTGATAATATTAGCCTAAAAATTACATTGCTCAAAATAACTATGGGGGATAGTAAAATTGTGAGTGGGCTTGTGAAATAAAAAAAGTACATAAAACACCACTTAGTTGTTCTGTGACAGGATTTCTGATGGCCAGTGTAAATTAGCATAAAGTATATTATTTACTTGTAGCACTGCCCCCTTGGGGGTTGCTGTTTTTTTAACACTTTTGGATTCCCCTGGGTTACATGTAGCAACTGCTTGCAGAAATCCTAGCAGTTTACGTTCTTGGCTCAGTCAATGATCAGTCCACTGTTTAATGTTTTTGTTGTTTTTATTTTATATTGGGATGGGAGAAGGGATGAGTGGGATACTCCAACGTTTGAACTATTCACAATTCTGAGGACTTCTATCTTGAGGATGCGGCAAGGCCGCTACTTCATCCTGCCACTGGATGAAACTGAGGTAAATGTTCCTTATAGTATTTCTCTTCAGGGCACCTACCTAGTACCCCCTTTCCTCCACCTGACACCCATCCGCTGACTACACTATTCCGGAGTGATCCCCTTCCTGGGCAGACCTTTAGGCAAGATCCTCTGTACTCACAATACTGCTTTCTAGATTCTCGCAGTGCCTTGACTCCTCTAGTCAGCTCTCCTGGACCCCTGGGCTCAGCTCCACACCTCTTGTTCACCAGGCCGACTGCCTGTGACCACGCACCAATCACTTCAGAAGAGGAGGCAGCTGTCACCCTCCTTCTGGGACTCTGCTTCCTGCCAAAGACCTCGTGTACACGTGCCCCTACCTTTTTATACCCCACCCCACAATGTACCAAGACAGCAAACAAGAAACACAAAGAAAGGCGCATCGACCTAGCGCATTATCCTCAATATGGGCTTTATTGTTAAAACATAAAGATGGCTACTCACAAGCAAAGGTATAAATCAATCACATCGGACTCAAAATCTTGAGAATCGAGAGTAGTCCATACGAATGTCCCTTGTCCTATTAGGATGACGGCTGAGTGGCTCTGAGGAAGAGGCGTATGCCTTGAAACGCGTCAGCTGTCATCCTAATAGGACAAGGGACATTCGTATGGACTACTCTCGATACTCAAGATTTTGAGTCCGATGTGATTGATTTATACCTTTGCTTGTGAGTAGCCATTTTTATGTTTTAACAATAAAGCCCATATTGAGGATTATGCGTTAGGTCGATGCGCCTTTCTTTGTGTTTCTTGTTTGCAGTATTGTTGGACTGCCCCAGTCCTTTGAGGCAGCAGGATCCTAGCCATCCAAGACTCCATTTTGAAAGTCCCGTGGACAGAGCAGTCAAGGAGTCGGCTTTTCTGAGAGCAGGAGATATGTGGTTTATCCACCTTGTTTTTGTTTGGAGCAGTACCAAGAGAGCAGTCGGTGCCAATCCCTGGGGCTGTATCAAAGGCCTGTGTCCTCATTGGTCAGGTTTCCTCCACTGTCCAATGTGCCTCCCCATTGGGCACAGTGGGGACACTCCCTCAGACAATATGAATTACACACTGGGCACACTGAGTAGACCTAACTCACAGATCCTGCTCCCTGTTAAGCAGAGTGCAATATAGAATTTACCTGCTGCTCCTCTGATAGGCAGACAGAGCCAAAAACTATACTCATTCTCTAGCACCTACCTAGGAGGGTGCTACTTACTGTATAAAGCCACAATTTTTTCCTATTTGGATAAAGTTGAGGATGGTTAATACCCCTACCTTTGAGAAGATTTCACATAATTTCCCTCTCATGTGCACACAACAGGAAGCAAGAAGACATCTCTAAAAGTAGGGGAAATGCCCTCTTAAACAGTTGTCACTGGCAGGCCATTGATGATGTAATTTTCTTTCCTGTAACCACGGGTTGCAGAAAAGAAAATAGCTTGATTCCTCCACATACACAGACTGCGTTGATGGGGAAATCCCTACTGCAGAGCTGTTGTGTTCTCCTGGCAGAGGGAGCAGGCAGCCATCCCTGCTGGGAGAACACAGTGATTATTGCTGGCAGCTATAGCCGCCAGCAATAATCGAATGTAAAAATCCAGCATGCTGGTTGTACTCAAGTTGATGGATGGATGGACTTGGGTACTTTGTTTGAATCTCGGCCGGTCCCTGCTGAAACAGCAGAGATTGAAACCATCTATGGCCGGACTAAGGGTCCCCAACGAAAAACATCCCCTCTAATTGCCACTGATGGCACCTAGAAAATTTAGATTTTTCTATCTTTTTCATTCAAAAAAAAAAATGCTCTCTTTAGGTGTACATAAAGCATTTGAAGTATCACGTTTTAAAACTCCACAAGATTGTTAAAAAGAGGATTTAATTGCTAATTAGGGTATTTTTTTTGTTTTGGTAATCATATTACTACACACACTAATGCCTCATCTGGTATACCACCTTTAATCAGCTTCTTACAGCAAATAATGACATCATAATGTTATTAATAGTGGCATGATACAAGAGACAGATATTCTTGGAGCATGGTGCCCTTTCAAGAGCCATGATCCCAAAAGTTATGGCTATCTCTGTTGCTATGGCTCTGGCAATGTAAAAAAAAAATATATAAAACAAGAATATCCTTACTGTTTACAATATTCTCAACATAAACTATATCTTTATAATGACAGAAAAAATGTTTCTAGATAATTAATATTTGTTTCCTCAAAAGGAATAGGATGGGCTATTTCAATTTTGGTGATTATCGCATAACTGTATTTCTACTGCAATGATATGAGGCATTCACTAGAGTAAATGTAAAAATGTTAATTCTAAGGATATTTGTTCATGAATGCACATGAATAATTAATAGCTGGATTAACTATTTTGGAATTATTGCAGCAATTACATCTCAGTATAAGAAAATATTTTATGTGCAATTGCTTTTATTGCATAATATATTTCAATATATTAACACATTAATAGTAATACCCCATAATAGCCATGAGAGGGCTCTCGTGCTAAGATAATCATATTTATGGTGCACTAGTTCAAAGAGTTTATTTTATAATAGAAACTGTGATTTCATTTTTTTTCCTCTGTTAGACTCCAGTGAAACAAAATTGATTTACAATGAATATTATTTTATTCTACTCCTCTAAAAGACCATTGTTTAAATCACAGAAAGAAATGTTAGCAGTGAATTGGACAAAGCTACTAGATAAATTATTATGGCTTAATCGTTATCTTTCAGTGTGGAAGTGTCTGCATCTTGATTATATTTCAGATTATGTTTTACATTTGTTTTAATTATCTCTAAAAGCCTGAACTAACAGTGTGTACATTCAGGTTAGCTTTTATTATGAATTCAACATTTTAAAACTATTTGGTAAAATACTGCACACATATTAAATGTAATCATTTGCAGGTTAATATGAGCAAATAGTATTTTGTGATGCTTTACTAGATGGCCATTAAATCTAAAACAGAAATTTGTTTACTAGATGGCCAGCAAATCTGAAATACAAATTTGTTCACATAGATGACCTACTGATGTTATTCACAAATATAAATGACAGTAATTCCTGTAATTATTATTGTTAATAATATTATACAAGATTTATATAGCGCCGACAGTTTATGGAGCGCTTTACAACTTGAGGGTAGACAATACAACTACAATACACTTTAATACAGTAGGGATCAGTGAGCCCTGCTCACTAGAGCATACAATCTAAGAGGGAAGGTCAAGAGATACAAGAGGTAATAACTGTGGGGGATTGGCTGATTGAGAAAATAAAATGTACAGTTGTTGGGTTGGGGCCAGATAGGCTTCTCTGAAGAGATGAGTTTTCAGGGATCATCTGAAAATAGACAAAGTAGGAGCTAGTCGGACAGTTTGGGGCTAGAGCATTCCAGAGGGTGAGAGAGGCTTGGGAAAAGTCCTGGAGGCATTGGCAAGCATGGGATGAGGTGACAAGGGAGCTAAAGAGCAGGAGGTCTTGGGAGGAACGAAGAGAACAATTTGGTTGGTATTTTGAGACTAGGTTAGTGATGTAGCTGGGGGCCAATTTGTGGATGGCTTTGTAAGTTATTGTTAGTATCTTGAATTTAATTTGTTGGTTGAGTGGTAGCCAGTGGAGGGATTGGTAGAGAGGGATAGCAGATGCTGAGCAGTTTGTAAGGTGGATGAGCCAGGCAGCGGCATTCATGACGGACTGAAGTTGGGATAGCATATTTAAAGCTAAGCTAATGAGGAAGGAGTTGCAGTAGTCGAGGCAAGAGATGACCAGGAAGGGGATTAGAAGCTTTGTGGTGTCATTAGTTAGGAAGGAGCGCATCTTGGAGATGTTGCAGAGGTTGAGGCAGCAAGCTTTAGGCAGGGATTGGATGTAGGGAGCGAAAAGATAGTTCAGAGTCCAGGATTACACCTTAGGACCTTGGCATGAGGGGATGAGTTGATAGCTGAGCTGTTGATTTTGACAATCAGGGGAAGAGGCACGTGGGGGAGGAAATATCATGAGCTTGGTTTAAAAAAAGTTGAGTTTTAAGAAGTATTGTGACATCTATGCGGATATGTCTGATATGTCTGTTTTGGAGACTACACAATCCCCCTTCATCAGGGCTGGGTGAAATGGCAGAATGGTAAATGGTCTCAAAAGTAGCCCGAGCAGACTAATCTGAAGGGGGAGGTTGTTATAAGCAACAATCAGTGCTGGTGTTAACAATGGAAATGGCAAGGCTTGAGGGAGAAAGAAAGGACAAAACTCTCTGACATGAAAACAACAGTAACACAAACTTTTTTTTACTTTTATTTATTTTTTTACATTTATTTATTTTTCCATAAAGTTTTTATTGAAAAGTAAATGTGCATACAGCAGAAACATTAAACATCCAACAAGTGTTTAACATAAATGTTAATATATCCAGAGGATACAAATCTCTGCATTACAGTCAGCAGTAGAATAGTACATACTTAGCAATAATAATAATAGTGCATATTCAAATATAAGAAGGAGGGGAGATAGAGAAGAAGAAAGGGGGGAATTTTGGGATGGAGACATAATTCCATTATCCGGTCTATCATAAGTATGCCAAGTTATCAATGTAAAAGTAGTAGATCCTCAGTCTTGATTATATACCTTTTAATGAGGGTTATGTGAGAGTGCTCCTTATATTTAGGCAAAGCAAACCTGAGAGCTTTAAAATAAAGATATTGACAACACTGAAATTGACCCATGTTGTAAACCTAATCGCAAGACTTGCGTTTAAAGTAGGATTATCAGTAGTCTAGGCAACCCCTCCCAACCCTGTGTTGGGGGGGGATGCCTCTTGACTAATACAAGAACTAACAGAGGAAAGAATTAAACAGCTAATCTTTTACCTCAGAGGACAGGTATTCTCAACCTTTATTTCGTAAGATCAGAATATGTGTGTGTTGTTTGGAAGTGGGACCAACAAGCCCATGTGTTTGAAAACTTCTTCGGGGTATCTCTTGCTATATGAATGAGCTCCTCCATCTCTGAAATTTTGTTGACTCTGATGATCCATTCTTTTATGAATGGCGCTTCTGTGGATTTCCAGTGTAGTGGTATACACAACTTGGCTGCATTAAGAAGATGCATGGGTAAGATTTTACGGTAGGAGGTGACTGAGGTGTTAGAATGATGAAGGAGAAATTGGGCAGGGTTGAAGTCTAAAGAGTACATGGAAACTTGTGTAATTAGTTGGTGGATTTGTGACCAAAAGGGTTTTATTCGTGGACATTCCCACCAGATGTGTATCAATGAGCCAGTGTCTAGAGAGCAACGCCAGCATTTATTGGGTAAGGTCGAGTTAAAGCGATTGAGGAGCTCTGGAGTTCTATACCATCTTGTAATGAGTTTAAAGTTGTTCTCTTGGTTGACCACGTTAACAGAACCCTTGTGGGTCAATGTAAAAATACACTCCCAATCCCCTTCTGACAGATCCATGTGCAGGTCACGTTCCCATGAAAGGCAGGCCTTTCCCGCTTTCGGGGAGAGATTCACAAAAAATAGATTATGTATCGCTGAAATCAGATGTCTTTGGGGAGTGTTTTGCATGCATAGAGTTTCGAACTGTGTGAGTGAGCGTGAGATTTGTTTATCACGGTTGATATCTTTCAAGACATGTCTAATCTGTAGGTATACCCAGAAGGGGAAAGAATTATTATTTCTAGACATGGCCGAGACGTCGGCAAACGTGAGGATATTACCATTTTGGAAGAAGTGGTGGGCTAGTAGATTGGAATGAGGCCAAATATCACAGATCACTTGAGTGTTGGGCCAATTAAAGTCTGACTCTTGAGTGAGGGGAGAATGAGATTTTCTGGTATCCACGGCGTAAAGGCTAGGTTTAGTGAGCTAAAGGAGAATGGCCACCTGTCGAACGCCTTCTCCCTACGAAATGGTACGAGGCAGGGATGCCCGCTTTCCCCAATGCTGTTTATACTCACCCTAGAACCCCTGCTATGTTGTCTAAGAGCGAATCAAAATATCAAAGGAGTAACAATCGGAAAACTTACCTACAAATTGGCAGCTTTTGCAGATGATATTTTACTATTCCTCCAAGAACCACTTGTTACCATTCCCAATGTATTAAAAGATTTTGAACTATTTAAAACAATTTCCAATCTTAAAATAAATTTTAGTAAATCCCAGGCCTTGAATGTATCCCTGCCAGCCTAGGTCCTATCCCAATGTAAAAAGAACTTTCCCTTCAAATGGGAATCAAAGGCAGTCAAATATCTAGGCATTTTTCTTCCCTCCAAATTATCAGATTTGTTTATCACAAATTTCCCTCCTATACGTAAAACCATCACAGAAGACCTGCATAGATGGGACAAATCGTTCTTTTCCTGGTTTGGCAGAGTTGCTCTGCTCAAGATAAATGTCCTTCTGCGTATTTTATTTATCCTCCAAACTATTACCACAACATACAGGGGTATACAATGTACGGTTAAAAGCAAACACACACACACACATCATAGGTTGAACTGGATGGACTTATGTCTTTTTTTCAACCTCACTAACTATGTACTATGTACTATGTACTATTCCTATTGCTATCCCGTGCCATTTTTTTCAAAATATTAAAACAATCTGCACTAATTTTCTTTGGAATCATAAGAGACCGAGGATAAGCTATGAACAAATGACCAGACCTAAACAAAAGGGTGGTGTCGGCCTTCCAGATGTACAGCATTACTATTGGGCATGCCACTTGTCTAGAATAGTGGACTGGAACGTTCATGGAGATCTATTTTTTGTTAAGAAGAGTGGGGAGGGCATGATCCTCCAGAAGCCTCCAGAAAAATGGGAATCAAAGGCAGTCAAATATCTAGGCATTTTTCTTCCCTCCAAATTATCGGATTTGTTTACCACAAATTTCCCTCCTATATTTAAAACCATCACAGAAGACCTGCATAGATGGGACTAATCGTTCTTTTCCTGGTTTGGCAGAGCTGCTGTGCTCAAGATGAATGTCCTTCTGCGTATTTTATTTATCCTCCAAACTATTCCTATTGCTATCCCGCGCCAATTTTTTCAAAATATTAAAACAATCTGCACTAATTTTCTTTGGAATCATAAGAGACCTAGGATAAGCTATGAACAAATGACCAGACCTAAACAAAAGGGTGGTGTCGGCCTTCCAGACGTACAGCATTACTATTGGGCATGCCACTTGTCTAGAATAGTGGACTGGAACGTTCATGGAGATCTATTTTTTGTTAAGAAGAGTGGGGAGGGCATGATCCTCCAGAAGCCTCCAGAAGCCTTTCCTTCAGCCTTTTTTTCTGGAAGCCTTTCATTGCTGTCTGTGTCGACAATGAAGATTCTTTCACTTTATTTCCTATATCCCTGACAGCTTTGTCACCAGGATAAAAAGTGAGTCAAAATCTCTTCAGCTGAGCATTAGACAGTAAAAATAACCTGATAACGGAAAATTGATATCAAATACTTACCATAATTTTTCTTTCCTGATGGACTCCATGGCAGCATACGTTCGGGTAGGCCCCGCCTCCTCTCCTACCCTATAGGACCCCACTCCCATAAATCTTTGCTCCTTTTCAGCATCCATGTTCTGTAACTAGCCTACTCAGGAACTGGGAGGGAACTCCTGCTGCCATGGAGTCCATCAGGAAAGGAAAATTATGGTAAGTATTTGATATCAATTTTCCGTTTTCCTGACAGACTCCATGGCAGCATACGTTTGGGAAATAACTCGCAATAGACTCCCGGTTGGGAAGATGCTGAACAAAAGAAATTTTAATTGGTACCATCAACCGATAGTACTTGAATACCAAATTTTACAGAAGATAAGGCAGCTGGTTCAATACAATAGTGAGACATAAACGTATTGATGGAAGACCAGGACGCCGCCCTGCAGACTACAACGGGAGCGACATGCCTGAAAACTGCCCAAGACGTCGAGACACTTCGGGTTGAGTGTGCCGTCACCACTTCTGGAGGATCCAAGCCCCTGGATTTGTATGCCCATTGAATGGCCGAGGCCCGCATTCCTTTCTTCTTTCTGTGAAGAAGGACAAAAAGAAAATCTGTTTGACAGAAGACAGCTGTGGTTGTCAGGTATTGTTGTAGAGAATTGCCTACATCAAGGGGATGAGGTTGAGAATCTTGATCTGTTCTAAAGATGGGAAGAACAATCTCCTGATTTTCGTGGAATACTGAAGTCACCTTAGGAGTTGACCCCAACATAGGTATAAGAACCACTCGGTCAGGAAAAAAACGTTAGGAATGGCTCTTTTACCCCCAGACTTTGGATCTCGGAGACACGTTTTGCTGACGTGATTGTCACCAGGAACACAGTTTTAAGTGTAAGCTCTCTAATTGACAGAGGTCTACCTAGAGATGATTCTAGTGAAGAGAAAAAATCCAAAACTAAAGAGAGATCCCATTTTGGGAATCTCGGCTTCCTCTGGGGTTGCAGCCTCATAGAACTTCTGAAAAATTGGCGAATCAGTGTATGTCTTGCCCAGGAAACTCCTGTGAAGGCTGAGATGGCTGAAACCTGAACCCGTAATGAACTGACAGATAAGGAAATGTCTAGACCTGATTGTAGAAACCCCAGAACATCTTGTATGGTAGGATTCACATCAGGATCACTTCTAGGAGACAAAAAACTGGAGAATTTTGCCCAGATTCTTTCGTAGACCCTATTGGTGCTGCTTTGTCTAGCACTCAAAAGGGTAGGGATAGCTTTTGCCAGACAACCTAATGCCTCCAGTCTCCCCCTCTCAAGAACCAGACCTTGAGGTGCAGCCGAGCTGGGCACGGATGAAAGGTAGGGCCTTGTGACAGAAGATCCGGCCTGAGAGGTAGAGATACAGGAGTCCGGTAACTGAGCAGTGTCAACAGGGGAAACCATGGCCTGTTGGGCCAGTATGGGATCACTGCTAAGACTTCCACCGTCTCCGTCCTGAGTCTCCGCAGGAACTGGAGAATAATCGGAGTTGGAGGGAAGGGGTAGGCTCTGCGAAACTTCCAACGGTCCGTGAGAGCATCGACTCAAATGGCTCGGGGGTCTCGGAACCTTGTGTAATATTTTGCCTGGTGCTGAAAATAGGTCGACCTCCGGAAGAAAGTCTAGGGACTGAACCACCTGAAGACTTCTATGTTGAGGGACCACTCGTTGTTGTCGAGTGTCACCCGAGAGAGAAAATCTGCCTATAGGTTCTGTATCCCCGGGACATACACCGCTGACAGGTTGGCTAGATACCTCTGGGCCCAGAGCATAATTGGCTTCACTTCCTGCAGTAGAGACCAGCTGCGTGTTCCGCCCTGCCTCTTCACATAGGCCACTGCTGTAGTGTTGTCTAATCTGAGGATTACAGACACTCCCTGAATCAGATGTTGAAAGGCCTGGAGCGCCTTGAAGGCTGCCCTGAGTTCCAAGATGTTGGAGACAATCCCGACGGTAGAAAAGCCCCACTTGCCTTGTGCTGTTTCAGATAGGCAGTGAGCTCCCCAACCCATGGAGCTGGCATCCGATGTCACCGTGATCAAGGAGATGGGGGCTATGGAGTGACAGTTCAGAAGGTTTTCTCTTACCAACCACCATGGAAGACACCTCTTCATGACTGCCGTCAATACAATCCGCTGGGCCAGATCGTCTGACTGCCATTGCTGGAGAAAGCCTCTCTGGAATGGTCTCAGTTTCCAGAGGGCCCACTTTACCATGGGAACTGTCGCTACCAGAGTCCCAATCACCTTCAGGCACTGACGAGCCGTGAGATGAGAGGAGGAGAGAGCCTGAGAGATCCTCTCTCTGATAACAACTGCAATCTTCTCCACTGGAAGAGAAATGGTATTCTTTTCTGTGTTGAGCAAGGCTCCCAGAAAGATGAGAGATTGGGTGGGAACCAGATGGCTTTTTTCGAGGTTCAGGATCTATCTGAACTCTTGAAGGACCTCGATGACACGGTGTAACGGATCTTTGTACCCCAGGTGGGCACATCCGCCGGACCTGTGTCTCCTGTATTCCAAACGCACCCACAGCCTGCGGAGAAGCCACATCCAGCCCTTAACCCCTCAATCACGAGACAATCCACACAGGTGTTGAGGGTTAACCATGCAGAGCTTAAACTGTTTATTACATTCCAAGACACAGTTTTACATACAGTTAGGGAAACTCCCCTTAGCCTTGCCACAGAAGGGGGGGAAGGGAACATAGACCAACCAATGAGAACTGAACATTTGTACATTTGAAACAGGCAGTCTTAATACACACCCCCTGCAGAGAGATGTCTCCAGCTCAGACCATTGTCTGCCATGAATCCACACACTTAGACACAGAAACAGGAGGGGGGGGGGAAATGGGTTGTAACATTACATTACATTAACTCAATGCCATGAGTCAGTTGTTCAGAGGATGAATAAAGGGAAAATAAAATGCAATGTCCCAAACTCATAAGAAAATGACACAAAGGGGTTTACAATCCAGGGACAGGGTGATCCGTCAACCATAGTGACGGTTAGTACCGTCACATCTCTTTCCCCCAAAGGTAGACTAATCAAGGTACCAGACCTCCAACTGGTCTGTGCCTGAGTTAGTCGGGTAACAAGTCCCAAAGAGTCAATGTCTGTTTGCCTGGATAATTCGTCGGCTTTGCCGTTTGGCTTCCAATGGAAGTAGTGGATGGTAAAGTCAAAAAACTGCAGTGCCAAACTCCAGTATCTTCTGGCCCATAGTCTGTCGGTAGGAGGCTTGCGCACAGTCCCCTCCAAAACACACAGTGACAGTGGGTTCTGTCACATTTCTCCCCTTTTAAAAACAGACTAACGAGGTTCCTGACCCTCAAATGGTCTGGACCTGTGTTAGTCACAAACTTCCACCCCAGGCAACCAGGAAAAGTAAAAGTATGACTCTGGCGCTGGGGAGCAAAACAGCACATAGGGTCTCCCATGAATAAAAACAGCCGCTGCAGAGTGGGAACAGCTGTCTGCACTCCTCTGATCCAGGGCAGGGTTGCAGATATTGGGGGGAGCTGAATAATCCTCTGCCCTGATGCCAGCGCTTCCGCTGGTAGGGAATGTAGGCTTGTAGGGCTATGCATTTGGGGAGAAAAAGATACTTGCTTTTCTCCTGGTGTAGTTACCAGCCGTTGAGAAGGTATCTTGCAGGGACTGTCTCCCGGATTCTTCATCTCTGGTTCTGATGCTGGGCAGAGACCATCAGCGCTCTGTCCTGTAGCCAGCGCTTCTGCTGGGGCGATAAACACTGGGGTAGTGTCCAAGTGCTGGGGAAACGGCTCACTGAGGTCACCCCTCGGACTCCCTGGATCTACCTCTGAGGGTGGGCAGAGGCCAGCGGCACTCTGCCCCGTAGCCAGCGCTTCTGCTGGGGGGATGAACATTGGGGTAGTGTCCAATTGTTGGGGAGGGAGAATTGCTTCCTCTACTCCCGGTGGGGGTATCTGCTGTTGGGAAAACAGCTCACGCAGATCCTCTCTCAGACTCTCCGGATCCAACTCTTTT
Organism: Pelophylax lessonae; assembly: GCF_965119305.1. NCBI lineage: Eukaryota > Metazoa > Chordata > Amphibia > Anura > Ranidae > Pelophylax > Pelophylax lessonae. Next base: position 104,150,006 of record NC_138777.1, on the reverse strand, counting down.
TCTGATGCTGGGCAGATGCCAGGGGCACTCTGCCCTGTAGACAGCGCTTCTGCTGGGGCACCAGATGAGATACTCTGGACTTGCTCCTGATCACCATTTCCCAGCCTTCCAGCACCTGTCTCAACTCCCCCTTCTGAGACCTTCATGCTATTAGCTTGTCTCGCTGCCTGGGGGAGCTCCGGTGAGTTCCGGCATTCTAGCGCTCGCAGTGCCCTCTGTATCATCGCTGCTTCTTCCATTGCAGTAAGTTCGGGAAAACGCAGGGTCACCCCTGGCCCCATTTGCTTCTCATCTTCGTGACTGTCTGCTATTTCTCTCGGACAGTCCCAGGCAACGGGAGCCATGCCAGGCTGCTGATCACCGTCAAACAGCCGCTTGTAGGCAATCTCGAGCTCCCATTCCTGCTCAACCAGGAACTCCAATTCCTCCAGGTCACACGCCTCGTCGGGGAGGTCCAGCACCTCATCTCAGAAATCTAGAATGTGTTCCAGCCGCCACTCCTCATCGCTCCCAAAGTCTGGGTCTCCGTACATTTTTTGATGGAGCAGCCCCACGCCGCCATAGCCAACGCCTTCTGTCGGGCTGCCATCTGCTGTACCTGGCCACAGTTGAGCCGCAAACCACCGGAGGGCTCTGTAGCTGGCGTCCAGCCTCATTTCCTCCTGGACCAATCTTCCGAGCTCTGTCTTCCCCTCATCTCACGGTCGTTCCCTCAGGAACACCTCTCGCGCACGGTACTGCTTCCGGTACATCTCTGTGGAGGAGGGAAGGATCTTCCCCTGATGGTGCCGCTCGTGGCTTAGCGCCTCATGCCAGAGTTGCTGGCGGATCACATCCTCCCAGCCGAGCCTGGTGTGCTCTGTCGCTGGTCCCCGATGGTGCTTCCGCATGCCTTGCAGCCTCCTCCCAAACTCCGCTCTCATGCTGGCTGGTCCCTGTATCACTCCTCGGCAGCTGCCCAGATCTTGAATCCTGGTGGTGGTTTGGATGTCCTGGACTGCAGGAGACATCCCACCGCTGCCAACCAATGTAACGGATCTTTGTACCCCAGGTGGGAACATCCGCCGGACCTGTGTCTCCTGTCTTCCAAACGCACCCACAGCCTGCGGAGAAGCCATATCCAGCCCTTAACCCCTCAATTACGAGACAATCCACACAGGTGTTGAGGGTTAACCATGCAGAGCTTAAACTGTTTATTTCATTCCAAGACACAGTTTTACATACAGTTAGGGAAACTCCCCTTAGCTTTGCCACAGAAGGGGGGGAAGGGAACATAGACCAACCAATGAGAACTGAACATTTGTACATTTGAAACAGGCAGTCTTAATACACACCCCCTGCGGAGAGATGTCTCCAGCTCAGACCATTGTCTGCCATGAATCCACACACTTAGACACAGAAACAGGAGGGGGGGGATGGGTTGTAACATTACATTACATTAACTCAATGCCATGAGTCAGTTGTTCAGAGGATGAATAAAGGGAAAATAAAATGCAATGTCCCAAACTCATAAGAAAATGACACAAAGGGGTTTACAATCCAGGGACAGGGTGATCCGTCACCCATAGTGACGTTAGTACCATCACACACGGTCTCTGTGTCTGAGGAGCTGTGACCTGTCTTGGGATAAGAGGAGCAGATCGTCCAGGTAATGATATAACCTGATGCCTTCCACTCTGATCAATGCCACTACTGCCAGCAAGACTTTTGAGAATGTGCGAGGTGACGGGGAGAGTCCAAAGGGAAGACAAACTGGAAGTGACTTTCTCCTATGGTGAAGCGAAGAAATCGCTGAAGATTTTCTGCGATGGGAACATGAAAGTAAGCGTCTTTCAGAGCCAATCTTCCGGCTGTATTGAGAGTTGGATTGTCTGGAGAGACTCCATCTTGAACCTTTCTCTGAGAATATATTGATTTAAATGTGTTAGATCTATAACGGGTCTCCAAGAGCCGTTCTTCTTCCGTACCATAAAAAGAGGAGAGTAGATTCCTTGACCCCTTTCGATGCCTGGAATGGGAATCGCTGCACCTTGAAGTAGCAGGGACTCTTTGTAGGAGAACAAAATCCGTCTCTTTTCTTCTGAGGCAGGGATGGAAGTTGGAACAAATCTGAGCCTCAGGGTGCGGTTGAAGGTCCAGGAGTGACCGACCGAAACTGTGTCGACCACCTAGGTGTCTCGAATTGAGGCCGCCCAGACATGCCGAAAGTGGAAAAGACGGGCCCCCACCTGGCATGTCTGAGCGGGCCCACCTTCAAAACGACTTAGTGGCCTCCCGGTCACCAAACGAATCACTCTTAGATGATTTCTGAAAGGAGGACTGTCTAGACTTCCAGCCTCTATTGTAGCTTTTGCCTGGCTTATAGCTGCGTGCGTCTCTGGAACGGCCAGCGCTTTGTTTCCTAGCAGAAGCTCTCTTGAAATTACTTTGGCGCCTGTCCTGAGGGAGGAATCCCGACCTACCACCAGTGGTCTTAGAGATGGCACTCTCCAATTTATTGCCAAAGAGGGAAGATCCCTCAAATGGTATCCGACACCATATTTGTTTTGAAGCCGCGTCAGCTACCCAAGGCCGAAGCCAAAGCGCCCGTTTGGCGGTGACAGAAGATAGCATCACACGGGCCAAAAGACGGATCATGTCAATAGAGGCCTCCCCCAGGAAGGCGGATGCCATCTTTCACTCTTGAATGGGTGAGCTCTTGGCGTCATCTTCAGAGACATTTTTGAGAGTCTCAACATCCTCAGACCAGATCTCCATTGCTTTAGATGTTGCAGCCAGAGCCAAGGCTGGCTTGCAGGCCATTCCTGCTCTGAGTTAGACTCACTTTAAGTCAGAGTCAATTCTCCTTTCCAATGGATCCTTAAAGGAGGTAGTATCCTCCAGAGGGAGAGTCACGTGCTTTACGAGTCTCATCACTGCTGCATCAACAAGTGGAGGGAATTCAAGATGTTTAACCTCTTCCTGTTTGAAAGGATACAATTTTGCCATCTTGAAAACATAGAATTTTTCCTCTCCACCTTGCTCCACTCTTCTGTGATAATTTCCCCTAGTTCTCCTAGGAATGGAAAATTGAGACGTTCTTTATTTAATTGTTTAAAAAACTTTTTCTGTTTAGGAGGGGGAACTGTTGACTCCTCCCACTCAAGGGCCTCCCTTACAGACTTCACCAAAGGGGGAACCAGCCCAAAATTAAAGCCTACACAGGGGTCATCCGATTCAGAATCACTGTCTGACAAGAGGAGGGAAGGACGACGTGGTTGAGAAGAATCCAGGTAGTCCTGGCCTTGCGACTCCAAATCTGGAGAACGTGGCTGTACATAAGTTGCTTTTTGGTGAGAGACTCCCAAATCTTTCAAAGAGTCCTTCAGAACCCGTTTCACAACTGACTCCAGATGCTGATCTGAGTTCTGTCTTTCCCCTGCGGCATGAGCATAGCAATGGTCGCAGAGAGACTCTCCGTCTGGGACCCGCTGACCACACCCCCAGCATTTATTTTTACAGGATTGACCCGAGCGACCGTGGCCTTTAGAAGCCCAGACCACGGTGCCTAGAGCTGGAAGGGGATTTGCGCCTCGATCTGGACGAGGAATGCCGGTGCTGCGACTTTGATTGGTGATCTTCTTTGCGGGCAATATGCTGTGGATCGCATCTAGAAGAACTAAAAACATAAATGATAAGAAGATAGCACGGGAAACACAAGATCCGTGATACCTCCCACCATAACTACCCCACTAAAGTACCTGCCATGAGCGGGCTGATCACTTAGGGGCGGTGATGACTCCATACTGGCTGAAGAGATTCGCTGGAGACAGAAGGAGACAAAAATAGGTATTTGTGCTTAAGCTGCCAAGGAGGGGATGGGAGATCATTCAAATCACTGACCTGTTAGTATAGGAATCCGGAACCCGGGAAAGCCTGCTGCCAACAGAAATGACATTCCCAGTTTGCAGAGGCAATTTTTCTGTTTAAATCTGGCGCCTAAATGACGTCATCGCCAAAGGCGGAAACTGCGCATGCGCAAACTGGCCGCCGACCACAGTACTGCGCATGCGCTAACCAAGCCTCGCTTTCTGACCCGGCTGCGCATGTGCAGAGGACCAAAATACCGGCGATCGTGACACAGGAAGCGCCGAAGACCGGACAGGAAAGACACACGACCCCCTCAGCAGCAATATGAAGCACAAGGTACAATACACACTAGCACCAGGGAAAAGCAATACTTTGGAAATAATCTTAGAAAATGTACTTGCGGTTTCAGCTCAGACACGGTCAGGCGCAGTACACCGGGCTTCGGGCAACACAGGACCACCTGCAGTAGCTGGGCTTTTGGCCAGATGAATCTTCAGTTATCCCCTCCATACCCGGCTAATAGCAAGGGCTTATCGGAGGCAGGACCATGCTAAACCAAATCCACAATCCATAACGTCCAATCGAAGGATAGGAAACACACAGGTATGTGCAACCTGAGGAGGACAAAAAAGGAACATGGATGCTGAAAAGGAGCAAAGATTTATGGGAGTGGGGTCCTATAGGGTAGGAGAGGAGGCGGGGCCTACCCGAACGTATGCTGCCATGGAGTCTGTCAGGAAATGGAATTATTCCTCCCTCACTCCCTCATTCTATTTAAAACTCAAAGTTATACTAATATTTTTTTCTAAACTTACTCAATTGGGTTGTTTTACCTAAAGGCAAATATGTCATTCACATTGCACAAGAATTTTCCCTTAGCCTAGTGAATGAGGTGAAGATTTGCTGGCTTCCATCATCCAATTTTGTGCAATCAAAAATACTGTTTTTTGTTTTATTTGTTTTCCTTTCACATGAATGTGTGTTCTTTGCTTTTCACTATATTCATTAACTAACTGGTGTCTAATTGTTCCTAAATAATGGCTCTAATAAAAATAACATAAAATACCCTAAATCAAACCAAACCATATCTAAATAAAGAAAAAAGGGTACTTTTTTCTAGCAAATTTTACCTACAGTAAGCAGCTCAGTTTTTGACAGAATTTTAATGAAGTTTCTGCAGAAGCAAAATTGTTAATTTTACAGCAAGTTTGATTTAGGTGAAATGACTCTGCTGCTCCCTATTCCATGTGGAGCATTTTTGTTTTTTGGAGCACTTTAAAGACCGGAGGAGGAAGCTGATAAAAAGGGTCGTTTTCAGCAAGGTCTTATCACCCTATGTTCATGCGACTCTATGGTAACAACATTGGAGTCCATCATCTCCACACCTTAAATATTGGAGGAGGAATCTAATACCAAGGGTGTCCCAGCAAGGATTTAATATCCATTAAGCCCCTATCACACAGGCGGTCCGTTCAGATCCGCCTGTCCATTTTTTTTGGCGGATCTGAACGGTCCCCCCATGCATTCCTATGGGGCATCGGATGGCAGCGGAGACATGTCCGCTGACATCCGACCCGATCCGATCCGTCAAATCTGGAAGGATGGAAACCCTATTTTCCATCCGTCCAGCAGATGGGATTGGATGGGATTGGATGAGAACGGACCGACGGTCCGTTCCCATCCGATTTCCCCCATAGAGATGCATGGGGAACTGACAGCTGTGTCTCCGCACACAGCACGGAGACACAGCTGTCCTCCTGCTGCTCAACGGGGGATCGGCGGCTCGATCCCCCCCTGAGAAAAACGGAATCCATCCGACGGATGGATAGTGTGAAAGGGGCCTTAGAGTCCATTATCTCTGGTAAGTGCTCCTGCAATTTTCCTGTTAGGTGTTGGTGTTGGAAGCACTATTGGTGTTTTTTCCTTTTTCTTCACTGGATCACTAAAGATAATCTTCATATATATGGATTTCACCTTATATGTGGACATTTACCTTATACAATTTTTATACCTTTAAGGACTCTTTACACTGTTGCACTCTTTCTTTAAGGCTATAGTGTGATTGCATTTCATATCATATATCTTTGCACAAGTTTGCATGTTGCACCTTCCATATGAGATGTAGTATCTCATGATTTTATTGATTTTTTTATATATAATCACGGGTTAACACATATATTGGATCCATTCAATTATTTTCACATTTTTAGCATGGCACTTTCTATGTTTTTACAGGTTTAACAATATAGTTGTATTGTAGTGCCAGCTGCTGGTCAATTTATTTATTTTTGTTTTTAGTAAGCTCAGTAGTTTCCCTACTTCCCTATTCCAAGCTCATCCTCAACAAGAGCTTAATGTAAGCGGTTGTATACCCCACTTTGTTATTTTATTTTTTTTTTTCAAAACATTTTATTGAAATGTTTAAAATGCAATACAGAGATGTATGTGAATACAAGATACAATAAGTAAATAGCAATCTTACATTTGACAACAAACCACATCAAGTAAGTGTATACAAAAGTCAAGGACATAACAAGTGAGGTTTAAGTTGAGTGTCTCAAAACGGCTACAAAAAGAGATCTAATTTAGTTTTGTAGTCTGAGGAAATTAAGTTTGTCAAGTTTTTAGCGAGAAAGTCACTTATCTCTTGGGATCTCGAGTGTCGGGATTGGGAGTGCATACGGTCCTTGTTTAGGTTATAGAGATGCAAGTAGTATTTTTCGAATTCCTTAGCGATGTCCCTATTGTTCGTTATGAGAGATCCGGAGCTGGATCGCAGGTGGTGTATGGTGGCTTTTAATTTTTTGTCTTGCAGTGCCTTCGCTAGTAGGCGGCTGCTTTTATTGCCGAATTCATAGAACAATTTTTGGGATAGTAAGAAACTCCTTTTCGTTCTCCTATCAAGTTCTGTCTTGAGCTTGTTTCAGGTTTCTTGAAGCTCTGCAAGTGTATCATTTGCAAGTGTTTTCTTATGTACTGCCTCTAAGCCCCTAATTTGTGCCAATAGGTCAGTTATATAGGCTTCTATCTGCTTTCTGAGTGCAGATGAAAGAGCTATAAATTTGCCCCTTACGACACACTTGTGTGCCTCCCATTGAGTCATGTTAGATGTGTCAGGGGTAGAGTTCAGTTTAAAGTATTCTTCAAGAGTGGACTGTATTTCTTTGATTCTGACATTGTCTGTCAGCAGGGAGGCATCCAATCTCCAAACCTTCTCTCGTGGTGTATGGATCGGAAAGGCGAGAGTCATAGTAATGGGATTATGGTCTGATATGATAGATGGTTCGATCATGGCATCAGCTAGGAAAATGAAGTCTTTTTGAGAGAGAAAGATATAATCTATCCTGGAATATTTGTTATGGAGTGGTGAGAAAAAGGTAAAGTCCTTTTCCTGTGTGTTTAGTGTGTGCCAGGAATCATTGATTAGGAGTTCCTGCAAGCAGAGCTTGATTTGTTTTAGGGCTCTGTAGGGGAGGCAAAAGGAGCCCAAGGAAGAGTCCATAAGAGGCTCTAATGGGATATTAAAGTCTCCTCCAAAGATCAAGGTGCCTCTTTGGAAAGGCAGTAATGTTTCAACTATATTTCTGAAAAAGGGAGCTTGCAATGTATTAGGGCTGTATACATTCACAAGTGTAATGTGAGCATTCTTAAGAGTGCCTTTTAGGAATAAGTAGCATCCATTTTCGTCTGCTAAAGTTTCTGAGACCACTAACGGAGTAGATTTGGCAAGTAAGATCAAGACTCCCTTAGTTTTGGAGTCAGGGGAAGTGGCGTGAAATGCTTGGGTGTAGTATCTGTTTTTGCAGGGCGGAATTTAGTCTCTTGTAAGAATACTACATCCACTCTAAGTCTGTGCATGTGCATCCATAGTTTGGATCATTTCTGCGGGGTGTTAAGGCCTTTGGCGTTGATAGAAACTATTTTCAGTCGTTGGGTATCTGCAATGGGGGCCTGAGCGGACATAATTCAGATTCAAAAGTTTAAGATGACTGGACTTGTTAACCAGTGGGAATGAGAAGGTAGGGGTAGTAGGGTGTGTGAGTGTGAGTAGAGAGTAAAAAGGGGGGGGAAGCATGGAGGAGAGAGGAGGAGGAAAAAAGGAGAGAGAAGAAGAACGAAAAAAAAGCGGGGGGGGGGGAGGGAAGGGTAGGGGTCAGGTAGCTCTCCCTGTGTCTTCATGGAGTGGTCTTAGGGGAGATGGATGTTTTCCGTGGGTGGGAGTAGACCAGCTAGTACACCCAGAGGGGGTGAAAAGAGGGGGAAGTCTGAAAAGGTCGGAGGAGGTTATTAACCTCTACCATTGGCAGAGGTGGAAGGAAGAGATCCAAATACGGATTATAGTTCCATGAACCTGCGAGGTCTTTGTAAAGTGTAGAGGAAGCCCAAGGAGTGCCTATGTACATGGGTGAGAGACATTGTGTATGGAGGAAGTGGTTAGTAGTTCGGATGGATATTATTTTAGTAGGCAAGTGAGTGCAATGGATAGAGCAATAACATATATTGGTGTCGATGTCTTGAGTCAGGTCTTGCACTTTACAAGGACAATCTGTCAGCTTTTATAAATTTGATCCTAGATGGGTATTTTAGGATTCGGTATTGTGCGGTATAGGTGATAGGAGCAAGCGTAAGTCAGGGTACCAGAGTAAATAATCTTTACCTGGGATCAACTGCCTGGTATGTAATAAGTGTCGGGACAGTGAAGCTGTCTTGAGTCTGGAGGACAACAATTTAAAATTAGTCCACAATACAGTCTAGGCGGGATTGAGAGCAAAGGAAATCTGAGTACCCACAGTAATTAACTCCATAACAGTGGTATAGAGACAACAGTATAACATATATAAAACATATACCCAAAAGGTCAAATATAACAACTTGTCTGTCTGGGAAAGCTTGGAATATGGGAAAGGCACTGGCTTTCTCATCTGCTATTGTGGAGTGAATGGTACAACGTATGCCTGCTTAGGGTGTCAGCCTCAACCACAGTGAAGGGAAGTAAGCCCACTCCAATGTAGGGGCTGCAGTCCTCCCAGACCCCTATGTCGCTGCCCAGAATGATAGGCCGCGATGTAGCACAGAGGGGGCATTCCCCCAGTGTTTCCCCAGGGGGTAGGGGGGGCGTGCAGCACACATCATATCCAAGCCGTGTACTCGCCCACTTTGGTGGAGGCGGCGGTCTGGCGGCGCCAAGTGTCCACCGTAGAGGGCAGGGGACCAGTTGCATAGCTGCAGATATCGAGGGTCATAGACATCATACCTAAACAGTTACGGCAATACAATATTCTTGATAAACCACAGCCTATCAATAAATTGATACAAATAAAACGAATAGCTTCTTAACTTTATCATCCAAGAGGAGTGATTAGCAGCGCAAAGTGCCATAATGACCAAGTAGCATATAAGAAAGACATAATATCATACCCAATTCAAACAATGAGGCTGGAAGGTAGGTATGAGGTGGCAAGTCAGTCCGAATAGAGGGGCATATGTGTCTTCTTATCTTCCCATAGAGCAGAGTACACAGACAGTAAAAACACCCAAAGAAGTGTGACGGTTAGTAAAAAGACACACTCTTGGATTGTCAGTACATCAATTGAGTAAGTCCTACAATGGACAGTACTGCTGAGTAGGGTGAAGGTTAGTGCTTGTGTGAGGATGTCTGAGTATTGAGGCACATTCAATGAATAGGTGAGTCTGGATGAACAATGGATCATAACAACCCTGAAATCTGATGGTTGGTTAGGGCTAACAGGCAAACTGAAGATGGCATGGAGGGAGTGGGATCCGGACAGTATGTATGTGAGAGCAGCAGAGTGGAATTAATATAGCAGAGTGGTCCGTTTGTCTCCCCAGGTGAGATTGCTGTTATCTATGAGTCCCATACGTTTTGATCTTGTGCGGCAATCGGGGTTTGGAGAGTGGCAAGCAGAAGTGGGAGGCCAGAGAAGGGAATAACGTTGGGGATATTGTCCCAGAAAGTACAAAGGGGATAACTTTGAACTGTAAATCAGAACTGAGAAAATAAAAGGTGTCTTATACCACTGAAGTCGTGAGTACTCACCAAGGTGGCCCATTTCTAAATATGGTATATGCATTGCTCTCCTATGAGCTGGCGATGCTATCGGGCTACCATTGCGAAGAGTGCTAGCCCCCCTGCCAGGGGGTGAAGAGGGTGGATGTGCCCTGCATCTACTTTTTACTGAAGTTACCTTCAGCTTGTATGCCTTCCATGAAGGTTGCTCTGTGTAGCGGTGTAATGTGAAACTCGCTGTACCAGTCAGGAAAGTTTACGAATGGGATGCCCAGGGTTTCACAAAAGTGATCCAGGTCTTTAGCGACCCTGAGAAGCACTGTGCGACCTTGAGAGGTTGCAGATAATCCAAACGGGAACTTCCACCGGTAAATGATTGCTCTAGAGTGTAGTTCTTCGAGCAGCGGGCGCAATTCTCTCCTTCTTTGCAGAGTGATGTTGGATAGATCCTGGTACATCTTAATTTCAGCCCCCTGGAATGTGATGTGCTGCCTGATTCTGGCATTCCGTAGGACATCTTCCCTCAGTTTAAAATTGTTGAGGCAGCACACCACGTCCCTTGGGGGGTTATTGTCTCTACCTCTGGGGCGCAGGACTCTGTGTATCCATTCCAGTATAATAGGTGATTCTGGGAGTCTGCCTAGTAAGTCATTGCAGATTGTAGTGACTGCTTGGGAGAGGTTCTGGTGATCCATGCTTTCAGGTATGCCTCTCACTCTCATGTTCTTCCTGCGGCCCCTGTTATCCAAATCCTCAACATGCCTGTTGAGGTCTCTGAGGTGGATCGCATGGGATTCTGTGACTTGGTGCACATGGCAGAGGGATGCATCATGGTGGGCGGTGATGGACTCCATCTCTTCCACTCTCAGAGCCATGGCCTGTAAGTCCCCTCTGAGGTCCGCTATCACTGATGAGAGAGTATTCTTGATGTCTGCAGCAACAAGTTGTAGATCACTGAGGGACAGTGTAGACTGGATTCTCAGGGTTTCACGATGTGGCGAGCGGGCTTGCGCTCCTGCTGGGTGTCTATTCGTAGAGCAGGAGCGAGATTGCTGGGAGGAGGAAGGAGTAGGCCGCGGGGCATCTCTGGGCTGCGTGCGGAAGATCTCCGGTATATTGCGGCTGAGCTGTGAGTCCATCTCCCTTGGGGACCAGGATCTTGTAGCGGAGGCAGTTCTGGATGTTCTCCCCATGTTGTGGATGCTGTTTGGGAGTTGCTTGGGCTATGCAGGGTGAAACATCTAACCTCGTGTTGCAGGAGCTCAGACCTAAGTGTCCATCTTAGATTGGGAGCAAGCCACGCCCTCCTGTTATTTTTACCTACAGGTAAGCCTATAAAAAGACTTACCTGTAGGTAAAATGAATATCAACTAAACGTGCACCGTTTAGGAGATATTCACCCTGCATGCAGCTACTGACGTCACCGGCGAAGATGTTAGCCCTCTCAGAGGTGACCAGGCACTGCTGGAAGGGCTTCGGTCTAAGTTAAGTATTTCATAATGTGCTAGTATTATTATTATTATACAGGATTAATATAGTGCCAACAGTTTACGCAGCCCTTTCCAACGTTAGGGCAGACAGTACAGTTTCAATACAATACAATACAATACAATACAGGAGGAATCAGAGGGCCCTGCTCATTAGAGCTTACAATCTAAGAGGGAGTGTCAAGTGATACAAAAGGTAATAACTGTGGGGCAAGAGCTGATGAAGAAAATAAAAGTACAGTTGTTAGGTGAGGGCAGGATAGGCTTCTCTGAAGAGAAAAGTTATTAGTGATTGCCAAAAAGTGGATAGAGATGGAGATAGTTGTACAGATTGGGGTAGGGAATTCCAAAGGATGTGAGAGGCTCGGAGAAGTCCTGGAGGCGGGTATGGGAGGAAGTGACAAGCAAATTATGGCATTGTCTTACAGGTTTTTTTTTTTCTGCAACGGTTTACTACCGCTTTAAGGGAGGATTCTCTTGCAACGTAAACAGCATATTTGCCTTTAGTAAACCAACTTCATTGTCTCAATTATTTATTATATCTCAGACAAGAAATTATAGGAATTGCTCTATGTAAATAAAAAATGTGTATATATAAATATATACAGCATATTTACAAATGAATCCATAAGCTGCACTAACAGCTTGTATCTTGTAATTTCATTTAGAGAGCTTATTGCACTTTAATCAAAAGAAAAGGACTTTTAAGCATATAATAATTGGTCTATAATATTTCTGGAGCTCCAATTCTTGCCCCACTTACTTTATGTTGTTTGCAGCATCAGTAATCTCCTCTTTCCTCCAGTCAGGAGATAAGCTCCCAATGACTGCACAACTATGACTGCTCTACAAAAACTAAGTACTGCAAGGAACAGGGATAGAAATATCAGTATCTGTAAAAGACACTAGCAATGCTGACATTTGATTATATTAGGATTAAAATAAAAAACAAACATATATACTCACTAGGTGGATGTAGCATTGATCCGATGCTGAATCTGTCCCACGCTGGCTCTGTAGTGAGAACTGAGCGATCAAACACCACTAATTGCTCAGTGATCCCCCCTACTGACAGTCACTGCTCCCTGCTCTCCCCGTTGTGGGGGGGGGGGGGGTGGCAGGAAGGGCTTGCTCATGCTCTCAGTGGATTGCTGAGAGGCTGAGCAAGGTGCCAGTCCAGGCTTCTGTGGTTGGGACGTTTTCAGTTGACCTGGTCATCCAGGGCATTGTCGATATTGATGTGCTTGACAAATTGTGCTGTTTGAGAGTGAACATCTGTTTTTATTTTTCTTAATAAAGTTGTCAATAAGATAATGTGCAAGGCTGGTGCACCCTCTGTTTTTATTTTGCAATGGTATCAGTCACACAGCAGCTTAAGTCAGAAATCCCAGAAATTAGCAAGAATTAATTGCATTGAAGCTAAGGTGGACAAATGTGTGCAGACCCACAATAAATTAGTAGACGCTCACAATTTTCATGAGCATAATAGTCAGCAAGTGAAGCTGAAATTGGCAGATTTAGAAGATCAGTCATGTCGAAAAAATTTCAAATTTAGGGGAATAGCAGAATCGGTGACACCAGCAGAATTGCACAATGATTTAAAACAACTAATTATTAATTTTCTGCCCTCAGTATCTCCTACTGAGATAATTATAGATAGAGTATAAAAGCTATCTACTGTATACCAGAACATCTGTCTGAAAAAAAATTGACAAGGGATTTGACTGTCCAATACATTTTTACAGCATCAAAAAACTTGCTACAGCCCAGCATATATTCAAACAATATGCAGACTTTTTGTTGTATGTGGATTTTTCACATTCTTTAAATACAGCTATAAAAAGCTGCTATCAATGACTAAATCCCCGATCAATCATTGCATTCCTAACAGATGTATACCCCCTAAAATCAATTGTCACCAGAAATTGGAAAACTGCTGTTCTCTCAACTTGATCAAGGTCTCTCCCTCTTTAACAATTGGTGCCCAATCCCATACACCAATTACAATGCTGAAAGCCTGCTACAAAAGTTCTTTCAAAAGAAAATTGTGTGTTTATGAGATTTAGAACTTAAGAAGGGTTAGGTGCCTTATTTTAAAGTCCAATGACGGGCTATCATAGTTTTTGCGGCTATTAAGATATGTATAATTCCAATCCTATAGTTATAATGGAAGTCATCTATACCTAAATGTAAAATTGCCAGTTCAGGGTTAGGTTTAGTTAATACACCTGTAGTTTCTGAGATTATCATGAGCATCTGTTTCCAGAAGCTAGTGAGGCTTTTGCAAGTCCAAAAGACATGCATCAGGTTGCCAGTCTGTCCACACTCCCTCCAACAGAGAGGGGAATGTGTATTTGAAAATTTTTACATTCGATACGGAGTTAGATACCATCGTGTGATTATTTTTTGAGTTTGTTCCCGATGTGTTACACAGTGGGACGCTATGTATGTGGTCCGAATGGCCGTTAGCCATTAGGATTCTGAAAATTGTGATTGCAAATCACTTTCCCATTTGAGTATAGGAGGTGTTGTGGAGAATGTTGTTTTGTGTTGGATATGGTTGTAGATCGGGGAGAGACCTCTTTCGGGGATAGTTTAGATTGGTAGCAATTCCAAAGTTGGGTTGGAAGATTAATCTGTGGAGGAGGATTTTTGCACAGGAAACCTGAGATTCTGATATAGGAGTAGATGGCATTACTAGGCAGATCAAACTCAGTCTGTAGTGTGGCAAAGGTTTTTAATCGGTCATCGTGGAAGAGGATATATATAAAGTGAATGCCTGCTTTGGCCCAACTTTGGAGAGATATGCAGGGAATAAGTTGTTCCAGGGTTTGTAAATTAATTTGTGGGTGATAAAGTGGGGTTGTATTGGAGGATAGGGATAGTAGATGTCTCCGTGCCAGTAATGAGGCAAGTGTGGTTAAAGGGAGTACGTGAAGGGACAAGGGCTTCCAGGAGTCTGCGAACAGCACATGGGAGGGTTCTTTCATGTGAGTGAGGGTAGCTTCTATATCTGGCCAGAGAATGTCACTGGACGAATGGAACCAATGCCGAAGGGAAGAAAGATGGGTGGCGATAAGATAGTCATATAGATCTTTGAGGCATAGGCTTCCAAATTTTTTATGTTTAATAAGATTAAAGTACGAGCACCTTGCTCTTTTTCTTTTCCATACACATGATTTTAAGATAGACTTAAGTGTAGAGAGATGCCGGAGTGGAATTGGGACTGGGAGGGTGCAGAAGATATATAATATTTACGGCAAAGTTTTCATTTTGAAGGCTGCAATTCTTCCTGCCCATGATAATTCTGTTTTTGAGAGGAGCTGTGTATCTTCTCTAATGGATTTAATTAGGGTTGTTAAGTTTGCCTCTGCTAGTTTGGAAGTAGAGGATGTCAGGGTAATTCCAAGGTAGGGAATACTATGTTCCGCCCATGCGTAAGGAAAATGAGAAGCTAAGTGATTACATGTTTCATTGTGGATTCCTAGGTCTAAAATTAGAGACTTGGAAAAATTGACTTTATAGTATGAGATGTCACTAAACTGTTGGAGTATCTGGTGTATGAAAGGGAGGGAGATAAGGGGATTCGATATACATTGAACCACATCATAAGCAAAAAGATTAATTTTGTGATGGGTGCGATTGATTTTGATGCCTGAGATGTGAGGGTGAGTTCTGATCGATTCCACCAAAGGTTGAATCATTAAGTTGAAAATGGAGGGGGACAAAGGACAACCCTGTTAAGTACCATTGGATATTGGAAACAGTTTTGATAGGATTTTGGATGACGGATTAGAGTAGAGGGCCATAATTGCAGACATGATTGGGCCTTGGAAACCAATTTTTTCCAGTACTGCTGACATATATCCCCAATGGACTCGATCAAATGCCTTCCTGCATCTATGGAGAGTAACCAAGCGGAGGTTCAGCTACTTTCGGTATGATGGAGAAGGTTGAGGGAAAAGGTTGATCAAGCCTCTGGTAGCATCTGATTCCTGCCTACTCTTTGTGAATCCAGATTGATCCAGTTTGATTAGGGTGGGTAGTATATGTAGCAGTCTGAAGATTTTAGCAAAAATTTTAACAGCTGCGTTTAAGAGGGAGATTGGGCAAAAGTTGGCTGGGGTATTGGGAGCTTTCCCAGGTTTGGGGAGAGTGACGACATGGGCTTGTAACATTTCGGGGGTAAAGGAAGCAGTGTTTGCAGCTTTAGAAAAGACTGCGTTCAGTGTCGGGATAAGCGAGTCGCGGAATGTTTTAATGTATTCGTTGGTCAGGCCGTCCGGGCCTGGGGATTTGCCTAGGGGAAGGGAGTTGACAAGTCTATCAATTTCAGAAAATTTAACTTTAAAATTGGGGCATTCAATAAATTAAGTTGGCATTCATTGAGGGAAGGAAGGTTGGGATCGGGAAGGAAGTGTTGTATGGCCTCCTGTGTTGGTTGGGGGGGAATCAGGATCTTCCTTTAAGTTGTATAAAGTGTGATAATAGTCGGCAAAGGCACCGGCAATGGCTGGGGGGGTTCATAATTTTTTTCCTTGGAGTGTGGGTGAAAGACATGTGGGATCTTGGTTCTGGACCTTTGCATTTTCAGTCTGTTAGCTAGAAACTTTCCGGCTCTATTATTAAGCGAATAGTAGTTTAATTTTAAACAGGTTAAAAATTTGTCATGCTGTTCACATAGTAGCCTGCGGAGATTAGTACGGAGTAATGATCATCTGTCTACTAAAGTAGTGGAGGGGGCCTTTTTATTCAGAGAATCCGCTAGGTGTATTTCTTTTAATAGGTCATTTAATTTGGCATTGTATTGTTTTTTAGTTCTGGATCCTAATTCTTTTAGAAGGCCTCTAACATACGCCTTGTGTGTGAGAAAAACTCATTAACTTGTTCTTTGATATATTTTTGGAATTCTGGTTTGTGGATAATGGAGTTATTGCAGTGCCATATCCGTGTGTGTGGGTTGGAGTGGGAATCTGTTAGGGATATATAAATGCCAGCATGGTCTGACCACGTGATATCCGCTATGGTGGAAGAACTAACTTGTTGTCAAATAAATGTATCCACTAGGAACATATCTATGTGGGAATAGGAATTGTGGTGAGGGGAAAAATATGTGTAATCCCTTTTATTGGCTGGTTGGTAACACCACACATCATGGAGTTCCTCCGCATGAAGAAAATTTTTCAAGGAAGACGAGTTAGGTCTAGGTGAAGAGGTTGTGTCCATGATGTGGTCTGCCACCAAGTTAAAGTCTCCGCATAGGATGAGGTGTCCCTGGCGTACCTTAGACAATGTTCTGACTAGCTTACGCATACATTTCAATTGGAGATAATTCTGGCTATAAACATTAACTAAGGTGTACACAGAGTTATCAATAGAGCAAATAAGAGTCCGAAATCTCCTTTGATAGAGAGAATGAAACTGAGTCTCACACTGCCAGGACTCCTCTCTCCTTGGCTTGGGCAGATACAAGAAAAACATGGGGAAATGATCTATTGAAGCATTAAAGGGTTGCATCACTGTGAAAGTGGGTTTTTTGCATAGTAAGCCGTGATCATTTTTATATGTTACATAAAGACATTGCAGTCTCCTATTTTTTAATCTTATTTGCTACAATAAAATTGTTCTTTACTAATAATTACTATATACACTTGTATTTTTTGAATGTTTGGTTGCCCACATAGTCCCATTCCCTGGGAGGTATTTTTTTCATATACTTGTCCAACCATAACATTACTTATAAGTAAAAATATCTGGCCAGCTTGGTGATCACTCACGAAGGGGCATCGAAAACAATTCACTCCTTGGAAGGAGTTATTCTGCTTAAAAGTTGGGTTATACTTTCGGAATCCCCTCTACCATCCTCATCTCTTGCCCAGACCCAAAACATCACACACGTGGATTAAAGTCTCACCGAAGCATCAGCCATCTGCATCTGAAGTCTCCTGCACACCAACACATCATTCCACAGGCAATCCCTGGTCCTTTATATGAATACACAACACCATACTCATTTCTCCATACTAGTTGCAGCCCAAGCTGCTCAGAGCCCTTACAAGGGGCTTCTATTTCTATACTCCCTCATAGGAGTCATTTTTGTCTAGTTTCCGTTGGAACTTACAGTATGTTGGATATCTTCTGTTGTTTTCTTGCTCTTAGTTTGGTCCTCTTTCTATATACACCTGAGCACAATACCGGACACTGGTTCTGGTAGGAATCCTCTTGTACACCGAATATGTTGAAGTTGCATAGTATCTTTATACCACTGTGTTGGATTTTGCCTGCTGACAGCTTGCCTCACTTATACTATACCTCATATAATATTAATCTACTGCCTTCTGATCTCACCTTGTTTCTTTCCACATATGGGACTTACCATTTTATTCCTTAACACACTTGGGCTCAATCACCCTGCAGGGAGGAGGTCTATGTGGATAGAGGCCCAAAACCATATAAAAGATGTAATACCTATCCAAGAAACACATTTCTAAAAGGATGCAACCCTGTTTTGTAAACATCATAACTTTCCCCATATATTTTTATCCATAGCTTCCTATGGATAAAAGAGAGGAATCCTTGTGACGATCAGAGACACTGTATCCTTTACCTTACATGACTCAGTCTTGGATTTGGAGGTTAGATTTGTCTTTTTGATCTGTACTATTGATGCTAATTTAATAAAGTTTGTCCATTTATGCTCCCAATTCGCACCAATTGAGGTTCTTTCACAAACTTTTTAGGCAGATCTCTAAGGTGTGAATGGGAAACATGTTAATCTATGGTGATTTTAATATGGTACCAGACACTTCCCTTGACTTTTCCTCACTGGGTAGAGGCCGAGCAATATCTTTTGAATGGCTTACTACACATTGAGGAAATGTAGGATGTATGGGGATCCCTTCATGCTAATGAGAGGGATTTTAACTTTTTCTCAGCCAGGCACAACTCCTACTCCAGGATAGATCTCCTCTTCTGTAATAAATTATATTACCTGTTATGTCCCCACAGCGATTACTATCACCTTACAGACAGACAATCTCTCCCCTCGGGCATTCAATTGGCATTGTAATGATGGCGTAGTGCAATCATCCACAAACACACATTTACTGACTCACCATGCGCAGACCTTTTTTTCTAACATTGACCTTATGGAATGACCGTAAGGCTTACATGAGAGGTATCCTGATCCAATTAGGCACTAGAACACAAAAAAAATATTAAACCTCCCTCTCTAAAATCCTACAGGAAATCCATCTTCTAGAAACCAAGAACAAAGAATGCCCTACTTCCCAAGTTTCTGAATCACTGCTTAATTTTCGCATGTAGTTATGAAATCTAATAGTCCATGACCATGACAAATATTTGCGCTCCCTTAGACCTAAATATTATTCACAACATAACAAAGCAGGAATATTTCTAGGGACCTGTAAAGCCATATCTAGAATCCCCTACATTTTGCATTCCTTTACTAAACAGAAACTCCTTAACCCCCAACACATTGCAGATGCATTTGCAGACTATTTTGGGGCCCTATACAATTTGAAGGATAACCCCCCCAACTCCATAACCCCCTGAACAAGACATATAATTATTCCTAAAAAAAAATGAATTAATCCTGTTTCCTTAAAGCATATTATACAGCACAGTGCTTTTGCTGTGTAATTTGGCCCTTTCTATCACCTAAAAACCTGGCTGATCCTGACAGTTTCTGCCCTCCCCTCTGTACACTGACCACAGTATACCAAGGCTGCTGAGCCCTGACACTGTGGTCAGTGTATGTGCCTCTGTCATCCAGAGCCCTTCTCTCTGTTCTCCCATGTCTCCTGTGTCCTCCTCCCCCCCTACCCTCCCTGCCTGTCAGTTCTGTGTCACGGCCCACCCGCCCCTCCTGCTGCTCAAATAACTGTTAATGTGTTTTATAATCCTGTTTGTCTCCTAAGCCTGTGTACCTCTGTCTCAGTGTATTATAAAACAAAATTCTGTAAATAACTGATTTTTAGTGCGCTGCTCAGCGATCACGTGACCTGTCGGCTCTCTCTCTCCTCCTTTCTCCCAAGTGACGTTAGCAGGGGAATCTAGGCCCCATCCCCTGCAGCTGTCAGACAGGGAGAGGAGAGAGCCAGACAGTCACATGAATTCCGAGCAGCACACTGAAATCAGGTATATACAGCATTTTTTCATAAAACACAGAGACAGAGAATCACAGGCTTAGGATACAAACATAATTATACAAAGTCCTGCAAGTAGCCTAACAACCACTTTAAATAATATATGTATTCCTAACCCCTCAGATTCATAACTGACATACCTCAACTCTCCGTTTACCACAGATGAGGTCACTAAAACTGCAGATACTCTACCCAATGATAAGTCACCCAGTCCAGATGACTTTACCAATGAATATTTAAAAATTTTCAAAACCATCTTGTCCCTCTACCTTCTGAAAAAGTTTCAGGAAGCCTCATCCTCTGCATCCCTCCCAAAGGAAATGTTACAGGCACACATACAGTAGTCATTCTCTCTAAACTGGGCAAGTCACCTGATTCTTTGCCTAATTTTCACCCGATCTCTTTACTCAACGTTGACCTCAAAATCTATGCCAAATTTCTTGGCAGACTAATATCTAATGTCCTATCATACCTAATTAAGCCTGACCAAATTGGGTTCATGAGTGGCAGATAAGTATCAGACGCAACCAGAAGGATTTGAAATTTTAATCTTTATGCTGAATTGCCTAAAACACCTCTGCTTTTCTCTATTGATGCAGAGAAGGCATTTGACAGGGTACACTGGCGTTAAATGTTGAAAGTCGTAAACAAATTCGGATTACAGGGGTCAATAATATTAGCAATTTGAATGCTTTAATCCAACCCGTCAGCCCAAGTCTTCATCTCTGGTCTGTTTTCTAAACCCTTCTCTATCACTAACAGTACCAGCCAGGGATGCCCCCTATCTCCCTCCATATTTAACCTCAAGATTGAGCCTCTAACAGAAGCTATCTGCATACACCCACATATATCAGGTTTCAGGCTGCAAGGCACATCTCACACGTTGTGCCTTTTTGCGGATGATGTTGTTCTGTTCCTAACAAATCCATTGATCTCACTTCCCTTTGCTCACCAAGTACTGACCACTTTAGTAGAATGTCCTATTACAAATTAAATTTTACAAAATCCCTGATTTTGGATCTAGAGGTACAAAAGCCCACCTAGAGGTCAACCTACCATACATATGGATGTCTGGAGGAATCCCATATGTGGCAATAACCCTGACCCCATCTGTCTCTTGGAGGCAAGTTTTAAACCTTTATTTGTGAAAATCCCCCCCAGGAATTATCTCAATCTTCCCATAAAGAATTGTCATGGGCAGGCAGACTGACTGCATCCAAGATGATGGTGCTCCCACAGATATTGTACCTTTTCCGTACACTGTTAATCCCACTTCCTTCCTCCATCTAGCATCCCTCTCTAGTTCAGAATCTTCTATCGGTTTTACCAACATACTAATTACAGCACCTAACTAGCAGACAAGCAGATGAATAAATGAAAACTTTTGCTCTCTGTCCAGACACACCCAAACTGATGACTGGTGATAAAAAAAAGTAATTTCCAATAATTTGGAAATGTCTAAACAGCTAAAGTGAATATTTACACAATTTATTGTGTGGATATTCTCCATTCCTTTAGTAAATCAGCCCAATATAATATGTTAGAAGAAAATCAAGAGTCTGGCAGCTAGTTGTTTGTGCAGGTTTCCCAGCATCTTTACCCCCTCCTTCATTCCGTCATCCACATTGGAGAAAAGGTTGGCTAATTCCATACTGTAGGCAGCAAAAGAAGCAGTACAACATAATGATTTTGATATGGTTTCCATGTAAAAAAAATCTGACTGAAAGCTGTACACGCCTCTTGTGGTATTTTGAGCTACCTATTACTTCTTCTCTCTGCTGGTAAATACATGCTTTAAAGAACATAAACAGATGGCACCCAGTTTATTTATGTATTTATTAATTTATTTGAATACTATATTCTGGGGCTGTGGCCCTGGCATTTGTTATCTTGGAACAACCCACAGTAAGTATTCAGGATTAAATTAATATACTGTATCCTATTGGGTCTAGAGTGGATAAATGAGAATACAATCCTATTGACAGGCGGTTTATTAAAGTGATTGTAAATTCTAATAAAAAAAAACATGTCATACTTACCTCCTCTGTGAAGTTGGTTTTGCACAGAGCAGCCTGAATCCTCCTCTTCTTGGGTCCCTCATTCCTGCTCCTGGCCCCTCCCTTCTATTGTGTGCCCCCCATAGCAAGCAGCTTATTATGGGGCCATTCAGACATGGAGCTATCGTTCGGTCCCTCCCCTCTCTCTCCTGATTGTCTCAATGACTTTAATTGACAGAAGCAGGAGCCAATGGCATGACAGCTGTATCTCAGCCAATCAGGAGGGAGAGTCCCAGGACGTCTACACACAGAAACCTTTTTATCTTAATGGATAGAATGCATTAGGATAAAAAAACCTCTGACTTTACAACTCCTTTAAGCTTCCACCCTGGTTTCTTTTTGGCAATCTTAAGCTACCAAAAGCAGATACATTATGTTAAAATTCTAATACCAGGTGTTTACTAAGTTTCTGACCTGACTTCTTTTTGACATTCCTTAAGTTGACAAAAAAGGCACTAAATACACATTTTAGCTGCCATTGGAATGTGGGATGTTCTACTCAAGGTCAATATTTTTTTCAAATTAAAATTGGCACAACCTACTTTAAAATATATGAAACCGTGTTTTCTTTTTCACAAATCTAAAGAAAAAGTTTGCAATAGACTTCAAAATATAATATTTGGAAAGAAATATATTCATAATTTGTATGAATGATGAAAATGTCAAGTCCATGAAAATGTATAATGTCAAGAACCATAGGAACTATGCACTCAAATAGCAAACATGAGCTAACTGATTGCTTTGGTATTTTCAATCTACTACACTCTTGCCACATAGCATATGGTAACTATGCTACCATAATATTTTATTTGATACATTCTGGACATCTTTGGCCTTACAGATTAATGAGTTATTCTTTTGCTCTAGGCACCATCATGTGTTTTATAACTTTAAAGACCTAGATTTCTTGGAATGCAGTAAGATGAAAGGCTCAGCCATCCACATATAAATGGGCTGCCCTTTGAAATAATGATGAAGATTCTAGATATGCCAAAAATCTGGATAAATATAAATGTATGTATTGCTTATTTGTTGTAAATTATTGTAAGACAGTACAGGGTGCCTTATATATTTCTGATGAAAAGCAGAAACAACAGGGGTTGCCATACTACAGTATTGGTATAGTAAATATCTCATACTCAAAATCTACGGTCTAAATTAAAAACTGGGGAAAAGGTCATTTGGATTTTCTAAATTTAGTATGTTAACCAGTAAGGTATACATTATGGCATATTGTAAATGGTGATGAGGTGCTTGTAGGTTTTTTGGAAAGGGTGTTTGGCAATTTTATTAGGTTTTGTAAAGCCTAGTCAGGGTCCTGGTATTAGGAAGCTTTTGCAGAGTATTGGGCAAATTTAATCTTCCAACCCAGGGTTCACATGTTGGTGTTGACCACCGGCACCTTCTGATGGTGAACCTGTGCATACCCTTTATGATATGGGTGCTGACTAGTGTTAGGGCTCCACTGTCCCCAGAAGCCTATGAAAGAAGCCTTTGCAAGAGAGCAGACGGAGCTGCATGTGTGCACTAGAGTTAAGCGGATTGTCTATGGTGGAACAGAGAGAGGCCCTAAGTCTGAGGGCAGCAGAAGTGTTGATCAACAATATGCCAGGAGGCTGAAGGATTTAAAATAAATGCTGAATAAGCCCTGTGAGGATAATTTGTTTTTGTAGTATGATCAGGCTTTTAAATTAAAGTGAGCAACATTGAAGATTGTGGCCATTGGTCTGCATCCTTTAGACGTTACACTTGAGCTAGTTCCCATGAATACTATTGTGTAAAAAAAAAGGGCTTGGGGAGCTGGACATTTAAAAAAAAAAAAAAAAACTTTTTTTGTTTTTTAAATATTATTCAGTGGGGAAAGGGTCCTTTTAACCACTTTAATACAGGGCACTTCCCTCCCTTCCTGCCCAGGCCAATTTTCCCCTTTTAGCGCTGTTGCAATTTGAATGACAATTGCGCGGTCATGCAACACTGTACCTACACCAAATTTATGTCATTTTCCCCCCACAAATAGAGCATTCTTTTGGTGGTATTTGATCACCTGTGCGATTTTTACTTTTTGCTAAACAAATAAAAAAAGACCGAAAAGTTTGAAAAAAAAAAACGTTTTTTTGTTTATGTTATACAATTTTGTAAATAAATAAGTTTTTTCCTGCACTGATGAGCACTGATGAGACTGCACTGACAGGCACTGATGAGGAGGCACTGATGGGGTGGCACTGATGGGGTGGCACTGATGGGGTGGCACTGATAGGCGGCACTGATAGGTGGCACTGATAGGCGGCACTGATAGGCACTGATATGCGGCACTGATAGGTAGCACAGATATGCAGCATTGGTGGGCACTGATAGGCGGCACTGCTGGGCACTGATAGGCGGCATTGATGGACACTGATAGGTGGCACTGATGGGCACTGATAGGTGGCACTGACGGGCACTAATGGGCACTGATAGGCGGCACTGGTGGGCACTGATGGGCACTGATGGGTGGCACTGACGGGCGGCACTGATGGGCACTGATAGGCGGCACTGGTGGGCAATAATGGGCACTGGTGGGCGACACTAAAGGATAGCAATGATGGGCACTTGTGGGCAGCACTGATAGGGAGGACACTGGTGGGCATCACTGATGGGGAGGGCAATGGGGGGCTCCCTGAGCCCTGATTGCCATCCCTGGTGGCCATAGTGGGCATCCCTGGGGTCATAGTGGGCATCCCTGGGGTCATAGTGGGCATCCCTGGTGGATCTAGTGGCATCCCCCCCCGAGGGTCTGCACTGGTAATCAATGATCTGATTACCAGTGCTGACCCCCCCCCTGTCAGGGGAGCCGCCGATCGGCGCTCCTTTGCTCGTGCCTGTCAGGCACGAACTAAGGAAAGCCAATCAACGGCTGTTCCTATTTACTATGTGACCAGCCGTGATTGGACACGGCTGATCACATGGTAAAGAGCCTCCGTCAGAGGCTCTTTACCGAGATCGGAGATGCAGGGTGTCAGGCTGACACCTCGCATCACCGATCGCCGCTCTGCGCGCCCCCGGGGGGCGCCCAGAGCTGTGTTATCCTGCCGCCGTCATATGACGTCCGGTCAGGATAACACAACCACATTCCCGCCGTCAATTTGTAATAGGGCGGGCGGGAAGTGGTTAAATGAGGCTTCTTGGATGACATGGAAAAACACCAATGCCTTAAGTAACTGCATGTTTAGGAGACACCTTTAAATCGTATGTGGTAATATGGAATAGTACAATTTTCACAGACAGTGTTAGTAACCCTATTCTGGCATCATATATTTTGGATGCGTAATTGATTTTTTTAACTTTTACATTTAGCTTGGCTTAAATACAGAGGCATCACCCATATTCGATTCATTTCAACTTGAAAAAAATTCTTTCCTAAGTAATTTTGACTGATACCTACATTTTTTTTTAAAAAATTGGGACATATCTGAAATGTTCAAAGCAGTTGAAGTAGTACAATGCCTGATTTAAAGCTGCAGGGAAATTTACTGTAAAACAAAAAAAAATCTAAAGCCCAAAAACTTCAGAAAAAATTTGTCCAGTTGCAAAACTACTATAGGGATGAGCTTGCATTTGTTTGGAATGGGGTTTGAGTCTTAACCAAGATGCCAGCTTTTATTCCTGATCCAATGAACTGCAGGTGGAGGATTCTCTGCCCCATTACTAAGGGATGTGGTTGCTTGTTACATCATTGACATTGTGAAGGAGAACCCTATCACTCTGGACTCATTTTATACACTTTATTTGGATTACACAAATGGGACAGTAATGTTTTTCAGGAATGTGTCTTGAGAAAGATGTGAAGACTGTCCCTTGACTGTTCATTGAAAGAGCTATTGACCTCGGCCTCTGTTCCATGTTCTTTGGTATTGGAGACAGACAGTCTATCCCTGGTGATCTTCCTATTGTTTGTATATTAAGGTGTGCTGTGTGTCTCCTTGTTAATTGCTAATGAACTTCTGTCCAGAGGGCTAGATAATTGGTTCAGACTAATTCTTATTCTGTACACAATCTCATCTACATGATAATGTAATCGGGGCCCTGACCTGGTCAGGAGGGGGATGTGTCCCTTTGTTGTATATATAGTGTGTGAGACTGGTTAATAAAAGTAACTTTTACCCAGCATTAGGCCTTGACTCATGTATGGGGGGTGTTATGCTATGCCAGTGTTATTTCGCCTAGATGGATTATTTGCTGTTCTGAAAAAGGGGAACCCGTGACGGTGAGAGGGGGTCAGACCATCACATTAGATGGCAGCAGCGGGACGATCCCTTTTTCATGGATTTATAATTTTAAGGCTGGAACTGGAGCAGCATGCATGGAAGGTTGCTACACTTAACTCAAGCGCAACACTTTGAAGGACATATTGGAGGTTCGTAAGGGTATTGCCAGCAATAAAGCCAAGCATCTCATCATAAGCAAGCTAATGGAGCTGGATCGGGAGAACGTGGTCATGGCAAACCAGGCTGTTCTTGCAGAAGAAAGCGAAGTGGACAGAGAAATAAGGGAACGGCTGGCGCTGTTCGGACCAAATCCTTCGCCTGAAATTATTTTCCGCATCATTGATAGTGTGAACGAAAATGTGAATAAACAACGGGAATTACAAATCCGCTTAGTGGAGGCACAGCGAACCACTTCGGTACAACCACAGGGGTTGTACCGGACGGTTCCAGCTCTAACCCCAAACCGCGGAAAATTCCATTCAGCGCGTTTAAGGAATTTGAGGAAAATACAGGCGAGATTGATGGGTATTTGGTGGATTTTGAGAGACAACGTGCCCTGCATAAAGTAGCAAAAGGGGAATGGGTTCCAATTTTGGCTGGTAAACTATCTGGCAAAGCAGCTGATGCCTTCAGAGCCATCCCTGACATAAACAGCTACGAGCGGTGAAGGAAGCTCTCCTAGCCAGGTACGCAGTAACCCCAAAGGCGTACCGGAGGAAATTTAGAAATTCCAGGAAAACAGAGTCAGACTCCTACACAGAGTTGGCTTGCCAGCTGCATAGGGCAGCCACACACTGGGTAAATGGATGTCAGATTACCACCCTGGATGAATTGTTAAAACTGGTACTACTATAACAGTTCTTCACATTGCTTCAACCAGATGTAAGGGATTGGGTGAGGGACCGTAACCCCCTCACCTTACAAGAGGTGGCCCGGCTTGCAGATGAACACACGGATGCCCGTAAGCCAGAAAGATCCTCCCTCAAACCACAACCACTTCGGGTCGAGCCACCAGCGCAACAAGCAGGGGAGCTATCAACCACCTCAGCAACCTGCGGCCGAGGTAAATCGACCTCCACAGACCACAGGACCTCGTTGTTTCCGGTGCAAGCAGGTGGGACACTACCGCAGGGATTGTCCAATGGAACAACCCCGATCTAATTGGAATCATCCATCAGGTACCAACGCAATGACAGCGGTTCACTCCATTGATTACCCGGGTCCCATTACCTGGGAGGCCCGAGAGTTAACCAGGGAAGGACCCCTGGGGTTCCTCCATGAAGCAAATCTGGTGCAGGCAGCCAGTGGGGACATCTGGCAACACCACTGTCAACTGGTGATGGTTAATGGCCAGACTTTTCAAGGCCTTCGGGATACAGGGGCCACCATCACACTGGTTCAGAGACATTTTCTCAACAACCACGAGCAGCCAGGCAAATCCATTGCTGTTCGGGTGACAGGGGTAACTTTCTATAGAATCCCTACTGCTCAGGTTCATTTGGATTGGGGTGTGGGGTCTGGAACTGTAAAGGTGGGGGTCATGAAGTATTTGCCCACAGATGTGATACTCGGAAATGATCTGGGTCCCCTTACGTCTGCATTTACGCCTACACCCAACCAGGAGGTTCAAGCTATCACTACCAGAGCCCAGACTTGCACTGCAGAAAACCACTCCCAAACTCCAGAGACCCAGGTAAGACATACTTCCCCGAACATGACGGTAGAGCCCCTACTCTGGGATACCCCTGAGGATTTTGGGAAAGAGGTTGCGGGAGACCCCACCTTACTAAAGTACAGGGAAAAAGCTGTATTGGATCAAGGGGGACTGGAGGGGAAACAGAATGTGTGGGAGGGTAGCAGGTTCTATAGGCTCACTGACTCAAGGACAAATGCACCGGGGCCAAAACAGAAATGCCAGCTGGTAGTTCCCCAAAAATATAGGCAGGAGCTGATGAAGATTGGGCACTATATCCCATTAGTGGGACATTTAGGAATATGGCGGACCTCATACCGGTTAACCCAAAACTTTTTCTGGCCTGGAATCTCCAATGATACAGACGATATTGTCAAACGTGTGAACTATGCCAACGGGTGGGGAAGAGAGGCGACCACCCTAAAGCTAAGATGGTTTCCATGCCCATTATTGAAGAGCCCTTTAGTCGGGTAGCGGTAGATTTAATAGGACCCCTAGCTCAACCTAGTCGCTTTGATAAACGTTATATTCTCACCATAGTAGATTATGCCACTAGATACCCTGAAGCAGTAGCGCTACCCAATATTGAAGCTGAGACAGTGGTGAATGCATTGGTCAAGGTATTCTCAAGAGTCAGATTTCCTCGAGAGATCCTATTTGACCAGGGTACTCAGTTAACTGCAACTGTGACTCATCAGTTATGGAAGGTCTGCGGGATAAAACCCCTCATGAACTCCCCGTATCATCCCCAGACTAACGGTCTGTGTGAGCGGTTCAATGGAACTCTGAAGCAGATGTTGAAGACGTTCACGGCCACTTGCAGAGACTGGGAGTAATTCCTGCCTCACCTCCTCTTTGCCTATCGAGAGGTGCCGCAGGGATCAACTGGGTTCTCACCCTTTGAGCTGTTATATGGGAGGCGAGTGAGGGGCCCCCTAGACCTTATTCGAGAACACTGGGAGGGGGCCACATAGTCAGCAGGGCCCCCGGTGGTACCATACGTACTGGAGTTGAGAGACAGTATGGAGGCGTTGGTGCGCAAGAACCTTCAGGCAGCTCAGTGGCGCCAGCGTTTATAATACGACCGGAGTGCCCGACACCGTAGTTTTCAGGTTGAACAGAGGGTTATGGTACTTAAACCAGTCCGACAAGACAAACTGCAGGCTGCCTGGCAGGGACCCTACAAGATTATTAGGAAAGTATGTGACACTACTTACACAGTAGCCAGTTGTGAGAATGAGGATGTGAAGTGCACATTTCACATCAACATGCTCAAATAATACAAAGGTAAAGAGGAAGACGTGGCGGCCGTGTGTGCCCCAGCATCTGAAGATCCGGATACCCTACCTTTACCTGATTTGCTAGGGAGTGACCAGAGAGAAAGGGCCATAGAGTTGGTACACTTGGGGAAACATCTGGGACCACAGGAGAAGGCCCAAGCGACCGCCCTCCTGGAAGCCAAACAGGCCACGTTCTCCCAGGAACCCTGGTACACTAGACTAGCAACCCACCGGGTAGAGACCACAGGCCAGGCTCCTTTGAGGCAGCCCCCCTACCGCCTCCCCAAGACAGTCCGGGAAGCGATGCAGAAATAAATAAATTAAATGCTTCGCTTAGGGGTCATTGAACCCTCCGAAAAGCCCTTGGCCTTCGCCAGTGGTACTGGTGCCGAAGCTGGATGGTACGACCCCCTTCTGCATAGATTACCGGCGACTTAACGATAAGACGGTCACAGACGCCTTTCCGATGCCCCGGGCAGACAAATTATTGGACCGGATAGCTAGAGGGAAGTATCTAACCACTATCGACTTATGTAAGGGCTACTGGCAAATTCTGCTAGCTGAGGATGCCATTCTGAAATCGGCCTTCATCATCCCTTTCGGCTTATACCAGTTTACCGTTATGCCGTTCGGGATGAAGAATGCCCCAGCTACATTCCAGAGGATGGTAGATCGCCTCCTAGATGGTCTCCAGGGTTATGCGTGTGCATATCTTGATGACATAGCGATTTTTAGTGACTCCTGGGAGGCTCACTTAGAACACGTGGTGACTGTACTAGATAGGATTAGGGCAGCCGACTTGGCCTTGAAGCCAGACAAGTGTCACATTGGTATTGCAGAAGTTAAGTATCTGGGACATTGGGTAGGATGTGGGAAGCAACGGCCAGAACCCGCTAAGATCAAGGCCGTTGCCAACTAGCCCACTCCCCATACCAAGACACAAGTTATGGCTTTCTTAGGGACAGCCGGTTACCATAGATGCTTTGTCCCTGAATATAGCGCCCTGGCCAAACCCCTGACAGTCCTGACAAAGAAAAACTTACCCTGACAGGTCCTGTGGTCCTCGGAGAGTGAGACAGCCTTCCAAGCCTTGAAACAAGCTCTTGTAAATGCATCAGTTCTCGCTACCCCTGATCCTAACAAATTTTTTATCGTCCATACCAATGCTTCCATGTTTGGACTGGGGGCAGTTTTAAGCCAGGTCGGAGAGGATGGGGGAGAGCACCCAGTCGCCTATTTGAGCCGAAAACTACTGCCCAGGGAGGTCAGTTATGTAGCCATTGAAAAAGAGTGCCTAGCTCTCATGTGGGCACTGAAGAAATTAACACCCTATCTCTATGGCCGTGCATTCACTCTAATCACAGACCACAATCCCCTAGTTTGGCTCAATCGGGTTGCTGGGGATAATGTCCATCTTCTCAGGTGGAGTTTCGCATTGCAACCCTACGACTTCACCATATGTTACCGACTGGGTAAGCTGAATGGGAATGCTGATGGCCTATCTAGACAGATTGAGCTGGTGGCCTAAGTTCTACAAGGTACGACCCGGACAGCCCCAAGTTGACCCTAAAAGGGTCCAACTGTGTCTGCCGGAGCTGTAAGCAAAGGGGGGGGGCAGTGTGAAGGAGAACCCTATCACTCTGGACTCATTTTATATACTTTATTTGGATTACACAAATGGGACAGTAATGTTTGTCAGGAATGTGTCTCGAGAAAGATGTGAAGACTGTTTGATTCTGAATATGTTCATTGAAAGAGCTATTGACCTCGGCCTCTGTTCCATGTTCTTTGGTATTGGAGATGGACAGTCTATCCCTGGTGATCTTCCTATTGTTTGTATATTAAGGTGTGCTGTGTGTCTCCTTGTTAATTGCTAGTGAACTTCTGTCCAGAGAGCTATATAATTGGTTCAGACTGATTCTCTTTCTGTACACAATCTCATCTACATGATAATGTATTTGGGGCCCTGACCTGGTCAGGAGGGGGGATGTGTCCCTGTGTTGTGTATATATAGTGTGTGAGACTGGTTAATAAAAGTATATTTTACCCAGCATTAAGCCTTGGCTCATGTATGGGGGGTGTTATGCTATGCCAGTGTTATTTCACCTAGATGGATTATTTGCTGTTCTGAAAAAGAGGAACCCGTGACGGTGAGAGGGGGTTAGACCGTCACAGACGTAATATAGCAACATGGCCATATTGGGTCAATTATGTCAGGCGCATCCTTGCCCTTTAGTAATGTCTGCAGGGAAGGGAATCACCACATGCAGCTCATTGGACCAGGAATGACATTTAATTTTCAGGACTGGACCTGAACACAGTTCTGAATAATGCAAGTTCATTGCTAATGCTAAATAGTAAATATGCATAGAATGAAAAGACAACACTAAAAATAAGGTTCAAATGAATCAACAGAACCATAAAATAAATACGTAAATAAATATAGTGACTGAAATAATCATATAAAGTCCACAACTGGATAAATAAATAATTCCATGTGCAAACAGGAAAAGTGTCCATTAAAACATTCATAAAAAAAGTGTTATCCACCAGACAAATATACACCGTGACAACCAAGTCTTGGATCTACAGTTATCACGGATAAAATGCCCAAAACCTGGAGGTAAATATTCAGCTTATCTAAACCTCTACCTCATAGATAGAGGCAGAAAGTACATGAAAAAAACTAGGGAAAGATGAGTCTCTATGCCTGGCTAGAAGGCAGCATGTTTCATATGTAAGCTCAAAATTCTACCCCACTTGTGTTTTGTCCAATGGGATATTATCAGGGGTTGAGCTTACTAGCAGACCACACTACATTCTAAAGGCTCTGCTTACATTGCCCTCCCCTCTCAAGCCAAGCTCACAATTAACCTTAGTGTGACCACATGTTTACACTATGCTGTGCTATTCTAAAGACTCAAGGAAGGGCAGAAAGTAAGCTACACCAAATAGATTATACTGTAAAGAGCCTAAATTAATAAATAGCCATTTGGGGATTGAATAGAAGGCAAACTCCACAGAATGTATTCAAAAGTCAATATATTACAAAGAATTTGCATTTATAAATAAATATTAAATAAATAAAAACCATTTAAAAGATTAAGGCTGGGTTGACATCCTTGCATTTTTAGTGTGTTTGCAAAAAGACACTACAATCCTATTAATGCTTATTTCATATTTTTGAACATTTTAATAGACACTTTTTTCTATTTGCACATGGGATTTTTAATTTATGAAAATGTTTTATGCTCAATAGTATAGTTTGTGAGCTTTTTTTCTCAGTAGCACGCTGCATTGTCCTAATTGTTTAATAAGATGCCAATGCAGAGAACTATAAAGAAATATAGACTTCAGTTATGTGTTTGGTAGAAATTGGCCAGCATCAGGACAGAAAGCTAGCATTTAAATATGCAGCAAATGCAAAGAGGCCAGGAAGGTATTATTTTGCAATTAAAAATGGAGAGAGGAAAACCCACATTTTTTAGTTGTTGTACAAGATATAAGCAGCTTGGTAAAACTACAATGTAGGAGGGAGGGTTGAGGCATATTTTATTGTCAAATAGAAATTAGACTGCATGAGAGACAGTAGCCACAAATATTGTACATTGGCTGTAAAATGTGTAAGCAGTTGAATTAGGCCACAATATAAGAGAGATAGACTTTTTTTTATCTTGAAGTACATATTAGAGTATATTATCTGAGGGACAATAGCCACAAATATTGTATAGCGGCTGGACAGTATGTGCTTAGTTAGGTCATAGTTTAAGAGGGGAGACAAAATAGGTTTTATCTTGAAATAAACATTAGAGTGTAGAATCTGGGAGACAATAGCTACAAGTATTTTTGTGTACTGGGGCTCTGCAATAGGCAATTAATTCTGAAAGGTATAACACAGGGTTTTAATTTGCAGAAAACATTAGAAATTTTGCAGCCAAGGTCAAGCTAAGTAAACATTGTGTGGCATTGTTACAGTGCAGGAGCACCAGAATAGATGGCAAACTCCAAGACATACAGTGCCTTGTGAAAGTATTTGGCCCCCTTGAACTTTGCAACCTTTTGCCACATTTCAGGCTTCAAACATAAAAATATAAAACTGTAATTTTTTGTGAAGAATCAACAACAAGTGGGACACAATCATGAAGTGGAATGAAATTTATTGGATATTTCAAACTTTTTTAACAAATAAAAAACTGAAAAATTGGGCGTGCAAAATTATTCAGCCCCCTTAAGTTAATACTTTGTAGCGCCACCTTTTGCTGCGATTACAGCTGTAATTCACTTGGGGTATGTCTCTATCAGTTTTTCACATCGAGAGACTGAAATTTTTGCCCATTCCTCCTTGCAAAATAGCTAGAGCTCAGTGAGGTTGGATGGAGAGCGTTTGTGAACAGCAGTTTTCAGTTCTTTCCACAGATTCTCGATTGGATTCAGGTCTGGACTTTGACTTGGCCATTCTAACACCTGGATATGTTTATTTGTGAACCATGCCATTGTATATTTTGCTTTATGTTTTGAATCATTGTCTTGTTGGAAGACAAATCTCTGTCCCAGTCTCAGGTCTTTTGCAGACTCCATCAGGTTTTCTTCCAGAATGGTCCTGTATTTGGCTCCATCCATCTTCACATCAATTTTAACCATCTTCCCTGTCCCTGCTGAAGAAAAGCAGGCCCAAACCATGATGCTGCCACCACCATGTTTGACAGTGGGGATGGTGTGTTCAGGGTGATGAGCTGTGTTGCTTTTACGCCAAACATAACGTTTTGCATTGTTGCCAAAAAGTTCGATTTTGGTTTCATCTGACTGGAGCACCTTCTTCCACATGTTTGGTGTGTCTCCCAGGTGGCTTGTGGCAAACTTTAAAAGACACTTTTTATGGATATCTTTAAGAAATGGCTTTCTTCTTGCCACTCTTCCATAAAGGCCAGATTTGTGCAGTATACGACTGATTGTTGTCCTATGGACAGAGTCTCCCACCTCAGCTGTTTATCTCTGCAGTTCATCCAGAGTGATCATGGGCCTCTTGGCTGTATCTCTGATCAGTCTTCTCCTTGTATGAGCTGAAAGTTTAGAAGGACGGCCAGGTCTTCGTAGATTTGCAGTGGTCTGATACTCCTTCCATTTCAATATTATCGCTTGCACAGTGCTCCTTGGGATGTTTAAAGCTTGGGAAATATTTTTGTATCCAAATCCGGCTTTAAACTTCTCCACAACAGTATCTTGGACCTGCTTGGTGTGTTCCTTGTTCTTCATGATGCTCTCTGTGCTTTAAACAGACCTCTGAGACTATCACAGTGCAGGTGCATTTATGCGGAGACTTGATTACACACAGGTGGATTCTAGAGAGGTTTTAGGAACTGGTAATAGTGACAGATGTCAAGTTTGTTGGGGAGAGGCCAGATGACACTTAAAGTGGTTGTTAAGCCACTGATATAAAATAATCCCATCCCCTCTGTAATATAACAATGAGTGTCCCTGGGCTGTGTTATAGAAAAAATATGCCGATCTGTACCTATATCAGAGCGGCCCCTGGTGCTCAGCTGACTCCTCTGCCAGGCTGACAGCTCCAGCGGTCAGGGCCAAGCACTGCCACTGGTGTCAGCCGGGGTGGAGGGGAAGAGAGGGTAGAGAGAGCTGAGCGGTCACATGATCAACAGGAAATGCTTTGATATAGGAACAGATCAGCACATGGACACTTATTGGTATATTACAGAGGGGATGGGATGATTTTATAATAAATATGAGAGCAGCAGGAGTGGAGGGTGGGGGGGGGGAGTACTGACATGAGCAGGCAGGCAAGAAGGGGAGAGGGAGAGGAGGACAGAGAGGACAGTGCAGGGCTGTGGCTGACGGTGGCCTGTAAACTGACCACAAAGTTAGGGGTCTGCAGCCATGATACACCATGGTCAGTTTACAGGGGTAGGGTAGAAACTGGCAAGATCAGCCAGGTATTTTAGGTGATACAGGGGGCAAAATGACACAGCACAAGCACTGTGCTGTATAACATGCTTTAAGGGAACAGAATCAGGTTTTTTTTTTTTTTTTTTTTAGGTCAACAAATGCTTTAAACGTTTGGTCTGTAGCATCAGCAAAAAGGTTTTGTATCATTGGTAATTCAAGGCTGGCACATTTTATTGAAAGTAAGCTGGTCCACACTGTCAGGAACAAGCAGATTTTCATCTCTGTAACACAATCTCCTGCTGTACTGAAAGCCCTCTCAGGCAGCACACGGGCTGCAGGGCAAGCAAGATGTTCAGGTGCATATTGTGCAAGATTTTGCCAGTGGTACATCCTGGGAACCTAATAGTCCTTGCAGTCCTCATTTCTGAAAGAGTTTACATCATCTCTGGACCCAATGTAGTCAGCAATTATGGGATTCATGTGCTACCTACGAATTTTGCCTGGCTACTGTAGTTAAAAAAAAAACAAAACTAGCAGTCACTGCCATTATTACTCCTTTCCTCAGGATTGATGGCACATTAGTCATCAGAGAGGATCCTGCCACCATCAGGAAAAATATTTTCGTATGCAGTACATCCTCAATACTCAATTTTGTGTCCTTCTGGAAGGGTGGCAATAGATCAACCACTCAGGATCTATTAGAGTTGCTACTTAATAGTGGTCCCACTGTTTGATGCCTAAATTCCGTGTACCTTGTGCAATAATTTTATCATGAAAGTGTATGCCAGAAAGTGCATGCATCAGAAAACCCCAAGTCCTCCCCCTGTGTCGTCAATAAATTTACCCCATCCACACTGTGTTTGCAGATTACCCCAAGCTATGTAGTTGAATAATATATTTACTTGATATTTTCAACTTACAAGGTTGCCTCAATGCACTATTTCATTGGGAGACTACAGTACATTGCAAAGTATTTTTAAAGTTTTTAAAGGTAAAATTATGTACCTAGGGGCTTAAAAACACATTCCAAATTCATGCCTCATGCATTCACAGGAGGGGAACAGCTGGGGGAGTCAATGGTCAAGAAGTATCTGGGTGATCTGGTAGATCATAGACTTAACAATAGTATGAAATGCAAAGCTGCAGTTTCTAAAGCTTGCAAAACACTTTCTTGTATTAAAAGGGGTATGAACTCCAGAAAGCGAGACATAATTTGGTCCTTGTACAAATCATTAGGGAAACCTCATTTGGAATATGCAGTTCAGTTTTGAGCACTATTTCACAAAAAATCTATCAGAGAACTGGAGAAAGTGTGGAGAGGGGTATCTAAACTGATAAGAGACATGGAAGACCTCAGCTATGATGAAAGATTATAGATATAAGAATATTGAATGTATTCTCTCTTGAGAAGAGGCAATTAAGGGTGGATATGATAGCCATGATAGCCATGTATACTATAAATACATAAGTGGTAAATAGTAAACCTGGTACAGAGTTATTCACTTTCAGGTCTTCACAGAAGAAAAGGGGGCACTCTTTATGTCTGGAGGAAAATACATTTACCTCCACATATGGAAAGGCTTCTTCACAGTAACAGCTTTGAAAATGTGAAATAGACTCCCTCAACAATTAGTTCTGGCCACCTCAAGTAGATTGTTTTAAGAAAAGGTCTGGATGCTTTTCTAAGTGCACAAAATATAACTAGATATTACCATTTGTGGGTAATAACACCTAGGATTGTTGATCCAGCTAATATATGATTGCCTCCTGAAGGATCAGGATGGGAATCCCCCTCCCCCTGACTGGAGAACATTTGGACAATACTTTACTGGAATTATTTTTGCCTTCCTCTCCAACTGTGGGTAAAGGATTGTGTATCAGGAGGGTTTTTATTTGTTTATTTTTATCTATTAGTCAGGCTTGATGGACTATGGTCTTTTTTTTTCCAACTTGAGTAATTATGCACCCGGAGTTTGGAAGGGGTGTAAAAAACCCCCTTGAAGCCTGCCCTTTTCATTCCTACTCCTACTGCTGACTATTGCAATACAGGGATGGAGGCAGCAGGCAAATTATTATGCTGGCCCTGAGACAGCAACAAGTCCTCCTCTCCTGTTACTGTGCCTCAAGTGCCTCCAGGACACTCCGTGTGTTCTCTGGAAGGAATGTTATTCTTGTACAGGATTTAAATAGTTCCAACAGTTTACGCAGTGCTTTACAACATGAGGGCAGACAGTAACGTTACAATACAATTTAATACATGAGGAAATAGAGGGCCCTGCTCATTAGAGCTTACAATCTAGGAGGGAGAGTCAAGTAATACAAAAGGTAATAGCTGAAAGCAAAGTATTGCTGCTCACAGGTGACCAGCAGGGTATAATCCCCACTAATGCTCCGTGAGAGGTGTACGCCCTGCCACTACAGCAGTAGTCAGCATCAGTGTTGCCAACCGCCCGTAGATTTACGTGCAGCCCGTAAAAACAGGGAACTTTTAGGCTGCCCATGAATGCCCGTAGGAGCTGAAAAGTGCCAGTAAAAATGGCAGCTACGGGCTCGGGAAAGAACTGCACATGCGGGTGCGCCACCCACTGATGATGTTATGCCGCATGGCCGACGGCCTATAGAATTTAAAATGCCGAGTCGAGCCGCGGGCTGACGGGAGGAGACTTGTTGTGTGGAGCAAAAGGACTGGCGGCACCAGAGGGAAAAAACAGACAGCGGACCCGAGCCACCCTGACTTGACACACAAGGCCCTGACCAGTGCCACTAGCTGGCACTGAGCACACCCTGCCCTGGCTGCAGCCCCTTGGTGAGTGAGTGGGCTCAAGAGTGTAAGCATATAAGCCAATTTTAGACTGGCCCTCTCTTGTATCCTGTGTCTAACTCTGTGCATCCTCTGGCCCTCTCTTGTATTCTGTGTCTGTGCATCCTCTGGCCCTCTCTTGTATCCTGTGTCTGTGCATCCTCTGGCCCTTTCTTGTATCCTGTGTCTGTGCATCCTCTGGCCCTCTCTTGTATCCTGTGTGCATCCTTTGGCACTCTCTTGTATCCTGCGTGCATCCTCTGGCCCTCTCTTGTATCCTGTGTGCATCCTCTGGCCCTCTCTTGTATCCTGTGTCTGTGCATCCTCTGGCCCTCTCTTGTATCCTGTCTCTGTGCATCCTCTGGCCCTCTCTTGTATCCTGTGTCTGTGCGTCCTCTGGCCCTCTCTTGTGTCCTGTGTCTGTGCATTCTCTGGCCCTCTCTTGTATCCTGTGTCTGTGCATCCTCTAACCCTTTCTTGTATCCTGTGTCTGTGCATCCTCTGGCCCTCTCTTGTATCCTGTGTGCATCCTTTGGGCCTCTCTTGTATCCTGTGTGCATCCTCTGGCCCTCTCTTGTATCTTGTTTGCATCCTCTGGCCCTCTCTTGTATCCTGTGTGCATCCTCTGGCCCTCTCTTGTATCCTGTGTGCATCCTCTGGCCCTCTCTTGTAGCCTGTGTCTGTAAATCCTCTGGCCCTCTCTTGTATCCTGTGTCTGTGCATCCTCTGGCCCTCTCTTGTATCCTGTGTCTGTGCATCCTCTGGCCCTCTTTTGTATCCTGTGTCTGTGCATCCTCTGGCCCTCTCTTGTATACTGTGTCTGTGCATCCTCTGGCCCACTCTTGTTTCCTGTGTCTGTACATCCTCTAGCCCTCTCTTGTAACCTGTATCTGTGCATCCTCTGGCCCTCTCTTGTATCCTGTGTCTGTGCATCCTCTGGCCCTCTCTTGTATCTTGTGTCTGTGCACCCTCTGGCCCTCTTTTGTATCCTCTGTGCATCCTCTGGCCCTCTTTTGTATCATGTTTGCAATCTCTGACCATCTCTTGTATCATGTTTGCAACCTCTGACCATCTCTTGTCTTTTATCATGTCTGTAGTTTCTGAGGGGGAGTCTGGAGAGGAATCAAGCCCCCCCCCTTACCTTAGCACATTCACTCTGCGGAAGGTGGTCTCTGTTCACCAGAGTCTCCCCCACATCAGAGTTCCCAGCATTCCCCTTTACATCAGAGTCTGCAGGATTTTCCCTTACAGTGCAAGGGGGAACGCTGCAAACCCGAATGTAATGGGGAACTCTGATGTGAGGGGCAATGCTGCAGACCTTGATGTAAATGGGAACTCTAAAGTAAAGGAGAATGTAGTGGGCTCTGATGTAAGGTGGCCTCTGGTGACCAGAGTCCCACCTTACATCAGCTTTCCCCTTTACATCAGAGTCCCTTTGCACTGTAAGGGGGAATCCTGCACACTCTGCTATATGGGGGAACTCTGTGCTGGCTGTGTTATATTAACCTGACCTTCATATAAATGGGTAAATATGTTTTTTTTTACTTTTGTTTAATGTAAACATTTTGCTAATAGCACTAACTATATGTTTATTGTTTAAATATTGATATTTGCACTGTTTAGCACTGAAAACAGACATTTTAAAGATGAGCTCTGGCCTATTTTGCAACTTTAGTGATTCCTGGAGTGCTCGCTATGCTGATCAACAATTGGGCATTTTAAACTTTTTTTCGGGAGTCCCTTACATTATTTTCAGAGCATTTTTGATTGTACTTCCTCCTTCTCCCCCCTATGTGGTCACGGCCACCGACATCACTTCCGCCTTTGTATTACATCCTGGGAGCTGTTTGTCATCACTCCCAGGAGGCTGGAATCAGGAAGAACTCCCAGAACACTCCCTGGAATCAGGAAGAAGGACACAGCAGATTACACTGCGGCTTCAGATGCCCACATCCAAGATTGCCATGGTATGAGAATAGCGGTTCTGTAAAGGGCGATGGATTAGTATTATAGGGGTATTTTTAGTTAAAAAAGATATTTGAGGCCGGAACTCCGCTTTAAGTACTTTTTTGCAGTGTCAGTAAAAAATGTGGCTCTGTCAGTAAATTTCCTGATTTGTTGCCAGTAAAAAATTGGTGCAGTTTGTAATTTTTGACGTCCTGCCAGTAAATTTCACTTTGGGGGGTTGGCAAGTCCTGATGGCTACACTCCCAAAAATGGTGTAAAAATTTACTTAATAAAAGTTGATGCGTTTCGAGCGTTAAACGTACTTTATCAAAACTGTCAACCTCTCACCTTCCCCTGCCCACATGCCTGTCTTTTTGATGCTTTTAATTATCTTTTGCCAATAAAGTAAATTTTTACACCATTTTTGGGAGTGCAGTCATCTGGATTTGTATTGATGCAAAATGTAATAACTGTGGTGGATAAGTTGATGGAGAAAATAAAAGTACAGTTGTTAGGTTGTGGTAGAATAGACTTTTCTGAAGAGAAGGGTTTTCAGGGATCATCTAAAAGCAGACAGTGTAGACAGATTTGGTTAGGGAGATCCATAGGATGGGAGAGGCTCTGAAGGAGTACTAGAGGTGAGCATGGGAGGAGTTGACGAGGGAGCTAGAGAAAGGAGGTCTTGGGAGGAACGAAGAGAACGATTAGGTTGGTATTTTGAGACTAGGTTAGTAATGTTGCTGGGGGCTGAGCTGTGGATGACTTTGTAAGTTGTTGTTAGTATTTTGAATTTCATTCATTGGGTGAGCGGAAGCCAGTGGAGGGATTGACAGAGAGGTGTAGAAGACACTGAACAGTTGGTAAGGTGGATGAGCATGAGCGCAGCATTCATGATGGACTGAAGGGGGGTAGCCTATGAAAAAGGTAATCCAGTGAGGAGGGAGTTACAGTAATCAAGGTGAGATGATTAGGGAGTGAACTTGGAGCGTTGTGATGTCATTGGTTAGGAAGGGGCATATTTTGGAGATGTTGGGTAGGTTGAGGTGGCAAGATTTGTAGAGTGATTGGATTTGGGGCCTAAAGGATAATTCAGGGTCCAAGATTATTCCTAGAACCTTGGCATGCAGGGACAGGTTAATAGTTGTGCTTTTGATCCTGACAGGGAAATCAGAGCAAGAAAGAATGTGGGGGAGGAAATATCATTAGCTTGGTTTTGGCTAGATTGAGTATGAGGAAGTGGTGTGACATCCAGGCTGATATGTCTGTTAGTAAATTAGTGATACTTGGATACTTAAGGAGTGCGCTGACGGTTAGAGAGATAAATATGGGTGTCATCAGCATAGAGATGGTATTGGAAGCCATTGGAGGCTCTTAACTGACCCAGGGAGGAGGTTTAGATCGAGAATAGGACAGGTCCAAAAAAATGATAGGATTTGTACCACTAATCACCATCTTGTTGTGACTCATAATTTTGTTGCCTCTTCAAAGGGTGTCAAAAGTATCCAAGCTCCCCAGAGCCTGTCTTTGTAACATACCTACAGCAAGGCCATTGTTGGGTTCTTTCACCGTGGTGTCAAAGATGCATTTCTATCAGTCGAGCCATGGCCAGGTATGATTCCCTAAAGTTTATGTTTATGTACTTTTGTACATGTGAGAGAGGCTCTACAAAGTGGAACAGCATCATAAGTTACCCAGTTTGTAATATAAGTGCTCTTTTGATCCACCTCCATTTAGACTGGTGGTATCACATCTAATAAGCACACTAGACTGTAGGCTGTTAGCAGAGTTTGACATCCATCAATCAAAGTAAACAAGGCTTGGATATTCTTTGACCTTTGCCATCCATTCACAATGCCACAGGACTGATATATCATTAGTGATGAGCTGAAGGCTTATAGCTGAAGTTTATAACCTCAATGAGAATGCAAATGCCATATCTGTACCCCACTGAATTTAAAGTGAGCCAGTAGACAGTAGACATCATTAACAGACATTGTTTGGGTAGTAGCATGGGATAGACATGAAAAGGGTATAGGCTATTGGAAAGTTCTTTGGGGGGGGGGGTGCAAAGGAGAGAAAAAATAAAATTATTGTTCAGCGGAGAAAGGCTCAAAGACCAACATTAAAATATACATCCCTTCCGCAAAACTGCACCAGCTGTGAAACCTTTTTCAGTCAGGCTGCAATTTCCAAGCATATTGAGTGGGCATATTTTATCTGTAAAGTAAAAAAATTGTGTCTTGATTCCAAGACTGAATATGGAAAAAATGTAGCAGTTGTGCATGGGAAGGCTGCAACTTCTGAGTGATTGAGCATGCATATTGCATTTGGAAACAAAACATATGGTTCTATGCATTTTCTTTTTTCTTGAAAAGATAAACATTGTATAGATTAGCACCACACCTTTTAAGCCTTGATTGGTTAGGCCACAATGAGAGAGAAAGCAAGTATATTGTAGTTGGAAATAATAAATTGTGCTTTTTTACAAGACTGAATGATATTAAATGTAAAAATCTTAAAATCTGTACAACAGCAGTGGAAAAATTAGATAAACATCTGTCCATGTTTGCAACTGGAAACAGTTGCAAAGAAATTAGACTTTGGATGTTATTAGTATGAAAACAATGTAATCCAAAAAAAAAAAAACCTTCAGAGGACAAGATGGATCCTACCAAGGAATATTAATTGTTTTGCAACTGTGAAATGGGTGCAGAAAAATTAGGTTTTGGTTGTTATTAGTACTAAAACATTGTGACCCAACACAAATTTATGCAATAGACAGGATGTACCCTGCCAAGAAACATAATTTTTTTTTTTTTTTTGCAACTGAGAAACAACTGCAGAAAAATTACGTTTTAGTCTCATTGGTGCTAAAACAGTCCAACACAAAAATGTATGCAGAGGACAGGATGGTCCCTGCTAAGCAATAATACATTTTTACAACTGACTAACAGCTGTGAAAAAAATTAGGTTTGCCAAATTCAAGTCACCATTGCAATGCACTACAGTAATGGAAGCAGCATGAGATGGTAATGGCGAACCTACAGCAGTGGCAGACCTACAGCGGTGGCAGAATATGGTTACCATATCAAGCCTTCAATGGTATAAAGAGGTTGGTAATGATGTAATGATGCCAGGTTGTATTAACGGGGCCAGGAGATAGCAATGGTGGTAGGAGTTAATATTTATTACAGACCTGCAATATCCATACCAATTAGTTCTCTCTGCCTGTTTGCTCCCTTGCTGTCATCCTCAACCCCAGATGTAATCAATTTCTGAGCATCCACATACAGCAAGTGGCTGAGGCCATGCCCAAATAATTGGGAGGAATCCTCTGTGATAGCTTGCTGGGCAATAGCAGGAGTAGCTATAAATGAGGAAGAAGAACAGGGGGCTTTCACAGCTGAAGATGACTTCAAGCTACTTGGGGTCAGGCAGACAGAGGAGGAGGATGAAGATAAGCCACTCCACCACCTCCTCTATGTGATATGGCTCTATAGCATGCACACTGCTAAAAAAGACACATGTGAGCTGCCTCTGGAAGCTGTAAATGAAAAGTAAATAAAAAACTAAATCAACAACATACCCCAAAGATAAAGGGGAACAACAGCTGTCTGATGAAACCAAAGTGAATGCAGCTGGTCTTACACTCCACTTCACGCCCCCTGATGACATCTATGTGACAAAACGCGTAGGGAGGAGCTGACTCTGCATGCACATCATTCACTTTGAAGGTCGGCCATCATCTTGCTCTGCACTGTTTGATCATTGAAAGCGCTTGTTTCTTTTACTGTGGTGAGTGCAACCTTTATATTTGAATAAAGTGATGTTTGGAAATACTACACCATGAGGCTTTTCTATTGATCTCTTTTGGATTTATTTGCACTGCATCCCGAGTTTTTGATCTGCTTGCTGGCTGGCTATCTCTTGAGGCTGTGTGATCCTTCAAATCACTGAATGTGCTTTTAGATCACTGTGGAAGCAGTGATCCATCCCATGTGGTAAGAGGCAGTGTGTTTCTCACTGTGGTGGAGGCGGATGTTTTTCACAGTCTCTGGATATTACACTGAGGTGGTCAAGTCCGTTTATAATCTGGATCATATGGGACTCTCCCTGTATGTCTGTTATGTTAATTTCTATGAAGCGCTGCATTTTTTATTTTATACTCACACTCCACTTGCCCTAGTTCCACAAACCGCAATTCATTAAAAAAAAAAAATTGTGGGAATATAAAGCTCTTTTTTCCTGAAATAAAGTAAACTGTCCTTATCTTTCGCTAAACTTCAACACATTCACAAAGGGCTGCTGGGAAACTTTCCTTTTATAGTGTGTGGGATGGCATTGGCCAAAACTATCATTGTTTTTTTGTTTATTCTTTATTGCTATTTATTATTTTTCTTTTTTTAGTTTAGACCAGGCATGTCCAACCTGCGGCCCGAGGGCCGCACGCGGCCCAGAACCACAGGCAATGCGGCCCACTGCCCCCTGACAATTATTCTTTTTTTTTGCTGGGGAGGAAGAAAGTCAAGTCGGGGGCACAGCCACAGCGGCTTCCAACTAACTGTAGGCAGAGGCTGCCTCTGAGCCTCTGTCAATGATAGACAGCACATTGGTGACATCTATCATAGGAGCCGGTCCAGGAGGCAGGATTTTGTATGACAGCAGTCGCCGGGTAAACGGGAGATCCCTGCTCTGTGTAATCCAGCGGCTCTCCTCTCTCTTCATTGCAGACTGCATTGGATGGGCACGCACTGGTGAGGCTACATTGGATGGGCAATGGTGAGGCTGCATTGGATGGGCACACACTGGTGAAGCTGCATTGGATAGGCTTGCACTGGTGAGGCTGCATTGGATGGGCACTGATCACTCTGCATTGGATGGGCATGCACTGGTGAAGCTGCACTGGATGGGCACTGATCAGGCTGCATTGGATGGGCACGCACTGGTGAAGCTGCATTGGATGGGCACTGTGTAGGCTGCATTCGATGGGCATGAACTAGGCTGCAAGTGCTGTGCGATCTCCCGTCTGAGACTTAGAATGTCTGCAGTCAGTGACAGAGCCGCTGCTTCCTGTATAGTTCCAGCTCTGTCACAGGTGGAGTGATATGAAATGCACTCCGCCTGTGACAGGAGCCATACAGGAAGCAGTGGCTTTACTCTCTACTGCAGCCGCTGCTTCCTCCAACAGTACCCAATGTCATGACCAGCAGTACCCGCACGGCCAGCAGTAACCGCCAGCAGTCTGCAAAATAAGTAGAAAAGGTATGCGCATTAGCGTGTGT
Source organism: Pelophylax lessonae (assembly GCF_965119305.1). NCBI lineage: Eukaryota > Metazoa > Chordata > Amphibia > Anura > Ranidae > Pelophylax > Pelophylax lessonae. Next base: position 104,105,270 of record NC_138777.1, on the reverse strand, counting down.
AAATCGTTGCATTATGATTTTTAATAACTAGTTGTGTTTTGTCATAATATGTCATATCCTTGTTCATATACTGTATGTATGAAGGACATGACATTTTCTGGCTGCCTAAGTCACATGTGCCAGGGGTGCACCTAGCCCCCAGCACATAACTGTAAATATCCCAGCATGTGCAGTGTTTCTGACTCCTACCACCATCACCACTTCAAATCACTGAAGTGGTCATGGTGGTTAGTGTTCCTTTAATATTTCTAAGAAGTAAACCTCTGTATACAGATTCCATTTCATTTGATCATCCTCTAGTTGTGTTAAATTAGTGGGTGGGGGGCGGTGCGGGAAGGGCGCGGCAGCGTTTTATTACTTGTATACCTTAACTATAATATATATTTTTATATGCGGCCCGAGGAAATTTTTCTACACTCAATGTGGCCCAGAGAAGCCAAAAGATTGGACACCCATTATTTAGACCTAGTGATATTGCACAGGGGTTGAGGAAGCTAACAAATAGGTGATCGTTATAGCGGTGAGTTCAGGGACCATTTTAATTGAGCGTACCATTTTACATTATGCGGCCATTGAATGTAGAAAAAAGCTTAGGGTCAGTCTTCACAGAAGGTTTGTGACTTTTCTACAAATCCAGACCTGATTCATATGGATTGACACACACCATTGTTACTTGCAGTGCTATCAAATGAGTCAATCAATAAATACACATTCCTATTGACCCATCACTATAATGAGTTTTCTCATTAGCCAATAAAAATGTGAAGGGGGGAGAAGTGGGCAAGCTTTGACACTACCAGTAAGTGCCATGGCCTAACAGCCCCTCATTCAGGCATAATGGCAAATATATGGAAGTTGTTGTAAGCCCCGGGTGCCTGATCTTCATACCTGTCAGATGTTTCTTTGTCTTTGTGCAGTGAAAGATTTGCTTTAAATAAAACAGTAAAAAAAGTTTTAGCCATTTATAAATGTATACATTTCACCAACACAGCAAAAAAATATCATTGGTTTATATCCTCTGATTCTTGATAACAATAAACAAACTTTTAATATGAATTATTTAGCATAACATACATTTTTGGAAATGTAATGGGGAAATAGATTTGCTCATAGAGTACAGTGCAATAGTATTACCAGATCCAACAACTAATGTAGATAAAATATTACCCATCTCTTAATATTGCATTATTGATTAGATAATGACAGACTATGTAATTCTGTAATACTGTACTTGAAAATTACTAAAAAATATTATCGCCAAGAGCAGGTGACTATAGGGTTTGAACTGAATTACTTTAATACTGATTGCTACAGCCATCCAAGAGTTTAATATCACTGTAAGAAAGTTCAAGCAGTCTTGCCAAGTTTCTGATTAATTTTAGGTTAGTCTGAAAAATAATAGACAAAAGTTGTAAATTTGCTGACATATATTATACGTTATCTTTAAACTGTATATGATACAGTATGTATATATATATATATATATATATATATATATACTGTATATATATACTGTATATATATACTGTATATATATATATATATATATATATATATATATATATATATATATATATATATATGTATGTATATACAGTATCTCGCAAAAGTGAGTACACCCCTCACATTTTTGTAAATATTTCATTATATTTTTTCATGGGACAACACCGAAGAAATGACACTTCCCGTTACAATGTAAAGTGAGTGTACAGCGTGTATAACAGCGTAAATTTGCTATCCCCTCAAAATAACTCATCACACAGCCAATAATGTCTAAACCGCTGGCAACAAAAGTGAGTGCGCCCCTAAGTGAAAATTTCCAAATTGGGCCCAAAGTGTCAATATTTTGTGTGGCCACCATTATTTTCCAGCACTGCCTTAACCCTCTTGGGCATGGAGTACACCAGAGCTTCACAGGTTGCCACTGGAGTCCTCTGATGACATCACTGAGCTGGCGGATGTTAGAGACCTTGTGCTCCTTCACCTTCCATTTGAGGATGGCCCACAGATGCTCAATAGGTTTTAGGTCTGGAGACATGCTTGGCCAGTCCATTACCTTTACCCTCATCTTCTTTAGCAAGACAGTGGTATTCTTGGAGGTGTGTTTGGGGTCGTTATCACATTGGAATATTGCCCTGTGGCCCAGTCTCTGAAGGAAGGGGATCGTGCTTCAGTATGTCACAGTACATGCTGGCATTCATGATTCCCTCAATGAACTGTAGCTCCCCAGTGCCGTCAGCACTCATGCAGCCCCAGACCATGACACTCCCACCACCATGCTTGACTGTAGGCAAGAAACACTAGTCTTACTCACCTGGTTGCCGCCACACACGCTTGACAACATCTGAACCAAATACATTTATCTTGGTCTCATTAGACCACAGGATATGGTTCCAGTAATCCATGTCCTCAGTCTGCTTGTCTTCAGCAAACTGTTTGCTCCTGGTGCACATCAATGACCAACCTCATGTGGCGAGAGTATGCAGCCAGTTCCTGGAGGATGAAGGAATTGATACCATTGAATGACCCCTATGCTCACCTGACCTAAATCCAATGTCCGGGACATTATGTTTTGGTCCATCTGATGCCACCAGGTTGTGCCTCAGTCTGTTCAGGAGCTCAGTGATGTCCTGGTCCAGATCTGGGGGGGGGGGGGATACCCCAGGGCACCACCCATCATCTCAGAAGGAGCATGCTCTGACATTGTCATTGTCAGGCATACATACAAGCATGTGGGGGCCATACAAACTACTGAGTGCCATTTCGAGTTGGAGCAATGACATTTCAGCAATGACACATCCATCAGGTGGTACAGGACAGTCAATTGAGACATTTCAGTGCATGGACATACCCCCTACCTTATAAATATACCTGATCTGGCGGCCATTTTACATTTTGCTTTTTGTCAGTGTAGGGAGAGGTTTGCTGTGTGCAGCAGGGACAGATTGTCAGTGACACAGATCGCTCTGTTTTAGGTCCACAAAAGTCCTTGTAAGGACTGGTATTTGGTATAGGTGTACTACTATTGTTTGGTGTGCAGTATATAGAAAGCATATTCTAGTGTATTTGGGTACTGCAGAAATTTTTTCTCTTTCACTGAGTTAACTCTGCAAGACACAGTGACAAAAGTTACTAGACAATAGTTTTCATAACTGGTGTGATAAACCAGTGGCCCCCCAAAATGACAGATTGAAGCGGGGTGTTAGACTTTCATAATAGTGTATTTGGGTACTGCAGAAATTTTGCCTCTTTCGCCGCGTTAACTCTGCTTGACACAGTGACAAAAGTTACTAGACAATATTTTTCATAACTGGGGTAATAAACCAGTGGCCCCCCCAAAACGACAGATTGAAGCTGGGTGTTATATACCTTCTTCCACATATACTGTGCTCCAGGCCGGAGCCAAAGTGGGAAGTTGCAGAAGGTGCTCACTCAGCCTTCCTCTTCTGCACCCTGCTCATCCTCTTTATCTGCACCCTCTTCACTCTCTGCTGTGTGCACCCGCAAAGACACCACCCTCCGCTTGAGTCACAGGAATTATTTTCCGAACCATTACAAGACATTTGCGGTGCGCAGCCATTGTTGGCATCGGATCAGTAAGAGGAGGTAGCAACAGCCACCACTTAGCAGTCTGACGACAGTACCCAGATCAGCCCAAGGAGGTTTGTCCCCGCTTTTGCTGCCTACCCCGAGATCTCAAATGTTAGTGTTGGGGAAGGTGATGTCGATGATGACGTGTCTATGGACGCCACGTGGGTGCCCACAAGAGAGGAAGAGGAGGGGAGTTCAGAGGGAGAGATGGACCATCAGATAGGGTGGAGAAGCAGGCCGAACTTACATTGCACAGGAGGGACAAACCAGACTGGTAATGTATCAGGAGCGAGCCATCAACCATGTACGGTCACATCTGGCGCTCCCAGGACGCCGGCACATGGCTCCGCAGTGTGGGCTTTTTTTAACGTGTCCGCTGCTGACAATAGTGTCACGTACCTGGTCCTCAAGCCAAAATGCTGAGAGAGCTCTCCTTGCAGCTGAGTGCTCGGTGTCCCTGAAGGTGGTAACGGGAAGCACGAAGCCCAAAGAAGCAGGAATTGCCAGCTGTACCCCAGATGAGGGTTGGTGGTAGGGAAATCTTTCTGCAGGTGAACACCAGAGGAGGTGAGCACTAGGACCCAGGAGTGCTGAGGATGTTGCAGACTGCACACGGCTGGAAGTCATTTGTAATGGAAAGTGCAGCTGGCAGGATCAACAGGTAAGTACTGGAGGCAGGTACTGCAGGCTGGGTACAGCCAGTGGGCACCAAGGCGAATCACAGCAGACAAGGCACAGCCGAAGGCGTAGTCGGGGACAGAAGCAGAGGTCAGTAAGCCAGTGGTCAGCAGATCAGATAGCAGAGTGGTGGTTAGGCAAGCCGGGGTCATACACGGGGCAGATGACAAGAGAAGATCTGTGAACAATCCGAGGTCAGAGCTGGGAGCGAGACAAGAGGAATCCAAGAGCAAGCTGGGTTGACAACAGGTGATCAGAAGCAGCAGCAAACACAGGAACAGGAAGCAGGAAACAGGAAGCTGAAGACCAGTCAGCAATGTTCATGTGCCAAAGATATCCTTTTAAAGGCCAGAGGGTGCTGGGATTGGATATCCACTATGTGCGCCAGCACGCACACGTCTTCGCCCTAGCGAATGTGCGTTTGCAATACGTGTGTGCGTATTAATGCTGGCGCGGCCATGTTGAGAATTGGCTAATGTGCCAGGTCTATGAGCGATTATTCTCCGCCTGACAATAGTGTTGCCATCTGACGTGTGAATGGACCCTATATGTATTTGACATGTATTTACCGGCTGCTGTCAGTTCTGGCTGATTTAGAAAAAAAATAATAATAATTTTTTGGCTGAAAAAAAAATAAAAATTTATGGCAACTTTTCCAATAGCAATACTTCTGGTATGTCAGTGTTCATGTTGTGGGACTATGTGTGCACAGCTAGCAAGTATTTTGTGGCTGCAAATATGACCTGGAGTTTTTTAATGTTCGCCTGCCATTAAAGTGAATGGGGTCCGTCACGAACTTGCGGTTCGCGAACATTTGAGAAAGTTTGCGGATGACGTTCGCGAACCGCCCCGTCCGATGTTCATCCATCACTATTCATGTGTGTGTAAAGGCAGGTGCCCCAATACTTTTGGTAATATATATTACATATATATATATATATTACAACGTTGATGTTTTCAAGCAAACCTAAAATTGAAAAGAAACTTAGTAATGCTGCTTTTTCTTTTCATTGGATAAATACAGTGTTTAGTATTCAGGTTAAACTCAGACAACATATTCTTCTGCAAACAGTATTTATAGCATAGTCTAAATAATACAAATCACCATGTGTTTTTTTTTCCATATAATTGTATTTAACAAACCCAGTGTTCAGTTGCGTTGATTCACAGATTGACATATAGGCTGTTGAAATCAGTTATACAATTCTGGATGTATTACAAATGGAGTATTACAATTTAAAAAGCCTAAGTAGTAAAAATAGGATAATATAAATGTCATGTGTCGGACGAAGCTGGCAGCCGGGGTGCATGGTGGTGTAGAAAGAGAAAGCTCCGGGACGTCTGGAGTTTCACTGCGACTAACAGCAGCGGCACAAGGCACTGAACAGCTCAGACGATAGAAGAGAAAGTGGAGACACAGGTGACTATCATGGGGAAGGTAAAAGAAAATGAGTTCTTCATCCCAGCTGCGGGAAGACACAGCAAAGATGGCCCTGACCCCATATTTCTTGCCTGCTTAGTAGCGATAGCCGGAGAGAACCAGCACTGCGACACAGCTCCAGAGGAAGTGATGGGCAAAGGAAATAACCTCATATTCTCAGCTACCAACAGTCCATTAACACAAAAAAGAAGGTTAGCGGCAGAGGGAAATCAGCAAGTGGAAATAGGGGAGACAGGAGCAGAGATGGAAGAAGAGCAGGAAGAGGAACAGCTGGATGCATTCCCCAGGTCAGGCCAGCATGTTCTTGACACTACTTTAAAAGAGATGCTCTTGTCCCTCAAAGGTGCTATACAAAAAAATATCGCCAATTTCATGAGATCCACTCAAGGGGACATTGAGGCATTAGGTGACAGGGTGGATTATGTGGAAAACAAAATGGGGGATTTCACTCAAGCCCATAACAAGCTAGTCAACGCACATTTTGAAGTGGAAAAGGAGCTGGTGGCCCTCAAACTCAAAGTGGCTGATTTAGAGGATAGATGCCGATGGGACAAGCAGCAGATCTCTGCCCCTTTTTAGAAAAGCTGATGATGGATGTCCTCCCCTCTTTGTCCTTCAACAACCTTAGTATCTTTGAGTGCATAGGTGTTGGGACGACAAAGTATATGTAGTCTCATGTTTCTAGGTGATTTTTAAGCTTAGCTACAAGGTCAGAGCAGAGATGGCACCGCCCCTAACCCATGTGGCTTCTGCTTGACCTGGCCAATTGCTTACAGCTGAGGCAAGTGCCAGTCATTAAGCATCCATTTCATTCCTCGCTACATTATTGGATGGCCATGGGAGGGGACAGGGACTCTGTCTGATATGATAGCTAGACTTACATAGCATGGAGGAACATGATACAAAGTACTGCTTTCACTCTAAAGGGGCATAAATTACACATCTAATTTCCTGACTACATCTTAGAAGCCCTGGAGCATCAAAGCAGTGGAAAAACCCTCAAAATTACCGCATTTTGGAAAGTAAACACCCCAAGGTCATGGTGAGTCTTTTGAAAATGTAATTTTTGCCAAATGTTTGAAAAATGCAGAATGAAAATATTTTTTTTTTTTTTACACAAAGTTATCAATTTAATAAAATATTTCTTACATGCATCATTTGCATTTTACAAGTCACAAGTCAAAACACATTATGCTACTCCTTCTGAGTATTGCGTTACCAAATGTGTGAGACTATTTTAGTGCCTGGACTGATTATATACCAGACATTGTATCGTGTATCACACAAATCAACTGATTGTATCAAAACCCATATACGGTAATGTCCACCTGTATACAAGTGGTTAGGGAATATAGCTTAGTGTAACGTCACCTATAGGAGTCCGAATTCCTGAAAATCAAGCAAGCCTAACCTACTGTTACATGGATGCCACCCAGGGATGCTATGTTCACTGGTCAGAAAGTACAAGAGGCTAAAGAAAGGAGGAACAAGAGTTTTATTTTATTTTATATGCATATTTTATTGATGTGGGGTGAAGGTTGTTGGTGCCACATGTATGAGCCTATGATCCACTACATTTTCACAGCTCTTCTATCATGTTGTTGACTTACTGAAATTCTCTTGTACAAGACAAGGTCTTTTCACACTGCTTTTAACCCTGTTCTGGACATCATATGTGTTCAGATGCGTTCCTGAAGAAGAAAGTATTTTCAAAACAAAAAAGTACAGTATGTGGACGGGACCCATTTGTAAAAATGTGAATCTTCTCTGTATTATAGATATGAACTTTATCTGAGTATAATACATGGGTGTGGTTTCTACTACGTATGTCCTTTTTAACTTTTGTTTGGAACTTTATGTGATACATTTTTGTTTCATTGATTTTGCTCACTACATGTATGCCTACCTACAGTCCATTTACTGCAACATATGTTCTAGGATACATATTAGTGGGATTTGGGCATACTAGCATGGTATATTCTTCCCTTATTGAGATGAATAGTCAATACAACATTTAAAAACAGTATAGGCTTATTTAACAGTTGTAAAGTTATAAAATGTAGAAACCACAATATGATACACTGATGTTCTTTAGTAATCTTTCATTGTCTTTACTACTCTGAATTGATATAAGGAGAAATCTAATTTTAGTTCTTCTTGCTGCACTGACAATTAAATTGGACCTCTGCATTATTTTCATAAAGGCACATCTAATTCAAAACTGAAAAATAATCTTTGCTATATATACAGGAATACATCTTTCCTGTTTATCCTTTTATTTTTCTTTCAAGCATTTCTATAGTAAACCAGTCTCTTCTGATCTCTACTGTCAGTAATCTAGTCACTTGGGAGCCTGGATTGAGATGAATTGTGCTCAGCTATTTGTTTTTTTCTAGATTGCCTTTACAATTTTATTGACTCAATATTTTTTTGTAAGCCTGCAAGTGTTGTATTTAAACTTAAATTTATTCTTACTATTCTCCCATTTTTAGCACTAAAACTAAAATTCTGACAACACTGTTTTGGCATATTTGCTTATGATACAGAGCAAAACATATTCCAAAAGACCATTTGACCAACACTAAGGATGAGACTGAGATTTGGCTTGAGCATTGTTTTATCCACTTCCCCCCCAACTATGTCATATGACGTCCTGGACTTCAAGTGGAGATATCTGAATGATACCTGCAGTTATAGGCATCATTCAGATATCTTTTCTTTCAGCTGGCGATTCCTTGTAAAGTAAAAGCCATTGATTGTTTTACAGGTGGCGGGAGGGGACGTTCCCCCTCCCACAATACTCCAGTGCTTCTCCCTGCTCACGCATACGATTGGGGAGCCGGAGAATGAATCTGCCGGTGGCAGTTTACCACAGAGCTCATCTTGGAACAACAACATAAGAGGAAACCACTATTGGTGCTCCAGAAGCAGGTAGGAATGGGCATTAGACAGGGCTTAGACAAAGGAAGCAGTCTGTGTGGGAGATACAGTCCACCAATAGCAGATCCCTGGCTATCTCTATGACCCTCGGAGACCAGAAGTGTTGTCATTACATCACTTCCAGCACCAGCAGATGTAAACACTGCTTTTTTTTTTTTTTTTTTTTGCTGGAAAGCCTGGGATTTGTTTTTGTTTATTTTTTTTATTTCAGGATTTGCAGTATACAGGAGATATGTGGGGACTCATAACCCCCCCCCCCCCACACACACACACACACACTCCATCTGTCATGCCCTATTCCTATTACAAGGGACGTTTACATTCCTTGTAATAGGAATAAAAGTGATAAAAAATGATATATATAAAAAATGATATTTAAATATATTACTAAATATATATAAGACAATTCCGGAATCACCACTAGACACCACCGGTCACACACTCCCCCTGAAGCAGGAATCCCTTATGGCAGTGAATCTCAGGTACTCACAAACTCATTAATACCATTACCTGTTTATCAGGTTTATTCAGATGGCTGTCTATTTTTCTTTATTACTAAAATTTAACCAATTGATAATTGCCATATATCTGGACCCTTGGATGGGGACAGATGGTTATGTATATTACTGTATACACATATATACATATACAGAGTTACTGAGACTCTAATATTCCTATATTAAAATTGGTTTCAGAGAGACATGCAGTTATTCAAACAAATAGATCGATACAGCTACCATTTAAAAATGATTTAACAGACACAAGCTTCTCCCTTTTGGACTACAGGCCAGTCATCCATATACAGTATCTCACAAAAATGAGTACACCAAGCAGACTAAGGACATGGATTACTGGAACCATGTCCTGTGGTCTGATGAGGCCAAGATAAACTTATTAGGTTCAGATGGTGTCAAGTGTGTGTGGCGGCAACCAGGTGAGGAGTACAAAGACAAGTATGTCTTGCCTACAGTCAAGCATGGTGGTGGGAGTGTCATGGTCTGGGGCTGCATGAGTGCTGCCAGAACTGGGGAGCTACAGTTCATTGAGGGAACCATGAATGTCAACATGTGACATACTGAAGCAGACTAGGCCCCAGGGCAGTATTTCAACATAACGACCCCAAACACACCTCCAAGACGACCACTGCCTTACTAAAGAAGCTGAGGGTAAAGGTGAATGACTGTCCAAGCATGTCTTCAGACCTAAACCCTATTGAGAATCTGTGGGGCAACCCTAAACATAGGGTGGGGGAGCGTAAGGTCTAAAACATCCACCAGCTCAGTGATGTCATCATGGAGGAGTGGAAGAGGACTCCAGTGGCAACCTGTAAAGCTCTAGTGAACTCCATGTCCAAGAGGGTTAAGGCAGTGCTGGGAAATAATGGTGGCCACACAAAATATTGACACTTTGGGCCCCGTTTGGACATTTTCACTTAAGGGTGTACTCACTTTTGTTGCCAGTGGTTTAAACATTAATGGCTGTGTGTTGAGTTTTTTGAGGGGACAGCAAATTTATACTGTTATACAAGCTGTACACTCACTACTTTACATTGTAGCAAAGTGTCATTTATTCAGTGTTGTCACATGAAAACTCATAATAAAATATTTACAAAAATGGGAGGGGTGTACTCACTTGTGAGATACTGTATATTAAATATAGATAGGATTGTAATCTATAAGTGTACTTCCAGTATTTCACGTTGGGAGGTCTGTATTGGGGTAGGAGTAATGTAAATACATCATATATTTAAACCTATTATGGTTCCTTATTTTCATCCTTTGGTGAGGTTCTGTGCTCTAACTGCCCCTTGTGGTGGAATCCTCTGGTGATCCCCGTGGGTGATGTCAATGCAGGAGACTGCTGGGAGACAACTAGACTTCAACATGATGGTGTTGCTTTCCTGTCAATTTTAAACATTGCGGTTCTACAAAACACTTTTTACCTTCTTAAACTCAAGGTCTATATTTATTTTGTAATATGGGGATTATTCTCTCCCCCCCTTTTTTTTTTCTTCAATTAAATATTATATGTGTACACATGTTTGCTATTTTGTAAACTAATGACAATGCTTCTTCTCTTTAAATGCAATTGTGTATCATGCTCATTGACCCCTGGGGAAGGAAAATATATACTATAATTCGAAACAGGTTTGGTCCTCCACTGTCCGTCATGGATAATGGATATGATTATTGGTCAAAATTGTGTCTTTGAACCGCTTGGAATTTTATTAAGTGTATGATTGTTCAACATTGAGCTTATATACTGTATATTTTTGTAATAAACTTTGATATCTACTTTTTACAAACTTTTTCTACTATACCTTTTTATTGCCCTTTAAAATCCCAATCAAAGGGAATTGTTCTGCTTAAAAAAAAAAAACTAAAGAGAAAGTAAAAAAAATAAAATAAAATAAACAATATTAAAAATGTATATTTTTTTAAAAACACCCTCATCCCCTCGTGCTTGCACGCAGAATCAAACACATATGTAGGTCATGCTGGGATATGTAAACGGGGTGCAAGCCACACATGTGAGGCATCGCCAGGAACTGGTAACCTGTAAAAACTTTAAAGCGTAGCCTATAGAGATGCTAGCATGACATGTTAGGTATCTATTTACTCGGCATCACATCAACTTTTACATTATACAAAAAAACATTTTTGTAATCCATGAAAGTGTTTTTTTTCCAAAAAAATTGCATTTGAAAATTTTCGTGTGACAAAAAAAAATGCAATGACCGCCATTTTATTTCATAGAGTCTCTACTAAAAAAAATATATGTAATGTTTTGAGGTTCTAAGTCATTTTCTAGCAAAAAAATGATGATTTTTACATTTAGGAGAGGAATGCCAGAATTGAGAAAGGGATGCAAGGTGAAGATATAGTCCACTTCTGAAGGAGAATTCCGTAATCCAATTGAAGGGTCACTAGGACTGGTGTAGCCACCACCCAAAAAAAGGAGTCAAAACCCTTACTATAATCACTGGACTCAAAGGCCAGCGGCAAAGAGTCATTCAAGCATAGGGGTGTAAAACAAAGGTTAAGGCAGTAGCCTCTGGATAGCTGTCAGCTTCCCTTTCATCACATCGAGTCTCCTCTACAGGGTTATGAACACTTGGTTGCAGATTTTGCCATTTGTCAGGAGTCTGCTCTTCTTTGTAATGGAGAGCCACCAAACTTCATGAACAACCAATACTGTATTGGTTGTTGAAGTATTTTTATGAAAACTTGTTTACACATGAGGTACACTTTATTTATTATTATTGTACTTTGTGGGATTTGGAAATCTCTCTTTTCCCCATTTTTTTCGACATTTGAGCTCTCATTTGTACCTATTGACAATGTTTTACCCTTGATAAACTTTTAGTTTTTATATTATATAAAAAGTGATTTTGTTTTTTATATGTACTGTGATGCCTCACAATTCCTGCCTCCGAAATATCTCACAAAAATAAGCCAATGCTCACCCCCCCCCCCCCCCAGGTAAAGGTTGGCATATGACGGTCCCCGATGTGCACCTTCCTGCTGACTGCTCTCTGCTCGGTCCGATGAGGCTAAAACACAAAAGGGAGCAGAGTCTACCAGATGAAAAGGCAGCTATAGTAATGCTAGCAATTTGGCCAAGTTAACATTAAGATGCTGAGCATGTGGATGGCTGGAACTGTATTTCTTTCTATGGTTCATCAACTGGGGTAGTGAAATTTGCCCGCTGCTCAAATCAAGCAGTGGTGTACTGCTAGCAGATTGGGTGCAAGTCTCTGTGGCACTCATTGATATACCATCATCCCTCTCAATGCAGGTATTTAAGAAGACATGAGATATAGGGTTAGAGATCCTAGATTAGGAGCAAGGTGCAGTATGCTTGTTTTGATCTTGTGGCTCTTTCAGGTGCTGTTGCCAACTAACTGCATGGCAGGTCATCATATGCCTTGTCAAGCATGTGGAGCCCAAGCGGCTGGTGTTCTGGCCACGCTTGATCAGCTTCAGACAGATGTTGCAAACAGCAACGCTGCAGTCTACTGGACATGTGCTGAAAAAAGCCCACACTAATGAACTTTTGGGAGTCAGCGGGGATTATGCAGCACCCTGCACCTGTGGAGCTCTGTGCTGTGATGCAATAGGTTGGCTACTCCTATGGCGGCCACCCTGCCTCATTGGAGTTGTGCCTCCTCTTCCTCCCCCTCCCCCACAGTCAGTGACCTCATCATCCCCTCCCTTCTCGTCACTGGAGCAAACTTGGCAGAATATTGCAGCTGTGGGAACATGACTTCTAGTTTCTTGTCCGCCATTGTCACCCCCTCTCTCTAGGCTCACGTTATTCACTTCATCAACCTGCGAACCAACATCACAGCTTTCAAATTGCTGCGCATCCTCCAGCAGCATGTCACTGACACTATGATCGAATAGTTCAGGTGACTCCTCCGTGCATGATGGTGGAGTGACAGAAGGAGTAGCTGTGGAGAAGGAGCCTGTGGAACCAGCCGCTTTGGCAGCTGCAGTGGAAGGCAAACTATTGTAAGCATGGGTGTCAGAGGACGAGGAGGCTGCTTGCCCTCTTTTTGTGGCCTGTGAGGGTCTGCCTCTCCTTGTCGGCCTTTCGGACATGATGTGGATAGAGATCAATACAGGGTATACGCAAATGGCCGATAGATAAGCAATGACCTGATATGATCTAATTAATAGCCCTATATATAGATAGAGATCAGATCAATATAGGGTATACGCAAGTGACCAATAGATACTCAATGACCTGATATGATTTAATCAATAGCCCTATATATAGATAGAGATCAAATCAATATAGGGTATATGCAAGTGAACGAAAGATACTCAATGACCTGATATGATCTGCTCAATAGCCCTATATATAGATAGAGATCAGATCAATATAGGGTATACGCAAGTGACCAATAGATACTCAATGACCTGATATGATCTAATCAATAGCCCTATATATAGATAGAGATCAGATAAATATAGGGTATAAGCAAGTGACCGATAGATACTCAATGACCTGCTATGATCTAATCAATAGCCCTATATATAGATAGAGATCAGATCAATATAGGGTATACGCAAGTGACCGATAGATACTCAATGACCTGATATGATCGAATCAATAGCCCTATATATAGATAGAGATCAGATCAATATAGGGTATAAGCAAGTGACCGATAGATACTCAATGACCTGATATGATCTACTCAATAGCCCTATATATAGATAAAGATCAGATCAATATAGGGTTTACGCAAGTGAACGATAGATACTCAGTGGCCTGATATCTAATCTATTGCCCTATATATACAGTGCCTTGCGAAAGTATTCAGCCCCCTTGAACTTTTCGACCTTTTGCCACATTTCAGGCTTCAAACATAAAGATATAATACTGTAATTTTTTGTGAAGAATCAACAACAAGTGGGACACAATCATGAAGTAGAACGAAATTTATTGGATATTTCAAACTTTGTTAACAAATAAAAAACTGAAAAATTGGGCGGGCAAAATTATTCAGCCCCTTTACTTTCAGTGCAGCAAACTCTCTCCAGAAGTTCAGTGAGGATCTCTGAATGATCCAATGTTGACCTAAATGACTAATGATGATATATAGAATCCGCCTGTGTGTAATCAAGTCTCCGTATAAATTCACCTGCACTGTTATAGTCTCAGAGGTCCGTTTAAAGCGCAGAGAGCAGCATGAAGAACAAGGAACACACCAGGCAGGTCTGAGATACTGTTGTGGAGAAGTTTAAAGCCAGATTTGGATACAAAAAGATTTCCCAAGCTTTAAACATCCGAAGGAGCACTGTGCACGCGATAATATTGAAATGGAAGGAGTATCAGACCACTGCAAATCTACGAAGACCTGGCCGTCCCTCTAAACTTTCAGCTCATACAAGGAGAAGACTAATCAGAGATGCAGCCAAGAGGCCCGTGATCACTCTGGATGAACTGCAGAGATCTACAGCTGAGGTGTGAGACTCTGTCCATAGGACAACAATCAGTCGTATACTGCACAAATCTGGCCTTTATGGAAGAGTGGCAAAAAGAAAGCCATTTCTCAAAGATATCTATAAAAAGTGTCATTTAAAGTTTGCCACAAGCCACCTGGGAGACACACCAAACATGTGGAAGAAGGTGCTCTGGTCAGATATAACCAAAATCTAACTTTTTGGCAACAATGCAAAACGTTATGTTTGGCGTAAAAGCAACACAGCTCATCACCCTGAACACACCATCTCCACTGTCAAACATGGTGGTGGTAGCATCATGGTTTCGGCCTGCTTTTCTTCAGCAGGGACAGGGAAGATAGTTAAAATTGATGGGAAGATGGATGGAGCCAAATACAGAACCATTCTGGAAGAAACCCTGATGGAGTCTGCAAAAGACCTGAGAGTGGGACGGAGATTTGTCTTCCAACAAGAAAATTATCCAAAACATAAAGCAAAATCTACAATGGAATGGTTCACAAATAAACATATCCAGGTGTTAGAATGGCCAAGTCAAAGTCCAGACCTGAATCCAATCGAGAATCTGTGGAAAGAACTGAAAACTGCTGTTTATAAACTCTCTCCATCCAACCTCACTGAGCTCGAGCTGTTTTGCAAGGAGGAATGAGCAAAAATTTCAGTCTCTAGATGTGCACAACTGATAGAGACATACCCCAAGCGACTTACAGCTGTAATCGCAGCAAAAGGTGGCGCTACAAAGTATTAACTTAAGGGGGCTGAATAATTTTGCATGCCCAATTTTTCAATTTTTTATTTGTTAAAAAAGTTTGAAATATCCAATGAATTTCGTTCCACTTCATGATTGTGTCCCACTTATTGTTGATTCTTCACAAACTTTCGCAAGGCACTGTAGATAGAGATCAGATCAATATAGGATATACGCAAGTGACCGATAGATACTCAATAGCCCTATATATAGATAGAGATCAGATCAATATAGGGTATAAGCAAGTGACCGATAGATACTCAATGACCTGATATGATCTATTCAATAGCCCTATATATAGATAGAGATCAGATTAATATAGGTTATACGCAAGTGAACGATAGATACTCAGTGGCCTGATATCTAATCTATTGCGCTATATATAGATGGAGATCAGATCAATATAGGGTATAAGCAAGTGACTGATAGATACTCAATGACCTGATATGATCTACTCAATAGCCCTATATATAGATAGAGATCCGATCAATATAGGAGATACGCAAGTGACTGATAGGGATGATCGAACTTTTGAAAATTTCGGTTCGACCAGAACACCCGAACTTCCCGACAGTTCGGCCCGGATTTCAGAACCCCATTGAAATCAATGGGACCCAAACTTCGGTAATCAAAAAAACACAATTTTGAAGCCCTAAAACCCAATAAATGCCCCTAAAAAGTCCCCGGGGGAGGAGCCGGCTCGGAGTACGTCGATTCCTGGAGGTGTACAGAGAGCTGTTTGTGACGCTTGAAGCCCGCACTGCTTTAAGTGCATCCCAAGGTAAGTGTAATGGTATCTGTTTAAGAGGAAATAAATAGCTTTTTGCAAAACAGAGAGCATTAGATCTTCTCTTCTTTTATACACACCGGGTTCCTGGTCTATACGGAGTGATAGCTGGAGGCGGTGAAGGAAGGGACATCAGGCTGTTATCCTTATGCCCGTTACACACGTGCAGATCGTCGGCCGAACGATCGGCCGTCTTTTGTCCCCGGGCTGTCATGTCTGTTGAAAAGTGCAAAAGACTGCACAAGAATTTTGTCCGCCGACTACAGCCGACTGCAGAAGTGATGTCATGTGATGGTTAACTTTCCCTGTGTTTT
Organism: Pelophylax lessonae; assembly: GCF_965119305.1. Classification (NCBI taxonomy): domain Eukaryota; kingdom Metazoa; phylum Chordata; class Amphibia; order Anura; family Ranidae; genus Pelophylax; species Pelophylax lessonae. The sequence continues at coordinate 104,088,802 of NC_138777.1, read as the reverse complement.
TTCTTTTCTGAGCATGCCCAGTCTTGCAAATCTGCTGTCTGTCGGCCGAATTCTGTATTGACTGGCGAACAATCGGCCGCTCTGGTGTCGGCATACAAAAATTTTAATGCTTGCACGACAGATTCTTTTCGGCCGAAAGTGCGCTGTCGGCTGTCGGAAGCATCATACTAACAAGCCGAAAATCGGTCGATCGGTCGTCGGCCGAATCTTTTCGGCCGACAATCTGCACGTGTGTACAAGGCATTACATCCCAAAGCGTGTTTGACTCTCATGAGTCTAGTCCTAAGGTGAGCTGCTTATCTTGCACTAGCCACTGGGAGCACTGGAGTGAAGCATGCAGCACTTTTTTTTGTGATCACAGATGAAGATTGTTTTTGGATTTCATCTTTATGATTCACTATTAATTGGGACAATTAATATCACTAGCAATCACTATTATTAGAGTTGATTTATTAACATTGAGTTGTTATGTTATTTATGTTATTTAGACAAATTTATTGATATCTTTTCACTTGGCGCAGCAATATTGTTTATTGATTAGTCACTGGTGTTTTGTGTTTAGCACTGATTGTTTGCAGCCTTGTGTGCACTATTTTGTATGGTTTTTGAATTATTTGAATTTTATGGTTTGCGCTGATTATTACTATTTTATTTTGATATCTAATCTATTGCCCTATATATATATAGATAGAGATCAATGTATTGTATATGTTCTATGGTATATGCTGCACTAATGAATATACTTCACTATCTGATCTCTTAACTTGTAAAAAGCACAAATCTTTCTCCCTGACTAACTGCTACCAATGTCTCTAATTAGACTACACTGCACTGTTTGAAAAACTGCAAATCACTTTGCTCTCCCTGCCTGAAAAACACGATCCTCTCCCTCCCTATACTCACACTGCTAGCAATGTCTCTCTGCACTGTCTGACAAACTGCAAAATAACTATTCTCTCCCTGCCTCAAACACGTACCTCTCCCTGTCTCCTATCTCGCTCACACAATCACACTACATGCTGCGGCTGTGCGAGCAGCCTTTATATAGTGTGTGGCGTGTACTTAGCCCCTGAGCCATGATTGGCTAAAGGCAGCCTGCCTTTTGTCCAATCATGGCACAGATGATTTCATTGGCCAAAGCATGGAGGTCAGGGTGCATGCTTTGGGCAAACACATAACGCACTGCACGCCGCGCACACGCAGTGCATTATGGGCACTCAAATTTCCCATGAAGAAGCACATTTGTTCGCCATTCGACAAACAATCGAACGACCGATATTCGAGTCGAACTTAGCTTTGACTCGAACTCAATGCTAATCCTTAGTCAGAAGGTTTTTTTAATCATAATACATTCTATGCATTAAGATAAAAAGCCTTCTATGTGCAGCAGTCCCCCCTCAGCCCTCCTAATACTTGCCTTAGCCCATCTCTATCCAGCAATGTCCACAAATGCCTTGGACTCTCCCCTCTGATTGACTGAGACACGGCAGCGGTGCCATTGCCTCTCACTGGTGTTAATTTAAAGTCAGTCAGCCAATGAGGAGAGAAAGGCGGCAAGGGCGGGCCGCAGCTCCGTGTCTGAATGGACACATGGAGCTTTGACTCGGGTCAGGTGCCTCCAAAGCAAGCTGCTTGCTGCGAGGGCACTCACCAGGAAGGAGGAGCCAGGAGAGCAGAAGAGGGACCCAAGAAGAGGAGGATATGGGCTGCTCTGTGCAAAACCAACTGCACAGAGGAGGTAAGTATAACATGTTTGTTATTTTTATTTAAATAAATCCAAGACTTTACAATCACTTTAACCAAGTTTGGCTTTGATGGGTTTATACTCTCAGGGATCATGGTACTGTATACAAACCTGTCCACACAACTCTTTCCATCCCATGTCCTTTTTGACATAACTAATGGCACTAGGCAGAGGTGACCTTTATCACCCCTAATATTCTCTCTGGTGATGGAGCTATTTACTGAATCAATCAGAGCTCCCCATTTACAGTATATCAGGTATCCAGTTAGCAGGGAAATCACATTAGATTGGGCTCCTTGCTGATGATTAGATTTTAATTCTAACAGATGTGACTTCTTCCCTGTCCAAAGTTAGTGATGTGATCCAGGCATTTGGAGCAGTGTCATAATACAAAGTTAATGTTAGGGATGGGCAGAACTCCCAAACAGGGGAAATGTTCTAACCCGAACGGCGAACCCTATTGAAGTCTATGGGAGCCAAACAGGAAAAATCAAAAGTGCCCATTTTAAAGGCTTATATTCAAGTAATTGGCCATAAATGGGTTATGTTGGTTTGAGTACTGCCCTGGGGGACATGTATCAATAAAACAAAAAAAAAAATAATAAAAGATAGGTATTTCAAAAGCAGTGATTTTAAATATGATTAAAATCAGATTTAAAGATGTTGTATACCCCTCTGTGGTGTTTGTACCTATAGGTACTATAAATATCTCCTAATTTTTCACCATTTAGGAGATTTCTACATTGCATGCAGCCGATTACAGCATCGGCGCATCTGTCTTAAGGAACGGCTGCCCATGCCGTTTCTTCAGAGCCCTGTGCGGTGACCATAAGAGGGAATGACGTCACACGGCTCCTGCCAGTAGCAAAGCTGGAGTCTGCAGACCTGGAAGGAAGATGGGCAAAGATGGATGTGGCCTCAAGCGGGGACGATGAGGGCTTTGTTAGCAGGTGAGTGTCACATAATGTGCTAGGAAGCGTTGCATCCTAGCACATTATGCATTTACTTTGCAGGTAACCAAAAAAAACATTTTTTTTACAGGCTTTACTTCCTCTTTCAAAAGACTCATGGTTACAATTTACAGCACCCCACTAGGTAGCGGGAATGCCGATCCATGGTACTGGCAGCCGCAATTGCTGCCGGGCGGCCACGATTTCCACTGGGCACCCGCGATCGCTTCCCTGCTGAGAGAGAAAGAAGGCCAGCTGTTGTAAACATAGCTGACCATTGTTCTCTCTGAAATTATCACCTTCTCTATAGGATCACAGGTCTCTATGATCATTTCACAAGTCCCTCCCCCCACAGTTAGAATACACTCCCCATAGGCTCACAATTAACCCTTTAATCACCCCTAGGTTAACCCCTTCCTTGCCAGTGTCATTATTACAGTAACAGTGCATATTTTTAGCATTGTTTACTGTAGTAATGTCACTGGTCCCCCCAAACGTGTCAAAAATGTCAGTTAGGGGTTCGAACTGTCTGCCGCAATGTCGCAGTCCCGCTAAAAATTGCAGATTGCTGCTATTACTAGTAAAAAATAAAAAAATAAAAATGACATACATCTTTCCCTTAGTTTAGTTAGACATGATAACTTTTGCGCAAACCAATCAAAACACACTTATTGCAATTATTGTTTACCAAAAATATGTAGCAGAATACAAATTGGCCTAAAAGGATATGTAGCATCCTACAGGGAGGTGCTAGGTAAATGTATAGTGGGCATTGTCTGCCTAACAGCAGGGCCATGATTGCTTTTTTGGTTAGAGTGTCATGGCTTCCAGGTGTTTCTGCTGAGAGGGGAGTCTCCCCACTGGCTCTGTGAGAGGCTTCTCATAGGGAAGTGGAGGAAACCCAATCAGGGACACATTCAGGCTTGTAACTACCCCAGAAGGCAGATTCTGCTGCAAAGGATTCTGGGAGTGGGTATAAGTCTGAGGGGCGTGTGTGACTCATAGTCTTTGGCGGGAAGCAGAGTCCCAGGAGGGAGAGGATGGCTGTCTGTCCTCCTGTCAGAGGAAGCATATGTCTCGGGTGCTGCCTGAGAATCCAGAGAGTGCTGAGTTGAGCTGAAGGGGATCTGGTGTGCTGAGAACCAGCAGAGAGCGAGAGGGGTCCAGTCCCAGGAAAGCCTACACAGGTAGTGAGTACTGAGGATTGCCCCTGGGGGTCTGCCTAGTGTTAGAGGGGACCACTCCAGAGAAGGTTCTAGGATCCAAGTATCAGCTAGCTGTAAAGGGGGTGCCTGGTCAGAGGACCCTGAAGTGATAAAGGGGGTACCTGTAGTTTGGGCCCTGAAGAGTCAGTGCACAGTGTGTAGTGCATCAGTTAGGAGTTTCAGCCATACAGGAATTAGCAGCAAGCTACATAAAGCCAGTGCAAGGCTGGAGGGAGTAGTCAGTGACTTTGCAGTGCAAGCAGTGTCAGACATTCAATGTTCTACAGTCCTGGATCTTTTGGACTTAAGTCGAAGTTCCAGCACAGCTTTCAGAGATACAGTGTGTTCAAAGCGCCAGTAAGCGTTGGCTAGCATCGGCTGGCGTCAAGACAGCGCTAACGGGCATTTTTGCTATAAAGTCCTGGAATTGTACATAGTCGAGCCAAAGGAGTATCCCACTCATTCCTTTCTCCCATCCCCTAAAACTACAATAAAACAACCAAACAAAGATGCCGGAGTTGTCAATGTGTCAGTTCTCACACCCAGGGCCACAGCACACATGGGCTGGAGAGGTAACCGGTAACAATGGCAGACCCACCTCAGGCCACATGCCTGAAAATATTGCTACAGATGAAAATTTTTTGTTTTTTAATTTTTTTTTTTTTTTTGGGGGGGGGGGGGATGTTACATAGTAGAATGTGAAAAAAATTGATTTTTAATTCATACTTACCGTATTTTTTGGCGTATAAGACGCACCGGCATATAAGACGCACCCAATTTTAAAGTAGGAAAATCTAGAAAAAAAAGATTCTGAACCAAATACTGTAGGCTCTCTTAGACCCTAGGTGTGTGTGGGTGTGTATGCACATTTTACATTTCATTTACCCTGTAGTTGGTCCGCCTGAACACTTTCTCACACAGACCACACCCCACACACCACATCTGTGATCTATCCAGAAGCAACAGTATGACGTAAGGAGGGCGGTGTGTCTTCTCCCCGTGATTCGGGGGCGGAGCTTGTGGAGCCATTCTTCTGCCCATCAATCAAGCATCCAATAGAGTAGTAGGTGAAGTGGGGGCGGAGCAGGAGCAGCAGTATGAGGTAGGGAGGACGGAGCCTTCTCCCCGGGGTTTGGGGGGCGGAGCTTTGGCGGATCAATTCTTCTGCCCATCAATCACGGGCATCAAATCAAATAGGAGCGGGAACGTATGGAGCAGGAGGGGCAGATGTGTGGCCCGGGGAGACATGAGGAGGCACAGCTCGCACTGATGGATAACAGTAAGCTCAGCGTTGACATGATGCCCGGGCAGCACGTGGATAGACTGTCGGGAGGGGGGGACATGGCACGCTATAGGAGCGAGAGGGAAGCCCGAACACACACAGCCTGGCTGTGCAGGGAGGGTCAGAGAAGTCTCCACAGCCCGCAGTACATGCAACAAATCCAGCCTGCAGCACACACTGCATAAAAAGAGGACTGCGAGCAAGCACCACACAAAGTTAGGGGCAGTTTTAATGCAGGCAAAATGTGTATTTGTCGTATAAGTCGCACCAACTTTTCCCCCCCAGTTTTGGGGAAGAAAAAGTGCGTCTTATATGGCGAAAAATACGGTACCTGTAAAATCCATTTCTTGAAGTACATCACGGGACACAGAGCCATAAATTATAACATATGGGTTATATAGCACCCTGTAGGTGAAGGACACTGGCAACCAATCAGATTTGATGACCCCCCTATATACTGTAGCCCCTCCCACACAGGAAGTACCTCATTTTTGTAGCAAGCAATAAAAGACCCCAAAGAAGAGGGGAAGGACCTCTGTGTCCCGTGATGTACTTCAAGAAATGGATTTTACAGGTAAGTATGAATTAAAAATCTATTTTTCTTTTCGTACATCACAGGACACAGAGCCATAAATCATAACACATGGTACATCCCAAAGCAATGCATCTGAGGGGAGGGGGACAACAAAAAATACCACCATCTGACCCTTAACAGAAGGATTACACTGCCGCCTTCAGCACACTGCAGCAAAAAGCAGACTCCTCCTGGGTCCCAACATCCACTTGATAGAAACGAGTGAACGTATGCACCGATGACCAAGTCGTGACCTTGCAAATCTGAGCCATAGAGGCTTGATGGCACCTACTTCTCTGGTAGAATGTGCCTTTACAGGAAAAGGTGGAACCTTTCCCGCTAAACCATATGCCTGGGTAATAACCTGGCAAATCCAATAGAAAATCATAGATTTAGATGCTGCCAATCCCTTTTTGGGGTCTTCTGGCAGTACAAACAAGCTCTTGGTCTTCCTGACCAGATACACCCTGCTCTTCCAAGATTAAGGCTTCAATAGCCAAGCCATCAAATTTAGAGACTGTATAGCAGGGTGGAATATCAGACCTTGTGAGAGCAAGTCCAGACACAGTGGAAGAACCCAGGGCCTCGTCACTGCCAACCTCTGAATTTGTGCATACCAAATCCTCCTTGGCCAAGCCGGAGCTACCAGAATTACTGGTTTCCCCTCCAGGTGGATCCTGCGCAACAAACGTGATATTAGCTGTACCGGAGGAAAGGTATAGATCAGGGAATACTCCTCCCAAGGAGTCACCAAAGCATCCACTCCTGCGAGTGGATGCCTGGTCCTGGACACAAATCTCTCCAATTTGTTGTTGAACCTGGATGCCCACAGTCTGGGACCCCCCAGCCTAGGCAGATCATTTGAAAAATCTCGGGATGTAAAGACCATTCCCCCTGGAAACATCTGTTGACAGCTCAAGAAATCTGCCTGCCAGTTCTCTATTCCTGGAATGAACACTGCTGTTAGGCATGGCACAAACCTCTCTGCCCAGGACAGGATAATATCAACCTATTTCTGGGCTGATCAACTTCTTGTGCCTCCTTGATGGTTGACATAAGCCACGGCCGTGGCATTGTCAGATTGCACCCTGACAGGGTGACCCCGAAGTCTGGGTGTCCAGAATTTCAGAGCCCGACTGACTGCACGAATTTCCAAAATGTTGATGGGGAGATGACTCTCTACCCAAGATCATTTCCCCTGCACAGTGCCTTCCTCCAGAACCACTCCCCAGCCGGAGAGACTGGCATCTGTAGTCACTAGGGATGATCGAACTTTTGAAAAGTTCGGTTCGACCAGAACACCCGAATTTCCCAAAAGTTCGGTTCGGATTTCAGAACCCCATTGAAATCAATGGGACCCGAACTTTGGTAATCAAAAAACACAATTTTTAAGCCCTAAAACCAAATAAATGCCCCTAAAAAGTGCCTAGGGTTCTGGGTCATGCCCCATTAACTATTAATCACACAAAAAAAGTTCCTAAAAATTGTCATTTTTGATAAAAAAAGCCAATTATTGAAAAAATTAAAAAGAGAGATTTTTTTTAGATTTTTAGTATCTGGGGGGTCTAAAAGGTGTGCATGTGAAGTTTCAGCTCTGTAGCATGTCCAGAACCATGAAAAAAAAAAAAAGAGAATTTTTCAGTAGAACAGGGATGTGGGTCGGGACCCTCCTTTAACTTTAACACCTATATGATCTTTTTTTCTGGTTCTGGACATGCTACAGAGCTGAAACTTCACAGGTACACCTTTTAGACCCCCCAGACACAACATCACACAAAAAAAGTTCTTAAAAATTGTCATTTTTGATAAAAAAAGCCAATTATTGAAAAATTAAAAAAAAAAAGAGATTTTTTGATTTTTACTTTGGATTTAGTATCTGGGGGGTCTAAAAAAGTGTACATGTGAAGTTTCAGCTCTGTAGCATGTCCAGAACCATAAAAAAAAGATAGTTTGTATTAGAAAACAGGAGTCAGCACAGGAGTATGGCTCCGCTGCTGTAACACCTTGCCGGTTTAATAGAAGGCATTTTTTTGGGTTCTTTGCAGTCAGGAAAAACATCTGAACTTGTGTATAGTGGTACTGTGCACAAGTTCTGATGTTTTGCCTGCCTCAAAAGAACCCCAAAAAATGCCAAAAAAACGCTAGCGTCAAAAAAAAAAAAAATGCCCAGGTGTGTTTTTGCTGGCATTTTTTGGGGGTTTTTGGAGGCAGGCAAAACATCAGAACTTGTGCACAGTACCACTATATACAAGTTCAGATGTTTTTCCTGACTGCAAAGAACCCCAAAAAATGCCTTCTATTAAACCGGCAAGGCGTTACAGCAGCGAAGCCAACCCCCTGTCTGAAAGTTTTCTAATGCAAACGATCTTTTTTTTATGGTTCTGGACATGCTACAGAGCTGAAACTTCACATGTACACTTTTTAGACCCCCCCCCAGATCTGAAATCCAAAGTAAAAATAAAAATATCTCTTTTTTTTTTAAATTTTTTCAATAATTGCCTTTTTTTATCAAAAATGACAATTTTTAAGAACTTTTTTTGTGTGATTTTGTGTCTGGGGGGGGTCTAAAAGGTGTACCTGTGAAGTTTCAGCTCTGTAGCATGTCCAGAACCAGAAAAAAAAGGATTGTATGTATTAGAAAACTTTCAGCTCAGGGGGTTAGCTTCTCTCCACACCTTGCCGGTTTCAAAGCAGGCATTTTTTTGGGTTCTTTGCAGTCAGGAAAAACATCTGAACTTGTGTATAGTGGTACTGTGCACAAGTTCAGATGTTTTGCCTGCATCCAAAACCCCCAAAAAATGCCAGCAAAAACACACCTGGGCATTTTTTTTTTGACGCTAGCGTTTTTTTGGCATTTTTTTGGGTTCTTTTGAGGCAGGCAAAACATCTGAACTTGTGTATAGTGGTATATATACACACATACATATATTTATATACACACCTAGACATATATAGGTGTGATAGTAGCAGAAATATATTACTGTAAATGATTTCATTAGCGCAAGCATATATTTCTGCTACTATCACACCTATATATGTCTAGGTGTGTATATAAATATATGGATGTGTGTATATACACCACTATACACAAGTTCAGATGTTTTGCCTGCCTCAAAAGAACCCCAAAAAATGCCAAAAAAACGCTAGCGTCAAAAAAAAATGCCCAGGTGTGTTTTTGCTGGCATTTTTTGGGGGTTTTTGGAGGCAGGCAAAACATCATAACTTGTGCACAGTACCACTATACACAAGTTCAGATGTTTTTCCTGACTGCAAAGAACCCAAAAAAATGCCTTCTATTAAACCGGCAAGGTGTTACAGCAGCGAAGCCAACCCCCTGTCTGAAAGTTTTCTAATACAAACAATCTTTTTTATGGTTCTGGACATGCTACAGAGCTGAAACTTCACATGTACACTTTTTAGACCCCCCAGATCTGAAATCCAAAGTAAAAATCAAAAAATCTCTTTTTTTTTATTTTTTTCAATAATTGGCTTTTTTATCAAAAATGACAATTTTTAAGAACTTTTTTTGTGTGATTTTGTGTCTGGGGGGTCTAAAAGGTGTACTTGTGAAGTTTCAGCTCTGTAGCATGTCCAGAACCAGAAAAAAAAAAGGATTGTATGTATTAGAAAACTTTCAGCTCAGGGGGTTAGCTTCTCTCCACACCTTGCCGGTTTCAAAGCAGGCATTTTTTTTGGGGTTCTTTGCAGTCAGGAAAAACATCTGAACTTGTGTATAGTGGTACTGTGCACAAGTTCAGATGTTTTGCCTGCCTCCAAAACCCCCCAAAAAATGCCAGCAAAAACACACCTGGGCATTTTTTTTTTTGACGCTAGCGTTTTTTTGGCATTTTTGGGGTTCTTTTGAGGCAGGCAAAACATCTGAACTTGTGTATAGTGGTATATATACACACATACATATATTTATATACACACCTAGACATATATAGGTGTGATAGTAGCAGAAATATATTACTGTAAATGATTTCATTAGCGCAAGCATATATTTCTGCTACTATCACACCTATATATGTCTAGGTGTGTATATAAATATATGGATGTGTCTATATACACCACTATACACAAGTTCAGATGTTTTGCCTGCCTCCAAAACCTCCCAAAAAATGCCAGCAAAAACACACCTGGGCATTTTTTTTTTGGTATTGGAACGTGTTTTGTTTTTTATATGTCTGTGCCTGCTTTGTTATTTAAAGCGAACCAATTAGTTCTGCTTGAGTTTAGGTTCATATTTATATAACAAGAGTGATCTTTGTTGTTGCCTGTGCCTTAAAAGGTTATCAAATAATTGGGGGGATGGGTGAGATTTATTTTAGACTCATTTAGCCTAATTATGATGTCATTGATCTAGGGGGCAATCCAAAGTGTAACCAATGTTATTTAAGGGCCAAAAATCTTCCCTTCATCAAGAATTGTTTGAAAAAATGTGAACGTGCTAAAAGTGAACTGGATCATTAATGTTTTTATATTTTGGTGTGACTACAAGCACAGGCCTTGTTAGCAGTTGGTTTGCCAAACCAGCTGCTGACAAGGCCTTTGCTTGTAATCACGCTGGAAGAAATAATATTAAAGGTTCAGTACATTTCTAGTTCATTCACATTGCTAATTATTCTTTTGATTACCCCCTAACTTTTATTGGAATAAAGGTGTATCTGGACCTCTTAGCAATGGAACAGTGCGTCAGTTTCTTTTTTTGTTACATTATATTACAAACCAAGGGGACCATGATAATCCTCTGGGATGTAGAAGCTGCCTGTCTTGAAACCAGATTATTTACATCAACATTAATCAGAGTTCCACCCTGAAAATTTTATTTTAGATAAAAATACCCCCCGGGACAGTCAGGGCTAGTGCATTTAACCGCTTGCCGACTTCTCACAGTATATTTACTGCGGCAGTCAGCCCCGGCCAGGCAGAGTGACGTAGATCTACGTCGCTAGCCTGTGACCGGCTTTTGAGCCAATAGCGGGCGAGCGCGCGCCCGCTGAGGCGCGCGCCCCGGCTCGTTCACAGAGGAGTCCGCGCGTGTGACCGGCTGCCCTGATGTCCCCCGGTCACACTACGATCGTTGGTAGAGCGGGAGAAAGGCGGGCGGCTTATGTAAACAAGCCGCCTGTCATTCTCCCCTGTGTAAAAATGGAGATCAGACGGTTCTACTATGTAGAACCGTTGATCTCTGTTTTTACAATAGGAGACATGTCCCATCACAGTTAGAAACACGCCCCTAGGACACAGTTAACCCCTCCCTCTCCAATACAGTTAACCCCTTCCCTGCCAGTGTCATTTTTATAGTAACAGTGCATATGTATAGCACTGATTACTGCAGTAATGTCACTGGTACCCCCAAAAGTGTCAAAAATGTCAGTCAAGGGTCCGTCCGCCGCAATGTCGCAGTCCCGCAAAAAAAAATCGCAGATCACGGCCATTACTCGTTAAAAAAAAACACCAAAAATGACAAAAATCTTTCCCTTTGTTAGTAAACGCGATAACTTTTGCGCAAACCAATCAAAATACGCTTTTTGCAATTTTTTTTACCAAACATATGTAGCATAAAACAAATTGGCCGAAAATGTTAAAAAAATTTCATTTTTACATTTTTTTGGGGGGGAATTTCATATAAAAAAAAAGTGAAAAATATTGTTATTTTTGCAAAATTTACGCTCTTTTTTTGTTTATAGCGCATGATCAAAAAATCACACAGGTGATCAAATACCACCAAAAAAAAGCTCTGTTTGTGGGAAAAAAAGGACGTGAAATTCGTTTAGGTACAGCGTCGCACGACCGCGCAATTGTCCGTTAAAATCACGCAGTAAAAAATCGAAAAAAAAACACTGGTCAGGAAGGGGGTAAAATCTTCCGGGGCTTAAGTGGTTAAGCAACGATAGCCTCTAAAATGTCCCCTGTTTCACTTCACCTTTTAGAAGAAATACTTACCTTGAAAATGTCTTGTCAAGCGCTGCCATCTCAGGTGTGGGCAGCTTAAGCCAGAGCATCCTCTTTAGTATCCTCTTCGGTGACGTTGGAGTCCCAGAGTGCCCTGCACCGGCCCTGCTCGTCACTTCTGGTGCAGGCGCGTCATCCCTGCACAGCTTCTGGCCATGCCCAGAAGCTGTTCAGCAGGGAATAACGCGCCTGCACCAGAAGTAACGAGCAGGGCCGGTGCAGGTGCATTGACTCCTGGGATCAATGACGTTCATCTCCCAGAAATCAATGCAAGCAGGAAGTGACGTCGTGTCTGCAGGGGGAGGAAGAGGAAGGAAGGTAAGTATATTTTTTTTAAAAACAAGGTAAGTGAATGAAACAAAAATTGTAATTATCCAATTGTTTTTCAGGTAAAAAAAAGCAAGCAGGTGGTGAAAAGTACATTTTGACGGTGGAACTCAGCTTTAATGCCGAAAGATAGCAATGCCAATAATATAACTTACAGGTCCAGTGCCATTTTTCCACTTTTCATAGTTATGAGTGTGCAGTCTCACCAAGATCTGTTTTCTACAGTATAAGAGGCTATATCTTGGAGAGACCATATGCCAATTTGTGACCAAAAGTACAAATATTCCTTTTAGTTTCAATAGGTTTTTATTGAGTTTGACAAGTAAACAAGGGTAAACAGCCAAGTAAAGCGGTACATATGGGTCAAGGTGTAGCAGGCATGACAAAAAGATAGATCAACTACACATAACATTATAGCATAGCATACTAATACAGTCGGGTGAACATATCCATAAGAAGTCTGACATCGCCCCCCGGGCACCCCAAGGGGAACAAACTGTGCCCCGGGAGGATGGTATAAGACAGATCAATACAGGTTCACAGACCTCCAATGCGAACAATCTTACAAACGGTGAATCAAACAACATGCTCAAAACGTAGAGCCAGGTGCCTAAGGTCAACCCAAACGCTAAGGTAGAGCACTTGGGGGAGGCATAAGCTGGAAAGGCAAAATGGTGGGAAGGAGAGATAATGGGAGCAGGAATGGAGGTAAGGGAGAGCAGAAGAGAGGAAAGAAAGGGGATGAAAGAACAGGACAGGGAAAGGTCCAGCTAGATCCAGATAACAAATTCACAGCAACATATCAGTCTAAAACCGTACACTTGGGGTGAGATAGCCAAACTTCCCACCTCCTCCGGAATGAGGAAGCGGCAAGGTTGACCACCGCTAGCGTTCTTTCCATCAGACAGTGGTGGTTAAGTGCAAGGATGACTTCACTACAGGAAGGGGTTACAGGAGATTTCCAGTGCGTGGCTATAGCAGTTTTTGCTGCGAGAAGCAGGTGTATAATAACCGCTCTGTGACAAGGCTTAAATTCATGAATATTGACATGCAAAAGGGCCAACGCTGGAGATGGGGAGACCTTCTCTTGTGTTATATCCGAAATTAACATAAATAATTTATTCCAAAAGGACCGTAGTGAGACACAAGACCACATGGTGTGATACAGAGTACCTATTTCTCCACACTGTCGCCAGCACAGAGAGGGGTGTGATGGGTAAAACTTAGAAAGCTTGAATGGGGTGAGGTACCAGAAGTGGAGCACCTTCTGGTACTGTTCCCAATGGGTAACACATTTTGTGGCCGCATAGGTGTAGGCAAAGGCTTTCAGCCAAGAGGTATCAGAGTATGAGGACGACAGGGTACTTTCCCATTTGGTGACTGACGGGTGTTTAGAGAAAACATTATGGTTATTGTAGATGGCGTAGAACAGCGTGATACCTTTTATGTGAGTAGCTGTGTTTTGAAGGAAAGGATATACCAAACTGGGGATTTCTACACAAGTGGGAAGGGGGTATTTGTGGAGGAACGATTGGATCTGGAGGTAAGAGAAGATTGCTCCCTTTGGGAGGTCGAAGCGGGTTTGTAAGTTATCAAACGGGCTCAGGCGAGATTCGTGGAACAGGTCGCTAAGGAGTAATACTCCCTTGCGCAGCCAAGGTTGTATATTTAGGTGCGGGAGAAAGTGGCACAGCACCTTTAGTGGGACCTGTATTTTGTACATGGAAGCAGCAGGTGATTGTAAGCGACAAAATTCCCTCCACACCGAGAGGGAGGCTTGAACAATCGGGTTCTCGGAAGTCCCAGACCAGTTTCCCAGTATAGTAGCAATGAGATTCAACTGTAAGTCATGCCCAGGGACCTCAGAGGACTCAATGGAAGCCCACGTCTTGTGCGGAGACGGCGCCCACCAAAATTTAAGTTGGTCTAGAATACACGCCTTGTAGTAGGCGGTCAAATTAGGGACTCCCATACCTCCATGTCTTCTATGTAAGACCATGGTTTTAAGGGGGCACCTTGGAGGCCTGGCATTCCATATAAAACGGGTCAGCTGTTTTTGGAGAGCAGAGAAGAAAGACACAGGCAAGGGTATGGCAAGGGTCCTAAATAGATAAAGTAGCTTTGGGAGGACAAGCATTTTAAAGGAAGCTATCCGACCCATAGTGGACAATTCATGCGTATGTAACTGTTGTAAAAGTGAGGGCAGGGAATCTAAAAAAGGTTTAAAGTTGTGTGCATACAGTTGTGACGTATGGGGTGTAAGGTGAATACCGAGAAAGGGGATAGAATGTGAGGACCAGATAAAGGGAAACCTTCCGGCTAGGGAACTCTGTAGTGTGGGCGGTATATTAAGGCTCAGTATTTGTGATTTGTTGGCATTTAGTTTATAGTAAGACACCCTACTGAACTCATTCAGGAGGGTGTACGATTCTGGCAAGGAAGTGGCAGGGTCTGTAAGCATAAGCATAACATCATCTGCAAAAAGGCTTATCTTATGTTCCAACCCGGCCACTGACAAACCTTTGATGCAGGGGTGAGAGCGAAACCGTTCTGCCAGGGGCTCCATGAGAAGGGCAAATATGATGGGGGACAAGGGGCAGCCCTGCCTAGTACCATTTGTGATCTGGATAGGTTTCGATTTCATACCTGAGTTGAGAACAATCGCGGACGGGTTGGAATACAGAGACAGGACTGCTGACCGTATCCATCCTCCAATCCCGAAGGCATCGAGGACTGCCCGTAGGTAGCCCCAGTGGACTCGGTCGAACGCCTTCTCCGCATCTAAAGAGAGAAGCAGAGAAGGCGTCCGAGCAGCCCCAACTCTGGAGATCAAGCCGACAAGCCGTCTCGTCCCGTCCGGAGCTTGGCGGCCCGGGACAAAGCCAACCTGATCCGAGTGAACCAGAATAGGTAGAATTTTTTGGATCCTAAGGGCCAGCAGTTTAGCAAATACCTTAACGTCAGTATTTAAAAGCGAGATTGGCCTATAGTTGGCCGTAACCACAGGGTCCTTGCCTGGCTTAGGAAGGGTCACTATCACAGCCCTCAACATTTCCGGAGGGAGCGTAGATGAGGAGGAAGCAAGTTCAAAAACAGGTTGCAAGTGTGGAGTAATAATATCAACCAAAGCTTTATAATACTCATTGGGGAGACCATCTTCCCCTGGGGATTTATGGTTGGGGAGCCCGCGGATGGCTGAGCTAATTTCAAGGGAAGTAAAGGGTTGAGAAATAGACTGGAGTTGTTCGGTCGTGAGAGCGGGGAGCTTAACCT
Organism: Pelophylax lessonae; assembly: GCF_965119305.1. Lineage (NCBI taxonomy): Eukaryota > Metazoa > Chordata > Amphibia > Anura > Ranidae > Pelophylax > Pelophylax lessonae. The sequence continues at coordinate 104,073,489 of NC_138777.1, read as the reverse complement.
TGTTAAGAAAATCCGCAATCAGTTCAGGACAAGGCTGAGGAGTGGCAGGGTCCGATCGCAGGTCATAAAGCGATTGATAATAATCCGCAAATGCGTTGGCTATATCTTTTGGATTAGCCACAGAGACTTTAGTGTTGGGATGTATCACCGAAGCAATTTTACGTTTAGCTTGTAGCGTTTTGACCCGCCTGGCTAGCCACGCCCCAGCCCTATCCCGGAGACCATAGAATTTGGCCTTGGTGTATTTCAGGTGATTCTCATATTTATAGAGAAGTAGGGATCTTAATTTTTGCCTGTCAGTTACCAATTCCTGGGTAAGAGTAGGACTCGGGTTCGATTTATTGGTCGCCTCTTTGGTTTCTATAGTAGCCAAAAGTTCCTCAACTTGCTTCCTCCTGCGGTTCTTAAGACCTGAAGCAAGTTGGAGTAAAATACCCCTCATATACACTTTATACGTGAGCCACAGGGTGAAACGTGAAACATCATCCTTATCATTGAATTCAAAGAAATCATGGTGAGCCTGCACGATCTTTTGGTATGAAATCTTGTCCTCCAACAAGGAGGTATTCATCCTCCAAATAGGGGGGGGGGAATTGCCAAGCTTATCATCAAATTCCAGTGTTATCGGAGCGTGGTCGGACCAAGATATCGTACCAATTTCAGCGCGCAAAACATTTTGCAGAGACCTTTTGTCGGTCAAAAAATAGTCTATCCGGGAGTAGGATGAATGGGCAGCAGACAGAAAGGTGAAATCCCTCTCGTTCCCATGGAAGCACCTCCATACGTCGTATAGATCATGTTTCTGCAGCAGGGAGGAGAGAGAGCAGGACGGCCTTCTAGCTTGGGTAGTAGAGTCCATAGACGGTTGTACAACAGTATTGAAGTCCCCTCCAATGAGAAGTGTGCCTTGCACAATACCTTCCAGTGATTTAAAGAGGTGGGTGAGAAATGTCCTCTGCCTGGTATTGGGAGCATAGAGATTCACCAGTGTGAAAAGGGAACCGTTGAGTTCACAGATAAGAACAATATACCTCCCCAATGGGTCCTCAATGGTGCGTATATGCAGAAAAGAGACAGAGGCGTTAATGGCGATAAAAACCCCACAGGACTTCTTGGGAGCATTAGCCATATACAGGTGAGGGAAGTTGGAGAAGGACAACTTCGGGCACTTTTCCTTGGCAAAGTGGGATTCCTGCACAAACAGAACATCTGCGCGGAGAGACTTTGCTTCTCTCAATAACGAGGCCCTTTTAGCAGGACAGTTCAGGCCTTTAGTGTTTAGTGACATGAACTTCAATGGCATGGCAGCATGGGGGGATTACTTGGTAGAGTGGCAATGAGACATAACAAGAGAAGATGCAATGCAACTGCTTGCCAGTAGAAGATCCTGTACTTGGATGGATTAAAGGACAGGAAGAAGAAACATCCAAGGGAGTAGCCGTCATGATGGTATTGGAGCAGTATTGCACGGTTGAAGCAGAGCAGGAAAGGGATGACAAGCATAACAAGCCACTGTGGGTGCTGGACCAAAAAGAAGAGAGCAAAGGAGGGGGCAGGCAGGGAGAAAAAAAGTAAACAAAAACAATACACAAGTACATATAAAAAAAGCCTGAGCATGCAGGCGCAATGGGCGGCCGTGGCCGCTAAAGTACAGCGGGGGGGATGATGAAGAGGCATCACTGAGGATCGAGCGTCCAGTCAAAACATTGGACTGGCGGGCATCCGAGGAAAAAAGGGAAAAAAAGAACTGGAGAAAAAGGATATAGTAGAGGGTTCCCCGGCTCATCCATCCTGTGGTAGCTGAAGGAAACGGGGAGCAGAGCATTCAGGTTTCCATTCCAGATCCGGCTTGGCTCGGGCGCTCGGGGGGAGACCTCCCGGGAGGCACAGAATCCTCCGGCAGTAGATGCCACTGTTTAAACAGCTGGATGCCCTTATCCACACTATGAACAGGATACATTTTACCATTCCATGTGACTAGCAATTTGGTGGGGAAGCCCCATTTGTAGATAACGCTGTTGTTACGAAGAATTTTCGTGAGCGGGGACAACTTCTTTCTATTGAGAGCCGTTTGCTGGGATATATCGGTGTAGAGGGTGATACCCGCAAATTCATCCGGCACCACCGGGTCGTGCTTGGCTGCCGCCATGACCCTCTCCTTAACGTGATAATAGTGAATACGGGCCAAGGTATCCCTAGGTGCAGTGTCAGGCAGGAAGTTAGGCTTAGGGATGCGGTGGGCCCTATCCACACATAGCTCAATATCACTGAGAGATGGTATAAGGGATTTCATAAGGCGCTGAACAAATTTGGTCAAGTCTTTATGTGGCACCGATTCAGGAATGCCCCGGAACTTAATGTTATTGCGCCTAGAGCGGTCCTCTAGATCCGCAAGCTTGTACTGGAGGCGCTGCATCTCGCTTTCTTGGTCGGCATAGGCATCAACAAGGTCATTGTGAGCAGTGTACAGATCCGCCATTTTGGTCTCTAGATGCTGTATCCTGTCATCATGTATTTGCACAGTATCATGAAGTGGAGAGAACATGGTGGCCAGCTCACTAAACAATGTGCTTTTCATGGATAGGAGCATTTTTTTCATAGTGGCCTCAGAAAGAGCCTGGTCTGTGGCTGGAAAGGCCTCTATTGGTATACCTGGCATAGTGTTAAGTAGGGCTTGATAGGCTGCATTATAAGCTCCAGGGGGGGCTTCCCCCTCATGCCTGCGGTATTTCGTCTTGGTGGGGCTGCTTGTTGTAGGTGACAAGGGGGGGGAAGTCTCATCCAGGGCAGTCTGGGGGGGTCCCAAGACTCTAGCAGACAAGGCAGTGTCGGGTGGGTTACCTCCTGAGGAGCGCGGGAGGCCGATCCCGGGGCCGGCGCCATCTTGCCGTCCCCTGTGAGGAGCCGCCGGAAAGAAATCAGTGAGCCGCTGCGGCGGCTTGTTGTTCTTCCGCCGCTTTGACATGGCCGGGAACGATCGGCGGGATTCCCTGGAGGCTGCGGGTGAGTCGTGGAGGGAGAAGCTCGCTTCACTCCGTTGCTGAGAGCCGCTACGAGGAGGGAAGGCAGGGAGCTCTCGCACTAAGCGGCCATTAACATCGCCGGCCGGACACGCCCCCCCCAAATATTCCTTTTCAGAACAATGTTGACATCTCTAAATTTCACAGCGCTCCTGTTTTTGCACGTCAGTGTTGGTGAGTTGGTAAGTTTCTTGGATTTAGTAGTGGAATCAATAACAGGGTCTCCCAATGCAATAAAATCTCCTCCTATAATTGGTCTTTGCTGGAGTTTGTGGTTTTTGGAGCAAAAATAAGGTAAACAAAATGTCATTCATTTTACGCAGCAATATAGGGTTCCTTTCAAAAGAATTATTAGGCTGAAAATGAGATTCTTGCACAAAGAAAATATCTCCCTTCAAGGAAGAGATAATCTTTAAATGTGCCAATCTTTTGTAATCACATCTTTGCATGCGCATCGTAGATGAAGCAGTCTGTTCAGGTCAATGGGCTGCCCTACCCACAAGAAATGCAGGGGAAAAAGTCCCCAACCTTTTTTTGAAATTGTGCCACAGTGAATTGCATGTTGCTACTACACCATGCAGTTTAGCTTGTATGAAATTGTGCTGCAGTTGACAATGCATGGGATTCCAGTTTAGGAACTCTTGTAATTTTGCGCATGTTCTCCACCTGAAGAGAAGTGAACCTAGTCTAAGGCAGCCCATACATGAGTAAATGTTTTCGGTCAATTAACGAGTTAAATGAAAAAAAACTGACTTGATTTCCTCAATCCCCCATCCACATACTCGATGTAGATAAGGGAATCCTCCCCAGTGATCTATTGTATTCTGACAACAGGGAGACTTCCCTGCTTTCAGAATACACTGATTAGCACTGCCGGCTATAGCCTGTGGTTCTCATTGAGCTGAAAAAATCAGACAGGGTGGTTATACAGAAGTTGATCAGTGGACTTCTGTACAACCCCAGTCTCCATACATGGTTCAAAATTTGGTTGGTCCCTGCTGAGCTAGCCAAATTTTGATCCATGTATGGCAGACTCAAGGCCCATGGATACAAACCTATCCACCAATTTTGGGTCTGATAAAGTGCCAGCATGCTAATAATTAAAAATAAAATATTAAAATATTGAAATGATAATGTGCTAATAGATGTGATAGTACCAAATGCAGTAGATGAGCAAAAAATCCTAAAGTCAAAAATTAGGTCTAATTAAGTTCCAGCCTGCTGATAGTATCATAAATAATATAATGATGTGCTAATAAATATACCAAATGCAGTAAATGGGCAAATTTTTCAATAAAAAGAATACCACAGACTCTGTGAAAATAAATGTGACTTCCAAAATTGGAGTTGGAGTTTACTTAATATTTGGCACATCATCCACAAAGTGTTTATTATCACTCAAGCTTGCGACACTTCTTATATTAATGGACTCTTTTTAATACCTTTCTCACTTATCTATTTATTTATTTTTTATATATGAATTGGATTTGATGCACTGGTCACTTATATCAATTTAATGCACTGTGGAGTATGTCACATCATTATCTATGTTATTACACGCCTATATCGGATAATGTTTAGTTATATCTAAACAATAACTAAATATAGATATAACTAAACATTATCCGATATAGGCGTGTAATAACATAGATAATGATGTGACATACTCCACAGCATCCCTGAAGAAGTTGAATACACTTTTTACTAGTACTTTATATATTCTCTACCATCCAGGCCACACCGTCTCTGCCTTATGGTCGTCTATGCCCACCGGGGGGATGTTAGTTGGCATCCAGCACCTATACTCCGGTTGCTGTTATCCATCAGTCTCACCACTGGGAGTACCTACACATGCCTCGGCCTGTATGCCAATGTAAATGATTTTCCTTGTATATTCATGTAAGTAATCTCCTTAAAAATGTGATCGAATACATGACGTATATGTGCCACAAGGTGGAGGGGCCGCGGCCGAATGCTCCATACTTGACACACACGGATATTCAAAACACCAAAACAGCATGTAACTAAATATAATGTTGATATTCCATGCATAATAATTTTGTATCTATCTTTGTAATTCTATTTAGTTGCTTATCATTAAGCTCTATCCCTTGCACCCCTGAGGAAGCGGTACACACCGCGAAACATGTCGGGTAGTGGAGTTCGGATTGATTAGAGAGATACACACTGGCTTTGGCACATCCAGGCTGACTGTGGCCTCTGATAAGTCCGCCCACATATTCAAGGATTTGACCTTACTATGATATTTTATCTATTTATGTTGTTACTATGATATGTTCTCATATTGTCTTGTAACAGTATTGTTCACTATTGTCTGTCCCTGTGTTGGGAAATTTATGTGAGTAATACAATTTAAACTTTTTAGACAAACATTGTATACACATTTTGTGCTGTATTGGTTATAGAACGGTACCCTTTAAAATCCCAACCTATGCCCCAATATTTGATACTCTTTCCATTTTGACCAGGGATGAGGTACCTTAGGATTTGATAATCAATCTAATGAGCTAATTTTTGCCACTACGGCTTCATGTTTAATATTCACCATTGCTTGGAGTCACATATATTTATCTAGGATTTGTTTTAAAACTCTTGAATATTGTTTATGTTTGCATTTTTACTCACTAGCAATTTTGGAAGTCACATTTATTTTCACAGTTTGTGGTATTCTTTTTATTGAAAATTTTGCCCATTTACTGCATTTGGTATATTTATTAGCACATCGTTATATTATTCATTATACTATCAGCATGCTGTAACTTCATTATCCACCAATGTTATTACAGGTAGAGCAAGTAAGTAGTTGCATAAATAGTAGATAAAAACAGAAAATACCTTTGAGTTAAAGAGGGGAGGTAAGCACAGGCAAGGATCTGCTTAACGTGACATTATTCCACCAATATATAGATTGAGGTTTTATTTGATGGGAGATGGTAGTGAAGTCATCCAATATACAAGTAGGAGAACTAACAGTAACAAGAGAACAAAAAAAATGTTGGAAAAACTCAGGAGGCATTGATAGCAAAAGTTTTTTTTTTTTCTTGGGGTAAAACCAGGTGTAGTGGTGATTGCCATGAAGATAAATAATACAGATACAGTATTTAGGCATCTTTTATTTTAGAAGAAATGATCAGCTTCCTTGATATACTGTAGGTTAAGGTTAGGCCAAGACTGGCCATAGGGCACACTTGGCATCTGTGCGGTGGGTCGGAGCCGCCCAACTACATTTCCTGGCAGAAGCGGCCTGTTGGTGACCAGGGTCGCACACCATGATGTGAGTGGCAGCCACTGTCCGGATGGGGCTGACACGGGCCGCGTTCACTGCCTGTGTCTCTTCTCACAGTGTTGCGTGACGATCTGCATCCTCTGCAACAACTGCGCATGCGCCAAATTCAGGCATAACAAGCTGAGTGCTGAGCTTCACCCTAAAGAGGTAACTGAACTCAGCTAATTCCTTACATACTGAATGGTCTGCGGGGACACAGGCACAACACAAGCTCGGGAACCTTGACAGCCTGCTCGGCTGCTCAGGGCACAGTCACAAGTCATCATTATTAACAGTAGGGATAAACAGGGATACAGGATTTCACAGCAGGTGTAGCATGGAGATCGGGTGAGGGGGGGTTGGAGGGCTGTCAGTGGAAGGAAGGGGTGATATTTGGGCAGTTAGGGATCTGTCAGTGTGGTTTGGGGGGTCTGTCAGTGGGGGTTGGTAGTTGGATGGTGAAGGTCTGTGGGCGGTGGTTAGGGAAGGGGGTCTGTCAGTGGGGTCTTTTAGGGAGAGGGAAAGCTTACATGGGGTTTATTTTGCAGTTGTGGCACCAGCTTCATGGACCCCCCTCCCCCCCTGTCCCTGGCAGAATTGGCTGCTCGGTCTGGAATGCCCAGGCCTGTTTTTTGTTCCAGTCCGGTCCTTGTTAAGATAGTTAGAAAGGTACAGTCTGAGTTTGTTTTTGCTGGTGTTTTTTTCTCCTCTGTTGGGAGATCTGCATATAATGACTTTCTTTCAGTGGTGTGCACTCTATTCTGGAATCCCCCCCACATTTAATGTTATTGCAGCTAGAATGATCTCCTATATCAGCTATTTTAGTTTTAAGCCAATGCATTTCCACGTCATGGTCACTGTGGAAGTCCATATTTTGGTGAATGGAGATTTACAGCCAAAGCTCTCTGCTAACATAACAGATGTCGGTCCAGGCACCGCGTCATCGTGACCACGGAGTCGGGATCCGCAAGATGCCTGGACCGACATCCGGCTCAGCCTCTAAGCGAGCCGCTGAGAGCCTGAGCCGGCTGCTCCCTGCCCCTCCATAGCTTAGCACTTCAATGAGCGAGGAGAAGGCAGAGCAGAGAGCTGCTGACAATCAGAAGCTCTCTGCTTGGAGAACTGTCAGAACCGAGTGATCGGCAGTGTTCAATCGCTCGGTTCTCAGTGCAGAGGAGCCGGGCGACAGATGTAATCTCATACCTCTTTTTTAAGGACAGACAGGAACTCCCCCATCCTATTGCTAATGTCATTAATACTTTTTCCATAACGTCAATAGTTTTTTTTACATATTTGTGTATTCTCACTGTGCAGTTTTTGTGTTGTGTGTTTTTTGCACATTGTATTCACAAGGATACTATTTTTTTTTTTTCCCCACCATATGTATTCATTTTGTATAGGGTGTTTTCCACTAATACTTTATGGTCACTTTATTGATTTGGAGTAGCCCCACATTATCTTTATTTTTGTTAATGAATTGTTAGGGTTTTGCAAACTTTCCTCTATATTCTGTTTATCCAACTGAGCTGCCCAAAGGATTATCAGGACATCATGCGGAAAAAAGATTTTACCATCATTTTAGAGGTACTTTACAGTTATGTTGGCTAAGCAGTGACATGTTTTCAATATGAATCTTAGGAGGTTGAACTTGATGGAGCTTAGCTTCTTTTTCAATGCGGAAAATTTGTAGAAATATATAGCTGATGTTTGATCATCTTTGAGGTCCGGAAAAATTTCTGCCATCCTAAAACAAATTGAATTGCCTTTGGAGTTAGGGATGCTGTGGATGCAAGGTATGTTTTTTTTGTTATAATTAGAAAAAATGGATTTGACAGAAAATTCTGTTCCCAGCCTGAATCCATTAATTATAATTCAGTAAACAAAATAAGGTAGAATAAAGAGATTAACTATATTAAGGCTATCTATTGTTTTGTTGTAAGATAGTTCAATAACTTTTTAAAAGCATATTTACTTATAAGATCTAAAAATGTTTGCGCTAACTGTTTATTGTTGTCTTGTTTTCTTTTTTCTTGTGATCTTTGTTTAACTTCTCTATTATAAACTTTCTGATTTTATATACAAACCGTATATATCTCTAACTGTCAAACTATATACCGTACATTTTAGTGTTTTAAATATGTAACAACTCTGACATTTTTTTTCATTATTGTACCTGTATTTGCTGTGCACCACAAATAAATCTAAATAAATGAAAAATAATTTAAAAACGGAAGAGTATACTAAGTTATTTTAATTACAAAGGCATTTCAATTGATTTGATATAAGGTTAACTTTTTAGCTAACATAAATAAAAGAAAAAGAAGTGTATTTATTTACCATTATAACTGTAATGCAGTTGTTTTCTGTTCTATGTCCTTTAGTTTGTTTTCCATTAGAAATCTTTTAAATAACCAGCAATGCTCCTGGTATGCTAGAAAGTCAGTATGTAATTTATTTTGCTATAGTATTTCTTCTTCCAGTGAAAGTGTCTATAAAATTTTTAAAGGAAAGTAGGTTGCTAAAATGTACTTAATTTGCCATGATAGATTGAGTCCATGCTTCAGTGACTGTAATTGAATCTGTGACCTAGTTCTTTAGTAAAGAAGAAATAGTCTCTCGGGTTTTTTTTTTACAACCATCTTGTAATGAAATTTAAAACTGACTGTCAAAATGTCTGTACTTTTTAAACCAGTTGGTAATATTATTAGTCTACAATTTGTTACTTTTTAATTAATCTTAATAAATATTTTTATAGACAACATGTAGCTGAAAATGTGAAGTGTTATGATGTAAAAGTCAAGCAAGTAGCTCAATTTATACACTGTGAAATGACTGTTTATATTCTGCTGTTGCTTGTATATGTTTATAATACTCAACATTAACAATAGACTGTAACAAGATATTGCCTACATGTCTATACCGACATCTATGGCAGATGTAATTGTTATCATTTAAAAAATTAGCTTGAGGATCTCGGATGATATAATATTATCAAGTTGTTTAGTGCTTAAGCACATACACAGAGATGCTTTAACCCTGGGCTGAGAGAAATATGGAGGTTACCATTGTTGACTTCTCTGGAAATATGTAAAAAATTACAGTCATCAGGGTCATATAGAAAATCTTACAGCTTGTAAGGGAGCAAAATGTACACTGGTCTGGATTCACGTCACATAATTGTAGTAGGAGAACTCACAGTGACAGCGATTCCCAATCTAAACAAACAGAAGGAAAAATGTAAAAAATACAAAGGGGGAGTGTTTCTAAGGTTATCTCTCTGACTTAGAAAACTTCACATTATATGTTAACAGTCACCTAATAAGGTGAGCAGATTTTTAGGGAAATTTGACAAATTGTATACTGTAGATAGGGATTGGGGTCAGTCAGGAAATTGCACAACTCCCTTCAATTTAAATAATTTTATTACATTTCTTTACATACATAACAAATAAAAATATGACATTACAAAACCGAAAACATCAATTTACACAAAACCTTGAAATTTTGATGTCTCCAGCATGAGTCGTACCTGTATTTTTCTTTTCATTTCCCTCTTTTCTTTTTCCCTTTCCTTTTTTCTTTTTAATCCCTTTTTTCCTTTCTTTTTTCTCCTTTCTTTCCCCTTCCCTTCCTTCCCCTTTTTCCTTTCCTTTCTCCTTCTTCTCCCTTCCCTTTCCTTCCCCTTTCCTCATTCTTCCCAAAAAAATTGGTAAATTATACACTAAAATGCTTTGATTTAAGGGTATATATATATATATATATATATATACACACACACACATATACCAACCAATTACACCAAATAATATAATAATATTCCCGTGTTAGTAATAAAATAGTAAATAGTAAAATTAAGGGATGTATATCAGGTTATAAAACATAGTTATCCACCCCGTTCCATTCCATAAATTGTGTAGAAAAAAAGGGAGAAAAAAAAAACTCCATTTAAAAAAAAAAAGGGCTGTTGGTTCAAGGGGTGGGATTTTGGGGGCTTTCTTTCATTTTGGTGGTATATTTGTTTTTATTTTCTATGATAGGGCCTTTCTGGGGGAGTGAAACTTCTTGCCAAAGCCAATTTTCAGCTTTCAGTGCTGTAACACTATGAATGACAATTGCGCGGTAATGCACACTGTACCCAAACAAAATTTTTATAATTTTGTATTTAACTCCTTCTGAACCGGAAGTATTTACCCCCTAATTAAAAAAAATGTAAAAATCGAATTATTACGGGTACGGCGATTCACGCAGCTGAACCAGCCTGCCACAGTATATCTGCGGCGGGCAGGCGTCAAATGGTTAATCATCACTGAATTTATTTTCTTGCTAAACAAATGAAAAAAGCCTGAACATTTTGAAAAAATGTTTTTCATAGTTTCTGTTATACAATTTTGCGAATAAATAATTTTTCTCCTTCACTGATGTGTGCTGATGAAGCTGCATTGATGGGCATTGATGAGGTGGCACTGATGGGCATTGATGAGGAGGCACTAATATGCAGCACTGATATGCAGCACTGATAGATGGCACTCATGGGCACTGATAGGGGGCACTGATGGGCACTAATAGGTGGCACTGATAGGTGGCACTGATGGGCAGCCCTGATGGACACTGATAGATGGCACTGGTAGGCAGCACTAATGAGGAGGCACTGACAGCCATTACTAATGGGCACTGACAAGCAGCACTGATGGGCACTGACAGACATCAGTAATGGGCACTGATTGGCAGCACTGGTGGGCACTGTTTGGCAGCACTGATTGGCACTGAAGGACATCACTTTTGGGCACTGATGGGGCTGTGATGATCAGTGCCCTGATTGTGAGTGTAGATGTCCCCCCTGAAGAATGCCGCTTACTGGCTCTCCTCACATGCTGTCAGCAGGAGAAAAGGAATGCGAATAACAAGGATTTCCTGTTTACTCTGTAATCAGCTGTGATTGGACACAGTTGATCACATGGTAAAGAGCCTAAGTCATAGGCTCTTTACCGTGATTGGTGATGCACGGTTTCCAAAAGGAGCGTCAGGAATGGGAGGACATCAAATGATGTCCTCTCAGAAAAGAGTGCTCCTGCCCATGCAACATTTCACTATATAGCAGGCTGGAACCAGTTAACAAAAAATGAATTTGTCTTTTGTTTCAGAGGTGGTACTTCTGTTTCTTTTACATGTTTTTAAATGTTAGTTTATGTTGATAGGAACTTTTTTTAAGTTTAGGGTAAAGCAGAGCATTTCATTTTTCCTGACCATCTGTTCTTTAAGTTGCCCTTTGTACACCTCTGCATTGTTTAAAAGGAAACTAAAAACTGGGTGCAAGAATAGTGTGCACCAACTCACAATATGTCACTCATATTCAATGCACCCCCATACCAATAGATAAAAAAAACTTACATACACAAATTTGGCCTATTGTCGGAGAATAAATTTGTCCTGTTGCTGATTAGTTTTACTCTGCTGTCTCCTCTGCAGTATTTTAATTCTTAGAGTAAAGCCCTTAGCCAGGGATCTTTGGCTCTAGTACATTGAGGCCTAGCCTTGATATTTAAAATTGTCCTACTGCTGGACAATTTTACACTGTTCTGTCATCTGTGGGCACTTAATTCTTGCAGTAAAACATCTGCATTTGCTCTTTTTCTCAAGTAAATTTAAGACAATTCTCCCTTATTAAAAATGTCCTGCTGCTAGCCAATTTTACACTACTGTATCAAATGTGGTCTCTTAACTCCTAATGAGAGCTTGATAGAAATATGTCAGCAGCAGAAATATCTTGTATCAGTAAGAACAAGGAGAACCACAATGAGCTACTGGTCAATTTCTACCTACCAATCAAAGCAAGCTTATTACCATTTGATGAAGAAACTTTCATTGCTGCTAAAACTACCTAGGGGAAAAAAACAACCTTTGTTTTCAAACTGAAATGAATCAGATTAAGCTGCTACTGTTGTATGTAAGCCAAGCTACAATCTTGTGTTTATAAAAGAAGAAAATCAATTATATAGCCAAAAATATGTGTGGCTGAGACAGTCCAAGAAAATTATACTGTTCTATAACACCACATATAGCTTTAAGGCACCCTTCAAACATATTTTTTTAAAGGATTTCAGTTTTTTTCTATTTAACCATATTCTTATTGAGAGTTATCAGATAAAGGTGCATTCACCAAATCATGATGTTATACAACTTCTGTTAGAATAAAGAAGAGTGTACATGGTGTAAGACATAGAAGAACATAACAATTTAACTATAACAAATAATAAGTTAGCATATAAGGGACTATAAACCTTAGTCCATAAGAGCCTAATGGGGATGGCAATCCAACCCCCAATGGGGTCAAACTGTGTCCAGGGGGAGGGCAAGACCCCCAACCCACTGACCATAGAATTATCCCTATGGAAGTAATCAGAAGGTTCATAACTAGAGAAAACCCAATACATATTCTAAAGCATATGCATTCCAAACGTTGAACAAACAGGAAATATGAAAGGCCAAGAATTTCATCTTTTTAAGGGACAGCAGTTTTTAGTACTAGCATTGCACATTTAGACATGCTATCACTTCATCGAGTTTAGGAGAGGAAAGAGGCATTGGTTAGGGTGGAGTAAAAGAAAGAAATACCCCGTACATGTTTTTGGGACCTGCATTAAAGATAAAGCCAAGTTAGTTTAGGTATAACTATTTTATCATTGCACCTAGTGGATCAGTGGAAATATTGAATTTGTTTGATCCTATAAGCATCTTTTTCGGAAGGGAGCTATCCTTAATGCAGCCCCAAAAATTGAAGCCTTGTATCAGCCGGTCTTGTACTGAGAAAAATAGGATTAGCTACTCATAAGCCCTTATGGGAATATCTAAGTAGTAAAGATCAATGTCTGACTTCTTTGAATAAAGTAATAGGCCTCTAATGTAGCATCTACAGTATGGTGGGGTAACACACATTGGATGATAATGTTCTTCAAGAGGGATTTTTCAATAGAGACCCATAATTTATTCCAAGGAGGCACTATCCTGTGCTTTAGCTGATCAAGTAGGGATGCCCTGTGGTAAGCTAGCAGATCTGGGAAGCCGATGTCCCTAGATTCCCTATGCCTGGTGAGGGTGGCAAATGCTATTCTCAATTTCTTTCCTCACCAAGGAAACTTTTGAGTTTATGTATTACATTTGAAACAAAAAAGCTTGTGGAAGGGGTATTGGAAGAGTTGTTTTAGGGAGGACCTGCATTTTAGAAGCTGCTGCTTTGCCCATCCAGGACAAATGAATTCTACTTATACAGTCTAAGTCTTCTGTGATGCTGCGCAAAAGGGGTGGGAAATTAGTTTCATACAATAATTTGGACTGGAAAGCAAGCTAAATTCCCAAATACATGATTGGGAGGGAATCCCAATTAAAAGAGAATTTACGCTTTAAGTGATCTACCACGCCAGGGGAGATGCCCATAGAAAGAACATGGCATTTACTCACATTCATTTTATAGCAGGAACTTAATCCAAAAAGGTCTATTAGTTCTTGTACATTGGCAAATGATTGGATTGGATCCAATAGCAATAAGATTTTATCGTCTGCAAAAAGTCTTGTTTTGTGCTCGTAGCCTCCAGTGTGCAGACCCTTTATGAGTGGGTTGGATCTAATGGCCTCTGTTAACGGTTCAATAGCTAATGAGAATATTATAGGGGACAGTGGACAACCCTGTCCCACCTTGTTTGGTAAATTAAAGGCCTTGGAAATGGGACCCAACACAAACACTTTTGCAGAGGGGTTTTGTACAATCACATAATTGCCAAGTGGATAAAACCAGAGAAACCACTTCCGGTTCTGGCGCCCATGTAGCAGGGAGCGCGGAACAGCGGCTCCGGACATCGCATCTCACTCGCCTGCATCCATCGTCCATCTGAGCCATCCGACCCCCGGGACACCACCCGACATCCTTGTGGACTCGGTAGGCATGGACAAATTTGTTTTACACGCCCCCCCCCCCCCCGGCCGCTCCGCCGAACAGGCCTCCCGCTCCGGACCAGGCCTCAGGCGCCATCGACATGGCGGACGTGGCCCAGCCGGCTCCTCCTTCCCCACAAATCTCTGCCTCATCTCCTATCCCGAAAGGCACAGGTCGCATCGCTCGCTCAGGCAGTAGCAGCGTTGCTGTCCCCGACCATCACAGCGGCGGTGGACAAGGCCATATCCACGGGGATGGCTCAGCTCCGGCGGGAGCTAGGGGAACACTCCCATAGACTGACAGAGCTGGAGCACAGGCTCTCGGACATAGAGGAGGAGGTCCAAGGCTCCTTCTCACTGGATCAGCAGGCTAGACAGACCCAGCGATATATCCTGGAGAAGCTGGACTATTTAGAAAATCGTTCCAGAAGGAATAACCTAAGAGTGATTGGCCTGCCTGAATCCTTTCAAATAGACTCCCTCACAGACATATGCATGTCTCGCATCCCTGCAGCCCTGGGGATCATTTCTCCTTGTACAGTTGAAAGGGCACACAGGATTGGCCCCCCCTCTAATGAAAGGAGATCTCCACGTCCTGTAATAGTCAGGTATCTAAACTACGCTGACAGGCAACAAATTTTGAAGTCATTCCGCAACTCCAAGGGCCTCCAAATTGATGTTCACAAGCTGCTGATCTTTGCTGACTATTCAAAAAAGGTCTCTAAACGCAGGAAAGCGTTTCAGCCGATTTGCCAGGCATTGTATGCCAAGTCCATAAAGTTTGCTTTAACCTATCCTGCCACACTTCGTATAACGGATGCCACTGGGGAAGTCAAATCATTCACTTATCCGGAGGAAGCCACCCATTACCTCCAATCCGCTTTACATATCAACCTGGATTCCTCCTCTGGTCATCATCCCCAACGTTCCCCAGGAACCCGGGAACAAAGGAGTCCACGGAGGGGCTCAGCCAAGAAACAAAGGCTCTCAGGACATAGGTCCAGATCTCTGAGTGTTAATTTAACCGCTCTCTCCTCCAGCAGTGGTTGTTTTTCACCACTCTCCTAAGTTCAATACTCCAGTTTGCGTATGTTAATTGTATGCTTATGTTGTTTGCACTATTTTTAGTTTATGGGGAAGGCTATTCTCAGGTGCTCTCCTAGAGTTACGTTTGAGAATGATTTCTCTTATCACTAGAGCACAGTCTCACCGGAATCTGCTTCCTGGCTGTTTACACTCGCTAACCCTACTCTACTGATCTCCCGTGGGTCATGGAGCACGGACCAATCCCTTTCCAGGGCACTACGCAAAGAATCCGGTAACACTGTTCCTCACGATGATTTCTGCTACATGTGGAAAAAAGCGAAGCGTGGGCTTCCTGTTTTGCATCCTTCGGGACAGCTATGTTTGGGCTCTGATAGGGCCTCCCCGACCCTCTTCCCTAGCCAACCCTCCTGTCTCATCTCCCTTCCTGTTTTCTTTTGCCTCATGGAATATGAAGTGTGGAGTCATGTTGTTGTAACCATGTTTCTTTCTAGGTGTTATTATCTGCCGTCTAGTCGTATCCAGTCCCGGTCCCTAATATGACGTTAGTAACTTGGAATGTAAAGGGCCTCAGGTCCCCTCACAAACGCATGGCCGTTCTTCAGCATCTCAGACGCCTGAAGGCGGACGTGGCGGTCCTGCAGGAATCACACTTGCATGAAGAAGATCTTCATCGCATGAAAAAACTGTGGGTGGGCCAAGTCTTTGGATCCCCAGCGGTCAAAGGTAAGGGCGGAGTTATCATACTTATTCACAAACGCAAACCTAGCATCCTCATCTCCTCCCACTTTGACGATCATGGCCGTGTAGCTGTTCTCCACTTACAAACACTCCAGCAGACATGGACTTTGGTGGGTATATATGCTCCCAACTCCCCCCCTAAATCCTTTTTTCAGTCCCTTACTCCGCTTCTTGCACCCTACCTCCACCTTCCACTCTTGATGGTGGGGGATTTCAATCAATGTATGGACCCTCAAGAGGATAGGGCGGGAAGCTCTGTTCCCTCCCGGTCCTCTGCAACCTCCCATCCTACCACTCTGTCCTCTTTTGCCACTAGCCTTTCCCTCACAGATACGTGGAGATTGTCCCATCCGATAGACAGGGAATTCTCATTTTTCTCGCACCCCCACAACACGTTGACACGTATAGACTATGTGTTCGCAAACGACCCCATGCTACCCTTTACCTCACATTCCCACATTCATGACATAATGATATCGGATCACGCCCCAGCATCAGTCGCGGTTTCCTTCACACCTTCCGCCCCCGGTAAGAAAACTGGGAGGTTCCCATCTTATCTTGCTAAAGATAAGAACATCCGTACCATTTTACACGACACGTGGCAGGATTTCCTGACCCATAACTCCACACCGGATTGTTCCCCGACCCTCCTTTGGGAGACTGGTAAAGCCGTTTTGAGGGGTCGGGTCCTCTCCTATGCCACGGCCTACAAAAAAAGGATAAACGCTGCCTATCAGACGGCCAGTTCGAGTCTGCGGCAGGCGCAGACTGAACTTAACCGGTCTAATACTCCTCTCAACAGGGAAAACTGGAAAGTTGCTAAACTTCGATTTGAACAGTGGGCCGAGGCACAGGAGAGCCTCCACTCCTCATTCTGCAACTGGCAGTTTCACCGGTTTGGGAACAAGCCGGGAAAGCTTCTAGCCTCCCTTTGCAAACCTCCCCACACTCAGACACACATTCCCGCTCTCAGGGACCCTCAGGGCTCAGTGGTAGACTCCCCAGATGCAATAGTTAAGGTTCTGGAGCAATTTTACAGCACGCTTTATAGTCCTGACCCTATAGACGAGGCTGTGGCCTCTGAATTTCTTACTAACGCACAACTACCTAAGGTCTCCGATGAACACCTGGAGTTTCTAAACGCCCCTATCACAATAGATGAGGTTCTGGCCTCTATTAACACTTTGCCCCCTGGGAAATCCCCCGGTCCGGACGGCTACACCTCCGACTTTTATAAACTTATGGCCCCTACAATAGCTCCCACTCTATGCGAAGTCTTTAACCATATTTGGCAGGGACACCCTTATCTTCCCACGGGCTTCCAGGCCCACATCAAGCTAATCCCGAAAAAAGGGAAAGACCCTTTGGACCCCGGCTCATTCTGCCCTATCTCCCTTCTTAACCTGGATTCTAAACTACTCTCAAAAGTGATAGCTAACCGTCTGGCCTCTTTCCTCCCTACCATTATCCACCCAGCCCAGTCAGGCTTTACACAGGGACGTTCGGCCACTTCGAATATTCGGAAGGTTCTGGTAGCTCTAGAAACGGCAAAAGCTAACCCTGATTTGGACTCTGCCATTATCACCCTAGATGCCGAAAAGGCCTTTGATAATGTCAGTTTCCGTTGGCTGGAGTTGGTCCTGAGAAAATTCGGTTTTTCCGGTCCATTTCTCCACCTGATTCAAGCAATGTATGCCTCCCCGTCTGTCCAGATTGTGGCCGCAGGGCTCTCCTCCCAGCCCTTCCGCTTATTCAAAGGAACCAGACAGGGCTGCCCCCTATCCCCTCTACTCTTTATCCTGGCATTGGAACCCCTCTCCAGGATTCTCACCTTCCACTCACAGTTGCGGGGGATTCGGGTGGGAGACATAGAGCTTCGTTCTGCACTCTTTGCGGATGATGTCCTTGTTTTCACCTCGGATCCCCCCCACGACCTCCCTATTATTCAATCAATATTTGAGTCCTTTCGTCAATGTTCTGGTCTACGTATAAACTTTTCAAAGAGCGAAATCCTACCTCTGAACACGACTAGGACCCCCCATTGGGCCTCCTCGTCTCCACCTAAATTGGCCAAGACCCATATCACTTATCTAGGAATCAAAATAGGTCCCCACCCCTCATTCATTTACCGACTTAACTTGTCTCCCACTATCGATAGGCTAGTTGCCGACCTTTCCAACTGGAAATCCCTTCCCATATCCTTCTTTGGAAGATGCCACCTCTTTCGTATGTTAGGTTTCCCTAAACTGTTGTATCCTCTACAAACCATCCCACTCCTTCTACAACACAAGGATGTTCAGAGGCTTCAAAAGGCCCTTACCTCCTTTCTGTGGAACGGACGCCGATCTAGGATAGCACTCAACAAATTATTCCTCACAAAACGGGAGGGAGGGATAGGGCTTCCAAACATAAGGTTATACAACCTGGCCAGCCTGTTATGGGGATGCCTGGACTGGATACGACAAGAATCTAAATATACCAACTATGAGTTGGAACAAAATATGGTGGCTCCTTACGATCTGACCTCACTGTTGCACTGTGCTCATAAGGACTTGCCGCCTCATCTTAGATCCAACTTGTTACTAAGATATACTATTGCGGCATGGAGGGCAGTTCGTAAACAGCTACACGTTCCCATGAATATATCTCAGTTCCTGCCCATCCAAGGACACCCCTTGTTTCACCAAGCCCATCACCAATGCTTCTGCTCTACCTGGTCACCACGGGGCCTAACCAAACTCTCCCAATTATATGATCCCATCTCTGGAGCCCCCCTCTCTCTAGCGGATCTTTCCAAGCTTTATGGAGTCCTCCCCCAGCACCACTTGTTTGTACAGCAATGTCTCAGTTTTGCAAACTCTCTCTGCTCCTCCAAATCATTAAGGTTCAAAGCATCTCTAATGGACACCTGGATTTTTTCACGGAAACACAAAATCTCGCACCTATACCATCCTCTCAATGCGGACAGTCTCCACTCAGTTGCTTCGCAAATCGCTTCACCTTGGTTAAAGGCACTGAACTCACCTCTTGCTCAACAATATGCATTACAAGGATATCAATACACGTGTCGTCATATACGGAATGAATTTTGGAAGGAACAACAATTTAAGATCTTACACAGGGCCTATCTCCCCCATCTCTGTGCCTCACCTGATCAACGACACCATTTCTGTACGTTGTGTAAATCTCTTCACCCCACCCTACTTCACAAATTTTGGGAATGCCCCTCTATATCTACCTTTTGGGATAAACTCCTTCTCTTTGCCTCCTGCCTGGTAAACTGTACTCTCCCCAAAGACATTTATGCTCTGCTCTTTGGCCATTTGGACACTCAACTCACTGCTATACCCTCCCACCGCAAAGCCTCTCTGCTTCACTTTAAACCCTGGCTCGCCACCTGTTACATGGTTGCCTGCAGGGCCATTCTAAAGCACTGGATTGACGCCTCTCCTCCCACCCTCGCTGACATTAGAGCAGATCTTCTTGCACCCTGGAAACTGGAACAACTGGACACTTCTATGAGTTCCCACCGACACTCCTCCAGACCCCTGAAAAAGTGAGATGGACTCAGGCCAGACCTTGGCCTCACCTCACCGCCCTCCGCCATGGGGGATCTGAATCCTCAACTACTCCCCTTGCTGCTCACTACCTAGCCCTCATACATTCCGCTTGATTAGATTGGTTAATACCTCTGACAGGGAACTTATTACTACTCAAATGTTACCTTGTTGCCTGTATATTTTTCTAGTCTACTCAGCTACATGACTCCACACATTGCTTCACCCTATTTTTTTCCATATTCCAGGTTAATTTTAGCACTTCTACTCCCCCCCACCCTCCCCCACCTCTCCTACCTTTCCTACCCTCTCCCCCCCTATCCCCACTTGCTTGAAACACGCCTGACCCCGAGGGGACGGGCACTTCTAAACTGTTCGTAATATTTACATGAGAAAATAAATGTTTGAGACTTGCTCCTCACCAGAGTTATGATTTCAAGTGCTAGGCCCACACTGTTATTCTCGGTTTTTTGTATTGTCAATTGCACTACTTTACCTCTGTACTGTTTGACAAGTTTCAATAAAATATTGTTAAAAAAAAATAAACAGAGAAACCAAACTTAAGCAGGACATTGGACAGAAAACTCTGCCTTCTCCACATCCAGGGTATGAAGCAGAGAAGGAATTGGACTGGTCTCCACAAAATGAGTCAAGTAACCATCCTTCTTGTGTGTTAAGTCTAGAAGCCTTTTTGCTAGGATCTTAGAGAAGATTTTTAAGTCGGAATTGAGAAGTGATATCGGCCATAAGTTCTGTGGATGGTTGGGTTCCTTGCCTGGTTTAGGATGCACCACTATCGCCACTTCCAGCATTTATTTGGGAAATTGCTCAGCTGTGGCGGTTGCATGAAAGACATTAACTAAGTAGGAGATTAATAGCAATGAGAATGATTTATAGTATTCCAATGAGAGACCATCTAGATCTGGGGATTTATTTAAGCTAATGTGGCTGGGGCCACTGATGGTAAATTGAGTCTATTTAGAGAGGATAAGATATTCGCTAAGGAAGGTTGAGGGATATTCACATTATCTTTTAAGTTATACAATGATGCGTAGTAGTCGCAAAATGGCTGGGCTATGTCATGTGTGCTGAGGGCTAGGTCTCCTGTGTGATGGTGCTTTAATTGGACAATTCTCTTTTTGGCCTGCATTTGCTTAAGCTGGGATGCCAACCTTTCCCCTGCTTTGTTCATTTGGGAGTATGAAGATAATTGCAATTGCTTTATGAAGTTGTCATGATCCACCACTAGTCATTTTAAGCTTATCTATTAGAATTTTTAGTTTAGATAATAAAGGTTCTTGGGGATTCTTTTCATGCAAGCCATCCAAGTGAGCAATCTCCGCCAGTAAGGAAGAGATATGCATTATATTTCTCTCTGGAAGCCAGCTGTATCAATACCCCCTAATAAGGGCTTTGTGGGAGCACTAGAGATTAAAGACACTGCTGGAGTTATCAGCATTAAAGAGGAAAAATTCCTCCAGCTTTGTCTTTAGTTCGTTAGCATAGTTAGGGTTAGTCAAAACATACATATTGTTCCCCCATAAATAAGTGTTGACACCAGATTGCCCATGCAAAATAAGATGTTATGATCTGACTATGATATGATTATGACAATATTATTCTATTATAAGGGCTTTTGTAATAAGTGCTTATCTGTCAAGAAAAAATCTATCCTGGAATACAGTATCTCACAAAAGTGAGTACACCCCTCACATTTTTGTAAATATTTTATTATATCTTTTCATGTGACAACACTGAAGAAATGACACTTTGCTACAATGTAAAGTAGTAAATGTACAGCTTGTATAACAGTTTAAATTTTCTGCACCCCTCAAAATAACTCAACACACAAAATAACTCAACACACAGCCATTAATGTTTAAACCGCTGGCAACAAAAGTGAGTACACCCCTGGGCCCAATTAGCAATTTTCCCTCCATCATGTCATGTCATGGAACTCATTAGTGTTACAAGGTCTCCGATGTGAATGGGAGTAGGTGTGTTAAATTTGGTGTTATTGCTCTGACTCTCTCATACTGGTCACTGGAAGTTCAACATGGCACCTCATGGAAAAGAACTCTCTGAAGATCTGAAAAAAAGAATTGTTGCTCTACATAAAGATGGCCTGGGCTATAAGAAGATTGCCAAGACCCTGAAACTGAGCTGCAGCAAGGTGGTCAAGACCATACAGCAGTTTACCAGGACGTTTTACACTCAGAACAGGCCTCGCCATGGTCAACCAAAGAAGTTGAGTGCATGTGCTCAGTGTCATATCCAGAGGTTGTTTTGGGGAAATAGACATATGAGTGCTGCCAGAATTGCTGCAGAGGTTGAAGGGGTGGGGGTGGTGGTCAGCCTGTCAGTGCTCAGATCGCACACTGCTTTAAATTGGTCTGCATGGCTGTTGTCCCAGAAGGAAGTCTCTTCTAAAGATGATGCACAGGAAAGCCTGAAAACAGTTTGCTGAAGACAAGCAGACTAAGGACATGAATTACTGGAACCATGTCCTGTGGTCTGATGAGACCAAGATAAACTTATTTGGTTCAGATGGTGTCAAGCATGTGTGGTGGAGTACAAAGACAAATGTGTCTTGCCTACAGTCAAGCATGCAAGCATAATGGTGGGAGTGTCATGGTCTGGGGCTGCATGAGTGCTGTCGGCACTGGGGAGCTGCAGTTCATTGAGAGAACCATGAATGCCAACATGTACTGTGACATACTGAAGCAGAGCATTATCCCCTCCCTTCAGAGACTGGGCCGCAGGGCAGTATTCCAACATGATAATGACCCCAAACACAGGACTCCCACTATCTTACTAAAGAAGCTGAGGGTAAAGGTGATGGACTGGCCAAGCATGTCTCCAGACCTAAACCCTATTAGGTGTCTGTGGGGCATCCTCAAATGGAAGGTGGAGGAGTGCAAGGTCTCTAATATCCACCAGCTCAGTGATGTTGTCATGGAGGAGTGGAAGAGGATTCCAGTGGCAACCTATGAAGCTCTGGTGAACTCCATGCTCAAGAGGGTTAAGGCAGTGCTGGAAAATAATGGTGGCCACACAAAATATTGACACTTTGGGCCCAATTTGGACATTTTCACTTAGGGGTGTACTCACTTTTGTTGCCAGCGGTTTAGACATTAATGGCTGTATGTTGAGTTATTTTGAGGGGACAGCAAATTTACAATGTTATATAAGCTGTACACTCACTACGCAAAGTGAAATTTCGTCAGTGTTGTCACATGAAACAATATAGTAAAATATTTACAAAAATGTGCGGGGTGTACTCACTTTTGTGAGATACTGTATATGTTGTGAGAATTAGAGAAGAAAATGTAGTCCAGTTCAAAAGGGCTCTAGCATCTCCAGGGGCAGGTCTTCTTGAACTAAGAGGGATTTAAGGCCTGTCTTCATGGAAGGAATCCTAGAAGTTGTGTCCATTGCAGGATCCATAGGGGCATTGACAAAGGAGTGCACTGTACACAAAGTAAACAAGTGGTATACTGTCCAGCCGAACAGGATCCTATTCAATGAAGGAGGATGATAGCATGGTAAGTATAGAGTGTCCAACTCCCAAAAACCACAGTGGAGAACTATGCAGCTAACAGAGGTGACCTTAGGGGAATTGACAATGCCATTATTCATGTTCAAATTTTGCAAGCTAAAAGGGGTTTGGTTTGGTTTAGGAAGCCGATGAGCTTGGTCAATAATCAGTTCCTGGGGTTTCACTATGGGGAGTAGCTCCCTAATCATTTTTTGTAAGAACAAGCAGAGTTCTGATGTGGGGACCAATTCAGCTATGCCCCTAAACTTTAGGTTGTTTCGGCATGAACAGTCCTCTAAATCCGCCATTTTTATTTTATTTTTTTATGTAAAAAAGAATGTCATCTGCACATGCTTATGTTCCCTTTGACCCACAATAATGCCATGGATATTTAGGTTTAAAAGTAGAGTGGGATATTAATGCCCACATTAACAATACCTGACTCCTTTCTATGTTTGATACCTTAACATTGTTCATTGTATCTCCTTTATTTCCTTTGCTCCTAAGACTTTCCAATATTAATGTTTGTTTTTTAACATTTTTAAAAAAAATCATTTTAATGTTCTTATTATATTTGTTCTTATCCTGTAAGTTGTGCATATATTTGTGTTCATAATGGCATACTTATATGGCTTTAAATTAAGAAATAAGTGTCCTGTTCAATAATAGAACCTACTATGCATTTCCTATTTTATATTCATTTAGAAGATTTGTGAGAGATGCATTGTTTAATTCCGTTTTATATTTGTATTAGTACATGGGTTTGAGGATTTGATGCAGACTAGGTTGTTTTGGCACATATACTGTACATACCCAATTTTATCCATACATAGTATTTCAGTGGAGATGCGTTTACAGGAAGTTCTGAACTTGTCTGTTTCCGGGGTTCCGTTCTGAATACCGGAAGCGTCACTTCTGATTGACATTTAAGGCGGGAAGTGATGGCGCGCTATCCTCCAAACCCAGTTGATGCCTTCTGAGGGGAAACGTGTTGGATAGGAGAAGCTGCGCCGTCACATATCACGGTCCATACTGCAGGTGGCCGCGAACACCTGTAACTACAACCGTAACTCATCCTACTAAATGTAAGTGTTCTACTTTCTGCTTAATAAACGGTATTTGGGGTAATGCAATTGGCTCTTCCTCTCCTTTATATGAGCACACTGCCTAAACACATGGGAAGGTTCTTATGGAGCACATATAAGAGAGTCCCCATATACCTTCCATGTGGAAAACATCTTTTCAACATCAAATCATCCACTTCTGCCAGGGTGCATATTTAGGAAAGCTGTTTTTCCATGACTATTTGGTAAGAGACCATTTTATTAATTTCCACGTGGTGGTACACTGTGTGTGGGGGTGAGACCGTAGCTCGGGAGTCCTTTTCCAACATTGGGATTTATGCTTTGCACTACTTGTCAGTTGACATTTGGTAAGGAGCCATCTCACTTCACTGGTTGGGGACATGTTGCACCACATGGAATGTTTGAATTATTGAATCTCCAGAACCAGCTTTTCATCACTTTTTGGGATTTTATTATTTTTTTTTTTTATTTCTTTATTAAAGATTTAAAGGGAGGATAAACTATGTGCATATAACAATTTTAATTCCCCCCCCCTCCCCTCCTCCCCGTTTCAGAAATCAATATGTAAACCCTTGGTTTTCCTTTTTATAATCTTGCCATTCCTCCCAAATCTCTACTCTAGTTTCATACTCCTGTTCTCCCCAAGGCCTTAGTAATTCTAATTTTCTTGTTTTCTCCACCCTTAGCACCCATTCTTTATATGACGGAGCTTCTGTTTTCTTCCAGTTTAATGGTATTAAACTTTTTGCTGAGTTTAACAAGTGGGGGATTAAAGTTTTTTTATAATGTTTAATCGACATTGACGTCCCATGGAAGAGACATGTCCATGGATCTTCTTTAATCTTTATATTGGTGATTCTTTTAATTGATGATAAAACCTCTTTCCAATATATCTTTATTTTAGGACAATCCCACCATATGTGTGTCATTGTACCCGTTTCCATACATCCTCTCCAGCAGAATTTTGAGGTCTCCATATGGTATCTCCCCACTATATCTGGGGTTTTATACCACCAGGAGATCAATTTATAGTTCATTTCTGCTGTACTAATATCTATTGCAGAGTTATGGGCCAGCCTTATACATTTATCCCACTGGAGTCCCTCTCTGCGAGTCCCCAGTTCGCTCTCCCATTTCTCTACCATTAGAGGGACTACCTGCTGCTCTCCCTCATTCAATATTTTGAGATATTATTCTTATTTTTTTCGGAAGTGCATATTTGTTCGTATGGGTTCAGGTCATTTATTTCTCTTATTGGATAGGGTAAGGATTCTACAAAATGTTTAAGTTGGCGATATCTCCACTCATCTAAACTCCAATTGATTTTCTTTTTTTTGAGCTCAGATAGGGTATATATTTTCCTCTTCTCCATTATATCTTTTAATCTGATATCTCCTTCTCTTAACCAATTTCCGTGTTCTTTCCCTTCTCCTGGTGCAAAAAATGTTGTGCCCTGTAGTGGTATTAATGGTGAATTGTACTCCCATTTTCCTCTATTATATATTAAATCCCACATTTTTAGTGCTTGTCGTGTAATAGTGTGTGTGTCTTTTTTCAATTCTCTATATTTTGGTGGAATCCAAATGATTTTACCTAGTTTTGTACCACTTATTGTGTTTTCCATTTTAACCCAATTTTTCCCACTTTCTTTTTTTCCCCATTCCATCACCCTTGTGAGAATTGATGCTTGGTAACATTTTTTAATGTCTGGTAGTGCAAGTCCCCCCTCATTTTTACTTCTACTAGTGTTGTATATTTTATCCTAGGTTTTTTATTTTTCCATACAAACTTAGCTATTTGTGCATTTAGTGTCCTAAAAAATACATCTGGGATCTGTATTGGTATCATTTGGAATTTATATGAAATTTTTGGGAGAATCGCCATTTTTATAACATTTATTCTACCCATCCATGATATAGCCCTTGGGATTAATCTGTTTATTTCTGCTTTTATTTCATTCAGTAGTGGGATGAAGTTAGCTATGTATTGTTTCTCTGGTGAAGGTGTTAATTTAATTCCCAGATATTTTAACTCCTCACTTCTCCAGACAAAGGGAAATTCGGTTTTTAACCCATCTCTCTCTTGAGTGCTCATTTTAATACCTAATATTTCCGACTTTGTTTGATTAATTTTTAAATTAGAGAGTTCTCCATATTGCTTGAAAATTTTAATTATGTTTGGCAGGGAGATCCTTGGGTTGGAGACGTAGAGCAACAGGTCATCGGCAAATGCCGCCACTTTATGCTCTACCCCCCCAACCCCCACCCCTTTTATATCTGGGCATTCTCTTATTGTTGCCAAAGAGGGGGTTCCAAAGAGATCACAAACAGTATTGGGGACAGTGGGCAACCCTGTCTCGTTCCGTTAAACATATCAAATGATTCGGACATTGTCCCATTTATTTTTATTTTTGCTGATGGTCGACTGTACAATGTACCGATCCAAGCCATCATTCTTGGACCAATGCCCATTTCCTCTAGGGTTCTCAACATGAACCCCCAGTTGATCCTGTCGAATGCTTTTTCGGCATCAATCGACAGTATCAAACTGGAGCCCCAGTTTTTTAACATTTGATCTATCAATAGGATTGTTCTAATCCCATTATCTTTCCCCTGTCTACCAGGTGTGAAGCCGACCTGGTCGTCATGAATACAATCTTCCAACAGCCCTTTCATCCTCGTTGCTAGTATTTTCGTAAATAACTTAGTATCGGCATTCAAGAGAGAGATGGGCCTGTAACTTGAGCACAACGTAGGATCTTTCTCTTCTTTTAGGATAACTGTTATCGAGGCTAAAAGTGCCTCTCTACTCATATCGAATTGAGATCCCAGTCCATTCATATATCCCCTTAATCTTGGGATTAAAAAATCTTTATATTGCTTATAATAAATGATGGTGAAACCATAAGGTCCTGGGCTTCTTCCTGTCGGAGTATCTTTTATAGCTTTTTCTATTTGATCCGTAATTGGTGCCTCTAGGAGTGTTATTTTTTCCTTCTCTATTTTTTTCATTCTTGCCTTTTTCAAATAGTTTTTAATCTTCTCTTCTCTTTCGGGGTTATTTTCTTGTTTACCCACCCCCCCCTACCGCATATACCGCATATAAGTTACAGTAATATCTTTGGAACTCTCTTGCTATCTCAGTGGATGAATGGACTAAGTCCCCACCTCTATTTCTAATTTTGTCTATGAAATTTATTGATTTTTTTTTTTTTAAGAATTCTTGCCAAATTTTTTCCTATCTTATTACCCTCCACATATTTCTCTCTTGCTACTTTGTTAAATTCTTGTCTCATTTCTTGTTCTATTAATTCTTTTAAATCCTCTTTTTTTCTTTCTAGCAGAGGGGATTAGGGTTGAGCGAACACCTAGATGTCCGTGTTCGACGGGTTCGGCCGAACTTTAAAAAAAAGTCCGGGTCCGTGTCCCGGACTTTTACCGAACTTTTCCCGGACACCGAACCCCATTGAAGTCAATGGGGACCCGAACTTTAAGGCACTAAAATGGCTCTAAAACACCAAAGGAAAGGGCTAGAGTGCTGCAAATGGCAGCAAAACGTAATTAAGAGCATGGCAAGTGCTCTGCAAACAAATGTGGATAGGGAAATAACTTAAAACAACAAAAAAAAAACAGAAAAATAAAACAATGTTCTTCTTCATCTCTGAAGGACGAGGCCCATATGGAGTAGGAGGGAGGTTGAGGTGGTGGTGGATGTGGCGGTGACATAGGCGTGCGCACAGGGTGTGCTGGGTGTGCCTGGGCACACCCTAATCACCTAGGGCACATAGCATTGCCAGTGAGGAGATGGGAAAGATCTCCCTGGGACCTGCTCTGCTCTATTTCTCCTTGCCTACAGGTACATGGCCCCGATACATTACTCTCCCTGCTGGCAAACACATGCATGTGTATTTCAACTTTGGGGTGCACACCTTAATGCAATAGGCTGCGCACACCTATGGGCGGTGTAGGTGGAAGCGGCGGTGGAGGAGGACCAGGGCCGGATTAACAGCATCATGGGCTTGGTGCTGAGGATTTTGAAGGGCCTTAAGGGCCGTGCCTTGCCATGCACCCAGAGGAGGAAGGGTGCAGCCATGCATGCCTAATTCAACATGGGATGCTGTCTCTGAAGCCCATAAACACATCCATGCATCGCCAACTGTCCCTCCTTGTCCGGCCTTCACGCTGTGTGGGGAGGTTCTGAGGGTGCTGCCTGGGGAAGCGAGCATAGAAGCCAGACTTCTGTGTTTACAAGTGACAGAAGAGCGGTAACAGTGAATATGGCCAACCCGGGGCCTATATAAAAGGTAGGGGCCTGGAGCTGCAGCTCCAATAGCCCCTACATTAATCTGGCCCTGAGGAGGAGGACGAGGTAGCCAACACTGCTTCTTTTCAAAAATTTTAAATGAGGGTACACCCCAAAAGAGTGAGAAAGAGCAAAAATGGAACAATGGGTGGGTAAGGTCGGTATCCATTGCTATTCTGCATAAGGTACGGAAAAGTCCCGTGGGATCCATGCCTGGTTCATTTTAATGAACGTGAGCTTGTCCACATTGTCTCTGGACAGGCGGCTGCGCTTGTCTGTTATAACGCCCCCAGCCGTGCTAAATACCCGTTCAGATAATACACTGGCTGCAGGGCACGCCAGCACCTCCAAGGCGTAAAGGGCAAGCTCAGGCCATGTGCCCAATTTGGAGACCCAGAAGTTGAAGGGGGCAGACCCGTCATTCACTACATGTAGGCGTGTGCACACATACTGCTCCACCATGTTGGTAAAATGCTGCCTCCTGCTAAGACGTTCCATCTGAGCTGCTGGTGCTGCTGTTTGTTGTGGCGTGCTGACAAAGCTTTTCCACATTTCGGCCATGCTAACCCTGCCTTCTGAGGTGCTGGCGGTGCCCTGGTTGCGTTGGCGACCTCCTCCTCCTCCTCCTCTGCCTTGTGCTTCCACTGTGGCCCCGCTGTCAGATGGGAATGCCAGCAGCATGGCGTCTACCAGCGTGCGCTTGTACTCGCGCATCTTGCGATCGCGCTCCAGTGAGTGTATTAAGGACGGTACGTTGTCCTTGTAACGGGGATCCAGCAGCGTGGCCACCCAGTAATCAGCACAAGTTAGAATGTGGGCAACTCGGCGGTCGTTGTGGAGACACTGCAGCATGTAATCGCTCATGTGTGCCAGGCTGCCCAGAGGCGACGAAAGGCTGTCCTCTGTGGGAGGTGTATCGTCCGTGTCCTCTGTATCCCCCCAGCCACGCACCAGTGATGGCCATGAGCTGGCCTGGGTGCCACCCTGCTGTGAACATGGTTCCATCTCCTCCTCCAGCTCCTCCTCCTCCTCATCCTCCTCATCCTCCAGAACTGTGCCCCTGCTGGACAATTGCGTCCCTGGCGTTTGCGTGTGCAGGAACCCACCCTCGGAGCCCCTTGCGAATGACTGCCCTGAAAGCCTTGGAAATGTTACCTCTTCATCCTCCTCCTCCTCCTCATCCTGTGCCACATCCTCTTCCATCATCGCCCGAATTGTTTTTTCAAGGAGGCATAGAAGTGGGATAGTTAAGCTGAGAACGGCGTCATTGCCACTGGCCATGTTGGTGGAGTACTCAAAACAGCGCAACAAGGCACACAGGTCTCGCATGGAGGCCCAGTTATTGGTGGTGAAGTGGTGCTGTTCCGCAGAGCGACTCACGCGTGCGTGCTGCAGCTGAAACTCCACTATGGCCTGCTGCTGCTCGCACAGTCTTTCCAGCATGTGCAAGGTGGAGTTCCACCTTGTGGGCACGTCACATATGAGGCGGTGAGCGGGAAGGCCGAAGTTACGCTGCAGCGCTGCCAGGCGAGCAGCAGCAGGGTGAGAACGCCGAAAGTGCTCACAAACGGCCCGCACTTTCTGCAGCAGCTCTGACATATCGGGGTAGTTTTTAAGGAACCTCTGCACCACCAAATTCAGCACATGCGCCAGGCAAGGGATGTGCGTCAAACCGGCTAGGCCCAGAGCTGCTATGAGATTTCGCCCGTTATCACACACCACCAGGCCGGGCTTGAGGCTCGCTGGCAGCAACCACTCATTTGTCTGCTGTTCCATGCTCCTCCACAACTCCTGCGCGGTGTGTGGTTTGTCCCCCAAACAGGCAAGTTGTAAAACTGCCTGCTGTCGTTTACCCCTGGCCGTGCTGAAGTTGGTGGTGAAGGTGTTACGCTGTCCGGATGAGGAGGCGGTAGAGGATGAGGAAGCGGAGTAGGAGGAGTTACGAACAGGAGGCAAACTGAAGCGCCCTGCAATCCTCGGTGGTGGAAGGACATGCGCCAAATTGCTATCCGCCTCAGGCCCATCCGCCACTGCATTTACCCAGTGTGCCGTTAGGGAGATATAACGCCCCTGACCGTGCTTACTGGTCCACGTATCCGTAGTTAGGTGGACCTTGGCACAGATGGCGTTGCGCAGTGCACACCTGATATTTTCCCCCACTTGGTTGTGCAGGGAAGGGATGGCTTGCCTGGAAAAGTAGTGGCGGCTGGGCACGACGTACTGTGGGACAGCCACCGACATAAGGTTTTTAAAACTGTGCGTCTCCACCAGACGGAATGACAGCATTTCAAAGGCCAATAATTTTGAAATGCTGGCATTCAGGGCCAGGGATCGCGGGTGGGTAGGGGGGGTACTTCCTCTTCCTCTCAAGTGTTTGGGAGATGGAAAGCTGAACGCTTCCACGGGACATTGTGGAGATGGTTGTTGGTGACCCAGGTGGTGGTGTTGCTGACAGATCGTCTGTTTGCGGGGTGGCAGGTGCCGGTATCACTACAGATGTGGCTGGAGCGGCCGAGACTGCAGCAGAAGAGGAAGCAGGATGAGCCAGAGACGTTTCTTGGTTTTGAAGGTGTGTACTCCACTGCAGCTCGTGCTTTGCACTTAGATGCCTGATCATGCAGGTTGTGCTCAGGTTGAGAAGGTTCATGCCTCGCTTCAAGCTCTGATTGCACAGGGTGCAAACCACTCGTGTCCTGTCATCAGCACATTTTCTAAAGAACTTCCACGCTAGAGAACTCCTTTGAGCTGACTTTGGTGCGCTCGTTCCCTTGCTGCGTTGGGCAGTAGCGGGCGTAGTGTCTAGGGCACGGCCGCTCCGCTTCTGCACCCTGCTCCCTCTTCTGCTGTGCTGGTGGCTCTGTGCGACCACCGCCTCTTCCTCCAAACTACTCAGGTCACCTGCATGACGTTCATTCCATGTGGGGTCGAGGACCTCATCGTCCTCCACATCATCTTCCACCCAGTCTTCACCCCTGCCCTCCTTGTCGGTCTCCACAATGCTGAACGCCGCAGCAGTTGGCACCTGCGTTTCGTCATCATCGGAGACGTGCTGCGATGATCCTTGCATGTACTCATCTTGAGAAATAAGTGGTTGGGCATCGCTGCACTCAATCTCTTCCACTTCTGGGGCAGGGCTAGGTGGATGGCCCTGGGAAACCCTGCTGACAGAGTCCTCAAAAAGAATAAGAGACTGCTGTATGGCTTGGGGCTCAGACTGCTGGCCTGATTTGCAAGGGGGTGAGGTGAAAGACGGTTGGACATTGGCTGCAGGTGCCAACTCTGACCTTTCTGCAGTAGACTGGGTGGGAGACAATGTGAAGGAACTGGAGGCACTGTCAGCAGCAAACCAATCTACTATCGCCTCAACTTGTTCTGGCCTCATCACTTCTAGGGGCGTTTGATGCCCTACCAAATACTGATGCAGGTTCTGTCGCCTACTCACACTTGAGGAAGGTGTTTCACTTGTGCGTGTAGCTGGCACAGATCGACCATGTCCTCTCCTTGCAACAGGAGCTCTACCAGCAGCACCACGACCCAGGCCACGGCCCTTATTTGACGGTCTCCTCATATTTCTGTAATTTAAGATCTTGCCCTAGAAAGGTTTTTATTGAATAGCGGAATAGAAAATATGATCCAAAAAAAGTGTATGTATATCACACGTACACAACCACACTAGGCCCCAATTACTATTGTTTGTACCCCTAAAAGGCTAGATGAGGAGTAGGGGGAGTATGGAACAGGCAGCACCCTCAAACCTTCAGAAGTATGAGATGAACCCCAACAACTTGGAAAGGTGGATCTCTCTCACACGTACCGACACAGACTATCCCGCAATTCAATTGATCCTCAAAGGTTTTTATTGAATAGCGGAATAGGAAATATGATCAAAAAAAGTGTATGTATCTCGCACGTACACAACCACACTAGGCCCCAATTACTATTGTTTGTACCCCTAAAAGGCTAGATGAGGAGTAGGGGGGGTATGGAACAGGCAGCACCCTCAAACCTTCAGAAGTATGAGATGAACCCCAACAACTTGGAAAGGTGGATCTCTCTCACACGTACCGACACAGACTATCCCGCAATTCAATTGATCCTCAAAGGTTTTTATTGAATAGCGGAATAGGAAATATGATCAAAAAAAGTGTATGTATCTCGCACGTACACAACCACACTAGGCCCCAATTACTATTGTTTGTACCCCTAAAAGGCTAGATGAGGAGTAGGGGGAGTATGGAACAGGCAGCACCCTCAAACCTTCAGAAGTATGAGATGAACCCCAACAACTTGGAAAGGTGGATCTCTCTCACACGTACCAACACAGACTATCCCCCAATTTAACTGATCCCCAAAGGTTTTTGATTAAATAGCGGAATAGAAAATATGATCCCAAAAAAGTGTATGTATATCACACGTACACAACCACACTAGGCCCCAATTACTATTGTTTGTACCCCTAAAAGGCTAGGAGTAGGGGGAGTATGGAACAGGCAGCACCCTCAAACCTTCAGAAGTATGAGATGAACCCCAACAACTTGGAAAGGTGGATCTCTCTCACACGTACCAACACAGACTATCCCCCAATTTAACTGATCCCCAAAGGTTTTTGATTAAATAGCGGAATAGAAAATATGATCCCAAAAAAGTGTATGTATATCACACGTACACAACCACACTAGGCCCCAATTACTATTGTTTGTACCCCTAAAAGGCTAGGAGTAGGGGGAGTATGGAACAGGCAGCACCCTCAAACCTTCAGAAGTATGAGATGAACCCCAACAACTTGGAAAGGTGGATCTCTCTCACACGTACCAACACAGACTATCCCCCAATTTAACTGATCCCCAAAGGTTTTTGATTAAATAGCGGAATAGAAAATATGATCCCAAAAAAGTGTATGTATATCACACGTACACAACCACACTAGGCCCCAATTACTATTGTTTGTACCCCTAAAAGGCTAGGAGTAGGGGGAGTATGGAACAGGCAGCACCCTCAAACCTTCAGAAGTATGAGATGAACCCCAACAACTTGGAAAGGTGGATCTCTCTCACACGTACCAACACAGACTATCCCCCAATTTAACTGATCCCCAAAGGTTTTTGATTAAATAGCGGAATAGAAAATATGATCCCAAAAAAGTGTATGTATATCACACGTACACAACCACACTAGGCCCCAATTACTATTGTTTGTACCCCTAAAAGGCTAGGAGTAGGGGGAGTATGGAACAGGCAGCACCCTCAAACCTTCAGAAGTATGAGATGAACCCCAACAACTTGGAAAGGTGGATCTCTCTCACACGTACCAACACAGACTATCCCCCAATTTAACTGATCCCCAAAGGTTTTTGATTAAATAGCGGAATAGAAAATATGATCCCAAAAAAGTGTATGTATATCACACGTACACAACCACACTAGGCCCCAATTACTATTGTTTGTACCCCTAAAAGGCTAGGAGTAGGGGGAGTATGGAACAGGCAGCACCCTCAAACCTTCAGAAGTATGAGATGAACCCCAACAACTTGGAAAGGTGGATCTCTCTCACACGTACCAACACAGACTATCCCCCAATTTAACTGATCCCCAAAGGTTTTTGATTAAATAGCGGAATAGAAAATATGATCCAAAAAAAGTGTATGTATATCACACGTACACAACCACACTAGGCCCCAATTACTATTGTTTGTACCCCTAAAAGGCTAGATGAGGAGTAGGGGGAGTATGGAACAGGCAGCACCCTCAAACCTTCAGAAGTATGAGATGAACCCCAACAACTTGGAAAGGTGGATCTCTCTCACACGTACCGACACAGACTATCCCGCAATTCAATTGATCCTCAAAGGTTTTTATTGAATAGCGGAATAGGAAATATGATCAAAAAAAGTGTATGTATCTCGCACGTACACAACCACACTAGGCCCCAATTACTATTGTTTGTACCCCTAAAAGGCTAGATGAGGAGTAGGGGGGGTATGGAACAGGCAGCACCCTCAAACCTTCAGAAGTATGAGATGAACCCCAACAACTTGGAAAGGTGGATCTCTCTCACACGTACCGACACAGACTATCCCGCAATTCAATTGATCCTCAAAGGTTTTTATTGAATAGCGGAATAGGAAATATGATCAAAAAAAGTGTATGTATCTCGCACGTACACAACCACACTAGGCCCCAATTACTATTGTTTGTACCCCTAAAAGGCTAGATGAGGAGTAGGGGGGGTATGGAACAGGCAGCACCCTCAAACCTTCAGAAGTATGAGATGAACCCCAACAACTTGGAAAGGTGGATCTCTCTCACACGTACCGACACAGACTATCCCGCAATTCAATTGATCCTCAAAGGTTTTTATTGAATAGCGGAATAGGAAATATGATCAAAAAAAGTGTATGTATCTCGCACGTACACAACCACACTAGGCCCCAATTACTATTGTTTGTACCCCTAAAAGGCTAGATGAGGAGTAGGGGGAGTATGGAACAGGCAGCACCCTCAAACCTTCAGAAGTATGAGATGAACCCCAACAACTTGGAAAGGTGGATCTCTCTCACACGTACCAACACAGACTATCCCCCAATTTAACTGATCCCCAAAGGTTTTTGATTAAATAGCGGAATAGAAAATATGATCCCAAAAAAGTGTATGTATATCACACGTACACAACCACACTAGGCCCCAATTACTATTGTTTGTACCCCTAAAAGGCTAGGAGTAGGGGGAGTATGGAACAGGCAGCACCCTCAAACCTTCAGAAGTATGAGATGAACCCCAACAACTTGGAAAGGTGGATCTCTCTCACACGTACCAACACAGACTATCCCCCAATTTAACTGATCCCCAAAGGTTTTTGATTAAATAGCGGAATAGAAAATATGATCCCAAAAAAGTGTATGTATATCACACGTACACAACCACACTAGGCCCCAATTACTATTGTTTGTACCCCTAAAAGGCTAGGAGTAGGGGGAGTATGGAACAGGCAGCACCCTCAAACCTTCAGAAGTATGAGATGAACCCCAACAACTTGGAAAGG
The DNA here is from genome assembly GCF_965119305.1 of Pelophylax lessonae. Lineage (NCBI taxonomy): Eukaryota > Metazoa > Chordata > Amphibia > Anura > Ranidae > Pelophylax > Pelophylax lessonae. The sequence continues at coordinate 104,037,952 of NC_138777.1, read as the reverse complement.
TGGATCTCTCTCACACGTACCAACACAGACTATCCCCCAATTTAACTGATCCCCAAAGGTTTTTGATTAAATAGCGGAATAGAAAATATGATCCCAAAAAAGTGTATGTATATCACACGTACACAACCACACTAGGCCCCAATTACTATTGTTTGTACCCCTAAAAGGCTAGGAGTAGGGGGAGTATGGAACAGGCAGCACCCTCAAACCTTCAGAAGTATGAGATGAACCCCAACAACTTGGAAAGGTGGATCTCTCTCACACGTACCAACACAGACTATCCCCCAATTTAACTGATCCCCAAAGGTTTTTGATTAAATAGCGGAATAGAAAATATGATCCAAAAAAAGTGTATGTATATCACACGTACACAACCACACTAGGCCCCAATTACTATTGTTTGTACCCCTAAAAGGCTAGGAGTAGGGGGAGTATGGAACAGGCAGCACCCTCAAACCTTCAGAAGTATGAGATGAACCCCAACAACTTGGAAAGGTGGATCTCTCTCACACGTACCAACACAGACTATCCCCCAATTTAACTGATCCCCAAAGGTTTTTGATTAAATAGCGGAATAGAAAATATGATCCAAAAAAAGTGTATGTATATCACACGTACACAACCACACTAGGCCCCAATTACTATTGTTTGTACCCCTAAAAGGCTAGGAGTAGGGGGAGTATGGAACAGGCAGCACCCTCAAACCTTCAGAAGTATGAGATGAACCCCAACAACTTGGAAAGGTGGATCTCTCTCACACGTACCAACACAGACTATCCCCCAATTTAACTGATCCCCAAAGGTTTTTGATTAAATAGCGGAATAGAAAATATGATCCCAAAAAAGTGTATGTATATCACACGTACACAACCACACTAGGCCCCAATTACTATTGTTTGTACCCCTAAAAGGCTAGGAGTAGGGGGAGTATGGAACAGGCAGCACCCTCAAACCTTCAGAAGTATGAGATGAACCCCAACAACTTGGAAAGGTGGATCTCTCTCACACGTACCAACACAGACTATCCCCCAATTTAACTGATCCCCAAGGTTTTTTGATTAAATAGCGGAATAGAAAATATGATCCCAAAAAAGTGTATGTATATCACACGTACACAACCACACTAGGCCCCAATTACTATTGTTTGTACCCCTAAAAGGCTAGGAGTAGGGGGAGTATGGAACAGGCAGCACCCTCAAACCTTCAGAAGTATGAGATGAACCCCAACAACTTGGAAAGGTGGATCTCTCTCACACGTACCAACACAGACTATCCCCCAATTTAACTGATCCCCAAAGGTTTTTGATTAAATAGCGGAATAGAAAATATGATCCCAAAAAAGTGTATGTATATCACACGTACACAACCACACTAGGCCCCAATTACTATTGTTTGTACCCCTAAAAGGCTAGATGAGGAGTAGGGGGAGTATGGAACAGGCAGCACCCTCAAACCTTCAGAAGTATGAGATTGTGTTCACTGTACCCCACAAAGATTGAGTTCACTGCACCCCACAATGATTGTGTTCACTGCACCCCACAAAGATTGTGTTCACTGCACCTCACAAAGATTGTGTTCACTGTACCCCCCAAAGATTGTGTTCACTGCACCCCACAAAGATTCTGTTCACTGTACCCCACAAAGATTGTGTTCACTGCACCCCAAAAAGATTGTGTTCACTGCACCCCAAAAAGGATGTTGTTCACTGCACCCCAAAAAGGATGTTGTTCACTCCACCCCAAAAAGATTGTGTTCACTGCACCCCACAAAGATTGTGTTCACTGCACCCCAAAAAGATTGTGTTCACTGCACCCCAAAAATGATTTTGTTCACTGCACCCCAAAAAGGATTTTGTTCACTGCACCCCAAAAAGGATGTTGTTCACTCCACCCCAAAAGATTGTGTTCACTGCACCCCAAAAAGATTGTGTTCACTGCACCCCATAAAGGATTTTGTTCACTGCACCCCAAAAAGATTGTGTTCACTGCACCCCAAAAAGGATGTTGTTCACTGCACCCCAAAAAGGATTTTGTTCACTGCACCCCAAAAAGATTGTGTTCACTGCACCCCACAAATGATTTTGTTCACTGCACCCCACAAAGATTGTGTTCACTGCACACCAAAAAGGATTGTGTTCACTGCACCCCAAAAAGATTTTGTTCACTGCACCCCAAAAAGATTGTGTTCACTGCAGCCCAAAAAGATTGTGTTCACTGCAGCCCAAAAAGATTGTGTTCACTGCAGCCCAAAAAGATTGTGTTCACTGCAGCCCAAAAAGATTGTGTTCACTGCAGCCCAAAAAGATTGTGTTCACTGCAGCTCACACACAGAAAAATGGATGTGGATCACTGACACCTGCCTATCTCCAATCCCACACCACACAGCAATATCGATTGTAGTTTGTAGAACACAGTTTCCCTAAAATTCAGCAGACTCTGTCCCTAACAGGATTGAGAAGAGATCGTAGATCAGGATTGAGTGCAGACCCCACCCCCCACACAGCAATATCGATTGTAGTTTGTAGAAGACACTGACCCTATAATTCAGCAGACTCTATCCCTAAAATGCCTACAACTCGCCCTGCCTAAACACTCCGACCTGTCCCTCAATTCTATCCGGACACAAATGGTTTTTTCCTGCCTATCTTTCCCTAATCAGCAGCCAGCACGTTGATGTGTGCTCTGTCCCTGAATCTAAGCAGCATAATGACGCCGCTGCGGCTGCCTCGAACTTATAAAGACTTGGTCACATGCTTCAGACGGCCAATCACAGCTACTGAGACATTTGCAGGCATGGCTGGGATGGCTTAAGGCACACCAGTTAAACGATTGTTGATTGGCTGTTGAAAGCCCGCCATGAAAAGAGCGCCAAAGCATGCAAAACCCGGAAATAAAACGACCGAACACGGATTTTTACCCGAACATACAGTAAAGTGTCCGTGTCCGTGTTCGGGTACAAAAAATCCAATTATTCGGTACGAACACGAATAATACAGTCCGTGTTCGCTCAACACTAGAGGGGATAGATCTTTTTTATTAGTTGTTGTTATTGTTTTTTTTTTTGTTTTTGTTCTAATTCACATATTTCTCTCATTAATCTATCTTTTTTTTCAGATCTTTCTTTTTCCCTTTGTGCTCCTTTTGAAATTAATATACCCCGCATATAAGCTTTTTGTGCTTCCCATATAATATTTTTAGGTGTTTCTTCAATGTCATTGTTTTGAAAATAAAATTCCAGTTCTTTTTCTATTTCCTTTCCCAATTTTTTTTATCTCTAATCAATTCCTCATTCATTTTCCAAGTGGGTCTCCTGGTTCGATCTTTGCCCATTTTTATTTTAACTGATATGGGGGAGTGATCTGACCAGGTCCTAATCCCAACCCTAGCCGCTTTCTCGATCCATCGGTGTTCTATTAGGAGATAATCAATTCTGGAATATGTCTTATGGATATTTGAATAATAGGTAAAATCTCTCTCTTTGGGTTAAATATTCTCCAAATATCTGCTAATTGATTCTGATATAATTTTGTCCTAAGCTCCTTAATCTGATGATTCGAGCACCTTTGGTGTCGTGATGTATTATCCATCTTAGGATCAAGGCTCAGGTTGAGGTCCCCGGCTAAGATCACTCCTCCTTTCTTAAAGTTTGTTAGTTTCCCTAAGATCTTCCCTAGGAAGGCTATGTGTCCCTCATTGGGGCTATATATATTTACTAATGTAACCTCTTCTCCATTTAATGTCCCCTTCAAAAAGAGGAATCTGCCCTCCGGGTCGGCTAGCCTATCTTGATTGAATTGAATCTAGTCCCTCTAGCGAGACCGATAGCTACCCCACTTGATTTTTTTTTAAATGTGTCTGCATAAAACCACGTCGGATGACTAGGGGAATACATTCTAATATTTGATTCATGTGTAATATGGGTCTCCTGTAGGAAAATTACATCTGCTTTTAGGTACTTAATTTCCCCTAAAATTTTTTGTCTCTTTATGGGTGAATTCATTCATCTTACATTATATTATAGGTAGTTTACTACACTCATTTGCTTTTATATGGTTTGCCTGGTGATCTATGTCCAAGAGTATGTTCCCACGCTATATGCCAGTGGTATTTGGTTTTTGGGCAGGTTTTTCCTTTCTTATTGTTTTTCCTACTTCCACCCTCCCCCCTCCTCTTCCCTCCCCCCTCCCCCTACCTCCCCCACTCTCCGACCCTGTGGGCCCCTAGTTTTCTCTTTTCCCTTTACTAGGGTAGTCGATTTACCTCCCCTCCATTTCAATCGACATTCTCCCAGGGTTGAGCTCTGCCCCTGCTCGCCCTTCCCTTCCCTCCCTCCCATATTTGGGGAGAAAGGTTTCCGCCTGCTATCTCGCCACAAGGCCGTCCTTTTAGAGTTCCTAACTATTTCCCCCTCTTCCCTCCTCCGCCCTCCCTCACCGCCCCCCCCCCCCCACTCCCAGCTCTCACAGTCTGATCTCTTGCTTATTAATTTATTTTTTCTTTAGTTTTCATATCCTTCTTTTTCTTCTCCTGCCACTGAGTTTCCTCCTCTAATTCTTCGGCGGATTTTCCTTGTTCTGTCCATCCTGGAACCACTATATCTGGTATCTTTAGAATCTCACAGAAGGTTGTAATATCTTCAGGGAACCTCAGTAAACCCGTCTTTCCTTCTCTTCGTGCCCCCAATCCTGGCGGGTGACTCCAAAAGTACTGTATATTTTGCTTCTTTAACTCTTCCACCACCGGTTTTAAAATCCGCACTCTATTCAGTGTTTCCTGTGAAAGATCTGGGAAAATTTGTAAATCTTCTCCCTCATATCTCAATGTTGGTCTATCTCTCATTTTTTCCCAGATTTGTGCTCTCACTTCATATTTATGAAACCTCGCTATCACGTCTCTTGGCTTATCTTTAGGGGCGTTTAGAGGTTTCCGTATTCTGTGTACTCTTTCAAATTCTACTTTATCAGTAATTGGGTTCTCAAGAATCGGATTAAATACACTTTCAAGCATTTGTTGTAATTTTTCTTCTTTATCCTTTTCTGGTAGACCTCTGATCCGCAGATTCTTCTATCTATTTCTATTCTCTTGATCCTCCATCTTATAAAGAATATTCCTCTGTTCTAGTTGCAATTTCTTCATTTGTTCTTTTAGATTTGATAGCTTTTTCCCGTGGGTATTTATCTTTTTTTCCGTTTCCTCAACTCTTATCAATGTATAACATAAACACAGGTGCATAGGTCATACCGTAGGTTCAGAGTCCGTATAATTGGACAGTGTAGAATATGGATGAAGGAAAAAAGTCCACTTGATAGGGCAGCCCTCAAGGAACCAAAGCCAAAGGTTCCACACACTGCAGATAAAGACAAAAATAGAGGCGCCTCTAAATGTAGACTGTAAATACATTTATTTAAACTTTCCCTTGCTTTGAAGAAGGAGCGCGACTGCCGCCTCCCCCCGGCAGTACGCACGCTCGGAAACGCGTCGCACCTCTGTGACGTCATCTACATCCGACGCTGTACCAAGCCTCGTTCCCACTGACGCACAGTAAACCTCTTCCTTCCCAGTGTCAGCATAGCTTGGCTCCGCTGCACTGCCGGTTTACATCCAGGAGGTCTCTATGCCAGCGGAACAGCTCCACAGATCGGGGATAACGTGCATCATCTTACTCATCTCGAACTTCGGAATGGGTTTTTATTGCGGGAATATGCTTACAGATGTGAGTGCATTCTTTTTGGTTTAAATAAATTTATTTACAGTCTACATTTAGAGGCGCCTCTATTTTTGTTCTTATCAATGTATGACCCAGGTCTCTGTATAGAGTGGCCATTTCGGCTTTAATTGATCTATCCAAATTGGAGAACATTTCAATCATTTCTGATTTTGTCAGGGGTTGATCGTTCATTCTTAGGTCATCTTCCTTCCCGGGGTCATTGTCCTCTGTTGTTTGTGTGCTCTCTCTGGATAGGTCTAGGCTTTCCTCTCCTGTTACACCTGATGCCTTTGTTCCTTTTGTCTTTTTATTTCCTTCGCTAGTTTGTTTTTGATCTTACCCCTGGTTGGGTTTCAGGTATCCCATTTTGACCTTTCCCTTCCTGAGTCATGTACATTTTAATAGTCCCAGGACTAGCCGTGATTTTTGCCGTTTTCCCAGATGTCTCCTTTGTCTGTTTGTTCTTAATTTTAGACATGTTGACTCTTTCTATATATAGTTGTTGATTGTCCCTTGTAATTTTATCTGGATATTCCCCTTCAGTCTTTAGGGAGCTGCCTATAGGGGAACCCAACACTTTTCATACAAACTTATACCCCGTTATTGAATTAATAGGGGAGTTGCTTCTTGAATGTCAATCTTTATGGGGGTTTCCCCTAGTGTCTTTTGAGGGGCTTCTCCTATTTTCTTTCGGTGTTTTTCCCAAGGTGCTCAATTTTCATTCAGTCCTGCTCTTGCTGGTAAGCACCGAGAATAAAAGATACGGCTTGAGAAAAAATTTTGGGGGTTACACCTCTCCCCATACTCCCCTCAGTCCCAGCTGGCCATATACCATAGTAAACAGGGATTAGACATTAATAAGGATATCCTAGAAAGTCCTGTCCACCCCTGCTATCTTGTGGTTCTTTTCTTCCACGAATATTAGTTAGGATGTTAACTCATAGGGTGGGTTGTTTCTACTGTATATTTAGGCCCTCTGTATCTCACCCTGCGGGTTTTTGAGCTGGTTCACTTTATGCACAGGTATTTCAATTGTATCAAAATAGTCCTCTCGCCAAGGAAACCGATAAGAAAAATACATATAACAATAACCAGCTAAGAGTATTTGGGGGGGGGGTTTCCCCCTCTCACCAGTCCATGCAGCTTGTTCTGGGGTCTCCCCACATGCTATCTTATAGCATTTTCCCTTCAGGACTATTGCCTACTCAGTGAGCAATTTGTTTTGGGATAGTTTATATCTCCTCCTTCCCGATTGTTTGCACTGGCTCGTTTTTTTTTTTTTTTTTATCCACGCATATCAGTTTTCTCAAACTAGTTCACTCAGGGAAAGAGATGTAGAAAAAAAACCACAAAGATAGCAAACATTAAGAATAATTGGGGGGGGGGATTTCCCTCTCTCACCAGCCCATACGTCTTGCTCTGATGTGCTCCTAGGGCTGAAGTATGATGCACGGGGGTCAGTCCAGTTTCAGCGCTGCTATGCCTGTCCGTCGGTTGTTTTTCCTGTGCTGTTCGCCGGACTGGCTACTAGGCAGCGGGCAGGCAGTCGCTCTATCTTCCTCCACGTCAGCTTTTCCCGATGCCGCAGCAGCGGTCAGCTGTTGCTTCCCCAGAGGTCTGGCTGAGCTCGCTCTGTGCAGCAGGTAGCGAAGCCTTAGCGAACCCTAGTCCCCATGGGTTCTAGCTGGAGCGTGCGGAGGGGGGGGGGTCAGCGGGATCCGGTCAGGCGGGTGCGGAGGTCTGGGGTATCCGCTCGTCCTCAGACATTCAGGACGGCGTTCCGGCACTCTAGCCTGCGGTCGGGTCTGGCGCCATCAGCAGGCTCCTCCCCTTCCCAGGACACCCTCGTGCACACAGAATCTGTTTTTGGGATTTTATAATGGATTATCACATATTATTTATCACATTATTTGTGGACTTCCTAATTTTTTATTGTATTCATATTTTGCATGATATCACTCTTTGTTGGTGGTGTTGCACATTTTTATCAATTCTTAAATCTTTGTATATTTTTCAAGTTTTTTTGCCTATTGTGGCTAATAATTTATTGGGAGATTTACTGTCCATATAATTTTTTTGAGCGCACTAGAATTAATATTTCACCATATGTTTATTCCAACAAGGTTTTGGAACCCTAGTTGCTGACATTTATAATTCATATCAGCGCACCCTTTTTTTCATTGATATTTAGGTTTTGTCTAATGCTAGATAGAAAGGGCTTGAGGGAAAAGGCAAAGAGAAGGGGTGATAGGGGACAGTCCTATCGAGTGCCATTGTGTAGGGTGAAGAAGTTGCTGGGTAGCCCAGTGACTCTAATTTGGGCAATTGGTTGCTTGTAGAGAGCTGCTACTCGAGCCAGCATCCAGGGGCTGAAGCCCAGGTAGGACAGGACCACCAGTATGGATGATCGAACTTTTAAAAAGTTCGGTTCGACCAGAATACCCGAACCTCCCAAAAGTTCGGCCTGGATTTCAGAACCCCATTGAAATCAATGGGACCCGAACTTCGGTAATCAAAAAACACAATTTTGAAGCCCTAAAACCAAATAAATGCCCCTAAAAAGTGCCTAGGGTTCTGGGTCATGCCCCAGGGACTATTAATCACACAAAAAAAAAGTTCTTAAAACTTGTCATTTTTGATAGAGAGCCAATTATTGGAAAAATTAAAAAAAAAAAAAATGTCTTTGGATTTAGTGTCTGGGGGGTCTAAAAAGTGTACCTGTGAAGTTTCAGCTCTGTAGCATGTCCAGAACCAGAAAAAAAAAGTTTGTTTGTATTAGTGCACTTATAGAACAGGGATATGGCTCCGCTCTTTCACACCTTGCCGGTTTTGTAGCAAGCGTTTTTTTGGGCATTTTTTGGGGGTTATTGGAGGCAGGCATAACATCTGTACTTCTGTGTAGAGGTATATATACACACACACTTCTATGTATATATACACATACACATATATAGGTGTAAAAGTAGCAGAACACTATACTTGCGCTAATGAAATAATTAACACCCATATGGCTCCGCTCCTATAACACCTATATATGTGTATAATACATATAAGTGTGTGTGTATATATACCCCCTATACACAAGTTTAGATGTTTTGCCTGACTCCAAAGACCCCAAAAAAATGCCCAAAAAAAACGCCTGCAATAACACACCTGGGCGTTTTTTTTTGGCGCATGTGTTTTTTTGGGCATTTTTTTGGGGTCTTTGGAGTCAGGCAAAACATCTGAACTTGTGTAAAGGGGTATATACACACACACATGTATGTATATATACACCTACACACATATAGGTGTGAAAATAGCAGAACACTATGCTTGCGCTAATTAAATTATTAACAGGCATATGGCTCCGCTCCTTTCACACCTATATGTGTGTGTATGTGTATCATACATATAAGTGTGTGTGTATATATATACCCCCTATACACAAGTTCAGATGTTTTGCCTGACTCCAAAGACCCCAAAAAAATGCCCAAAAAAAGCGTCTGCAATAACACACCCGGGCGTTTTGTTTTTGACGCTAGCATTTTTTTGGACATTTTTTTGGGGTTCTTTAGAGGCAGGCAAAACATCTGAACTTGTGTATAGTGGTATATATACCACTATACACAAGTTCAGATGTTTTGCCTGCCTGGAAAGACCCCAAAAAATGCCCAAAAAAACGCTTGCTACTAAACCGGCAAGGTGTGAAAAGCGAGAAGCCACTAACCTGTTCTATAAGTGACAAAATACAAACAATCTTTTTTTTTATGGTTCTGGACATGCTACAGAGCTGAAACTTCACAGGTAAACTTTTTAGACCCCCCAGATACTAAATCCAAAGAAATTTTTTTTTTTAAATTTTTTCAATAATTGTCTCTCTATCAAAAATGACAATTTTTAAGAACTTTTTTGTGTGATTTTGTGTCTGGGGGGTCTAAAAGGTTTACCTGTGAAGTTTCAGCTCTGTAGCATGTCCAGAACCATAAAAAAAAGATTGTTTGTATTAGGTCAGTTATAGAACAGGTTAGTGGCTTCTCGCTTTTCACACCTTGCCGGTTTAGTAGCAGGCGTTTTTTTGGGGCATTTTTTTGGGTTCTTTGGAGGCAGGCAAAACATCTGAACTTGTGTATAGTGGTATATATACCCGTATACACAAGTTCAGATGTTTTGCCTGCCTGAAAAGACCCCAAGAAATTCCCAGAAAAACGCTTGCTACTAAACCGGCAAGGTGTGAAAAGCGAGAAGCCACTAACCTGTTCTATAAGTGACAAAATACAAACAATCTTTTTTTTTTATGGTTCTGGATATGCTACAGAGCTAAAACTTCACAGGTACACCTTTTAGACCCCCCAGACACAAAATCACACAAAAAAAGTTCTTAAAAATTGTCATTTTTGATAGAGAGACAATTATTGAAAAAAAAAAAAAAAAAAAGAAAGAAATTAAAAAAAAAAAAAAATCTTTGGATTCAGTATCTGGGGGGGGGGGGGGGGGTGTCTAATAAGTGTACCTGTGAAGTTCCTGCCTCCAAAGACCCCCAAAAAATGCCCAAAAAAAACGCTAGCATAAAAAAAAAAACGCCCAGGTGTGTTGTTGCAGGCATTTTTGGGGGTTTTTGGAGGCAGGCAAAACATCTGAACTTGTGTATAGTGGTGTATACACACACATACTTATATGTATTTTACACTTAGACATAGATAGGTGTTATAGGAGCGTAACCATATTAGTGTAAATGATTTCATTAGCGCAAGCATATATTTCTGCTACTATCACACCTATATATGTCTAGGTGTGTATATAAATATAAGTATGTGTGTATATATACCACTATACACAAGTTCAGATGTTTTGCCTGCCTCCAAAAACCCCCAAAAATGCCTGCAACAACAAACCTGGGCGTTTTTTTTTTGACGCTAGCGTTTTTTTGGGCATTTTTTTGGGTTCTTTGGAGGCAGGCAAAACATCTGAACTTGTGTATAGTGGTATATATACACACATACTTATATGTATATACACACCTAGACATACATAGGTGTGATAGTAGCAGAAATATATGCTTGTGCTAATGAAATCATTTACACTAATATGGTTACGCTCCTATAACACCTATCTATGTCTAAGTGTAAAATATATATAAGTATGTGTGTGTATATACCACTATACACAAGTTCAGATGTTTTGCCTGCCTCCAAAAACCCCCAAAAAAATGCCTGCAACAACACACCTGGGCGTTTTTTTTTTTGACGCTAGCGTTTTTTTGGACATTTTTTGGGGTTCTTTGGAGGCAGGCAAAACATCTGAACTTGTGTATAGTGGTATATATACCACTATACACAAGTTCAGATGTTTTGCCTGCCTGGAAAGACCCCATAAAATGCCCAAAAAACCATTGCTACTAAACCGGCAAGGTGTGAAAAGCGAGAAGCCACTAACCTGTTCTATAAGTGACAAAATACAAACAATCTTTTTTTTATTGTTCTGGACATGCTACAGAGCTGAAACTTCACAGGAAAATTTTTTAAACCCCCCAGATACTAAATCCAAAGAATTTTTTTTTTTTTTATTTATTTTTTTTTAAATGTTTTCAATAATTGGCTCTCTATCAAAAATGACAATTTTTCTGGGTATGACCCAGAACCCTTGGCACTTTTTAGGGGCATTTATTGGGTTTTAGGGCTTCAAAATGGTGTTTTTTGATTACCAAAGTTTGGGTCCCATTGATTTCAATGGGGTTCTGAAATCCGGGCCGAACTTTCGGGAAGTTTGGATGTTCTGGCCGAACCGAACTTTTGAAAAGTTCGATCATCCCTACTTACCAATGGAAATGTGCCTTCCGGGCGGTTTACCTGGCCTCAAGATGTGTCAACCTTTGGAAACTTACCCAGAAGATAGCGCTTAGATGGTACCTCACCCCCTACAGGCTGTCCGTGTTCTCTCAGACTGCCTCCTCCGACTGTTGGAGGGGCTGTGGGCATGTAGGCAATATCTATCACATATTCTGGTCATGTAAATCACTCACCAGCTTCTGGAATGGAATCTTTCATACTATCTCTGAAATGAAAGGTATCTTGACCCATCCAAGTCCCTCATTGGCAGTTCTAAATACAGGAATTGAGGTCTTTCCAGTACAATATCGTAGTGTGGTCTCACACATCCTTCTAGCAGCTAGACTGCTTATTGCTAGAAAGTGGAAAACGACCCTAGCTCCCAATGTTTTGGAAGTCCTTGACATTGTCCGCACAAACTTTAATTTTGAATCAATGCTTGCTTGCAGAGCAGCTGCCAGTGCTAAGTTCTCCTATATGTGATCCATTTGGACCGAATGGTATGCACACCACTAGATATTGCTTCCTATCCAGCACCTTCTTCCCCTCCCTATTTTCCCCTCTCCAGATTCGGATCATACAATGTTGTTGTTTTTACTACTGTTTGTGTATACTATACTTTGTATGTGCCAATTCTTACTTTGGTATATGTATCCCTATGTTTCAACATGTTTGTACTTTTATATTTTGTTTTTTGAAAACCTTCAATAAAAAACTAATTTGAAAAAAAAGGAAGGAGTAATATCTGGTTAGCCAGAATCTTTGCATAACTTTTTAGAACTGTATTGGACGGGGGAGATAGGGCGGAAATTCTGAGGGTTATTGGTCTCTGTACCTGGTTTAGGCAGGGTCACTACTATTGCTTGTAGCATTTCCTGTGGAAATTTACTTGTGTCAGCTGCTTCCTTAAACATTGATCGGAGATTGGGTGACAAAATATCTATAAAGGCTTTGAAATATTCTGCTGAAAAGCCATCAGCGCCTGGTGACTTATTATTGACCAGGGAATTTAACATTTTACCTATTTCTAATTCAGTAAAGGGTGCATTAGGCTTCCAAAGAGTATGGTTATTTACAGCTGGAAGGTTAACTGACTTTAAACATTCCTCTGTTAGTTCAGAGGTTGATTGGGGGGTAAAGTTATCTTTGTTTAAATGATACAAATTATTTATAGAATTCCATAAATTAGTTTGCTATCTCTTTAGGATTAAATATTTGGCGTTATTCTTAACTAAGTAAGGGATTCTAAATTTGGTCTGTCTGGCTTTTATTTGTCTAGCTAAAAGTGTACCCTGTGAGTAATAGACCACCTTTAAATGCTTGAGGCCATTTTACAGATCCAAGAGTAGCAATTCATGTAATTAGTCAGGCAGTTTTGTAACTCTGTAATTATGCAAGTATAGTGTTTTTTTTTTATAGTGACTCAAGCTGGGATATGTGGTTTATTACCGAATGTATATGCTGTTGCCTCCTTTTCTTTTACAAAAGCTGATACTTAGATAAAGGATCCCCTCAAATGCACCTTATGGGCGCACCGCACAATGATAGGTTTAGAACCTGGTACATTGTTCAGCAAGATGTATTCCCTGAGATGAGCAGACATCTTCTCTCTATAATTCTGTTGGGTAAACAAGAGGGAATTTTTATGCCATAAAACTAATGGTGCCACATTGAATTTTTTTCCTGAACCTCTACCAAAATTGATGCATTGTTTGTTAATGTTATGGTGTGGATGTCAGCATGAGACACATTTTTTAGGGTTTCCAAGTTGGCAATAATCAGATCAATTTTTAACTATGTAGAGGGAGAGTGTGAGAAAAATGTATAATCTTTCTCAGACGAATGGAGACATCTTAATACGTAATGTCAATTTTCAATATGGAGTAAGGGCTGTAAGGTATGTCTAGGTGTTGAGCCAGGAGCCAAAGTATCGGCAACATTATCCATTACATAGTTAAAGTCTCCCATCAAAAGGAAATAGCCTTTAGTTATCTTTCTAACTTATTTTTTAAGAGGTTGTGAAAAAATTTAACTTAGGTTAAGAGCATATAAATTTAATTTAATAGGTGTACATATCATTGTTCAATTTGCATACTAACACAATGGAGTTGATTTACTAAAACTTGAGAGAGCAAAATCTGGTGCAGCTCTGCATCGGAACCAATCGGCTTCCAGATATCTTTGTCGAAACTTAACTGAACAAGCAGAAGTTAGAAGCTGATTGGCTACTATGCACAGATGCACCAGATTTTGCACTCTTCAGTTATAGTAAATCAACCCCATTGTATCTACCATTGCTGTCTATTAGCTGATTGTGAAGTGTAAAAGAAATGGAGTTTTTAATGGCAATAAAAACTCCTTTCTTTTTTGCCTCAGCATTTGAAAAATATATAAGTGAAAACAGCTTTTGGGAGCATTTCGGTAGATGTACAGCATGAAAATGTGACTCTTGAACACACAGTACATCACAAGCAAATTTTTTGACATTATTCCAGAGGGACATGGAAATTTCAGTAGAGCAGATTCAAGGGTGAAAAGTACCAGTGGAAGGACTATGAAAAGTAAAAAAAAAAAATAAAATAAACTAGAAAAAAATAAAAAACAGTAGCATCCTGCTAGTAGAACAATCAGGAAGCAAGTTCCTCTGACATTATCTTCCACACCGGGCATAGGTAGTACAGTAACCATACTAAGGAGAACATTGAGCATCCAGAGTGCTACAGCACTGAAGGTGAGTATTGTAACAGAGAGTATAGGCAGGAATCGTGTTCATCCTTCTCTTTTCTTGGATGGCGAACTCGACTGCTATGATGCTCTGGAAGAGTGCCCCCAGGAGAGATAGGATCAGACTCAGAGGGAAGCAACCCCCACTTTTGGACTATGCAGAGGCCTTCATTCACTGTGGTTATGTTATAGGTGACTAGTGTTGAGCGAACACGGACTGTATTATTCGTGTTCGTACCGAATAATTGGATTTTTTTTACCCGAACACGGACACGGACACTTTACTGTATGTTCGGGTAAAAATCCGTGTTCGGTCGTTTTATTTCCGGGTTTTGCATGCTTTGGCGCTCTTTTCATGGCGGGCTTTCAACAGCCAATCAACAATCGTTTAACTGGTGTGCCTTAAGCCATCCCAGCCATGCCTGCAAATGTCTTAGTAGCTGTGATTGGCCGTCTGAAGCATGTGACCAAGTCTTTATAAGTTCGAGGCAGCCGCCGCAGCAGCGTCATTCTGCTGCTTAGCTAAGGGACAGAGCACACATCAATGTGCTGGCTGCTGATTAGGGAAAGATAGGCAGGAAAAAACCATTTGTGTCCGGATAGAATTGAGGGACAGGTCGGAGTGTTTAGGCAGGGCGAGTTGTAGGCATTTTAGGGATAGAGTCTGCTGAATTATAGGGTCAGTGTCTTCTACAAACTACAATCGATATTGCTGTGTGGGGGGTGGGGTGAATCTGCACTCAATCCTGATCTACGATCTCTTCTCAATCCTGTTAGGGACAGAGTCTGCTGAATTTTAGGGAAACTGTGTTCTACAAACTACAATCGATATTGCTGTGTGGTGTGGGATTGGAGATAGGCAGGTGTCAGTGATCCACATCCATTTTTCTGTGTGTGAGCTGCAGTGAACACAATCTTTTTGGGCTGCAGTGAACACAATCTTTTTGGGCTGCAGTGAACACAATCTTTTTGGGCTGCAGTGAACACAATCTTTTTGGGGTGCAGTGAACAAAATATTTATGGGGTGCAGTGAACACAATCCTTTTTGGTGTGCAGTGAACACAATCTTTGTGGGGTGCAGTGAACAAAATCCTTTGTGGGGTGCAGTGACCACAATCTTTTTGGGGTGCAGTGAACAAAATCCTTTTTGGGGTGCAGTGAACAACATCCTTTTTGGGGTGCAGTGAACACAATCTTTTTGGGGTGCAGTGAACAAAATCCTTTGTGGGGTGCAGTGAACACAATCTTTTTGGGGTGCAGTGAACACAATCTTTTTGGGGTGGAGTGAACAACATCCTTTTTGGGGTGCAGTGAACAAAATCCTTTTTGGGGTGCAGTGAACAAAATCATTTTTGGGGTGCAGTGAACACAATCTTTTTGGGGTGCAGTGAACACAATCTTTGTGGGGTGCAGTGAACACAATCTTTTTGGGGTGGAGTGAACAACATCCTTTTTGGGGTGCAGTGAACAACATCCTTTTTGGGGTGCAGTGAACACAATCTTTTTGGGGTGCAGTGAACACAATCTTTGTGGGGTACAGTGAACAGAATCTTTGTGGGGTGCAGTGAACACAATCTTTGGGGGGTACAGTGAACACAATCTTTTTGGGGTGCAGTGAACACAATCTTTGTGGGGTGCAGTGAACACAATCTTTTTGGGGTGGAGTGAACAAAATCATTTTTGGGGTGCAGTGAACAACATCCTTTTTGGGGTGCAGTGATCAAAATCCTTTTTGGGGTGCAGTGAACACAATCTTTTTGGGGTGCAGTGAACAAAATCCTTTGTGGGGTGCAGTGAACAGAATCTTTGTGGGGTGCAGTGAACACAATCTTTGGGGGGGTACAGTGAACACAATCTTTTTGGGGTGCAGTGAACACAATCTTTGTGGGGTACAGTGAACAGAATCTTTGTGGGGTGCAGTGAACACAATCTTTGGGGGGTACAGTGAACACAATCTTTTTGGGGTGCAGTGAACACAATCTTTGGGGGGTACAGTGAACACAATCTTTTTGGGGTGCAGTGAACACAATCTTTGTGGGGTGCAGTGAACACAATCTTTGGGGGGGTACAGTGAACACAATCTTTTTGGGGTGCAGTGAACAACATCCTTTTAGGGTGCAGTGAACACAATCTTTGTGGGGTGCAGTGAACAACATCCTTTTAGGGTGCAGTGAACACAATCTTTGTGGGGTACAGTGAACAGAATCTTTGTGGGGTGCAGTGAACACAATCTTTGGGGGGTACAGTGAACACAATCTTTGTGAGGTGCAGTGAACACAATCTTTGTGGGGTGCAGTGAACACAATCATTGTGGGGTGCAGTGAACTCAATCTTTGTGGGGTACAGTGAACACAATCTCATACTTCTGAAGATTTGAGGGTGCTGCCTGTTCCATACTCCCCCTACTCCTCATCTAGCCTTTTAGGGGTACAAACAATAGTAATTGGGGCCTAGTGTGGTTGTGTACGTGTGATATACATACACTTTTTTTGGATCATATTTTCTATTCCGCTATTTAATCAAAAACCTTTGGGGATCAGTTAAATTGGGGGATAGTCTGTGTTGGTACGTGTGAGAGAGATCCACCTTTCCAAGTTGTTGGGGTTCATCTCATACTTCTGAAGGTTTGAGGGTGCTGCCTGTTCCATACTCCCCCTACTCCTAGCCTTTTAGGGGTACAAACAATAGTAATTGGGGCCTAGTGTGGTTGTGTACGTGTGATATACATACACTTTTTTTGGATCATATTTTCTATTCCGCTATTTAATCAAAAACCTTTGGGGATCAGTTAAATTGGGGGATAGTCTGTGTTGGTACGTGTGAGAGAGATCCACCTTTCCAAGTTGTTGGGGTTCATCTCATACTTCTGAAGGTTTGAGGGTGCTGCCTGTTCCATACTCCCCCTACTCCTAGCCTTTTAGGGGTACAAACAATAGTAATTGGGGCCTAGTGTGGTTGTGTACGTGTGATATACATACACTTTTTTTGGATCATATTTTCTATTCCGCTATTTAATCAAAAACCTTTGGGGATCAGTTAAATTGGGGGATAGTCTGTGTTGGTACGTGTGAGAGAGATCCACCTTTCCAAGTTGTTGGGGTTCATCTCATACTTCTGAAGGTTTGAGGGTGCTGCCTGTTCCATACTCCCCCTACTCCTCATCTAGCCTTTTAGGGGTACAAACAATAGTAATTGGGGCCTAGTGTGGTTGTGTACGTGTGATATACATACACTTTTTTTGGATCATATTTTCTATTCCGCTATTTAATCAAAAACCTTTGGGGATCAGTTAAATTGGGGGATAGTCTGTGTTGGTACGTGTGAGAGAGATCCACCTTTCCAAGTTTTTGGGGTTCATCTCATACTTCTGAAGATTTGAGGGTGCTGCCTGTTCCATACCCCCCTACTCCTCATCTAGCCTTTTAGGGGTACAAACAATAGTAATTGGGGCCTAGTGTGGTTGTGTACGTGTGATATACATACACTTTTTTTGGATCATATTTTCTATTCCGCTATTTAATCAAAAACCTTTGGGGATCAGTTAAATTGGGGGATAGTCTGTGTTGGTACGTGTGAGAGAGATCCACCTTTCCAAGTTGTTGGGGTTCATCTCATACTTCTGAAGGTTTGAGGGTGCTGCCTGTTCCATACTCCCCCTACTCCTCATCTAGCCTTTTAGGGGTACAAACAATAGTAATTGGGGCCTAGTGTGGTTGTGTACGTGTGATATACATACACTTTTTTTGGATCATATTTTCTATTCCGCTATTTAATCAAAAACCTTTGGGGATCAGTTAAATTGGGGGATAGTCTGTGTTGGTACGTGTGAGAGAGATCCACCTTTCCAAGTTGTTGGGGTTCATCTCATACTTCTGAAGGTTTGAGGGTGCTGCCTGTTCCATACTCCCCCTACTCCTAGCCTTTTAGGGGTACAAACAATAGTAATTGGGGCCTAGTGTGGTTGTGTACGTGTGATATACATACACTTTTTTTGGATCATATTTTCTATTCCGCTATTTAATCAAAAACCTTTGGGGATCAGTTAAATTGGGGGATAGTCTGTGTTGGTACGTGTGAGAGAGATCCACCTTTCCAAGTTGTTGGGGTTCATCTCATACTTCTGAAGGTTTGAGGGTGCTGCCTGTTCCATACTCCCCCTACTCCTAGCCTTTTAGGGGTACAAACAATAGTAATTGGGGCCTAGTGTGGTTGTGTACGTGTGATATACATACACTTTTTTTGGATCATATTTTCTATTCCGCTATTTAATCAAAAACCTTTGGGGATCAGTTAAATTGGGGGATAGTCTGTGTTGGTACGTGTGAGAGAGATCCACCTTTCCAAGTTGTTGGGGTTCATCTCATACTTCTGAAGGTTTGAGGGTGCTGCCTGTTCCATACTCCCCCTACTCCTAGCCTTTTAGGGGTACAAACAATAGTAATTGGGGCCTAGTGTGGTTGTGTACGTGTGATATACATACACTTTTTTTGGATCATATTTTCTATTCCGCTATTTAATCAAAAACCTTTGGGGATCAGTTAAATTGGGGGATAGTCTGTGTTGGTACGTGTGAGAGAGATCCACCTTTCCAAGTTGTTGGGGTTCATCTCATACTTCTGAAGGTTTGAGGGTGCTGCCTGTTCCATACCCCCCCTACTCCTCATCTAGCCTTTTAGGGGTACAAACAATAGTAATTGGGGCCTAGTGTGGTTGTGTACGTGTGATATACATACACTTTTTTTGGATCATATTTTCTATTCCGCTATTTAATCAAAAACCTTTGGGGATCAGTTAAATTGGGGGATAGTCTGTGTTGGTACGTGTGAGAGAGATCCACCTTTCCAAGTTGTTGGGGTTCATCTCATACTTCTGAAGGTTTGAGGGTGCTGCCTGTTCCATACTCCCCCTACTCCTCATCTAGCCTTTTAGGGGTACAAACAATAGTAATTGGGGCCTAGTGTGGTTGTGTACGTGTGATATACATACACTTTTTTTGGATCATATTTTCTATTCCGCTATTTAATCAAAAACCTTTGGGGATCAGTTAAATTGGGGGATAGTCTGTGTTGGTACGTGTGAGAGAGATCCACCTTTCCAAGTTGTTGGGGTTCATCTCATACTTCTGAAGGTTTGAGGGTGCTGCCTGTTCCATACTCCCCCTACTCCTAGCCTTTTAGGGGTACAAACAATAGTAATTGGGGCCTAGTGTGGTTGTGTACGTGTGATATACATACACTTTTTTTGGATCATATTTTCTATTCCGCTATTTAATCAAAAACCTTTGGGGATCAGTTAAATTGGGGGATAGTCTGTGTTGGTACGTGTGAGAGAGATCCACCTTTCCAAGTTGTTGGGGTTCATCTCATACTTCTGAAGGTTTGAGGGTGCTGCCTGTTCCATACTCCCCCTACTCCTCATCTAGCCTTTTAGGGGTACAAACAATAGTAATTGGGGCCCAGTGTGGTTGTGTACGTGTGATATACATACACTTTTTTTGGATCATATTTTCTATTCCGCTATTTAATCAAAAACCTTTGGGGATCAGTTAAATTGGGGGATAGTCTGTGTTGGTACGTGTGAGAGAGATCCACCTTTCCAAGTTGTTGGGGTTCATCTCATACTTCTGAAGGTTTGAGGGTGCTGCCTGTTCCATACTCCCCCTACTCCTCATCTAGCCTTTTAGGGGTACAAACAATAGTAATTGGGGCCTAGTGTGGTTGTGTACGTGTGATATACATACACTTTTTTTGGATCATATTTTCTATTCCGCTATTTAATCAAAAACCTTTGGGGATCAGTTAAATTGGGGGATAGTCTGTGTTGGTACGTGTGAGAGAGATCCACCTTTCCAAGTTTTTGGGGTTCATCTCATACTTCTGAAGATTTGAGGGTGCTGCCTGTTCCATACCCCCCCTACTCCTCATCTAGCCTTTTAGGGGTACAAACAATAGTAATTGGGGCCTAGTGTGGTTGTGTACGTGTGATATACATACACTTTTTTTGGATCATATTTTCTATTCCGCTATTTAATCAAAAACCTTTGGGGATCAGTTAAATTGGGGGATAGTCTGTGTTGGTACGTGTGAGAGAGATCCACCTTTCCAAGTTGTTGGGGTTCATCTCATACTTCTGAAGGTTTGAGGGTGCTGCCTGTTCCATACTCCCCCTACTCCTCATCTAGCCTTTTAGGGGTACAAACAATAGTAATTGGGGCCTAGTGTGGTTGTGTACGTGTGATATACATACACTTTTTTTGGATCATATTTTCTATTCCGCTATTTAATCAAAAACCTTTGGGGATCAGTTAAATTGGGGGATAGTCTGTGTTGGTACGTGTGAGAGAGATCCACCTTTCCAAGTTGTTGGGGTTCATCTCATACTTCTGAAGGTTTGAGGGTGCTGCCTGTTCCATACTCCCCCTACTCCTAGCCTTTTAGGGGTACAAACAATAGTAATTGGGGCCTAGTGTGGTTGTGTACGTGTGATATACATACACTTTTTTTGGATCATATTTTCTATTCCGCTATTTAATCAAAAACCTTTGGGGATCAGTTAAATTGGGGGATAGTCTGTGTTGGTACGTGTGAGAGAGATCCACCTTTCCAAGTTGTTGGGGTTCATCTCATACTTCTGAAGGTTTGAGGGTGCTGCCTGTTCCATACCCCCCCTACTCCTCATCTAGCCTTTTAGGGGTACAAACAATAGTAATTGGGGCCTAGTGTGGTTGTGTACGTGTGATATACATACACTTTTTTTGGATCATATTTTCTATTCCGCTATTTAATCAAAAACCTTTGGGGATCAGTTAAATTGGGGGATAGTCTGTGTTGGTACGTGTGAGAGAGATCCACCTTTCCAAGTTTTTGGGGTTCATCTCATACTTCTGAAGATTTGAGGGTGCTGCCTGTTCCATACCCCCCCTACTCCTCATCTAGCCTTTTAGGGGTACAAACAATAGTAATTGGGGCCTAGTGTGGTTGTGTACGTGTGATATACATACACTTTTTTTGGATCATATTTTCTATTCCGCTATTTAATCAAAAACCTTTGGGGATCAGTTAAATTGGGGGATAGTCTGTGTTGGTACGTGTGAGAGAGATCCACCTTTCCAAGTTGTTGGGGTTCATCTCATACTTCTGAAGGTTTGAGGGTGCTGCCTGTTCCATACTCCCCCTACTCCTCATCTAGCCTTTTAGGGGTACAAACAATAGTAATTGGGGCCCAGTGTGGTTGTGTACGTGTGATATACATACACTTTTTTTGGATCATATTTTCTATTCCGCTATTTAATCAAAAACCTTTGGGGATCAGTTAAATTGGGGGATAGTCTGTGTTGGTACGTGTGAGAGAGATCCACCTTTCCAAGTTGTTGGGGTTCATCTCATACTTCTGAAGGTTTGAGGGTGCTGCCTGTTCCATACTCCCCCTACTCCTAGCCTTTTAGGGGTACAAACAATAGTAATTGGGGCCTAGTGTGGTTGTGTACGTGTGATATACATACACTTTTTTTGGATCATATTTTCTATTCCGCTATTTAATCAAAAACCTTTGGGGATCAGTTAAATTGGGGGATAGTCTGTGTTGGTACGTGTGAGAGAGATCCACCTTTCCAAGTTGTTGGGGTTCATCTCATACTTCTGAAGGTTTGAGGGTGCTGCCTGTTCCATACCCCCCCTACTCCTCATCTAGCCTTTTAGGGGTACAAACAATAGTAATTGGGGCCTAGTGTGGTTGTGTACGTGTGATATACATACTCTTTTTTTGGATCATATTTTCTATTCCGCTATTTAATCAAAAACCTTTGGGGATCAGTTAAATTGGGGGATAGTCTGTGTTGGTACGTGTGAGAGAGATCCACCTTTCCAAGTTGTTGGGGTTCATCTCATACTTCTGAAGGTTTGAGGGTGCTGCCTGTTCCATACTCCCCCTACTCCTCATCTAGCCTTTTAGGGGTACAAACAATAGTAATTGGGGCCTAGTGTGGTTGTGTACGTGTGATATACATACACTTTTTTTGGATCATATTTTCTATTCCGCTATTTAATCAAAAACCTTTGGGGATCAGTTAAATTGGGGGATAGTCTGTGTTGGTACGTGTGAGAGAGATCCACCTTTCCAAGTTTTTGGGGTTCATCTCATACTTCTGAAGATTTGAGGGTGCTGCCTGTTCCATACCCCCCCTACTCCTCATCTAGCCTTTTAGGGGTACAAACAATAGTAATTGGGGCCTAGTGTGGTTTTGTACGTGTGATATACATACACTTTTTTTGGATCATATTTTCTATTCCGCTATTTAATCAAAAACCTTTGGGGATCAGTTAAATTGGGGGATAGTCTGTGTTGGTACGTGTGAGAGAGATCCACCTTTCCAAGTTGTTGGGGTTCATCTCATACTTCTGAAGGTTTGAGGGTGCTGCCTGTTCCATACTCCCCCTACTCCTCATCTAGCCTTTTAGGGGTACAAACAATAGTAATTGGGGCCTAGTGTGGTTGTGTACGTGTGATATACATACACTTTTTTTGGATCATATTTTCTATTCCGCTATTTAATCAAAAACCTTTGGGGATCAGTTAAATTGGGGGATAGTCTGTGTTGGTACGTGTGAGAGAGATCCACCTTTCCAAGTTGTTGGGGTTCATCTCATACTTCTGAAGGTTTGAGGGTGCTGCCTGTTCCATACTCCCCCTACTCCTAGCCTTTTAGGGGTACAAACAATAGTAATTGGGGCCTAGTGTGGTTGTGTACGTGTGATATACATACACTTTTTTTGGATCATATTTTCTATTCCGCTATTTAATCAAAAACCTTTGGGGATCAGTTAAATTGGGGGATAGTCTGTGTTGGTACGTGTGAGAGAGATCCACCTTTCCAAGTTGTTGGGGTTCATCTCATACTTCTGAAGGTTTGAGGGTGCTGCCTGTTCCATACCCCCCCTACTCCTCATCTAGCCTTTTAGGGGTACAAACAATAGTAATTGGGGCCTAGTGTGGTTGTGTACGTGTGATATACATACACTTTTTTTGGATCATATTTTCTATTCCGCTATTTAATCAAAAACCTTTGGGGATCAGTTAAATTGGGGGATAGTCTGTGTTGGTACGTGTGAGAGAGATCCACCTTTCCAAGTTTTTGGGGTTCATCTCATACTTCTGAAGATTTGAGGGTGCTGCCTGTTCCATACCCCCCCTACTCCTCATCTAGCCTTTTAGGGGTACAAACAATAGTAATTGGGGCCTAGTGTGGTTGTGTACGTGTGATATACATACACTTTTTTTGGATCATATTTTCTATTCCGCTATTTAATCAAAAACCTTTGGGGATCAGTTAAATTGGGGGATAGTCTGTGTTGGTACGTGTGAGAGAGATCCACCTTTCCAAGTTGTTGGGGTTCATCTCATACTTCTGAAGGTTTGAGGGTGCTGCCTGTTCCATACTCCCCCTACTCCTCATCTAGCCTTTTAGGGGTACAAACAATAGTAATTGGGGCCCAGTGTGGTTGTGTACGTGTGATATACATACACTTTTTTTGGATCATATTTTCTATTCCGCTATTTAATCAAAAACCTTTGGGGATCAGTTAAATTGGGGGATAGTCTGTGTTGGTACGTGTGAGAGAGATCCACCTTTCCAAGTTGTTGGGGTTCATCTCATACTTCTGAAGGTTTGAGGGTGCTGCCTGTTCCATACTCCCCCTACTCCTAGCCTTTTAGGGGTACAAACAATAGTAATTGGGGCCTAGTGTGGTTGTGTACGTGTGATATACATACACTTTTTTTGGATCATATTTTCTATTCCGCTATTTAATCAAAAACCTTTGGGGATCAGTTAAATTGGGGGATAGTCTGTGTTGGTACGTGTGAGAGAGATCCACCTTTCCAAGTTGTTGGGGTTCATCTCATACTTCTGAAGGTTTGAGGGTGCTGCCTGTTCCATACCCCCCCTACTCCTCATCTAGCCTTTTAGGGGTACAAACAATAGTAATTGGGGCCTAGTGTGGTTGTGTACGTGTGATATACATACTCTTTTTTTGGATCATATTTTCTATTCCGCTATTTAATCAAAAACCTTTGGGGATCAGTTAAATTGGGGGATAGTCTGTGTTGGTACGTGTGAGAGAGATCCACCTTTCCAAGTTGTTGGGGTTCATCTCATACTTCTGAAGGTTTGAGGGTGCTGCCTGTTCCATACTCCCCCTACTCCTCATCTAGCCTTTTAGGGGTACAAACAATAGTAATTGGGGCCCAGTGTGGTTGTGTACGTGTGATATACATACACTTTTTTTGGATCATATTTTCTATTCCGCTATTTAATCAAAAACCTTTGGGGATCAGTTAAATTGGGGGATA
Source organism: Pelophylax lessonae (assembly GCF_965119305.1). Taxonomy (NCBI): domain Eukaryota; kingdom Metazoa; phylum Chordata; class Amphibia; order Anura; family Ranidae; genus Pelophylax; species Pelophylax lessonae. The sequence goes on along the minus strand of NC_138777.1, from coordinate 104,013,368 downwards.
GTCTGTGTTGGTACGTGTGAGAGAGATCCACCTTTCCAAGTTGTTGGGGTTCATCTCATACTTCTGAAGGTTTGAGGGTGCTGCCTGTTCCATACCCCCCCTACTCCTCATCTAGCCTTTTAGGGGTACAAACAATAGTAATTGGGGCCTAGTGTGGTTGTGTACGTGTGATATACATACACTTTTTTTGGATCATATTTTCTATTCCGCTATTTAATCAAAAACCTTTGGGGATCAGTTAAATTGGGGGATAGTCTGTGTTGGTACGTGTGAGAGAGATCCACCTTTCCAAGTTTTTGGGGTTCATCTCATACTTCTGAAGATTTGAGGGTGCTGCCTGTTCCATACTCCTCCTCCTACTGCTCAACCATCCTTTTAGGGGTACAAACAATAGTAGTTGGGGCCTAGTGTGGTGGTGTACGTGCGAGATACATACACTTTCTTTTTGATCATATTTTCTATTCCGCTATTCAATTAAAACCTTTGGGGATCAATTCAATTGCGAGATAGTCTTTGTCGGTACGTGTGAGATCCACCTTTCCAAGTTGTTGGGGTTCATCTCATACTTCTGAAGATTTGAGGGTGCTGCCTGTTCCATACTCCTGCTCCTACTGCTCAACCATCCTTTTAGGGGTACAAACAATAGTAATTGGGGCCTAGTGTGGTTGTGTACGTGCGAGATACATACACTTTTTTTGATCATATTTCCTATTCCGCTATTCAATAAAAACCTTTGAGGATCAATTGAATTGCGGGATAGTCTGTGTCGGTACGTGTGAGATCCACCTTTCCAAGTTTTTGGGGTTCATCTCATACTTCTGAAGATTTGAGGGTGCTGCCTGTTCCATACTCCTCCTCCTACTCCTCATCCATCCTTTTAGGGGTACAAACAATAGTAATTGGGGCCTAGTGTGGTTGTGTACGTGCGAGATACATACACTTTTTTTGATCATATTTCCTATTCCGCTATTCAATAAAAACCTTTGAGGATCAATTGAATTGCGGGATAGTCTGTGTCGGTACGTGTGAGATCCACCTTTCCAAGTTTTTGGGGTTCATCTCATACTTCTGAAGATTTGAGGGTGCTGTCTGTTCCATACTCCTCCTACTCCTCATCCATCCTTTTAGGGGTAGAAACAATAGTAATTGGGGCCTAGTGTGGTTTTGTACGTGCGAGATACATACACTTTTTTGGATCATATTTCCAATTCCGCTATTCAATAAAAACCTTTCTAGGGCAAGATCTTAAATTACAGAAATATGAGGAGACCGTCAAATAAGGGCCGTGGCCTGGGTCGTGGTGCTGCTGGTAGAGCTCCTGTTGCAAGGAGAGGACGTGGTCGATCTGTGCCAGCTACACGCACAAGTGAAACACCTTCCTCAAGTGTGAGTAGGCGACAGAACCTGCATCAGTATTTGGTAGGGCATCAAACGCCCCTAGAAGTGATGAGGCCAGAACAAGTTGAGGCGATAGTAGATTGGTTTGCTGCTGACAGTGCCTCCAGTTCCTTCACATTGTCTCCCACCCAGTCTACTGCAGAAAGGTCAGAGTTGGCACCTGCAGCCAATGTCCAACCGTCTTTCACCTCACCCCCTTGCAAATCAGGCCAGCAGTCTGAGCCCCAAGCCATACAGCAGTCTCTTATTCTTTTTGAGGACTCTGTCAGCAGGGTTTCCCAGGGCCATCCACCTAGCCCTGCCCCAGAAGTGGAAGAGATTGAGTGCAGCGATGCCCAACCACTTATTTCTCAAGATGAGTACATGCAAGGATCATCGCAGCACGTCTCCGATGATGACGAAACGCAGGTGCCAACTGCTGCGGCGTTCAGCATTGTGGAGACCGACAAGGAGGGCAGGGGTGAAGACTGGGTGGAAGATGATGTGGAGGACGATGAGGTCCTCGACCCCACATGGAATGAACGTCATGCAGGTGACCTGAGTAGTTTGGAGGAAGAGGCGGTGGTCGCACAGAGCCACCAGCACAGCAGAAGAGGGAGCAGGGTGCAGAAGCGGAGCGGCCGTGCCCTAGACACTACGCCCGCTACTGCCCAACGCAGCAAGGGAACGAGCGCACCAAAGTCAGCTCAAAGGAGTTCTCTAGCGTGGAAGTTCTTTAGAAAATGTGCTGATGACAGGACACGAGTGGTTTGCACCCTGTGCAATCAGAGCTTGAAGCGAGGCATAAACCTTCTCAACCTGAGCACAACCTGCATGATCAGGCATCTAAGTGCAAAGCACGAGCTGCAGTGGAGTACACACCTTCAAAACCAAGAAACGTCTCTGGCTCATCCTGCTTCCTCTTCTGCTGCAGTCTCGGCCGCTCCAGCCACATCTGTAGTGATACCGGCACCTGCCACCCCGCAAACAGACGATCTGTCAGCAACACCACCACCTGGGTCACCAACAACCATCTCCACAATGTCCCGTGGAAGCGTTCAGCTTTCCATCTCCCAAACACTTGAGAGGAAGAGGAAGTACCCCCCTACCCACCCGCGATCCCTGGCCCTGAATGCCAGCATTTCAAAATTATTGGCCTTTGAAATGCTGTCATTCCGTCTGGTGGAGACGCACAGTTTTAAAAACCTTATGTCGGTGGCTGTCCCTCAGTACGTCGTGCCCAGCCGCCACTACTTTTCCAGGCAAGCCATCCCTTCCCTGCACAACCAAGTGGGGGAAAATATCAGGTGTGCACTGCGCAACGCCATCTGTGCCAAGGTCCACCTAACTACGGATACGTGGACCAGTAAGCACGGTCAGGGGCGTTATATCTCCCTAACGGCACACTGGGTAAATGCAGTGGCGGATGGGCCTGAGGCGGATAGCAATTTGGCGCATGTCCTTCCACCACCGAGGATTGCAGGGCGCTTCAGTTTGCCTCCTGTTCCTAACTCCTCCTACTCCGCTTCCTCATCCTCTACCGCCTCCTCATCCGGACAGCGTAACACCTTCACCACCAACTTCAGCACGGCCAGGGGTAAACGACAGCAGGCAGTTTTACAACTTGCCTGTTTGGGGGACAAACCACACACCGCGCAGGAGTTGTGGAGGAGCATGGAACAGCAGACAAATGAGTGGTTGCTGCCAGCGAGCCTCAAGCCCGGCCTGGTGGTGTGCGATAACGGGCGAAATCTCATAGCAGCTCTGGGCCTAGCCGGTTTGACGCACATCCCTTGCCTGGCGCATGTGCTGAATTTGGTGGTGCAGAGGTTCCTTAAAAACTACCCCGATATGTCAGAGCTGCTGCAGAAAGTGCGGGCCGTTTGTGCGCACTTTCGGCGTTCTCACCCTGCTGCTGCTCGCCTGGCAGCGCTGCAGCGTAACTTCGGCCTTCCCGCTCACCGCCTCATATGTGACGTGCCCACAAGGTGGAACTCCACCTTGCACATGCTGGAAAGACTGTGCGAGCAGCAGCAGGCCATAGTGGAGTTTCAGCTGTAGCACGCACGCGTGAGTCGCTCTGCGGAACAGCACCACTTCACCACCAATAACTGGGCCTCCATGCGAGACCTGTGTGCCTTGTTGCGCTGTTTTGAGTACTCCACCAACATGGCCAGTGGCAATGACGCCGTTCTCAGCTTAACTATCCCACTTCTATGCCTCCTTGAAAAAACAATTCGGGCGATGATGGAAGAGGATGTGGCACAGGATGAGGAGGAGGAGGAGGATGAAGAGGTAACATTTCCAAGGCTTTCAGGGCAGTCATTCGCAAGGGGCTCCGAGGGTGGGTTCCTGCACACGCAAACGCCAGGGACGCAATTGTCCAGCAGGGGCACAGTTCTGGAGGATGAGGAGGATGAGGAGGAGGAGGAGCTGGAGGAGGAGATGGAACCATGTTCACAGCAGGGTGGCACCCAGGCCAGCTCATGGCCATCACTGGTGCGTGGCTGGGGGGATACAGAGGACACGGACGATACACCTCCCACAGAGGACAGCCTTTCGTCGCCTCTGGGCAGCCTGGCACACATGAGCGATTACATGCTGCAGTGTCTCCACAACGACCGCCGAGTTGGCCACATTCTAACTTGTGCTGATTACTGGGTGGCCACGCTGCTGGATCCCCGTTACAAGGACAACGTACCGTCCTTAATTCACTCACTGGAGCGCGATCGCAAGATGCGCGAGTACAAGCGCACGCTGGTAGACGCCATGCTGCTGGCATTCCCATCTGACAGCGGGGCCACAGTGGAAGCACAAGGCAGAGGAGGAGGAGGAGGAGGTCGCCAACGCAACCAGGGCACCGCCAGCACCTCAGAAGGCAGGGTTAGCATGGCCGAAATGTGGAAAAGCTTTGTCAGCACGCCACAACAAACAGCAGCACCAGCAGCTCAGATGGAACGTCTTAGCAGGAGGCAGCATTTTACCAACATGGTGGAGCAGTATGTGTGCACACGCCTACATGTAGTGAATGACGGGTCTGCCCCCTTCAACTTCTGGGTCTCCAAATTGGGCACATGGCCTGAGCTTGCCCTTTACGCCTTGGAGGTGCTGGCGTGCCCTGCAGCCAGTGTATTATCTGAACGGGTATTTAGCACGGCTGGGGGCGTTATAACAGACAAGCGCAGCCGCCTGTCCAGAGACAATGTGGACAAGCTCACGTTCATTAAAATGAACCAGGCATGGATCCCACGGGACTTTTCCGTACCTTATGCAGAATAGCAATGGATACCGACCTTACCCACCCATTGTTCCATTTTTGCTCTTTCTCACTCTTTTGGGGTGTACCCTCATTTAAAATTTTTGAAAAGAAGCAGTGTTGGCTACCTCGTCCTCCTCCTCAGGGCCAGATTAATGTAGGGGCTATTGGAGCTGCAGCTCCAGGCCCCTACCTTTTATATAGGCCCCGGGTTGGCCATATTCACTGTTACCGCTCTTCTGTCACTTGTAAACACAGAAGTCTGGCTTTTATGCTCGCTTCCCCAGGCAGCACCCTCAGAACCTCCCCACACAGCGTGAAGGCCGGACAAGGAGGGACAGTTGGCGATGCATGGATGTGTTTATGGGCTTCAGAGACAGCATCCCATGTTGAATTAGGCATGCATGGCTGCACCCTTCCTCCTCTGGGTGCATGGCAAGGCACGGCCCTTAAGGCCCTTCAAAATCCTCAGCACCAAGCCCATGATGCTGTTAATCCGGCCCTGGTCCTCCTCCACCGCCGCTTCCACCTACACCGCCCATAGGTGTGCGCAGCCTATTGCATTAAGGTGTGCACCCCAAAGTTGAAATACACATGCATGTGTTTGCCAGCAGGGAGAGTAATGTATCGGGGCCATGTACCTGTAGGCAAGGAGAAATAGAGCAGAGCAGGTCCCAGGGAGATCTTTCCCATCTCCTCACTGGCAATGCTATGTGCCCTAGGTGATTAGGGTGTGCCCAGGCACACCCAGCACACCCTGTGCGCACGCCTATGTCACCGCCACATCCACCACCACCTCAACCTCCCTCCTACTCCATATGGGCCTCGTCCTTCAGAGATGAAGAAGAACATTGTTTTATTTTTCTGTTTTTTTTTGTTGTTTTAAGTTATTTCCCTATCCACATTTGTTTGCAGAGCACTTGCCATGCTCTTAATTACGTTTTGCTGCCATTTGCAGCACTCTAGCCCTTTCCTTTGGTGTTTTAGAGCCATTTTAGTGCCTTAAAGTTCGGGTCCCCATTGACTTCAATGGGGTTCGGTGTCCGGGAAAAGTTCGGTAAAAGTCCGGGACACGGACCCGGACTTTTTTTTAAAGTTCGGCCGAACCCGTCGAACACGGACATCTAGGTGTCCGCTCAACCCTATAGGTGACGTCTTCCTTTGTAATGGATAATTTTGCTGGATAGCCCCATCTATAGGTCAGATCCTGGTTGAATATGATTTTGGTGATGGATATCAGTTGCTTATGAGCCATAATAGTGAATTGTGATAAATCAGCATAGATGGAAATCCCAGAATAGGGATCTGGGAGCGGTGAATGCTGCCAGGATACCTGCATAAATTGCTCTTTCACATGGAAGTGGATTCTGGCAATAACATCCAGTGATATTTTTTCCAGAAGATGGGCATGTTTTGGGAGCTTATGCACCCTATCCACAACCAGTTTTCTGTCTGGGACCATAGAGAGTAGAGTAGACATTAGTTCAACAGGTGCCACTGATGGGGAAGTTTTCATTATGATCGTTGTGGGCTGCTGCTAATTCCCCCATCTTTTTTCCATGTAGCTGACTCTTTCCACAATATCAGTGATATCAGATTTGAGCTGTGACATAAAGGAGATCATACCCCTGTGCAGTGTTCCCCTTAAGGACACTGACATATCCTTCAGGGTAATGTCCAGAATAGGTTGTCCCACTGTGAGATAATTTTCAATATCTGCAAGTTCCCTAGTGTCATCCAGAGAGTCAGTAGTGAAGTAATGATCACCTGAGACACGCTGGGGTTCTGTGTGCAATCTGTCAGACTTCAGTGGGCTGTTAGTAGGAGAGCCCACACTGTATGAGGGGAGGCAGAGGAGAATCTATGTTGTGAACCCCTGGTACTGCTGTTTCTGAGGAGAGCTGTCCACAGAGGAAACAGGGGAGTAAGTGGAGACAGCGCCAGCTTGGGATGGAAGAGAGCTAGCACTGTGAAAGAAGTTAGTTAACTTGTGGTGACTGGTCTGCAGCTTCCCCTTCCCCCGTGGTGGTGTGCCTAGGACTCTCACCGACTCCTGTGTGAAGTTTTGCGGGTCACTGCTGCTGTGGGCTGCTGTCAGGAGCCTGAACGCGGGACGTGGTCTTGGAGCTCTAACTAGCCTCGGCCAAATTCCTCGGTAGCCGGCCATGCCTCCCCCTGAGGATTATGTATTTTAATGATTATTGCTCAAAATGTGTTTTAACTGATGATTTTTATTGTTGATAATGGTTGCGACGGCTGGTCCTTGTATTCTGCTGGCTGCCTTGCTTTTTGCCCATAAATGCCATCTCCAATATGGTGTTTCTATGGCCTGATGAAGGAACACATGCTCTGTAATGTGTCACCATGCATGTCTGTTATGCCTAGTTGTGACATCATATCTGCCCAACTGTGCATTCCACATCAAGTTTAAAAAAATAAATAAAACAAAAAAGAACAATACACACACACACCCTAATTAGTTACCTAGCCACAATATTTATTGGCATATTTAATGCATAGAAAAAAGTCAGCATCGGACCAAGTGATCCCCTCCTATTTCCCCTCCCCTCTCCCCCTCCCAAAATCACCCTCCAATTAAAACAATAACCAGCTCATCCCTCCTCAAAATAACCACCCTGCCTAGTGCGACAAAGGGTAGGTATGTAACTTCCAGTTGGAGCTGGTTCGCACCTCCCCCAAGGCCCCCCACTCCGTGCTCATCCACCTGCACAGAAACACTATGCAACCTGCCTGTACCCTGAGGGGCCAGCACCCCACCTTAAAACCACAATAGGTGAATGGGGTGTTGAATTCCACAGGAACTAGACTGGTAACTGAGTCAAACTACTGGATAATCAAACACTTAGTGCCTATAACGAGCCATAGAGCAAAAAGTCCAGAAACAATATGCATTGCTTGAAGTACAGTATATAACAAAATAAACAATCCATTAAAAAAGCATCCTCAGTAGAGTAAAGTAAGTTTTTATGTGAATATGCAGTGCTGAATAACTGATTCCTGAATTGGTATGATATATCCATATACTAGTGCAAAACTATGTGGAAGACAGTAGTTGAAATCACACCATGAGATAGCCAGCTGTTAATGGACTAGTGAGTGAAACCAGAGCTACGGGGGCCAAAAGAGGGCTGAGATATGTACAGCAGAAACAGTCTATATGTGCTATGTGAGTACTGAGTGATGTAGACTCATAGAGGTGTGTAGGGTCTGGCCTGCAGGACTGGGATTGTCCCATAGGAATGTGTAACCTATCCCCAAAGTCAAACTGCAGCTGCTATGACCATTGATATGGGTCTGTATAGTGTGTAGTACTCACTGGATCAAACCGATCAGTTCATCCGTCAGCCCTCAGCTGTAGTATAGGTCTCGATTGCTCCTCACATGTTGGACGTTCTAAGATGCTGGTCCCTGCTGCGGTCCTAGTCTGTGTATCACAGCAATGGATAGCAGTGAAGTCAACGGTAGTAGCAGTGTAGCTGTCCCCACCAGTATGCTGGATGGCTAGGCTCAGAACATTCCAATCAAATGTAAGGAGATCAACTCAAAGTGTGCGGTGACACAGGAAGGTGGGGACTGATCCTTCCATAATGGACCGCAGTAGGGACTGGTGTCTTAGAATGTCCAACATGTGAGGAGCAATCAAGACCTATACTACAGCTGAGGGCTGACAGTGGATGAGTAGGGAGTGGGGGCCTTGGGGGAGGTGTGCACTAGCTCCCACTGTAGGTCGCATACTTACCATTTGTTGCACTAGGCAGGGTGGTTATTTGGTGAGGGATGAGCTGGTTAGGGTTATTTTGATTGGAGGGTGACTTTGGGAGGGGAGATGGAATAGGAGGGGATCACTGGGTCCGATACAATGCATTACATGCCAATACATTTTTTTGAGAGGTAACTCATTAGGGTATTGTTGTTTTTTGTTTTATTTATTTTTTAATACTTGATTTTTTGATTACACCCTTCTTATACTAATTAGGTGAGTATCTCTCATTTTTGTGTCTTACTAAGCAGGGTTCCCAGGACTAGCCTTCTCTTTTGCATTCCACACCACCCAGGAAGCCCTGTGACTCCCAGTGCAGCTTCACAGCGGGGCGACAGCCTTATTCAACTGGCGGACCGAGACTTACAGAAGTGGACCTTCTTATTGTGCACACACCTGTTCATTTACTTAATCATGTGAGTGCAGGGTTTTTAGTTTAATAAATTTGCTTTTAACCTGCTACACTTAGGTGGCGCTTGTCCCTTCCCTCTTTCTTGCACATGTTTTACAAGGCATCTACTTTCCAGGGGAAATGTTGTTGACCAACATGCCACTGATACCCAAACTAAAAAAGGATCATATCCCGCCTCAGAATTAAAGGCCCATTTTAGTTATAAATAATGATCTGAAACATTTTAGTAGACTGTTAGCAAACTCAGTTATTCTTATCTTAATCTCCCCTCATCGATTTGGCTTCATTCCGAACAGACAGATTACAGACAACATCTATCTAGCTCTAGCTACAAATATAATCAAAGACACCAACCTCCATTTTGTTAAGGATCTCCTACTCAGCCTACTCAGCCACATCCATAAGGCATTCAATGGTGTCAGTTGGCATTCAGTGGTGTCACTGGCAAAATGTATCTATTCTTTTGCAATGATATGAATTCCAGGACAACTTTTTTTAGGAATTTCAAGCCCTTTATCACTTTTTGCAAACAAGAATTAAATTGCCTGGCTGTGAGTTTTTTGAGATAGGAAGAGGGACACGTCAGGGATGTCCCCTTTCTCCTCTTCTGTTTGCACTAGCTATAGAGCCCCTAGCTACAATTATTACTCTATTCCCAGACATCCTTATCTACTCCACATCCCACTCATAGTTTAAATTTAGTATGTTTGTAGACAACATATTTTTAGTTTCATCCAAACTAACAGTCTCTCTACCCACTATATTACGAGTCTTAACAGACTTCTCCTTTTTGGCAGGTTATTGAGTAAACCTTTCTACGTCTATGGCTATGCCTATTAATCTCTCTAGATCTCAATCTGCTGTACTCAGATCATCTTTCCCTTCTATCTAGTCTACTGAATGGTCTATCTTGCATCTGGGAATCTTACTTAAGCTGGCCATAGACGATTCAAATCTCAGTCAGTTCAGCAGGAACCTGCCGAGATTCGAACCATGTACGGACAGGTTGTGTGTACCAAGTTGATCAATCGATCAACTTGGGTACAACCAGCCTGCTGGATTTTACATGTGATTATCCCTAGCAGCTGGTATAGCCACTAGCAATAATCACTGTCTTCTCCTGGTAGGGGCAGCTTCCCTCGCCCCCCGCTGAGAGAATACAATGGTTCGGCAGGCGGGATTCCCCTATCAACACTGTCTGTGTTGATGGTGGAATCCCTATCAACGCTGTCTGTGTTGATGGGGGAATCAAGCTATTTTTTTTTCCTGCAACCCGTGTTTGCAGGACAGACATCTGCTCCATATATAGCCTGCCTTACCCCTAGCATAAATTTCCTGTTTAATAAAAACAACCCTCTGATCATCTTCAACATTTGTAGTATGCTATGGTTGTGGAGTACATATCAATTTTCCTTCCGTGTAGAATTACTGCTATAAAAATAAAAAATTTGCCAAACCTTTTCTACCTACCCTTTTGGATTAATTTCAATCTGACATCAACAAGTTTATTTAGGATAACTCATATCCTTGTTTTTCAAAGCCAGTGCTAAACCTTTTCCATATCAAAGGGAGCCAGGGCCTCCCATATTTTGGCTAGTTTACCTGGCCTCTCATTGTTTCCCCAGTTAGCTCAGTGGAAAATCAATGACTCCAGGGTCCCTTGGATCAAATTCTATTGTCCCCTTCTTTCTTCCAGATATATCTTGGTCCAAAAGTATTTCAGCTAAAGATATATCCCCATATAGTACTTAGGTTGCACAATCTCTGTTATTTTAGCCCTTCTACAAAAATAAAATTATTAATCTCCCCTACATCACCCCAGACCTCTTTTCTAAGTGTAGCACCCTCCTAGGTGGGTGCTAGTGAGACAATATAGTTTTTTGCTTTGTCTGCCTATCAGAGGAGCAGAAGGCAAATCTGTATTGCTTTTTGCCTATCAGAGAGCAGGATCTGTTAGTGAGTAGGGTTGAGCGAACCCGGACTGTATTGTTCGTGTTCGTACTGGACTTTTGGGTATTCAGTACCCGGACCCGAACTCGAACATTTCACTGTATGTTCGGGTACTGTCCGTTGTTTGGTAATGTTATTTGATGTTTTGGCGTGGTTTTAATGACGCGCTTTCAACAGGTGCAAGGCAGCCAATCAGCAAGTGTTTAACTAGTGTGCCCTATAAGCCATCACAGCCATGTCTACTAATGGCATGGCTGTGATTGGCCAGTGCAGCATGTGACCCAGACTCTATATAAGTTGGAGTCACACAGCGACGCGCGTCACTCTGCTATAACTATACTAGGGAGAGGTTCCTGACTGCTGCTGAGGGAGAGATAGGAGTTTACTGTAGGGCGAGGCTGGAGAGATTGCTTGTAGGGAAAGCATAGGAACAATCTGCTTTAATCATACAGCGATCTACATTGATTTGATTGTGTGGGGGTGCAGTGCACAATCTTTTTGCCCGGAGGGAGAGATAGGAGTTTACTGTAGGGCCAGGCTGGAGAGATTGCTTGTAGGGAAAGCATAGATAGGAACAATCTGCTTTTATCAGACAGCGATCTACATTGATTTGATTGTGTGGGGGTGCAGTGCACGATCTTTATGCCCTGACCTGAGCCAAGTGAGGAGGAGAAAGGAGAAAAAAAAACTTTTATCAGTCTGATAGGCGTGCGGTGCTGCACATTTCATGCAAGCTCAGTGCATATGTGTCTGCTTAATCTGCATTTAAAAAAGAAAAAACATTTTTTCCTTCATATTTAACTTTGACATACAGTCTTTAGACAGACATTGCTTTTCTAACCTGCTCTTCAAAAAGCACCAATGTGAGGGGAAAATAATTATTTTTCAGTATTTAGAGTAAAAAAATATTTTTTCAGTTTTTCATTCAAATGGGTGTTTTTTTTTAATTCAATAGCGGAATAGAACAACAACAGCATCCAACCTGTTAGGCGTCCGGTGTGTAGCGGGCATTTCCTGCAACCTCAGTGCAAATGTGTCTGCTTAATCTGCATTTTAAAAAGAAAAAAAACTTTTTTCCTTCATATTTTACTGTGACTTAAAGCGTTTAGACAGACACTGCATTTCAAATCTGCTATTCAACAAGCACCAATTAAGGGGACAATTATTTTTCATTTTTTCATTCATGCATTACAGTGCGATACACCCATTGCATACAGTTGTATTGTGCATTGCAATAAAAAAAAACATTAAGGGGCAAAAGAGTTTATTGCGGCCCTGTCCACATATGTTACAGTGAGATACACCCATTGTATACTGTTGTATTGTGCCTTGCAATAAAAAAAAACATCTAGGGGGAAAAAAAAGTTGATTGCGGCCCTGTCTGCATATGTTAGTGAGATACACCCATTGCATACTCTTGTATTGCGCCTTGCAATAAAAAAAAACTATTTAGGGGACAAAAGAGTTTATTGCGGCCCTGTCCGCATATGTTACAGTGAGATACACCCATTGTATACTGTTGTATTGTGCCTTGCAATAAAAAAAAAACATCTAGGGGAAAAAAAAAGTTGATTGCGGCCCTGTCTGCATATGTTACAGTGAGATACACCCATTGCATACTGTTGTATTGCGCCTTGCAATAAAAAAAAAACATTTAGCTCCAAAAAAATTGATTGCGGCTCTGTCTGCATATGTTACAGTGAGATACACCCATTGCATACTGTTGTATTGCGCCTTGCAATAAAAAAAACATTAAGGGGCAAAAAAAGTTGATTGCGGCCCTGTCTGTATATGTTACAGTGAAATACACCCATTGCATACTGTTGTATTGTGCATTGCAATAAAAAAAAAAAACATTTAGGGGCAAAAAAAGTTGATTGGCGCCCTGTCTGCATATGTTACAGTGAGATACACCCATTGCATACTGTTGTATTGTGCCTTGCAATAAAAAAAACTATTTAGGGGACAAAAGATTTTATTGCGGCCCTTTCCGCATATGTTGCAGTGAGATACACCCATTGCATACTGTTGTATTGTGCATTGAAATAAAAAAAAAACATTTAGGGGCAAAAAAAGTTGATTGCGGCCCTATCTGCATATGTTAAAGTGAGATACTACCATTGCATACTGTTGTATTGCGCATTAGCAATAAAAAAACTATTTAGGGGACAAAAGAGTTTATTGCGGCCCTGTCCGCATATGTTACAGTGAGATACACCCATTGTATACTGTTGTATTGTGCCTTGCAATAAAAAAAAACATCTAGGGGGAAAAAAAGTTGATTGCGGCCCTGTCTGCATATGTTACAGTGAGATACACCCATTGCATACTGTTGTATTGCGCCTTGCAATAAAAAAAAAACATTTAGGTCCAAAAAAATTGATTGCGGCTCTGTCTGCATATGTTACAGTGAGATACACCCATTGCATACTGTTGTATTGCGCCTTGCAATAAAAAAAACATTAAGGGGAAAAAAAGTTGATTGCTGCCCTGTCTGCATATGTTACAGTGAGACACACCCATTGCATACTGTTGTATTGCGCATTGCAATAAAAAAAAAAACATTTAGGGGCAAAAAAAATTATTACGGCCCTGTCTGTATATGTTACAGTGAAATACACCCATTGCATACTGTTGTATTGTGCATTGCAATAAAAAAAAAAACATTTAGGGGCAAAAAAAGTTGATTGCGGCCCTGTCTGCATATGTTACAGTGAGATACACCCTTTGCATACTGTTGTATTGCGCATTAGCAATAAAAAAAATATTTAGGGGACAAAAGAGTTTGATTGCGGCCCTGTCTGCGTATGTTTACCAGGCATCTAAGTGCAAAGCACAAGCTGCAGTGGAGTGCACACCTCAAAAACCAAGAAAGGTCTCTGGCTCCTCCTGCTTCCTCTTCTGCTGCTGCAGTCTCGGCCTCTTCATCCACCTCTGTAGTGCCAGTGGCACCTGACACTCCGCAAACAGAGGATCCACCAGCAACACCACCACCTGGGTCGTCAACAACCATCTCCACAATGTCCCGTGGAAGCGTTCAGCTTTCTATCTCCCAAACACTGGAGCGGAAAAGGAAGTACCCCCCTACCCACCTGTGATCCTTGGCCCTGAATGCCAGCATTTCAAAATTCCTGGCCTTTGAAATGCTGTCATTCCGTCTGGTGGAGACGCAGAGTTTTAAGAGCCTTATGGCGGTGGCTGTCCCACAGTACGTTGTGCCCAGCCGCCACTACTTTTCCAGGCAAGCCATCCCTTCCCTGCACAACCAAGTGGGTGACAAAATTAGGTGTGCACTGCGCAATGCCATCTGTGGCAAGGTCCACCTAACTACGGGTACGTGGACCAGTAAGCACGGTCAGGGACGTTATATCTCCCGTACAGCACACTTGGTAAATGCAGTGGCGGATGGGCCTGAGGCAGATAACAGTTTGGCACATGTCCTTCCACCACCGAGTATTGCAGGGCGCTTCAGTTTTCCTCCTGTTCCTAACTCCTCCTACTCCGCTTCCTCATCCTCTACCGCCTCCTCTTCCGGTCAGCGTAACACCTTCACCACCAACTTCAGCACAGCCAGGGGTAAACGACAGCAGGCAGTTTTAAAACTTGCCTGTTTGGGTGAAAAACCACACACCGCGCAGGAGTTGTGGAGAGGCATTGAACAGCAGACCAATGAGTGGTTGCTGCCAGTGAGCCTCAAGCCCAGCCTGGTGGTGTGCGATAATGGGCAAAATCTCGTAGCAGCTCTGGGCCTAGCCGGTTTGACACACATCCCTTGCCTGGTGCATGTGCTGAATTTGGTGGTGCAGAGGTTCCTTAGAAATGACCCCAATATGTCAGAGCTGCTGCAGAAAGTGAGGTCCGTCTGTGCGCACTTTCAGCGTTCTCACCCTGCTGCGGCTCGCCTGTCAGCGCTGCAGCGTAACTTCGGCCTTCCCGCTCACCGCCTCATAAGTGACGTGCCCACAAGGTGGAACTCCACCTTGCACATGCTGGCCAGACTGTGCGAGCAGCAGCAGGCCATAGTGGAGTTTCAGCTGCAGCACACACGCGTGAGTCACTCTGCGGAACAGCACCACTTCACCACCAATAACTGAGCTACCATGCGAGACCTGTGTGCCTTGTTGCGCTGTTTTGAGTACTCCAGCAACATGGCCAGTGCTGATGATGCCGTTCTCAGCTTAACTATCCCACTTCTATGCCTTCTTGAAAAAACACTTTGGGCGATGATGGAACAGGATGTGGCATAGGATGAGGAGGAGGAGGATGAAGAGGTAACATTTCCAAGGGTTTCAGGGCAGTCATTCACAAGTGTCTCAGAGGGTGGGTTCCTGGATATGGAGGACACAGAGGATACACCTCCCACAGAGGACATCTTTTCGTTGCCTCTGGGCAGCCTGGCACACATGAGTGATTACATGCTGCAGTGTCTCTGCAACGACCGCAGAGTTTCCCACATAGTAACTTGTGCTGATTACTGGGTGGCCACCCTGCTGGATCCCCATTACAAGGACAATGTACCGTCCTTAATTCCCTCACTGGAGCGTGATCGGAAGATGTGCGAATACAAGCACACGCTGGTAGACGTGCTGCTGGTGGCATTCCCACCTGACAGCGGGGGCACAGTGGAAGCACAAGGCCAAGGCAGGGGAGGAGGAGGAAGAGGTCATCAACGCTGCCAGGGCACTGCCAGCACCTCAGAACGCAGGGTTAGCATGGCCGAAATGTGGAAAAGCTTTGTCAGCACGCCACAACAAGCAGCTGTACCAGCAGCTGATATGGAATGTCTTAGCATGAGGCAGCATTTCACTAACATGGTGGAGCAGTATGTGTGCACACGCCTAGACGGACTGAATGACGGGTCTGCCCCCTTCAACTTCTGGGTCTCCAAGTTGGGCACATGGCCTGAGCTTGCCCCTTACGCCTTGGAGGTGCTGGCCTGCCCTGCAGCCAGTGTATTATCTGAACGTGTATTTAGCACAGCTGGGGGTGTTATCACAGACAAGCGCAGCTGCCTGTCCAGAGCCAATGTGGACAAGCTCACATTCATTAAAATGAACCAGGTATGGATCCCACAGGACTTGTCCGTACCTTGTGCAGAATAGACATGTATACCGGCCTTACCCAGCCATTGCTGGATTTGATATTTCTTACTCTTTTGGGGTATACCCGAATTAAATTTTTTTTTTTATTAAAAACCAAAACCAGAGTTGGCTACCTCGTCCTCCTCCTCCACTGCCGCCGCCGCTTCCACCTACAACGCCATATCCACTGCCATATCCTCCGCCACCTCAACCTCCTACTCCATATGGGCCTCGTCCTCCTCCTACATCATTCAAGATGATTATTTTTTCATTTTAAGTTATTTCCCTATCCACATTTGTTTGCAGAACACTTGCCATGCTCTTAAGATGATTTTGATGCCATTTGCTGCCCTCTAGCCCTTTCCATGTTTGTTTTAGAGGCCTTTTAGTGCTCAAAAGTTCGGGTCTCCATTGACTTCAATGGGGTTCAGGATCAGGACAAAGTTAGGGTTAAGTCCGGGTCACAAACCCGGACTTTTTTTCAAGTTCGGTCGAACCCTCCGAACCCGACTATCCAGGTGTTCGCTCAACTCTATTAGTGAGGTCTGCTCAGTGTGTTCAGTATGTGAATATTTGTGTCTAGAGAGTGTTTCACGTTGGTCCAATAGGGAGGCATGTTAGACAGTGGGAGGAAACCTGACCAATGGATACATAGGCTTTGATACCGTCCTGGTAATTGGCAGAGACAGGCTGTCTTGCGGGATACTGAATAAAAGCCAGGAGCACATGTGCTGTGGGGTCTTTGGCTGGAGAGAAGAGTCCCGGAGGGAGGGTGGCGGCTGCCTTCTCCTCTGTAGCAGTGGGGCGTGGCCTCGGGTGGGGTCACCCTGAGGGCCAGAGGAACGGAGCTGAACCCAGAGGTCCAGGAGAACTGACTGAGGGGGGTATACTGGAGACCCTAGAAAAAACAGTATTGTAAGTACAGTGGATCGTGTCAAGGGGCCTGACCTGAGGGGGGCCACCCCAAGAGTAGAATAGTCAGCGGATGGGTTTCGGCAGTCAAGAAATAGGATACTAGGAGAGTGTCCTAAAGATAATTTAGTTCATCAAGTCACCTGGAAAGAGACTTAACCCTAAACCCACCTAAGTGGCAAGGTGGAATAACAGGTTTTCGTAGCGAAAGTTAGAAGTCCTCCATTTTGTGAATAGTTAATCTGGAGTATCCCACTAGTCCCTTCTCCCATCCCTAATTGATCAAATAAAAACAAAACAACTACATACCCCTGGATGGATTATTGACTGCGCCAAGAAGTAAAGTGATAAACTGTGAATGTCAAAGTTGCTATTGGTACACAGGGGGACCCGTAAGTGTGAAATCCAGCAATCCTCAAGGGGGCATTTCTACATAAGAAATCTTCTAATAATCTCTGCATTCCATTGCAATAATTATTTTTCTTGATGGAAATCACATAAAGTAATAAATTGGACTCACCTCCAAGATAAATCATCTTTTGTCACCTTCCCCAATCTACAACAAAGTAAAAATGCTCCTCGGTTTGAATATTATCGCTACCTTCGGATTAGACAATTTTATTCTACACACTATTCCTTGACTTAAACCTCTCCTCCTACTTAATATGACAAAATCTGCCCAGATACACCAAGGTGTAAAGGTCTAAATTCAGCCCTATCTAACTACATGTTAAGTAATGATTCCTAGATTAAACTATCATACATGGATAAGTGAGAAGATGACTATGAATCCTGCTTTACTACTAGAATGGGATGAATTTCTGACTAACCCCTGTAAATGTACCAGGTTCCTTACAGTTTGAGAAACCACAGTGAAGTTACTCACTGGGTGGTACTTGACTCAGGATAAATTACACACTATTTATCCATCAGTACTACTTAAAGTGGATGTAATCTGACCTGGGCACATATATCTGTAGTGTTTACTTATCTCTCTCCAAAGCCCTAAGTCCCATGATTTTCTGCTGCTTCTTTCTTCCAATATCAACATGATAACTTCTGACAAGTTCTCCGATACTGGAGATAAAAGCAGCTGAAAATTTCTGTCAGTGCTATTGGTGCTATAAATAGATTAGCAGAGAGCTGATCTATTCACATGCCATTCATATGCCAGGACTCCACTCCCACAGCTAAAACAGGAAGAACAAATTCTAACACAATGTATACTTTCTAAAGAATATAGAATATATCAATCTGCACACAGCAGATATACATGTAAAACATATTTAGGGAAATTTGTTTCATCTCTGTTTTAACCCTATAATCTGAAGCTATTCTCTTCACTGGGTATATGTGAGTGTTTACATCCACTTGAACTGTTTTAAAGGCTGACCCGATTTTGGCACTTTTCCTCACATTATTTAGTCTTGTGATAAATTATTACCAGTTATGTGCACAGTCAATGAGTTCTCTTATAGAATTGTGGGCAGATCTATTACATTGACTATGGCAAATTGCTTTTTTTCTGTTCTTACTCACTTGTAGCTACATATTGAGTTATTGCACTACATTGAAAAAACTCTGACATTCCTATCTCACAGATTAAAACTAGGTTGGATTCCATTATGCTTTTGATAAATATTTTCCAGAGCTTACTTAATTCCATACCATACTTCAATACCAAGTTTGACTTTTGGTATGAAAGCATAAAATCTTTCTCTCAAAACCAACTCTTCTATCTTCCTTATGCAGTTTATCTGCTGTTTTGGTTGGACATTTGTATATGCTTTGAATTAACTTATTTGTTACTGCAATTTCATACGTTGGCACATGTGATCTTTTTATTTCTCTTCTATACGGTACCTGCTGTATGTTTTGTATATTCTGTCTGATTGGTTTATGTAGATGGCTTCATCATACTGTATCTACAAGATATTGGTTTTGATTCTTATAGTGTTCTATGTCAATACTTGCTGCATTGTACTACTCTCAATGTTGCAATACTTGCAATAAAAGTTTGCAAACAAACAAAAAAAATATTTAGAAAGCTGTAGTCTGGAGGCAAGAAACCTGGAACATATCATCTTTAAATTAAGAATACATACAATAATCCTTTTAATCTTTGTAACAGCTGAATCATAGATTTTCCAAATATTAAGAAGATATAAATAATGTTACTTCTTTAGGCATTCCACACTATGAATGCTGATAACTCCAGAGCATTTTTGTGCTAATTATTCCCATTTGAATATTTTTAATAAATGACACAAATGCATTAAGGGAATTAGCAATATATTTTCAACCTCACTATGCCTTCCTTCTGTACTGCTGACTTGTCATTGCCTCCATGGATTAATTAGCAGAACAGCTTTGCTAAATATAAAGTAAACATAGGCATTTAAAAGGGAAATTGGAATCCCATAAATAAGGATATGGCTTAAATGCATAACATTCTAGGTATTTTTGATTTACTTCCAAGACATATGATCTTAGCCACTTAGCTGGGTAAAAATGTTTTTTGTTTGTATACAATGCTCCAAATTCTATCCTTAAATGGTTTATTTATAGGTTTAACTTAAAGCGGAACTTCACCTAAAAAGGAAAATTCTGCTTTTCCTCCCCCTGCTAATTTATTTTTTTCTTAAAGCAGGTACCAATTTTAGACAGGTACCCACTCTACTTCTGCTTGGATCACCATAATGATCTGAGCGGAGGTTCGACGCCCCCCCCCCCTCCCTGCCCACAACCTCCTGGGACATATCACAGGCCCCAGGGTACTCCGGGTCCATTGGGAAATCGCAGAGCTACTTGCAAATGCACAGTGGGAACCTGGCTGTGAAGCTGGTTTATCACATTCAAGATGGCAGCACCGGAGACCCAAAGACCGGTGAAGAACTGGCCCAGGTGAGGACAACAGTGGATATCTGGACTCGGAAGTGTTTTTTTATTAAAAGTCAGCAGCTACATTGTATCTCCTTACCAAATCTAGCAATCAGACAAAAATGGCAACTGCTCCATTTATAACTAGCTGCACATGGAAGGGCTTTATACAGAACATACATGACAAAAATGTTCCATCACATTTACTAAACAGCAGGATGGATCTACGAGAGCCTCTATCCTGAAGCATATTTAGCATGGATAGCAATTAATTGTGGACAGATATTTCTTGAGATTTCTCAAACTTGATGTAAAGGTTTTTCACACCTGATGTACTGATAGCCTTTTTTCATTTCTTGAGTATATACAAGGTATTTAGTAAGAGGAATGGTAAGCTTTTTGAAATTGTAATTTTTTCCCACAATTCTTTGGAAAATTCTAAATTTTTTTTACACAAAATTCCCATATTAACACATTATTTCTCACACACAGCATATGCATACTTGAAATTACACCCCAAAACACATTTTGCTACTCATCCTGAATAATGTAATAATTGTATATTCTATGAGGCATTATGAGTAGAGTTGAGCGGACACCTGGATGTCTGTGTTCGGCGGGTTCGGCCGAACTTGAAAAAAAAGTCTGAGTCCGTGTCCTGGACTTTTTCCGAACTTTACCCGGACACCGAACCCCATTGAAGTCAATGGAGACCCGAACTTTCAGGCACTAAAATGGCTCTAAAACACCAATGGAAAGGGCTAGAGTGCTGCAAATGGCAGCAAAACGTAGTTAAGAGCATGGCAAGTGCTCTGCAAACAAATGTGGATAGGGAAATAACTTAAAACAACAAAAAAAAAAAAACAGGAAAATAAAACAATTTTCTTCATCTGTGAAGGACGAGGCCCATATGGAGTAGGAGGGAGGTTGAGGTGGTGGTGGATGTGGCGGTGTAGGTGGACGAGGTAGCCAGCACTGCTTTTTTTCAGTCTTTTTAAATTAGGGTAAACCCCAAAAGAGTGAGAAAGATCAAAAATATAACAATGGCTGGGTAAGGTCGGTATCCATCTCTATTCTGCACAAGGTACGGAAAAGTCCTGTGGGATCTATGCCTGGTTCATTTTAATGAACGTGAGCTTGTCCACATTGTCTCTGGACAGGCGGCTGCGCTTGTCTGTGATAACGCCCCCAGCCATGCTAAATACACGTTCAGATAATACACTGGCTGCAGGGCATGCCAGCACCTCCAAGGCGCAAAGGGCAAGCTCAGGCCATGTGCCCAATTTGGAGACCCAGAAGTTGAAGGGGGCAGACCCGTCATTCACTACATGTAGGCGTGTGCACACATACTGCTCCACCATATTGGTGAAATGCTGCCTCCTGCTAAGACGTTCCATATGAGCTGCTGGTGCTGCTGTTTGTTGTGGCGTGCTGACAAAGCTTTTCCACATTTTGGCCATGCTAACCCTGCCTTCTGAGGTGCTGGCGGTGTCCTGGTTGCATTGGTGACCTCTTCCTCCTCCTCCTCTGCCTTGGCCTTGTGCTTCCACTGTGGCCCCGCTGTCAGGTGGAAATGCCAGCAGCTTCGCGTCTACCAGCGTGCGCTTGTACTCACGCATCTTGTGATCGCGCTCCAGTGAGTGAATTAAGGACGGTACGTTGTCCTTGTAACGGGGATCCAGCAGCATGGCCACCCAGTAATCAGCATAAGTTAGAATGTGGGCAACTCGGCGGTCGTTGTGGAGACACTGCAGCATGTAATCGCTCATGTGTGCCAGGCTGCCCAGAGGCAACAAAAGGCTGTCCTCTGTGGGAGGTGTATCGTCTGTGTCCTCTGTATCCCCCCAGCCACGCACAGTGATGGCCATGAGCTGGCCTGGGTGCCACCCTGCTGTGAACATGGTTCCATCTCCTCCTCCATCTCCTCCTCCTCATCCTCCTCATCCTCCAGAACTGTGCCCCTGCTGGACAATTGTATCCCTGGCATTTGTGTGTGCAGGAACCCACCCTAGGAGCCACTTGCGAATGACTGCCCTGAAAGCCTTGGAAATGTTACCTCTTCATCCTCCTCTTCCTCCTCCTCATCCTGTGCCACATCCTCTTCCATCATCGCCCAAATAGTTTTTTGAAGGATGCATAGAAGTGGGATAGTTAAGCTGACAACGGCGTCATCGGCACTGGCCATATTGGTGGCGTACTCAAAACAATGCAACAAGGCACACAGGTCTCGCATGGAGGCCCAGTTATTGGTGGTGAAGTGGTGCTGTTCCGCAGAGCAACTCACGCGTGTGTGCTGCAACTGAAACTCCACTATGGCCTGCTGCTGCTCGCACAGTCTTTCCAGCATGTGCAAGGTGGAGTTCCACCTTGTGGGCATGTCACATATGAGGCGGTGAGTGGGAAGGCCGAAGTTACGCTGCAGCGCTGACAGGCGAGCAGCAGCAGGGTGAGAACGCCGTAAGTGCGCACAGACGGCCCGCACTTTCTGCAGCAGCTCTGACATATCAGGGTAATTTTTAAGGAACCTCTGCACCACCAAATTCAGCACATGCGCCAGGCAAGGGATGTGCGTCAAACCGGCTAGGCCCAGAGCTGCTATGAGATTTCGCCCGTTATCGCACACCACCAGGCCAAGCTTGAGGCTCGCTGGCAGCAACCACTCATTTGTCTGCTGTTCCATGCTCCTCCACAACTCCTGCGCGGTGTGTGGTTTTTCCCCCAAACAGGCAAGTTTTAAAACTGCCTGCTGTCGTTTACTCCTGGCTGTGCTGAAGTTGGTGGTGAAGGTGTTACGCTGACCGGATGAGGAGGCGGTAGAGGATGAGGAAGCGGAGTACGAGGAGTTAGGAACAGGAGGCAAACTGAAGGGTCCTGAAATCCTCGGTGGTGGAAGGACATGCGCCAAATTGCTATCCGCCTCAGGCCCATCCGCCACTGCATTTACCCAGTGTGCCGTTAGGGAGATATAACACCCCTGATCATGCTTACTGGTCCACGTATCGGTAGTTAGGTGGACCTTGGCACAGATGGCGTTGCGCAGTGCACACCTGATTTTTTCCCCCACTTGGTTGTGCAGGGAAGGGATGGCTTGCCTGGAAAAGTAGTGGCGGCTGGGCACGACGTACTGTGGGACATCCACCGACATAAGGCTTTTAAAACTGTGCGTCTCCACCAGACGGAATGACAGCATTTCAAAGGCCAAGAATTTTGAAATGCTGGCATTCAGGGCCAGGGATCGCGGGTGGGTAGGGGGGTACTTCCTCTTCCTCTGAAGTGTTTGGGAGATGGAAAGCTGAACGCTTCCACGGGACATTGTGGAGATGGTTGGTGACCCAGGTGGTGGTGTTGCTGACAGATCGTCTGTTTGCGGGGTGGCAGGTGCCGGTATCACTACAGAGGTGGATGAAGAGGCCGAGACTGCAGCAGAAGAGGAAGCAGGAGGAGCCAGAGACCTTTCTTGGTTTTGAAGGTGTCTACTCCACTGCAGCTCGTGCTTTGCACTTAGATGCCTGATCATGCAGGTTGTGCTCAGGTTGAGAAGGTTTATGCCTCGCTTCAGGCTCTGATTGCACAGGGTGCAAACCACTTGTGTCCTGTCATCAGCACAATTTCTGAAGAACTTCCACGCTAGGGAACTCCTTTGAGCTGGATTTGGTGCACTCGGTCCCTTGCTGCGTTGGGCAGTAGCAGGCGTAGTGTCTAGGGCACGGCCGCTCCGCTTCTGCACCCTGCTCCCTCTTCTGCTGTGCTGGTGGCTCTGTGCGACCACCGCCTCTTCCTCCAAACTACTCAGGTCACCTGCATGACCTTCATTCCATGTGGGGTCGAGGACCTCATTGTCCTCCACATCATCTTCCACCCAGTCTTCACCCCTGCCCTCCTTGTCGGTCTCCACAATTCTGAGTGCCACAGCAGTTGGCACCTGTGTTTCGTCATCATCGGAGACGTGCTGCGATGGTCCTTCCATGTACTCATCTTGAGAAATAAGTGGTTGGGCATCGCTGCACTCAATCTCTTCCACTTCTGGGGCAGGGCTAGGTGGATGGCCCGGGAAACCCTGCTAACAGAGTCATCAAAAAGAAGAAGAGACTGCTGCATGACTTGGGGCTCAGACTGCTTGCCTGATTTGCAAGGGGGTGAGGTGAAAGACGGTTGGACATTAGCTGCAGGTGCCAACTCTGACCTTTCTGCAGTAGAATGGGTGGGAGACAATGTGAAGGAACTGGAGGCACTGTCAGCAGCAAACCAATCTACTATCGCCTCTACTTGTTCTGGCCTCAACACTTGTAGAGGCACATGATGCCCTACCAAATACTGCTGCAGGTTCTGTCGCCTACTCACACTTGAGGAAGGTGTTTCACTTGTGCGTGTAGCTGGCACAGATCGACCACGTCCTCTCCTTGCAACAGGAGCTCTACCAGCAGCACCATGACCCAGGCCACGGCCCCTATTTGACGGTCTCCTCATATTTCTGTAATTTACGTTCTTGCCCTAGAAAGGTGTTTATTGAATAGCGGTACAAAACAACAACAGTATCGCACGGGTGTATCTCACAGTCAAGTATGCAAACTATGCCGCAATTTTATTTTTTTTACCCCAAAAGGGTGTTTATTAAATAGCGGAATAGAAAAACAGTATACAAATACAACGGGTGTATCTCACAGTCAAATATGCAAAGTATGCCGCAATTTAATTTTTTTCCCCCCAAAAGGGTGTATATTGAATAGCGGAATACAAAAAAGGATATAAAACGGTGTATTTCACACGTACAAACACAGACTAGGCCCGATTACAATTTTTTGTACCCTAAGGGGAGGATGAGGAAGAGGAGTAGGAGGAGTTTGGAACAGGAGGCAAACTGAAGCGCCCTGCAATCCTTGGCGGTGGAAGGAGATGCGCCAAACAAATTTAAAAGGTGTATCTCACACGTACCGATACAGACTATGCCGTAATTTCATTTTTTTCACCCCAAAATGGTATATATTGAATAGCGGAATAGAAAAAATTTTATAAAACGGTGTATCTCACACGTACAAACACAGACTAGGCCCCATTCATTCATTCAGGGCCAGGGATCGCGGGTGGGTAGGGGGGTACTTCCTCTTCCTCTGAAGTGTTTGGGAGATGGAAAGCTGAACGCTTCCACGGGACATTGTGGAGATGGTTGGTGACCCAGGTGGTGGTGTTGCTGACAGATCGTCTGTTTGCGGGGTGGCAGGTGCCGGTATCACTACAGAGGTGGATGAAGAGGCCGAGACTGCAGCAGAAGAGGAAGCAGGAGGAGCCAGAGACCTTTCTTGGTTTTGAAGGTGTCTACTCCACTGCAGCTCGTGCTTTGCACTTAGATGCCTGATCATGCAGGTTGTGCTCAGGTTGAGAAGGTTTATGCCTCGCTTCAGGCTCTGATTGCACAGGGTGCAAACCACTTGTGTCCTGTCATCAGCACAATTTCTGAAGAACTTCCACGCTAGGGAACTCCTTTGAGCTGGATTTGGTGCACTCGGTCCCTTGCTGCGTTGGGCAGTAGCAGGCGTAGTGTCTAGGGCACGGCCGCTCCGCTTCTGCACCCTGCTCCCTCTTCTGCTGTGCTGGTGGCTCTGTGCGACCACCGCCTCTTCCTCCAAACTACTCAGGTCACCTGCATGACCTTCATTCCATGTGGGGTCGAGGACCTCATTGTCCTCCACATCATCTTCCACCCAGTCTTCACCCCTGCCCTCCTTGTCGGTCTCCACAATTCTGAGTGCCACAGCAGTTGGCACCTGTGTTTCGTCATCATCGGAGACGTGCTGCGATGGTCCTTCCATGTACTCATCTTGAGAAATAAGTGGTTGGGCATCGCTGCACTCAATCTCTTCCACTTCTGGGGCAGGGCTAGGTGGATGGCCCGGGAAACCCTGCTAACAGAGTCATCAAAAAGAAGAAGAGACTGCTGCATGACTTGGGGCTCAGACTGCTTGCCTGATTTGCAAGGGGGTGAGGTGAAAGACGGTTGGACATTAGCTGCAGGTGCCAACTCTGACCTTTCTGCAGTAGAATGGGTGGGAGACAATGTGAAGGAACTGGAGGCACTGTCAGCAGCAAACCAATCTACTATCGCCTCTACTTGTTCTGGCCTCAACACTTGTAGAGGCACATGATGCCCTACCAAATACTGCTGCAGGTTCTGTCGCCTACTCACACTTGAGGAAGGTGTTTCACTTGTGCGTGTAGCTGGCACAGATCGACCACGTCCTCTCCTTGCAACAGGAGCTCTACCAGCAGCACCATGACCCAGGCCACGGCCCCTATTTGACGGTCTCCTCATATTTCTGTAATTTACGTTCTTGCCCTAGAAAGGTGTTTATTGAATAGCGGTACAAAACAACAACAGTATCGCACGGGTGTATCTCACAGTCAAGTATGCAAACTATGCCGCAATTTTATTTTTTTTACCCCAAAAGGGTGTTTATTAAATAGCGGAATAGAAAAACAGTATACAAATACAACGGGTGTATCTCACAGTCAAATATGCAAAGTATGCCGCAATTTAATTTTTTTCCCCCCAAAAGGGTGTATATTGAATAGCGGAATACAAAAAAGGATATAAAACGGTGTATTTCACACGTACAAACACAGACTAGGCCCGATTACAATTTTTTGTACCCTAAGGGGAGGATGAGGAAGAGGAGTAGGAGGAGTTTGGAACAGGAGGCAAACTGAAGCGCCCTGCAATCCTTGGCGGTGGAAGGAGATGCGCCAAACAAATTTAAAAGGTGTATCTCACACGTACCGATACAGACTATGCCGTAATTTCATTTTTTTCACCCCAAAATGGTATATATTGAATAGCGGAATAGAAAAAATTTTATAAAACGGTGTATCTCACACGTACAAACACAGACTAGGCCCCGATTACAATTTTTTGTACCCTAAAGGGAGGATGAGGATGAGGAGTAGGAGGAGTTCGGAACAGGAGGCAAACTGAAGCGCCCTGCAATCCTCGGCGGTGGAAGGAGATGCGCCAAACTAATTTAAAAGGTGTATCTCACACGTACCAATACAGACTATGCCGTAATTTAATTTTTTACACTCCAAAAGGGTGTATGTTGAATAGTGGAATAGGAAAAATTGTATAAAGCGGTGTATCTCACACGTACAAACACAGACTAGGCCCCGATTACAATTTTTTGTACCCTATAGGCAGGATGAGGAGTAGGAGGAGTTCGGAACAGGAGGCAAACTGAAGCACCCTGCAATCCTCGGCGGTGGAAGATGTGCCCCAAAAATTTGAAAGGTGTATCTCACACGTACCGATACAGACTATGCCGCAATTTAATTCTTTTTACCCCAAAGGGTGTAGATTGAATAGCGGAATAGAAAATATGATATCAAAAGGTGTATCTATCTCACACGTACAGACCCAGACTAGGCCCCGATTAAAATTTTTTGTACCCTAAAGGCAGGATGAGGAGTAGGAGGAGTTCGGAACAGGAGGCAAACTGAAGCACCCTGCAATCCTCGGCGGTGGAAGATGCGCCCCAAACATTTGGAAGGTGTATCTCACACGTACCGATACAGACTATGCTGCAATTTAATTATTTTTACCCCAAAGGGTGTAGATTGAATAGCGGAATAGAAAATATGATATCAACAGGTGTATCTATCTCACACGTACAGACCCAGACTAGGCCCCGATTACAATTTTTTGTACCCTAAAGGCAGGATGAGGAGTAGGAGGAGTTCGGAACAGGAGGCAAACTGAAGCACCCTGCAATCCTCGGCGGTGGAAGATGCGCCCCAAAAATTTGGAAGGTGTATCTCACACGTACCGATACAGACTATGCCGCAATTTAATTCTTTTTACCCCAAAGGGAGTAGATTGAATAGCGGAATAGAAAATATGATATCAAAAGGTGTATCTATCTCACACGTACAGACTCAGACTAGGCCCCGATTACAATTTTTTGTACCCTAAAGGCAGGATGAGGAGTAGGAGGAGTTCGGAACAGGAGGCAAACTGAAGCACCCTGCAATCCTCGGCGGTGGAAGATGCGCCCCAAAAATTTGGAAGGTGTATCTCACACGTACCGATACAGACTATGCCGCAATTTAATTCTTTTTACCCCAAAGGGTGTAGATTGAATAGCAGAATAGAAAATATGATATAAAATTGGTGATTTTTCAATAGCACATGTAAACACAGCAGTGTCTTATGTTTTATGTCACGGTCAGCTCTGCAGCAGGCTATGAAGGGAAAAAAAAAATTCCCCTTTAAGTTTGTCATTTTTAAATAGCAAATTAGTACAGACTATGCCACAATTTCATTTTTTTTAACTTAAAAGGGTGTATATTGAATAGTGGAATAGAAAAAAGTGTATAAAATTGAAAATCACACAATAGCACATGTGAACACAGCAGTGTCTTATGTCACGGTCAGCTCAGCTCAGCAGCAAGCAGGCTATGAAGGGGAAAAAAAAAATTCCCCTTTAACTTGATTTTTTAATAGCAGATTAGAACAGCAATCAGTAGTGAAATATAGCTGAACGCTGCACACAACAGACTGATAAAAATAGATTTTTTTTTCTCCCTCCTCCTCCTCAGTGGGCTCAAGTGAGGGCAAAAAGATTGTTCACTGCACCACCCCTCACACAGCAAAATTGATGTAGACTGTCCCTGCCTAATCTCTCCAGCCTGTCCCTAAAATGCTCAAAAAGATCGTTCAGTGCACCACCCCCCACACAGCAAAATTTGATGCTCAAATAACTGTCCCTGCCTACGCTCCGACCTGTCCCTGCATTCTTTTCGGGCACAATTTTTCACTGTCTGTCCCTAATCAGCAGCCAGCACGTATGATGTGTGCTCTCTCCCTAAACTACAGCAGAATGACGCGCCTCGCTGTGGCTCTCGAACTTATAAAGACATGGGTCACATGCTTCAGATGGCCAATCACAGCTACTAATACATTAGTAGGCATGGCTGGGATGGCTTAAGGCACACCAGTTAAACGCTTGTTGATTGGCTGTTGAAAGCCCACCATTAAAAGCGCACCATTACATACAAAACAGGAAATAAAATTACCGAACACGGATTTTAAACCCGAACATACAGTAAAGTTTTCGGGTCCGTGTTCGGGTAACAAAAATCCAATTATTCGGTACGAACCCGAATAATACAGTCCGTGTTCGCTCAACACTAATCAGGTCGCATCTATAAGCTAGCCGCTTTTGCGGATGATATCTTGATGTTCCTCACGGACCCTATTTCACAATCCCTAATTTGCCTAAAGATTTTTTCCTCTTCCAATGTTTAACTACTTGCCTTCTGTGCACTTAAACACCCTTCCCATCCAGGCCAATTTTCAGCTTTCAGCGCTGTCACACTTTGAATGACAATTGCGCGGTCATGCTACACTGTACCCATTTGAAATTTTTATCATTTTTTTCACACAAATAGAGCTTTCTTTTGGTGGTATTTAATCATCTCTGGGTTTTTTATTTTTTACAAAAAAAAAGAATAAAGACAAAAAATTTTGAAAAAAAAAAAAAGTTTTTCTTATTTTCTGCGAGTAAATTTTGATAATAAATGTTTCTCCTTCACTGATGTGCGCTGATGAGGCGGCACTGATGGGCACTGATAGGCTGCACTGATGGGCACTGATGAGGTGGCACTTATGGGCACTGATGAGGAGGTACTAATATGCCGCACTGATGAGCACTGATAGGCGGCACTGATAGGCGGCACTGAGAGTCGGCACTGATGAGCACTGATAGGCGGCACTGCTGGGCACTGATAGGCGGCACTGCTGGGCACTGATAGGCGGCACTGCTGGGCACTGAGAGGTGGCACTGCTGGGCACTGACAGGTGGCACTGCTGGGCACTGAGAGGCGGCACTGAGAGGCGGCACTGACGGGCGGCACTGATGGGCACTGATAGGCGGCACTGATGGGCACTGGCGGATGGCACTGGACACTGACGGGTGGCACTGATGAGCGGCACTGATGGGCAGCACCATCAGTGCCCACACTCAGTGCCCATAGTGCTGCCAGTCAGTGCTCATCAGTGCCTAGATGAGCAGGCACTGATGGGCACTGACTATCAGCACTATGGGCACTGATTGTGGGCATTGATGGGAGGCACTGATGGCGGGCACTGTGGGCACTGATGGGGGGGCACTGTGTGTGTGTTTTTACCTTGTGTATCGGTGCCCTGATTACATTCTCCTGTGTCCCCGGCGCTGTGAGGCTCCCCCTCCTTCCTCACTCTGCAGGCTCCGTGTGAGGAAGGAGCGCCGGCGATGAGAGATGATCTCATATGTTTACATATGAGATCATCGCTCATTGGACGGCCAGATCACGTGGTGAATGGCCGCTGTGATTGGCCATTCACCACAATCTGTGATCGGCCGTGTCCAAGGGACACGACCGACACAGATTTTCCCCGCAGCGCGCTCGCGGGAGCGCGCTGGGGGCGTGTCACTGGGAGGCCGTTTAAAAACGGCCTCCCGAAAAATCGAGTCCGCGCTGCAGCCGTATATAGGCTGTAGCGCGGATGGGTAGTGGTTAACAAATCTCCAGATCACTTATACTTATTACCAATACATATTTTAAGAGTATCGATCACAATTAGTTTTTACTAACTGACAGTTGTCATCACAAGACATGGCTTAATTCAGTACCCCAGAGCCAATTTGTTAAGACTCCGTCGTAACTATACTCACACCTTTATAGGCAAGCCCAGGTTTGAAAACAAAGATTCATATCCAAGGGGTACAAACCTACAGATCTAGATTTTGAAATCAATAAAATATCTATTCTTGATAGAGTGTCTTCTGTCTGATCAACCTAAGGCTAACACCAACACTGATTTTGCAAGGTGGTCCCTTTTTACTGAATTTTTCACCCAACATAGACAAATTCAGAACATTTTGAATACCTATTTGGGGGTACTCAAAAATAACCGAGTTTTGGGTTCTTCCCTCCCAGAGAGATCTTGTGCTTTCAAATCATAGATCACTTTGTTGCCCCATGAGGGGGGGTCTAACAAAAGAGGAATCTTACGTTTTGGAAACTTACTGGATATACACTTTAAAATCTTACACACCCCACGGACTAAATATAGATTGGGATATTAATGTATTCATTAATGCATCTTAATACTGGTGGACAGTCAGTGGCACATTTCTTTGGGGGGTTTGCAGCCTTCCAACTCCAGTCATTCCTATTTTTTCCCATTTTTATTTTTTTAAATTTCTTTACTTTTATTTATTTTTGGTAGTTTTTTAGTACTTTTTCTTCCATTTTGTTATAATTTCTTTGCTATGTCCCTCTGTAATTTTGACATAGATTATCACCTTGGATATGAATGATCACATAGTTCATTGGTAGACATATTTTTTATTTTTATCTGTATATTTCCTTTTTTCTTTTGTCATTTTAATTTCTTAATGTACAAATTTGTGAGTGAAAAAGACTAGTGCGCTAAAAATATATATAAATGAATAAACATAATAAATTATGACAATAATGAAACACGGAAAGAAAAAAAATGTCATTAAAATTGTCCATAAATAAATGGTGTCAATGAACAAACGTGCAAAAAGCAATAAAAAATGAATGCAAAAAAAGAATCACTGATAAAACAATCTAGTACCAATGGAGCCTTAAAGGTGAAATCCAGCAAACGATTCCCTGATATTAAGTGAATTCACACAAACTTAAATGTCGAGTGCCCCACCGTGATCAAACGAAAAAATGGCCGTCTGCTTACCAGAGGAACATGATCAAAAAACCTGTGGTTATCATACACTCTAGGGTTTGACTAGTCCCAACAGATGGTGGAATCCCTTTGAGTTACGGCAATCCATAGATCGGGATACTTCATGCACATCCAGGGCTTTCCAGAACTTTAAGAAATGTGCAGTTTACAGTATTTATAAGTAATTAAGATTTGCATTCTGTAATTTCATAGCTGGTCAGTTTAGTAAAAAATTCACTAGTTGGAACGACTATAAAACTGTTTGTGCCACCCAGTTTTCCTTTAATGTACAAATTTGTCTCCATGGAGGAGCGACCTGATGTTTTTACATCAATCCCTCCCCTATATTGTATAGTAGAACACCTGTATGAGTCTTCCTGGAGTCTGTCATAATTCTCTTCATTTGGTGATTTTTTTTTTAGCTATTTCACACATATGATCTCTGATTATATATAGTGGCAATTTATTTATTTACTATTATGATTACTTCATAGATCATAGATCAGGTTTATTTCCTGATCTAAAGTGAGGTTTGGGGAACGGATGTTGGCTTGTCCTGTAGGAACCGCTCACTGGCCACAGGGACGGCCCCTTTCTACACTCCCTTCCCCTTGTTCACACTGTTCCGATAGTAAGGCTTAGTCTTAATGAAAATGAGGCTTAAGCCACGCATCGGTGACACTTTTTTCAATAGGTTTCGATATCAAGGACTGGTTTAATTTGAAACCGAGGCTTGAACCTCATGATGGCACTATCTTTAGAATCTCATGGCGCTGCACGGCTCTAGGACTGCTACTAACAGGTGTAGTATATTTATCATCAGTTTATGAGGTATATATATATATATATGTAGTGATGAATTTTGACTGGTAATCCCTTTGAAAACGTAATTTATGACAAAATGCATCAGACCGTTATTTCCTGTCATTAATCACTCTGGCTTTTACACACTGGCTATCTACAGATGTTGGTAAGTGTTTTTACCATTGGAATACATTTTAATTAAGCGGTTTTATACTATGCTTGTGGGTCCGCCCCCTATAATTCATCATTGAGGCAAACTTTGACCCTGAACCTCACAGTCAGCAGACACATTCCAGCCAATCAGCATACCTCCCTCCCACACCCTCCCACCTCCTATAAAAAAGCAAGGGCAGCATCCATCTTAGATTATTCTGAAGCAGTGTGTTAGTGAGAGCAGGGAGAGTGCTGCTGCTGTTAATAGCTAGGGACAGTTGTTAGTCAGTGTTCTCGGTCTTGTTAGTCATTGTTCTTGGTCCACTCCTGCTGTAAGGACAGCATCCCCAAAAAGCCCTTCTTAGGGCTAGTATTTGAGTAATATATATATATATATATATATATATATATATATATATATATATATATATATATATATATATATATATATATATATATATATATCTATTGTGCAGTTGCCTGCCCGCTGTGTGTGAGAGGCCACAGACCCACCACAGACTGTTGCACACCACACTCATTTCGGGTGGCACAGGCACAGTACCTTGCAGTTTAAAAAATATTTGTTTTTCCTCTGTCATAATTGCAGTGAGTGTCAGGTCCACAGAGTGTACTGTGCCCACTGCAGTGCCCACCACTGATATATATACGTTGGCACAACAGCTTGTTGCAAATTGAAAAAAATATATATTTTTTATAATTGCAGTTGCCTGGGCTGCCAGTGAGTGATTGTCAGGTCCACAGAGTGTACTGTGCCCACTACAGTGCCACTGCCCACCACTGATATACAGTATACGGTGGCACAGCAGCTTGCAAATTAAAAATATATATATTTTTTTATTATTGCAGTTGCCTGGGCTGCCAGTGAGTGACTGTCAGGTCCACAGAGTGTACTGTGCCCACTGCAGTGCCACTGCCCACCACTGATATATACGGTGGCACAGCAGCTTGCAAATTAAAAATATATATATTTTTTTATAATTGCAGCTGCCTGGGCTGCCAGTGACTGTCAGGTCCACAGAGTGTACTGTGCCCACTGCAGTGCCACTGCCCACCACAGATATATAAACGGTGGCACAGCAGCTTGCAAATTAAAAATATATATATTTTTTTATAATTGCAGTTGCCTGGCCTGCCAGTGACTGTCAGGTCCACAGAGTGTACTGTACCCACTGCCCAACACTCCTATAGGGTGGCATAGCACCTTGCACTCATAGTACCACAAATCTGAAAAAAAAATGACAGGCAGAGGCAGGCCACCCCGCAAGGGCCGTCGTGGTCGTGGTGCTGTGATTTCCTTTGGCCCTAGAATAATGCCCAGTGTTCAGAAGCCACAGACCCTGAACTCAAAAAATTCTGAGGACATAGTTGACTGGCTTACACAGGACACCCAATCTTCTACAGCTTCCGCTCGGAACCTTAATGCACCATCCTCCTCCAGCTCAGCTTCGGGCACCTCTCAATTTACCACTCGCCCGCCCGCCGGCACCACCACCAACACTAGCACCACAGCTGCTTCACTTGATCTGTCAGAGGAGTTATTTACACATCAGTTGGAAGAAATAAGTGATGTGCAACCATTAGTGCCAGAGGATGTAGATAACGGGGATATGTCTCAGTCAGGCAGCATTATACACATGGACATACATTGTGATGATGATGATAATGTTGTACCTGCTGCTGCTGCCTTTGCTGAGTTGTCAAGTGAAGCGGCTGATGATGACGATGTGTCCGTGGATGTCACCTGGGTGCCTGCTTGAAGATCAGAAGAAGAGGGGGAAAGTTCAAATGGGGAGACAGAGAGGAGGAGGAGACGAGTTGGAAGCAGGGGGAGGTCATCGCAAGGAGCTAGTGGCACAGTCAGACAGCATGTATTGGCACCCGGGATCAGCCAGACAGCACGCCAATCAACGCAAGCTGTTGCCACCACCAGAATGCCGTCATTGCAAAGCTCAGCAGTGTGGCATTTTTTTTTTGTGTGTCTGCCTCTGATAGCAGCGATGCCATTTGTAACCTATGCCAAAAGAAACTGAGTCATGGGAAGTCCAACACCCACCTAGGTACAACTGCTTTGCGAAGGCACATGATCTCACATCACAAACGCCTATGGGATCAACACATGAGTAAAAGCAGCACACAAACTCAAAGCCACCATCCTCCTCCTGGTCCAGCATCTTCAGCCACGTCAACCACTGCTGTCCTCCTTGCCCCCTATCAACAACCCGCCCCTCCGCTTCTCACCTTCAGCAGTTCCTGCTCATCTGCCCACAGTCAGGTGTCTGTCAAGAAAATTTTTGAGCGTAAGAAGCCAATGTCACAGAGTCACCCCTTGCCCGGCGTCTGACAGCTGGCTTGTCGGAACTCTTAGCCCGCCAGCTTTTACCATACAAGCTGGTGGAGTCTGAGGCCTTCAAAAAATTTGTCGCTATTGGGACCCCGCAGTGGAAGGTACCCGGCCGAAATTTTTATTCACAAAAGGCAATCCCCAACCTGTACTCTATTGTGGAAAAGGAAGTCATGTCATGTCTGGCACACAGTGTTGGGGCAAGGGTCCATCTGACCACTGATAGCTGGTCTGCAAAGCACGGTCAGGGCAGGAATATCACTTACACTGCGCATTGGGTAAACCTGCTGGCGGCTGCCAAGCATGGAATGCGTGGCTCTGCTGCAGAGGAGTTGGTGACACCGCCACGACTTGCAGGCAGGCCTGCTGCCACCTCCTCTACTCCTCCTACTCCATCCTCTTTGCTATCCTCCTCTTCTGCTGTTGCGTCTTGCTCCACACCAACTGCACCCCCCAGCTCCCCAGGGGCTATTCCACATGTCGGATACGACAGTGTCACGCTGTCTTGGGGTTGACTTGCCTTAAAGCAGAGAGTCACACCGGACCAGCACTACTGTCTGCCCTGAATGCACAGGTGGATCAGTGGCTGAC
Organism: Pelophylax lessonae; assembly: GCF_965119305.1. Classification (NCBI taxonomy): domain Eukaryota; kingdom Metazoa; phylum Chordata; class Amphibia; order Anura; family Ranidae; genus Pelophylax; species Pelophylax lessonae. Next base: position 103,978,072 of record NC_138777.1, on the reverse strand, counting down.
CCCGCACCAACTGGAGATCAGCAAAGTGGTGAGTAACGGAAGCAATTTGTTGGCGGCATTGAATTTGGGCAAGTTGACACATGTGCCGTGCATGGCACATGTGTTGAATCTGATTGTACAACGCTTTGTGCAGAAGTACCCAGGCTTACAGGACGTCCTCGAACAGGCCAGGAAGGTGTGTGGCCATTTCAGGCGTTCCTACACGGCCATGGTGCACTTTTCAGATATTCATCGGCGAAACAACATGGCAGTGAGGCGCTTGATTTGCGACAGCCCGACATGTTGGAATTCAACACTGCTAATGTTCAGAAGCGGTCAACAAGTATTTGTATGACCGGGGTGCTAGGACAGCCTCTGCGGAGCTGGGTATTTTTTTGCCACGTTACTGGACGCTCATGCACAATGCCTGTAGGCTCATGCGTCCTTTTGAGGAGGTGACAAATCCCATATGTTTTCTTCCTGGAGCGTGCCCTACGAAGAGTGCTGGATCAGGCCATAGATGAGCGTGAAGAGGAAGAGGAAGAGTTGTGGTCACCATCACCACCAGAAACAGCCTTATCATCGCTTGCTGGACCTGCGGCAACGCTGGAAGAGGAGTCTGAGGAAGAGGAGTCAGAGGAGGAATGTGGCTTTGAGGAGGAGGAACACCAACCACAGCAGGCATCCCTGGGTGCTCGTTGTCAACTATCTGGTACCCGTGGTGTTGTACGTGGCTGGGGGAAGAACACACCTTCAATGACATCAGTGAGGACGAGGAATTGGACATGAGTAGCTTGGCATCCAACCTTGTGCAAATGGAGTCTTTCATGCTGTCATGCCTGTTGAGGGACCCTCGTATAAAAAGGCTGAAGGAGAATGACCTGTATTGGGTGGCCACGCTACTAGACCCCCGGTATAAGCAGAAAGTGTCTGATATGTTACCGAATTACCGGCAGTCGCAAAGGATGCAGCAGCTACAAAATAAGTTAAAAAGTATGCTTTACACAGCGTATGAGGGTGATGTCACAGCACAACGGCAATCCAACAGGGGAAGAGGTGAAAGTAATCCTCCTCCTACCACAACCAAGCCGGCAAGGACAGGACGCTTTACAGACGTCTTGTTGATGGAGGACATGCAGAGCTTTTTTAATCCTATGCATCGCCACAGCCCTTCGGGGTCCACCCTCAGAGAACGACTCGACCGACAGGTAGCAGACTACCTTGCCTTAACTGCACATATCGACACTCTGAGGAGCGATGAACCCCTTGACTACTGGGTGTGCAGGCTTGACCTGTGGCCTGAGCTATCCCAATTTGCGATAGAACTTCTGGCCTGCCCCGCTTCAAGTGTCCTGTCAGAAAGGACCTTCAGCGCAGCAGGAGGTATTGTCACTGAGAAGAGAAGTCGCCTAGGTCAAAAAAGTCTAGATTACCTCACCTTTATTAAGATGAATGAGGCATGGATCCCAAAGGAACTGACAGTGGGGGATGCATTTGACTAAAAAAGGCCTGATCAGATGCCTTGGGCTAAAAATGGTCCTCACGCTGCTGTATTTAATCTCTGCATGCCGGATGACTTACGTGACGTCTCCGCCACCAACTACGGTTCAAGCCGCAATGTTTTAGTGCACTTTCTGCCTTGAAAACCTCAATTTTTCCAGCCGCTGCTACAGCAGCGGCTGCAACAATACCTGCTTTTTCATGCATGTGTACATGCCTAATTTTTCTGGCCTCTGGTGCTACACTGTGGCTGCAAAAAAAAAAAAAAAGGCACATACATGTGTCAATTCCCCTTCGTGATCATTACCTTTTTGTGGTGAAGGGGCTTGCGTATCACAATGAAGTGATCACCTCTAGGAGTGTGTTGGCACACCCCAGATGATAAGGTCGTTGCTTCATTGTGAACAGACCAAAAGCGATCCGCGGGATAATTTTTCATAGAAAAAACATACATTTTCTTTAATTTAAAAAAAGAGGACAGCCTCTGCGGAGCTGGGTATTTTTTGGCCACGTTACTGAATGCTCATGCACAATGGCTGTAGGCTCATGCTTCCTTTTGCGGAGGTGGCAAACCTGGTAATCGAACGCAAGGCAACATCATCGACCTCATCCCATATGCGTTTTTTCTGGAGCGTGCCCTGCGAAGAGTACTGGATCAGGCCATAGATGAGCATGAAGAGGAAGAGTTGTGGTCCCCATTACCACCAGAAGCAGCCTTGTCGTTGTCGATTGCTGGACCTGTGGCAACGCAGAGAGAGGAGTCTGAAGAAGAGAAGACAGAGGAGGAAGGTGGCTTTGAGGAGGTGGAAGACCAACCACAGCAGGCGTCCCAGGGGGCTTGTTGTCACCTTTCGTGGACCCTTGGTGTTGTACACGGCTGGGTGGAGGAAGAGACCTTCAATGACGTCAGTGAGGACAAGGAACGGGACATGGCTAGCTTGGTATCCAACCTTGTGCAAATGGGGAGTTTGCGGTTGTGCAAATGGACTGACTGACTGACTGTTAAATGGGTGTCAGGTCACCTGTGGCCAGGTGACAACTGCACCCTGTTGAAGGCAGGGGCGCAGCGCAAGGTAGTGAACTCGATAGCAGACTGCTGCGGATGGACCGGAACATGAGCCCAAGATTCCCCAGTCCGCGGAGTCAAAGACCCAGCAGGTGTTCACCAGAGCCTCTAGTGGTGAGGATGGACTTGGCTGCAGCTGGGCCCAGGTCGCGGCCCCTGGGGTCCCCCAGGTCACGCTCCGTAGAGAGAGAAGGGAAGCAGCCACTCAGGACACACGGAATGGTGATGGGTAAGCCGAGGTCGGGGTAACAGGCAGACAAGGGTAACCACGGGACAGGCCAAAGGTCAGGGTAACAGCCAAACAGGAACAGTCAGAGACAAGCCAAAGTCGGAAAACACAGAACAGTAGATCAAGCACACAGGAAACAGGAAACTAGCAACAGGGAACAGCAAAGCTGACCTGCAGTGCACTGGTTAATATAGACTTCCTGGAATGGCCTAGGGTGGAGCCAAACAGGGAAGAGAGATGATAAAAGCAGCCAGAAGGATAGTCTGGCCCTTAATGCAGACATGAGGATGAAGAACAGGTAAACTACCAGACATTTATTGCATGTCCATGACAATGGGGAGTTTTGTCTGTCAGAGTTTGGTCAGACTGTCACTGTGAAGCGGGCGTAACCCTTACACCACCTGATTGATACAACATCATACCTGATCGTATACACACACTGGATGTTTTAAAGCACGTTATTCCAAACAATTTAGGAATGTTAGGTGATTTATGCCCTTTATGGATTAAAACCCGACTCTGTGTCAACTACCTAATTTTCCATGGGAGTTTTGCCATGGATCCCCCTACTGCATTCCACAGTCCAGGTGTTAGTCCCCTTGAAACAACTTTTCCATCACTATTGTGACCAGAAAGAGTCCCCGTGGGTTTTAAAATTTGCCTGCCTATTGAAGTCTATGGCGGTTCGCCCGGTACGCTGGTTCGCAAACATTTGCCGATGTTCGTGTTCGCCGTTCGCGAACGGCAAATTTTAGGTTCGCGACATCACTAGTCCCAACACTGAACCACTGATAACCTTAGACCATTCAGAGTAAGAATCATTAACCACTACTCTCTGAATTCTATCTTTTAGCCAATATTTTATCCAATTACAAACCGATCTTTCCAAGCCAGTATACTTTACCTTACACGTTAGACGTGTGTGGGGAACTGTGTCAAACGCTTTTGCAAAATCCAAGTATATTACGTCCACAGCCACCCCTCTGTTCAAGGTTTTACTTACCTCCTCAAAAAAAATCAGGTTTGTTTGACAACTTCTGTTTTTCATGAATCCATGCTGTCTGTTGCTTAAAATATTTTTTTTCCAGCAAGAACTCATGTGGTCATTTATTAAACTCTCCAGTATCTTCCCGACTATAGATTTTAAACGAACAGGTCTATAGTTACTTTGCAAAAACTTTGATCCTTTTTAAATATAGGCACCACATTGGCCCTATGCCAATCCAGTGGTACTATTCCAGTCCTTAATGAGTCCTTAAAAAATTTGAAACAAAGGCTTTGATATTACAGCGCCTAATTCTTTTAGGATGAGTGGGTGGATGCCATCTGGTCCAGGTGCTTTATCCACCCTTATTCTGTCTAAATATTTCTGGACCATATCACTTTTGAGCCATTGTGGATCATTTGGGGCTGTGTCAATACCATCCTCATTATGGTCATGAGCTCCCCCATGCTCCTTTGTATATACAGAGCTGAAGAAAGTATTTAATAAATTTGCCTTCTCTTTGTCCCCAGTCACCCACTCCTAATTATTTTGTAAAGGGCCTACATGCTCAGACCTATCCTTTTTACTGTTAATATATTTGAAGAATTTTTGGGGGTTTGTCCTACTATCTTTTGCAATCTGTCGTTTATTTTAACTTTTTGCGTCCTTGATTTCCTTTTTACATATTCTGTTATATTCTTTGTAACAATTAAACAATGATAGTGTTCCTTCATTTTCATATTTTTTAAAAGCTCTTTTCATTTTATCTATAGCTTTTTTAACTTTTGCATAAAGTCTTTTTGAAAATTTCCCATTTCTGTTCTGTGCTCATCGATGCCAATATTCCCTCCCAGTCTAAATCCTGAAGAGCAGCCCTCATCCTTGGAAAATTTGCTCTCTTAAAGTTAAGTGTTTTGTATTTCCTGTATGCGAATACCGAACTGAAAGGAAGATTAGGCCTTCCAGACATTCGCAGATGCCATTGGGCATGCCATTTGACAAGAGTGGTAGACTGGCAGGTATACTCCATAACTAAAAATTGGTTTATCTCGAACACTCAGTTTCACGAATCCCATTGCGACAACTCCCATGGGTTAGACCAATCCATTTCCTGGCTAGCTGTACTAACCACCCATTATTGGACCCACGCTTCAAACCTTTCAAGTTACATGTCAGAAAGTGTCAAGTACATTTATCCTCCTCCCCAGGACCATTAACCCCAATCAAACAAAACCCTGACTTCCCTCCAGGACTCTTAGATTCATTTCTTACAGACTCCTCCCTTGACAGCCTGCAGAACATTTCTATGATAAGCGTTCCCTCCTGACGCATGCGGCCCTGTCCTCTCGGACACCGCATCAGACTCTCTCCTTCTGGACATATATGCAAATAAGACATTTTCTGACCAGTTCTGGACCCCCCCCCCCCAAGTGTGGGCCAGATCCTGCACCCCATTCGAATCACTCTGTACAACAAGAACTGAACCAAAGGCACACGATATCAGATCTTTATATCGCTATCTTGTTCTCTATCATTGACCATAAACAACATAAGGTTAACCAACAATGGGAACGAGAACTCTCACTGAACCTGTCAGCCGAAGGAATAGGAACGCATTTATATTTATATCCACAAAGGCTCCTTCAATGTTTCCGTTCAGGAAAATGGGTTCAAGATATATTCTAAATGGTATCGCACCCCTGAATTAATCCATAAATTCTGTCCCACGGTGTCCCCCTTTGCTGGCGCTGTAATAAAGAGCCAGGCTCAATTCTACACATTTGGTGGTCGTGCCCAGCTGTCCAGCCCTTTTGGAAAGAGGTCCATTGCCTCATCTCTAGATTTACAATGTGTACACTATAATACAACCTGGCTCATTTCCTTCTACATCACACATCGTCAGCTATAACCAATACTCCATCTAATCAACACTGTAAAAATGTGTATACCGGTACTGCGGCATAAAAATTCACCTCTGAATATAGTCGACTGGTTTAACCGCATTAAGATTGTCGCAGAAATGGAGGACCTTATACACCAAGCCAGAAAGACCCCTTCGAAATTCTGGAAAACCTGGGCCTGTTGGGTGGAATTTGTGAATTTGACAGAATTCTCCCAAATCATGGGCAAACATGCTAATAATCTTGAAACTGAGCAAAGCAGGAGGAAAGGGGTGGGATATCCCTTACCCTCTTACACATTCCCCTTTTTTACTCCCCCCCCCCTTCTTTTCCTCTTTTCCCTTATGCCTCCTTAACCTCCCAACCCACCTCATCCCTCCCGCCTCCCCCCACATCCTTTCCAGAAGCCTTTCCCCCTATCCTTTTATAAGTCTTGACCATCAAGGACTGGAAACCCTTTCTGAATCATATTGATTGCTCCTCCTACTTCTGGGTAATGTTATATTAGGTTTCAGTTCATCAAATGCATTTGAAAATTATTATTAAGTCTATAGTTTATATCATATATGCTAATCTAGGACCTATGATCCCTATTTCTGTTCTGTCTGATCCCCCAGGATCAGCCCTTCCTGGTTTGTTTATATATTTGCTCTTACACGTCTGTTTACCCTTCTCTGTAAAAACTTACTAAAATACTTGGATACAAAAGAAGGGCAATGCTGTATCCCTCCCTGACACACTTTGCTCCCAGATGGGGTGTCAGGGGTGGGTAAACAACACCCCTTTGCCTTATACCAAACATTTGGTATTGCTTATATTGTTTACCTCTGTTGCCACCCGGTTATGTCATATGTTCACACCCAAATGACTCCTCCTTACAATGTCTCATTGTCTGTTTTTGTATTTCTGTTATTTGTATAAATTTGAATAAAATATTGAAAAATTGGGGCGTGACCGGAAGCGGACCGAGGCGGACGTCTCTGCGAGGAGCTCCGCCGCTCACACTACAATCTTCCGCAATCCTCCTTCCCTGCTCTGCCCAGCGGCTCATCACTACCCCACTACGACTTCCCAGACTCCGGGGGACCTGGCAGACAAAAATTTTTTGAAATCCAGCCATCGGATCCGGACTTCCGTCCGCGGCCTAGCTAGGCCTAAAGCCAGGGACTTTCCTGGAAACAGCACTCCGAGGCCTGCCCGCCCGCCACGGCCCGCCATCCGGAGTTCCAGAGGGGAGGTAGGCACCAATAACGTCCCCACTCACCATCCTGCTCTACAGTCCTGCCCCCCTCTGCCCTAATCTGCCCCGCTGTGCCTCCGGGACCATCTCCACTGTCGGCCGCGGCCTACCTGACAGCACCATCTTCCCGGCCCCCTCACGCTTGCTGGGCACCCCTGGGTCCCCCTCCCCCCCCTGCCAGGACTCAGGACCCCAGACCTCACCTTCACCCTGGGAAGGTTTGAATGACCGTTTGTCCATCTGAGCAGGACATGTCTGCCTAGTGCTCCGCATCTCTGGGGGCATTACAGCCTCTCCGGACCGAGTGATCACTGCTAACCTAACTGCTTACCGACCCACCGGCAGCCAGGGACCTCCGGGATCAAACCACGATGGTCTACGGCGGACCGAAGAACAAATTTAAGAGTAAATCCATCTGGGACGCTCTCCTCAAAACCGCTCCTAAGATGGCGGCGGCGCCATCCACCCGCTCGCCTCACACAGCTCCTTACACCAAGCCTGTGGTGCTTTTACCAGATGGTGAGACAGACTACGATTTTGGCCTCACACCCCTAACTTTAAGGGGAGACACACTGCAGCCAGACCTGCTCCAGCAATTTGAGCGGATGCTCACTAGAGCCCTCAAAATCACCTCAGATGCCATTACTGACAGGCTCACCAGGGAAATCAGGGAGGTTGGCCACCGCACTACTCTCTTAGAGCAGCGCACTGAGGAACTAGAACTCACAGCAGGCAATCATTCTGAGGACTTGGAAGCCCTTCGAGAGGAAAATTCATCCCTACACTCCCGCTTAGAGGACTTTGAAAACAGGGCCAGAAGATCCAATGTCAGGATCACAGGTATCCCAGAGTCTGTGGAGGACCTTCAATCCACCATCACTGCCTTGTTTCAGGAACTGTCCCCATCAATTCCTATAGAGCGTTTGGAAATGGACAGGATCCATAGATCACTGGCCCCGCGCTCAGATGACGGTCCCCCATAATTTCACATAATAGTGAAACTTCACTTTTTTCGCACTAAAGAACAACTTATGGTAGTTGCCCGCAATAGGGATTCCCTAATTTTCCAGGGTCACCGTTACCAACTCTTCCAGGATTTATCCCAAGCTACCCTGGCTAAACGTAAGGCTATGAAGCCACATCTGCTTGTTCTTCAACACCACAAGATTACCTACAGATGGATCTTCCCCTTTGCTGTCCGCTTCTCCTATAAAGGCTCCTCTTACCAATGTAAATCTCCTGAGGATCTTCATGGTACTATTCGTGAACTCCACCTGACACCCCCTGATCACTCTCCTGAAGGCTCCAAGCCCCATGCTGCATCATCCTCTCCACAGAAGACTCAAGCTCACCAGGATCGTGTCCCCCAGCACAGGATCCACAAGAGAGGTCGCTATTCATCACCAGCTCCAGCCCCGGCTCCTGAGGACTCCATGGACTGAGGAGACCCCGCGGTGTTCAACTGCTCTTTGTTACTAGGACAGTTGTATAGCTGCCCTGCTGATCCCTTTCTTTGATGCCACCATTTTTGGTATCCTCCTGGAACCGTAACTATAATGTTTTTATATATATATACATATGTGTATTTTTTTTTTTTTTGGTACCCTCCAGGATGTACCACTTCTGTAGGTGAGACTGGTGGTGGAGTTTCCCTAAATTGGACTTTTTCTTCAATTTTTTTTTTGTTTTGTTTTTTATCTCGCTCTGCCATCACCCTCACTTGAGTGCTATATTTTGTCTCGGGTCCTGACCCGAGTGAGAGCTCTACATTATACACTTTCAGGTACTCCTACTGGTTGTCTACTGCACCCCTATTTATGCTCATACCTGGCACTTCTGGCGGATCATTTTGTTGTTCCTTCTTGCATCACAAACGGTGCTGTGGCCTTTCTGGGTTGCTCCGCCACTGCAAACACTTACGGGATAAACGGGCGCTTCCATTGGCCTGTTCTCCTGACTCTGCCATCATACTGACTGTTCTGAGCATCCTGGTTCACATTTCCCAGTTGGAGTCCCCACGTCCCCTTCTGCTCACTGCACCCCACTTGTAGTCCTTTAGTACCAGACACTTTTGGACTGGTATCTCTTGGACAAGTTGACTCCTCCTGGCGGGAAATTTACTTCCTTCCAGAGGACCCTTTTCTCTTTTTTCCTTCCTTCCCCTTCCATTCTTGAGTTTTTTTCTCTCCCCCATTTCCCTTCCTCCCCCTTTCCCGCCCTCCTGCTCCTCCTGTCTTCCATCCCCACCCGGAGAGAGTCCCCCGCCCACTGTTCCTGCCTCCTACCCCTGCCACGCTACTTTTGCGCTCCATTATGTCCACCTTAAACCTTCTTACTCTTAATGTACAAGGCCTAAATTCCCCCTCCAAACGTGTGAAGGCATTCCGATCATTCTCTTCGCTATCGGTTCATGTGGCTTGCCTTCAGGAAACGCACTTTTCCATTCACTCAACTCCCAAACACTTTGGTCACCAATACCCACAAGTCTACACTGCCTCTGCTCCCACGAAGCAACGGGGTGTGCTGATAGCATTTCACAGATCTACCCCATTTACTCTACAGAAGGAAATAAAAGACCCTAAGGGTCGCTACCTCATACTGCTAGGACGGCTTCTTGACTCGGATGTCACTATAGTTTCATACTATGCTCCTAATAAGAAACCCCAGGCCTTCCTTTCCCACCTATTGTCTGTCATGGACTCCAATCAAGTACTCTACCCCCTGCAGGACAAATCTCCTGCTCCACTATCCGCTCAGCGCCTCTCCTTCCAACAACTCCTAACTCAACATTCATTAGTGGATACGTGGCGTGAACACAACCCACGCCGACGACAGTACACGCACTATTCCCATCCACCTAAGTTGTTTTCGCGAATTGACCACATCTTGATCCACATTGGCACATCTCTCCTTTCCACCTCCACTATCATCCCCTGCGCCTGGTCTGATCATGATGCGGTCATCTCCTCCTTCTCTTCCTTGGTACCTAAACCCAACCTTCGCTCTTGGCAAATCAATTACGGTATGCTGGCTAACCCGACCCACCGTCTAAAATTGGAGCATGCAATTTCTGACTATCTGTCCACCAACACTCATCCGGACACGTCCCCACTCATGTTGTGGGAAGCCCACAAACCAGTTATACGGGGGGTTTGCATTAGCCGAACCTCTCACCTCTGTAAGGAACGCCGCCTCTTACTACAAAATTTAGAAGCTGCCTTCTATAAGGCCTCCACAGACTTCCAAGCCACCCCCTCGCCCTCCAGGAAACAAGCCCTTGATAAAGCTCGACTTGAGCTTGATCTTCTCCTTTCAGAATTGGCGGAACGAATACTCCGGCAGTCGAAACATAATTTATATATGAAAGCTAACAAACCTGACACCTTTCTTGCCTTGACGCTTCGTAAAGCCAATTATACTCCCAAACCTATACGCCTTAAACAGGCTAAGGACACATACACCTGTAATCCCCTTAAAATTCTCCGCACCTTCAGTGATAAACTCTCCACGCTCTATAAGGACCCCTCCACATTTGACCGCACTCGCTTAGACGCCCTCCTGTCTTCTGTACAGCTCCCTGCACTGTCCGCCTCTCACAGGGAGAATCTTGATAAACCCATCACTGCTGAGGAACTCTTACAGGCAATTAAGACTTTGAAACCACGTAAACGTCCGGGCCCTGACGGCTTTTCCGCTACATACTATAAACGCTTTGCCTCTGTACTTATCCCCCCGTTAGTTGGGGCACTTAATTCCCTGCTCGACGGTCACTCCTCTCACATGGATTCGCTCATGGCCGCCATTTCCATGATTCCCAAACTCAATTCAGACGACACCTCCTGGTCCAATTATAGACCCATCTCTATACTCAGCATTGACATTAAACTGCTTGCCAAAGTCCTGTCCTCTCACCTCAATGTGGTCATAGGCACTTTGGTCCTACTGACCAGACGGGTTTCATCCCATCCCGCCAGGCTGGGGATAATATTCGTCGGGCCACCCTGCTGGCGCATATTGCCAGGAAACGCCGAATTCCCTCTTGCTTTCTCTCCCTAGACATTAGCAAGGCATTAGATTCTCTGTCTTGGCCATACCTCACCTCCATCCTTGATCGCTGGGGTTTCGGCTCCCACTTCCTGCAATGGGTGAATGCCCTCTACAAGAACCCTAGAGCATACGTTTATTATTCAGGCTACAAGTCGGACCCTTTCCCCATAGAGTGCGGCACGAGACAGGGTTGTCCCCTTTCCCCCCTACTATTTGCCTTGGCCATTGAGCCCCTTGCAATCCTCATACGATCCAATCCGAATATTTGTGGAATTGAACTGGGGGGTCACCACCATAAACTCTGCCTTTTTGCGGACAATGTCCTGCTTTTTCTTACTGCCCCACTCACGTCTGCCCCTAACCTCCTTGATACCCTAACTAAATTTGGATCACTCTCGGGCCTTGTTGTCAACCCACGGAAATCTCTAGCCCTCAATGTATCCCTATCAGCCGATGTCCTTACCCACCTCAAGTCTTCCCTCCGCTGTATCGACCACGTATCTGAGACGGGCTTGGGGTGCCACAGTTCTCCAAATACTACTATGCAGCACAGTTGGCTCAGCTCCCTAAGTATCATGCAACAAAGGAAGTTCCATTGTGGGTCTCCATAGAAGCAATGGACTGTGATCCTCTCTCTGTGGCTAACCTCCTCTGGCTCCCACCCTCGCAACGGAGATGTGTTATCAATCCTATCACTAAGCACAGCCTAACCCTTTGGGATAGACTTAAACGTCGTTTTCACCTTCAGTCCCCCCATAATCCCCTGCTTTCTTTTCTCCGCAACCCCTCGTTCTACCCAGCCTGGTCCTCCCAGACTTCTTTCTCCGAGTGGACTAGGGTTGGCTTTATACGTGCTTACCAGTTCTTCACTCCCTGGGCTTTTCAAACCTTTCCAGCCTTGCGTGAGGCCCACAACCTCCCTCCTGGCGAATTTGTTCGCTACTTGCAACTGAAACACTTCTTTAGCCAGAACACACCGGGGCGCGATAGCTCCCATGCCTTCTCCACCTTTGAACGGGCTTGCAAAACAGACCTGCATAGGCGGGGGCTCATTTCTGATCTCTATGCTCAACTCCTTTTGGTTCAAGAGACCACCCCCACGGCATATGCTTCCAAATGGGAAAGGGACCTACACCTCTCCTTGGAAGACTCTGACTGGATCCAAATTTGGCAAGCCACTAAATCGGCTTCCCCAAATATTGTAGCCTTGAAGACAAATTACAAAGTCCTTACCAGATGGTACTTGGTCCCAGCCAGAGTCTCCAAATATGTGCCACAGTACTCACCTCGTTGCTTTCGTGGTTGCGAGTCTCCAGGTACTCATGCACACATTTGGTGGGAATGCCCCATGGTCCGTGCCTTTTGGTCCGAAGTGTATCGGGTTTTAACTACAATCTTTCACACACCCCTTACCCCTGATCCTGCTTCTGCGCTCCTGAACTACAAGCCACCTGACCTCACACGTCGCCAGTTTAAACTTTTCCTGTATGTCACCATGGCTGCCAAACAGACCATAGCGAAGGCCTGGAAAACTTCCTCCCTTTGTTTCCTGACCATGAAAAATAGAGTCACTCAAGCTATGATCCATGCTAAAACTGAAGCTATCCTGCTGGATAAACTTATAAAGCTTACGTAAAGCTCTGGAAACCATGGATTGACAACTGTCTTCCGATAGGCTTTGATGAATCCCTTGTACTAGCTTGACCTATGGTCACCGCTTCCCTACTGGTATTGTCAGTCTGAACCTCATCAGTGGCCCGGGACTCCCTCCGGGCACCCTACCTCCCCCGCACATCCCCCCTCCACTGTTTTGCCCTTCCTTTCCCCCCCTATCCTTCTTGCCCCTATTACTCTCTTCTTCCCCCCCCCATATTGCCTTGAGTTGGCCGCTAACTAATTTGTTTCCCTGTTGTGGCTGGACCACCAACTTTTGCTGTACTACGGCCTCCCTTTTTGCCCTACCCCCAGCCGCCCTTATGCACTGTGTTTATCCTTTGTACCTGTAATCCGGGGCGCCCAGCTTGCCCCTTTCCTATTCCTAAACCTGTTTGTTATACTACTACTTGCTGTTAATAATGTCATTTTGACGTGTATTCATCTGTTATGCACCACTATTACCTATTGCTATTGTTTTGTACTACATTCCTTCTGCTTTAATAAAAACCGTTTGAACAGAAAAATATTGGAAAATAAAATAAAATAAAATAAAGAAATGCATGTGCCTTGCAAGCAGTTGCTGGTTCCATTCCTTTATTAATATTTCCGGCTGACAGGAGCCTTTCGAGCACCACACCCCACAGATCCTGCACTGACAGCTTTCATCCCAGGTGACTGGCAGCTTGTTTTTCGATTAGGCCTGCTGATAATAACAGTGAAGGGCCAATAAAAAGTGATGTAAATGCAGTGTGGGGTTCTGTGTCAATCTTAAGAAATGACTATCCTTCAAACCTGAAGGATTTGGTCTGTGCCCAATATGGGCATTAATGATAAATTATAATTCCATTTGAGTCACTTATAGAAAAGGTCCATGTGACATAACACCAAAAGTTTATAGGAGGAAACATTAAGGGATAACTCTCTATTAGAAGCAGCTGCCTAAAAATGTTTTGAGAGGTCTATTCCATTTAGGCATTTCTCCTTGGCAAGAACTCTTGTCAGCAGAATAGCAATATATGATCTTCTAAAATCAGACAAAGTCATGCTCTCATTTTTCTTTAATCAAATCGGTCATTCTAAGACATTTTGAATTCCAAGTAAATTATCTGGAAATAATATTTCATGTTTAAAAGAAAGAAAGAGTGATTTGTATTGTTGGCATCTGATTAAAAAAAAAAAGTTCTATAGAGTAAATCCATTTTAAGAGTATTTATTCACCCCACCCATGAGCAAGAAATATTTCTCTATGATTGAACATCCCAGTCTATTTCATTTAGAATTGGGGTATAATTAATTTTACATATATTAGCAAAGTGCAGATATTGCCAAATGTCTCAATTTGTCTTGCTATCATTGAAAAAGTAAGTATAAATACAATAAGGAGGACTCTGAGGTGGAAAGGTTAACATTTAAAATTTCAGTTGCACCCTGGTATTTCTTTGAGAACGACAAGCCATCTGCCACAGTGGCAGACAAAACTTGCAATTAATTTGTTCACATATTGCTGTGAATGAATGACGTGGCTCTATGGACAAAGCCCCGCCCAGCTACACTGTTTTCTTTAAGTTGTGACAATGGGTGTGGTGAGAGGATGTAAAATGTTACTAAAGGTGAACTTATACACACACCATATATTTCAGGATTTAATATGAACAAGTTTAATGTGATTCCAGTGAAATAAAAAATCATATTTGTGAAAGAGGACACCCTTCCTTGTTCTGTTATGCAAGGTAAATGGGGATGAGAGAAGGAAATTAATCATAACTTTTGCTGACCGCTGACAATAAATTGTACTAATCATGTTGAACATATTTGTCTAAAACATTAATAAGTTTAAGTTTTTTTTAAGAAATCCCCAGTCTGTTGAACTTCTGTTACTCTGTTAAAAATTGTTTCCTGCATCCGTAGATAATACCAATGTTGGCTGGAGATTCCCATTCACAAAATGTATAATTGACAAAGCCCTGAATTATCTCTAGCCTTAGTTTCCAGAATAAAAGCAGTGTGATCTCTATTAATCAAATGAGAGAGAAAATTGGTGTGTTTACTAGAACCTATACCTTGGAATGCGAGACTGGCCTATAATTTGCTGGGAATACTATGTTGTACAATTATCTTGTGTTGTAGCAGTCTCCATCCTCCCCCAGGGTGCAATAGAGGCTTTGTTTTGTGCCTCTAGTTTTACCTCTGCTTTCTAGGGAAACTGGCCCAGCATGCAGGGGCTACCTGTCTCCTTGCAAATGAAGGGATGGCTTTTTCCTTTTGGGGTTGTGTAGTCAGATCGGGGTGTTTGGGTGCCGTATATGCCTCCCCTCCCCATCCGCTGATTATCTTACCAGGAGCAGAGAACGACTTGTTTCCACTTGCCCCTTTATGCGCGTCAGCAGAGTGGCGACCCGTGACATCATGCCGCTCCTTGGGTGGGGCTATGTCATGAGCACCAGAACATCTCCAACAGGGAAAAAGTTCTAGCGAACATGCAAACTCTATTAAAGTCTATGGGAAACGAACATGAAAAATCAAAAGTCCTAATTTTAAAGGCTTATATGCAAGGTATTGCCAAAAAAGTGTATAGGGACTCGGGTACTGCCCTGGGGGACATGCATCAATGCAAAAAAAAATATTTAAATGATAATTTTTGCAGGAGCAGTGATTTTATTAATGCTTAAAGTGAAACAATAAAAATGAAAAATTTCTTTAAATATCGTGACCAGGGGGGTTCCCTTAATGTGCCTGAAAAGTGGCACATTTGTACGATATATGCAGGCTGTTGCAGCAATACTGACATTTCTAAAGGAAAAAATGTCTTTTAACCACTTGCCTACAGTGCACTTTCACCCCCTTCCTGCCCAGACCGATTTTCAGCTTTCAGCGCTCTCACACTTTGACTGAGAATTACTCAGTCATGCAACACTGTACCCATACAAAAATTGTGTCCTTTTTTTCACACAAATAGTGCTTTCTTTTGATGGTATTTGATCAATACTGGGTTTTTTATTTTTTGTGCTATAAATAAAAAAAGACTGAAAATATCGTGAAAAAACGCATTTTTCTTTGTTTCTGTCATAAAATTTTGCAAATTAGTCATTTTTCTTCACAAATTTTGGCCAAAATTTATACTGCTACTTATCTTTGGTAAAAATAACCCAAGTAAGTGTATATTATTTGGTCTTTGTGAAAGTTATAGAGTCCACAAGCTATGGTGCGAATCATTGAAAATTGATCACACTTGTTCACACCTGATGTACTGAAGGCCTATCTCATTTCTTGAGACACTAAAAAGTCAGGAAAGTACAAATACCCCCCAAATGACCCCTTTTTGGAAAGTAGACATTCCAAGGTATTTAATAAGGGGCATGGTGAGTTTTTTGAAGTTGTAATTTTTTCCCACAATGCTTTGCAAAATGAAGATTTTTTTTTTTTTTTTTACAAATTGCCGTATTAACAGGTTATTTCTCTCACACAGCACATGTATACTTGCAACTACACCCCAAAACACATTCTACTACTCCTCCTGAGTATGGCGATACCACATGTGTGAGACTTTTTCGAAGCCTGGCCACATACAGAGGCCTAACATCCAAGTAGCAGCGTCCGGCATTCTAGGAGCATAAATTACACATATAATTTCCTGACAACCTATCGCACTTTTGAAGGCCCTGGAGCACCAGGACAATGGAAACCCCCATAAAATGACCCCATTTTGGAAAGCAAACAGCCCAACGTATAATTTTTGAGGCATAATGAGTCTTTTGAATATGTCATTTTTTCCACAAGTTTTTGGAAAATGTGGAAAGAAAATTAAAACACATTTTTTTTACACAAAGCTGTCCATTTATGCAATATTTTTAACACATAGCATGTACATAGCAAAAATTGCACCCCAAAATACATTCTGCTATTCCTCCTGAGTTTGGCGATACCACATGTGTAACACTTTTTCACAGCCTGGCCACATACATAGGCCTAACATCCAAGTAGCGCTTTACACAAAGTTGTCCATTTATCCACTTTAAGACTGGTCCTATTTTTGACACTTGGTGTTTACAAGCTAAAATCATTTTTTTTGCTAGAAAACTACTTGGAACCCCCAAACATTATATATTTTTTTGAAAAAAATTCACTTTTTTGAACTAAAAAATAAGAAAACAGTAAATTTAGCACAATTCTTTTCCATAATGTGAAAGATAATGTTACGCCGAGTAATTAGATACCCAACATGTCATGCTTCGAAATTGCGCATGCTCACAGAATGGCGCCAAACATTGGTACTTAAAAATCCCCATAGGCAACATTTTAAAAATTTCTGCAGGTTACTAGCTTAGAGTTACAGAGGAGGTCTATGGCTTAAATTATTTCTCTCGCTCTAACGATCGCGGCGATACCTCACATGTATGGTTTGAACACCATTTACATATGTGGGCGGGACTTGCGTATGCGTTTTCTTCTGCGCGCGAGCTAACGGGGACAGGGCGCTTTAATTTTTTTTTTCCTATTTATTTTATTTATTATTTTTTTATTTTTACACAGTTTAAAAAAAAAATGTTTTGATCATTTTTATTCCTATTACAAGGAATGTAAACATCCCTTGTAATAGAAATAGGCATGACAGGCCCTCTTTATTGTGAGATCTGGGGTCAAAAAGACCTCACACCTCACAACTACACTAAAAAAGAAAAAAAAAAAAAATTGTTGAGAGAGGAAAAAAAAAAAGAAAAAAAAAAAAGCGGCCCTTTAAACCGGTTGCTAGGCAACGTCTTTTGACGTAGCTCCGGTCCTCCAAGACCATAGAGTTGAGTGAGGGCCATCTTGCCCTCACTCGACTTCCTGTCTCTGAGGATCCGGGACCGGATAGTTTTCCCCGCTGCCGGCGGGTCCGGTAAGCTGGGAAAACGTCTGGGACGCGGCAGGAGGGGGGGGCACCTCTTCCCCTGCACGGTAAGGGTAATTCCGCGGCGAATCCGCCACTGGGACCACCCTTATCTGAAAGCCGACCGCCCGCCGTTTCAAAAAATACCGGGGTTATGGGGGTTATCTGCTGCCATAACCCCAGTATTTAGCTTTTAATAGCCGACGCATATAGTCGTTAGGCGGTCAGTAAGTGATTGCATGCATATGGCAAACAGGTGACGATGACTGATGGGGTGACAGGTGACGATGACTGATGGGGTGACAGGTGACGATGACTGATGGGGTGACAGGTGATGATGATTGATGAGGTGACAGGTGACGATGATTGATGAGGTGACAAGTGACGATGATTGATGGGGTGACAGATGACAATCACTGACGGGGTGACATGTGACGATGATTGATGGGGTGACAAGTGACGATCACTGATGGGGTGTCAAGTGACGATGATTGATAGGGTGACAGATGACGATGACTGATGGGGTGACAGGTGACGATGACTGATGGGGTGACAGGTGACGGTGATTGATGGGGTGACAGGTGACGGGCGATGGTCACTGATGGGTGACAGGTGACGGGCGATGGTGCACGGCGGTACTGATGGCAGTCTCTGGTGACCGGTGAACTTTAGGCTATGTTCACATGTGAGCGTAGCGATCGCGGGTAGAATCACTGCGATTCTGCCCGTGATCCAGAAATCATTGCAAATTGCGGGACGCCTGTGCGTTGCCCGTTTTTTGCAATAGCACCCCAAACGCTGTGCGATGTTGCTGCGATTTCCGCCTGCCGAATCGAGGTAACATCACGCAAACAACGCATGACGCCCCAAAGAAACTCTTGTACCTTTTTTGGGCGTCATGCGATGTTTGCGCGATGTTACCGCGATTCAGCAGGCGGAAATGGCGGCAACATCGCACAGCGTTTGAGGTGCTATTGCAAAAAACGGGCAACGCACAAGCGTCCCGCAATTTGCAATGATTTCCGGATCGCGGGCAGAATCGCGGTGATTCTGCCCACGATCGCTACGCTCACATGTGAACGTTATGGGTGTCAATTTCTGGGCACTGATGAGGTGACTGTTGGGTGACAGGTGACATTGGGGGGGGGGCTGAGGACTGTGTGGGGACCTTTATTGGTGTGATTTTACTTTTGCAGGTACACAGAGCAGTAACTCACTATTTCTAGCTCTTCTCCCCTCATACTGGAAACTGTATGAGGAGAGAAGAGCTAGTAACAGTGAGTTACTGCTCTTTGTTTACATTTTCTGATCGGCTGTGAATGGATTCACAGCCGATCACATAGTAAACAGTCACTGTCAGTGACTGTTTACTACTGCCGGTGACAGCTGTGTTCCTACGGAACACAGTGCCACCGACATGACCGCGCTGCACGCTACCGATCGCGCATGCGCGGTCATCTCCGGGGCGCCTCCATTGTGATCGGCTGTGTCATTGGAACACAGCCGATCACGTGGGAAACGGCCACGCCCAGTGGCTGTTTCCCCCCTGCCGGTGACCGGCTGTGTCCCGGGGAGACGCCGACACCGGCAGTGCACGGCGGCGCGCCCGCGATCGCGCGCCTGCCCTGCATTTCCTGGGTCACGTCATATGACTTCCACCCAGGATAATAGCAGCACCGTCCCGCCGTCATATGACGGCGGGCGGGCGGTAAGTGGTTAAACTTGCTCCCGGCTGTAATGTATTGTCAGCTCCCGGCAATACAGATTAAAAAACATGAAAAAACAGCATAGAGTCCCCTCCCCAGTCCATACCAGGCCCTTCAAGTCTGGAATGGATTTTAAGGAAAACTTCATGTCAAAATAAAAAATAAAAAAATAGTGTGGGGTCCCTCCCAAAATCCATACCATACCCTTATCCAAAGCACCTTGTCCCCATGTTGATGGAGACAAGAGCTTCTTCCCGACAACCCTGGGCTGTGGTTGTGGGGGTCTGTGGGTGGGGGGGCTTATCGCAATCTGGAAGCCCACTTGAACATGGGGGCCCCCAGGTCCCGGCCCACCCTATGTGAATGGGTATCGGGTACATCGTACCCTACCCATTCACCAAAAAAGTTTAAAAAAGGAAAAAAAACACATAAAACTGTTTTTTTAAAAAAAAAAGCCCAACGACACAAAAAAATGCTTTGCCTTTTCTGAGGCTACCCACCGTATTCTGAGCTTCAGCTCTGACAGCTGTTTTATAGGAAAGTGTTGTCAAAAGGAGGCAGAGCCACCGGGGGACATAACCAGATGGCTACGTCCCTTGCCTATAAAACAGCTGTTAAACCTGAAGAACGGCATACGGAGGGACGCCTTAGAAGACGCCTTAGAAGAGGCGAAGTGTTTTTGAAATATTTTCTATTTTTCGGGTCAGTGGGCATCGTGATTGATGATGGATTTACATCAAGGGACACTATAATTTTTTTTTTTCTTTTTAATAAAGGTCAAAAACTGTCTTATGTAGTTCCTTTTTTTACACTTTTTTTGGAAATGGGTAGGGATGTTATAGGTAATTAAGCTCTTAACTTTTTTTCCCCCTGCAAAATAAATGCATAACATGTGACACTTACCTGCAATGAAGCCTGCGTTGTCCCTGTTGCCGGCAGCATCCATGTTCACCCTATAGGTAAAAGTCATTAAAGTGGGTTTACAACCACTTTAAAGGGGGCTTCCAGATTCCGATAAGCACCCCACCCACAGACCCCCACAACCACAGCCCAGGGTTGTTGGGAAGAGGCCCTTGTCCCCATCAACATGGGGACAAGGTACTTTGGGGGGCACCCCAAAGCGCCTTCCCCATGTTGAGGGCAAGCGGCCTGGTATGTTTCAGTAGGGGGGGCACTTGTTCATCCCCCCTATCCTGGCCTGCCAGTCTGCATGCTCAGATAAGGGTCTGGTATGGATTTTAAGGGGTACCCCACACTGTTTTTTGTTTTTGTTTTTTAACTTTGGTGTTGAACTCCCCTTAAAATCTATACCAGACCCTAAGCGCCTGGTATAGATTTTGTCGTTTTTTTTTTTTTTTTTAATTCTGTCATAGGATTCTCCTTAACCATTTAAATACAGGGCACTTTCACCCCCTTCCTGCCTAGACCAATTTTCAGATTTTAGTGATCATTGGCATCTATGGGAAATATTGGTCAGCTTGGCATGGCACTGAGCACCGAGAGGGGACCCAGGACTATAACATATCTATACATTTTAAAAGTGGGGTATGCCTGTACACTACACTGACTGCACTAAACTAATTTAACACACTATCCACTAACTACAGGCCTAATCTCTATTGTCATACACTATACATGGCTGCAGTGTAAGCAGCAGTCCTATATAGTGTGGACTTAGCCCCTGAGCCATGATTGGCTAAAGGCACCCTGCCTTTGGCCAACCATGGCTCTGACAGGACATTGTGCTGAGACTGGCCAAAGCATACAGGTCAGGTGCATGGTTTGGCCAATCACAAGCACCGAGCGCCCCGGGTGTTCGTGTTTGTGGCAAATACCCAAACGCGTTTGACTCAAACATCAAACCCATCTCTATTAAGGAGCTGTTCACTCCTATACCACATTTTTGATATTGGACGTATCTCTCCCTCCTCTTCCCAAGATCTGCACAGTGGTTGTGCTGATTTCCTTCAGGTATGGCACTCACTGGTCTTGATCCGACCATGCATAAAAATTATTATCTATCTTGTATGAGCCTGCTGGGCCATATAGTGCACAGGTCTGGGCAATACTTACTGTACAAGGATATTTTTTGACTCTATGTTCATTCACAATTTATTCCTGGCATGCATTATATGTGCTGTTGGTTTAAATAGCCCATTATGTGCCCTGCTGACACACTGGGGGAAGGGGCTCTTGATGTGTTTATATTGAAAGCACACAGCTGGAAACAGCATCCTGCACACTTCGCACTTTCACCCCAAAACTTTGCTCAACTCCATCCCATATAGTCAGTATTTGCCTCTTCGACACAATTGTTCCAGTTAGAGCACCTATTGGGAGGAAGCAGCCAAACTGAGGTATAGGCTTCTAGCTAGCGGTAACTCTTCTTCCTGTCTTAAGAAAGTCTATAGGAAAACAATATTGAAGACAAGACAAGAATTACTCTATGATTCCAAAAAAACTAATTCACAAAACCAGATTTTAATCATTACCCAATACACTAATCAATATACGCAGATTCGGACTAATGTCAACAATTATTGCAAACTCTTAAGCATGTACTCCATCATCAGTCCCTTTGTCCCGGATAAGCCAGCCATTACTTAAAGACAGGCTAAGTCCATCAGAGATTGGGTGGTCTACATTAAATTTAAAGGGACCAACAGGAAGGATCCGGGGGATCCTTGCAGAACACACGCCGGCATGGCGGGATGTGCCCGCCTTTCCTATGGGGGTGCCTCCACACTCTTCCCTGTTTAGGGAGCTGTTCATTTTGGATATTGGACAAATCTCTCCCTCCTCGTCCCAGGGCCTGCACAGGCTTACGTTGTTATACTTCATGTATGACACTCGCTGGTCTTGTTTCCCCCATGCATAAAAATTATTATCTATCTTTGTATAAACCTAATGGGCCATGTAGTGCACAGGTCTGGGTAATACTTACTGTAAAAGGATGTTTTTTGACCCTATGTTCATTCACTATTTACCCCTAGTATGCACTATATGTGCTGTTGGTTTAAACAGCCCATCATGTGCCCCGCTGACACACTGACAACATAATAGCTAATTTTTGCATTATTGATCCTTTTGATTTGTATTTTCCTGCATGATAATTCCTTAGCTTTCCTGCATAGCACTCTAGATTCTATCTACCTTTGTGCAGCGCGGACTCCGAGTGACGTAATGATGGAGGCGCGCTGCAGCCGGACCCGAGCCGCAACAGAGATCCTCTGTCTGAAACGTAAGATTTTCCTGCTTGAATCGTCTACCTATATGTAAGTGCAATTGTTTTAATAAACCTGAATATATAAAAAGGTAATGCACTATTAGTCCTCTATATTTTTTATACACCTTGCTGGAATACCGTGGGAGCCATCTACCCTAACATAAGGAGACAGGAAGAGTGCCCCACAGTTTTTCATCTGCCGATTGAGAGGCTGTTTTTTCTTTTTCATTTGGTAAGAGGCTTTATAAGCTTTTATCACCTGGGGGATTGTGCACGTGTGCAGGTGTATATAAGGATACATATAAGTCACCATGACAGGAATGTATCATCAGGCACTTACCTTTTTTCCGCCGGGTAAGGAGGCATTTCACTAGGTGGAGGAATCACCCAATCACTCATCACTTTATCGATTTGTTATTGGACTTTTCACCACTAATTTATTCGTTTTCATTTACAATATAACACTTTGAAGGACTATAAAATATATTAATAATTTTACATGTGGATTTTTTTCACACACACACGGTAAAAAAAAAAAAATTTTGTTCAATTTATAAATTGGAATATCCTTTGATTTCATATATCATCTTAAGATTTTGCAATTTCACATTTATCCTTTGTGATTATTGTGTTTAGATAATATAGGTTGTATATATATATATATATTGATTTTTCACATTGAAAAGCGCACCATCACATTTCGACACCTAATTTTCCTTTATTCTGATAGCAGCCTTTCACATAATCAGCGCACCCTTCTTTTCAACTGATACTGCTTTCCAGATTCTTGCAGTGCCTCAACTCCTCCAGTCAGCTCTCCTGGACCTCTGGGCTCAGCTCCACACCTCTGGCTCCCCAGGCCGACCACCTGTGGCCACAGGCCAACCACTTCAGAAGAGGAGGCAGCTGCCACCCTCCTTCTGGGACTCTGCTTCCCGTCAAAGACCTCGTGCACACATGCCCCTGGCTTTTTATACCCCACCCCACAATGCATCAAGACAGCAGTCTGTGCATATCCCTGGGGCTGTATCAAAAGCCTGTGTCCTCATTGGTCAGGTTTCCTCCACTGTCCAATGTGCCTCCCATTGGGCACAGTGGGGACACTCCCTCGTACACTGGGCACACTGAGCAGACCTAACTCACAGATCCTGCTCCCTGTTAAGCAGAGTGCAATATAGAATTTAGCTGCTGCTCCTCTGATAGGCAGACAGAGCCAAAAACTATACTCACTCTCTAGCACCTACCTAGGATGGAGCTACATGTATGTTTACCTCTAGAAGTGTTTTCGATCCGACCTGCTCAACACGCCTGAAGAAAGAAAAAGATACTGAAACATGTCGGGTGTTGTATAGGGGACTGCCATCACACAGACCACTGTTGGACCACAACTTGTCCTGTATCACACCAGCATGGACCAGAGGGCGTTAGACAATCTAATAGCCTTGTTAGATGAGAATGATCCTTTGGATTTGATTGGCACCATAGATTTAAAATCCCTCCTGTCTAGTGTCTCGGAGGACCACTTAGTATCCTTCTCTTCCAATCCTGCTTTAAAGAAAAAAAACAACATCTATCCTTCTCCCAGTCTGAACCCCAATCTAGCAGCTTTTTTAAAACTCACCTCGAAGAAGATCCAAGCCCTAAAAATGAATCCCCAGGTGGATAATTTATTGATCTAGTAGAGACAGGCCCTTCTTGATTTAACCAAAAAGATGGAGATCACCATTCTTTGATAAAGGCGGAAATATAGTGAATATAGAAAAATATGCCCAAATGTGCATGAACATTTTACGAAATTAAAATTGGTATTTGATGAGTATAGGTTTAAAAAGTCCCATAGTGGGGAACCCTTGCCCATTTTTTCATTAAGAACTACAAACCATCTGCCACAGTGGCAGAAAGAACTTGTAATTAATTTGTTCACAGATTGCTGTGAATAAACAAGGTGGCTGTGTGGACGAAGCCCCGCACATCCGCTCTGTTTTTAAAATTGTGACAGCGGGTGTGGGGAGAGGATCCCCTGCCCACCGTCACAATGGGGAATTGGGGGGTTGCGATGGAGGATTGCCTGAATATGGCTGTAACATTTAACATGTTACTAAAGGTGAACTGATACACACACCATATATTTCAGGATTTAATATCAGCAAGTTAAATGTTATTCCAGTGAATAAACAAATCATATTGGTGAAAGAGGACATCCCTTTCTCATCCTGGTATGAAAGATAAATGGGGATGAAAGAAGGCAATTATCCCTAACTTTTGTTGACAGCTGACAATAAATTGAACTAATCACGTTTTACATATTTGTCCAAAGCAATAGAAAGGTGAAGTTTTCTTAAGGAATCCCCAGTATACTCTGTTAAAATCTTTTTCTGCATCCGTAGATAATAACAATGTTGGCTGGGGGTTTCCATTCACAAAATGTACAATTAACAAAGCCCTGCATTATCTCTAGCCTTAGTTTCCAGAATAAAACCAGTGTGATCTCTATTAATCAAATGAGAGAGAACATTGGAGTGTTTCCTAGAGCCTATACATTGGAATGCAATTTTATATCCACATTTATTAGGAAAACTGGCCTATAATTTGCTCATTCAATGGGAACATTACCTTGTTTATGAATCAGTGAAATATTTGTACCAAGTGTTTCTGATCAAAAACTGTTACCCTCAGCTAAATACCTCATGTAAGAACATTAATGAGAAAAGAGAATATCCTTAAATTCTATATATCAAGGGCTGAGCACCCATTGGGTCCTGGACTCTTGCCCACGGGTGTTGCAGACAAAGAATAGGCTAATTCCACTTGAATGATATATTTTTTTTTTAACAGTTAATAATTTGTTTCTGTTAGATATGGAACATTTTCTCTATTAGGATAAGCCTTTTGTATTATCCACAGAAGGTGGTTTCTCTGAATTTCCCCTGAAATTGTATACAGTTTGAAAAAATCTTTAAATACCTCTCACAGCTAAATCCTTAGAAGTGTGCACTAGGGAGCCCCTTTGAGTTTTGATCTTGGGTAAAAAAAAGCTTATTGCTTTTGTTTCAGAGTATGAGCTAACAATATACTTAGTTTATTTCCCCATTTATAATGATCTCTGAATTCTTAAGACAACATATGTTTAGTTGTCTGCATCAGGATCAATTTAAGTTCATCTCTTTTCAAAACTAGAGTTTGCAAAAAATGCAATTGCACTTTTTATGTAGTCTTGCCAATTTCAAAACTCTTCTATTATCTTTCCTTTTCCTCTTCTCACCATGTGCTCTAAAATTGCCACGAATAAAGACTTTATGTGCTTCCCAGGGAGTAGCTGCTGATATGCCTGGTGTACTTACTGTATATTCCAGAAAAAGAATGTGAGATTAGCAGCTATTGAACTATGTATGAAAGGGTCTTTTAACAAGGACTTTACCATCCAATTCAGAAATGTAGGGGCATCAGGCCTGTGATGGAAAAGGGCCACCACCCAGGGATTAATCCAACAACTTGGGGTATATCTGCTTGCTGAAGGAAACCAACATGAAATTGAGCTATAAATACTAAGTCTATTCTGAAATAAAAACGATGTATACTATATGTGAATAAAATTAATACAACTTTTCTTTCCTAATATAGAGTGTTCTCCACACATCCATTAACTGTAGACTAAACCTTTTCTAAATAAACTTTGATATCACTGTATGACCTCTACTAGAGTCCAATATCGGTTCCAAGGCTGTATAAAATAAGGACCCCTTCCTTAAAATCATATAACACCCATTAAAGAAATTGGGTCTGGTTCAGACTGGGATGATATAAAGGTGCTATGGTATATATATAATATCAGTTATAGACTCTTTCTGTCAGTGACCACCTTGTTTCATTTATTGTTGGACAAACTGTGTAAATAACATAATGATGCCTTTAGGTAAATGTCCTGTAAATATACATTAGAAGTGAAATAATGCTTAAATTTATGCCTAATTGCATGTCTTTTTACATGTAAATTAAGACCTTTAAATACTGTAGAAAACGCGTGCCAACAAAACTCGGTTGAGTTGCAAAAATCCAAATGACAACTAAATATAAGTGCTGACAATCATAAAACATGAGTGCCCAAACCATAATGAATGAACTTAAAACAATATTGTAATTGAAAAAAAGCATCAATAACACAAGTTATAAGCAAATATTAGTGACAATGGGCTTCATTCACAGAACCAGATTGCATTTGGTATTTAGGTGTTTTCCCAAATACTGCATGCGGTTCTGAAAATTTCAATTCACTGCTGCTTTATGCAGGATGCAGCAGCAGAGAAAAATGTAGTTGACCTTATACAAAGCCAAATCATAAAACATAAGTGCTCAAATCATAATAAACGAACTTGCAACAATAAACTAGCAGTGAATTACTTATGCCCTGCTATGTAAAAGAAAACTATATACACAATTTTAAGAACCGCTGCAACCACTATAAATGGTAAACTAAAACCACTCAAACAAAAATGGATAAAAGGAAATGGTGCGCTATTCAGAAATAGGTAATAAAACCATTTTCAATTACAAAACACTAATAAGTGCCGTTTGAGTACAAGAGAAAACAAATATGCGAGGCATTGTTTGGCCGCCGGAGAAGATGGCTGCCTGAAGTCTCAGGCCCGCTCCTCCTTGGCACCCTAAAGAGCCACCCAGCTCTCCAGTCTAGCCTCTCACACGCCAGCCTCTGAGAATAGCTTGCCTCTGACCGGGGGATTATGTCTAGGAAGCGCACGCAGCAGCACAGGTCCTGCCAGCTCTTAAAATTCTTCATGCAGCCCCCAGAGCTCAAGGACAAACATGGCGCTGGCGTGGTGAGGGGAGAACAACAGCCGTCAGTCATGCAGCCTCAGCATGAAGAGAATCCTGCCTCAGACATGGGGGAGTCAACAGAAACAACTTCACAGCAGACTCCCCCTCCTTCTTTTTAAGGGAAGAGGCTTGCCATCTCCCCTGCAAAATCACTGGCAAATCTTCCCCCAGTCTAAATGCAGCATGATGCTGAGACTAGTAGTCTCACAGCTGACAGCCTCTCTACACAAGCCTTGGCTGCTTTCCCTACAACTGATGCCCTTGCCTTGGAGCACTCCATCAAAGCTATGCTGCTCTCTATGCAGACTGATTTTCAAAAATAACTCTGCTCCTCCATTAACCATGTGCATGAGTGCTTTGACTTTCTGGAGGAACACACAGAGCATATTGAGAAACACTTGTCATCAGCCACTGCAGCCCACAACGCAGTTGTTGACATACGTGATGAACAAGCTAAAACCATTCGGCAGCTACGCCTGAAATTCACAGATCTGGAGGATCGCTCTAGGAGAAACAATATTAAGATTAGGGGGGTACCAAAATCTGTTAATTCAGCTGAAATAATGCCTTTTACCCACCAACTGCTTTGGAAATTTGTACCTGCCCTTGCATCGCAAGATTTACTTATTGATTGGGCCCACAGAATACACAAGCTGCAGCACTTGTCACCTTCCCTTACTAGAGATATCCTGGCCTGTGTACACCTTTTTTCATATCAAGGAACAAATAATCTGAGCTGCTAGATCCATGTGCTCCCTGCCAGATCCCTTCTCCAAGATGGCTCTATACAATGATATCTCCTCAGCTACAGCACAGGCCCGCAAAGATTTTTCACCAGTTACATCAATCCTAGTGGAACGTAAAATCTGCTACAAGTGGGAATTTCCTGTAAAGCTGCTGGTCACCTTCCAAAACCAACAAGTTTCTATCCAAACCCCTAGGATGGCATCAAACAGCTGCTCAATTGGGGCTTAATCTCTTACCCACCACCGTCATCCACCAATTCTAAACTGCCCCCCTAAAGTCTCTAACCGCTGGGATAAAAATGATCCACCTTAAAATTGCAGTACACTTTTGAATTTCTCCAATGCAAAATTGGACATAATTGCTGGATGGCAAAAAGTTCTCATGTTTTTTGGTCTGTGGAGGAGCAGATGCCATGTTGGTATCACCCCCATGCTCCATTACTACCGTGTGCTAAGCACACAGTTTAGGTTTTTATTTTGTGTCTTTCTTTGCCTTGTTTGTCATGGTTTGTGTATTACACCTGTTCATGGCTCCCACTCGCTGTGCACAACAACCTCTCCAGTGTTTTTTTTCCTTATTCTAATTTTTTACTGTTCCTCATAAATATTGTAACTACTGTATATTTGTAGTCTCTGACACTGTACTTAGTACTATTAATCTTATTGCTCCTCTTTACATCATAGTGGCATCTAGGGCTGGCCCAAGACATTGTGCTGCCTGGGTCCAAGAATAAAATGCTACCCCCCCATTAAAAAAAATATCACACCCAACAAAAGGCCCCCACATCCATTATTTTATATAAATATAAAATGTAGAAAATATTATATATACTGTTATCTTCTTCCATAACTCGCCACCAGACCAGTCCACCAAACACTCACTGTCTGCCCTCACTCCTCCTGTCACTCCTGTGTCTGCCATGCCCACCGCCTTAAAATATTCAGCCTGCCCTGCAGGAGATAGAGTGCGCTGATGTCTGACGTCTCCTCCACCTCATACTCATCATTTTGCACTACAGGTGGCAGTATGAGATGGGGAAATGCCTCCCATAACGTGCCACAAATTGATGACATACCAAACTGCTGGAAGAATAATCTTGGGAGTCAATTTGCTGCCCCTCTCCAAGTTCTGCCTGGGTCCAATGGAACCAGTGGGACCCATGGTAGGGCCGGCCCTGGTGGCATTGCCAAGTCAGCCTTCCTTATGTCACTTAAAATTACCTTGCTGAATGTCAAGGGCCTTAACAGCCAGTTTAAACTTTCCCTTCCATGGCGTAAAGCTATCTCACAATGTACAGACATTCTGTGCATCCAGGAGACACACTTCTTTAAGACTAAAGCACCCCATTGCACTCACAAAGTGTTTCCCCTAATGCTTTCATACTCAGCTCCTCAGTCTCCTTTGTCCACTCCCTTATGAAAAGGTTTATATTCCTTTCAGCATCTTTTAATAACACTCCCTTGACAATTGTCAATATCTATGCCCCAAACACTCACTAGGAAATCCTTTTACAAATTGGTCATGCAGAAAGTACAACATTACTCCAGAGACCAACTAGTCATCTGTGGAGACTTCAATGATATCGCTAATCCATTACTAGACTCCTCTAACACCAATAGGAAACGTTCCACTGCCCGTTTCTCCCTTCTCTCATTAGAACATCTATATGATCCTACGAGATGCCAAGATGACATTGAAAAGGATTATGCTTTCTGTTCACATACCCAGAAACCGTACTCGAGGATCAACCTGTTCTTGCTTTCCAAGGGTATGTTGCAACAAGTTTCTACATCCTCTATAGGGGTAATAACATGGTCCGACCATGCTCCTGTATCAATATCTTTACACTCTCCCTCTAAAGAAAAACAAACAAAATCTTTGGCGTATGAATACCTCACTTCTCAGCTCCCTGGAGACCCAAGAACAGATTAGGTCCTCTCTTCCTCACTTTTTTTACCTCCAACTCTGGTTCCATTGCTAACCTTTCAACTCTTTGGAATGCCCATAAAGCTGTCATCAGGGGAATCTTTCTAAAAATAGGCACCCAGGAAAAAGAAAAAAACACAGCTCAACCTTCAACTAATTTCTAGATCAAATACGGAACCTAGAAGCCCTTCATGAAATCTGACACACTGAACACTGACCCCACTGCACTACTTTATAAAACTCAAACTCCAGTGGTATTCACAAGGCAAAAAAGCGGGTACATTTCTAGCTCAACAATATAAACATAAAGCGGCGCAATCAAAAATACCATTCTATCATTGACTCTCAGGGTGGTAGGCTTTCAAACCCGAAAGACATAGCCAACTGTTTTGGCTCCTTCTAAGAGAAGCTGTACAATCTCTATCTCTCACCCAATCCTCCCAGATGCTTATTTAAAACTTCCTAGCTTCACTTCAACTCCCTTCCCTAACCTCACAGCAGATAGAGGTCATGACATTACCCTTCACCATTCAGGAACTTTAGTCAGCAATGAAAGCACTCCCATCCCATAAAACACCAGGACCTGATGGTTTTTGCTATAAATATTGTAAGACCTTTCAGGAACAAACCATGCCACGCTTACATATGTAATTCTCTTAACAGATTTTTAACAACCCGAGAGATCCCTATGGAATCTCTTGAAGCCGTTGTCACCACTATACCCAATCCAGGGAAACTCCTCCATGACCCAGCCAACTACCGTCCCATATCGTTGCTCAACACAGACCTCAAACTTTATGCTAAGCTCCTGGCAACCCGACTATTAGCACACATGCCTCAACATATACATCCTGACCAGGTGGGCTTTATTCCCCAAAGCTAGGCAGCAGATGGAACCCTATGCTATATTGACCTCATTAATTGGGCCAAACATCACCAAACACCTTCTCTGCTGATCTCTTTAGATGCAGAGAATGCATTTGATAGAGTTCACTGGAAATACTTGGAAGGAATTTTGAAGAGATTTGGCATCTCTGGTAATGTTCTTCAAGCCATCCTAGGCCTATATTCCAAACGATGTGCTAGAGTATGGACATTGGGAATCCTCTCTGACCCTATTCCAATCACAAATGGAAGTCTCTAAGGGTGTCCAAAATCACCCCTTATCTTCCCCTTAGTAATTAGCCCCTGGCCCAGGCCATCAGCTCACACCCCCTCATTACAGGGAAATTTCCCTTTACAAACTAAATCATACTAAGTCTTCCATGCTGGGAATCTCTCTCCCGCTATCTCTACAGAATGACATTATTAAAATTGCCCCCTTTTCCTGGGCTCAGAACTCCTCCATGACATATCTGGGCATCCAAATTACTTCCCCCTCTACTATGTTACTCCACTCTAATCTTTCTATCTTGCTTCAGACACTTCAAAATATACGTTCATCTATGTCCTCTCTTAATGCAAGTGGGCCAGGCACATTGCCCTGTCCAAAATGTTTCTGCTAACACATTTCTTGTACTTCTTCAGAACTCTTCCAATTCCCATGCTTCATTCGGACCTAGCCAAAATTCAATGCATTTTTAATAACTACCTCGGGGCAGGAAGCAGACCTTGTTTAACCACTTGCCTTCTGTGCACTTAAACACCCTTCCCATCCAGGCCAATTTTCAGCTTTCAGCGCTCTCACACTTTGAATGACAATTGCGCGGTCATGCTACACTGTACCCATATGAAATTTTTATCATTTTTTTCACACAAATAGAGCTTTCTTTTGGTGGTATTTAATCATCTCTGGGTTTTTTATTTTTTACAAAAAAAAAGAAAAAAGACAGAAAATTTTGAAAAAAAAAAAAAAAGTTTTTCTTATTTTCTGCGAGTAAATTTTGAAAATAAATTTTTCTCCCTCACTGATGTGCGCTGATGAGGCGGCACTGATGGGCACTGATAGGCTGCACTTATGGGCACTGATAGGCTGCACTTATGGGCACTGATGAGGTGGCACTTATGGGCACTGATGAGGTGGCACTAATATGCCGCACTGATGAGCACTGATAGGCGGCACTGATAGGTGGCACTGATAGGCGGCACTGATAGGCGGCACTGATAGGCGGCACTGCTGGGCACTGAGAGGTGGCACTGCTGGGTACTGAGAGGTGGCACTGCTGGGCACTGAGAGGTGGCACTGACGGGTGGCACTGATGGGCACTGATAGGTGGCACTGATGGACACTAACGGGTGGCACTGATGGACACTGACGGGTGGCACTGATGAGCACTGATGGGCAGCACCATCAGTGCCCACACTCAGTGCCCATAGTGCTGCCAGTCAGTGCTCATCAGTGCCTAGATGAGCAGGCACTGATGGGCACTGACTGGCAGCACTATGGGCACTGATTGTGGGCATTGATGGGGGCACTGATGGCGGGCACTGTGGGCACTGATGGGGGGGCAATGTGTGTGTTTTTTTTACCTTCAGTAATCAGGGCACTGGTGATCAGTGCCCTGATTACATGTCTCTGTGTCCCCAGCGGCTGTCGGCTCCCCCTCCTTCCTCACACTGCAGTGTCTGTGTGAGGAAGGAGCGCCGGCGATGAGAGATGATCTCATATGTTTACATATGAGATCATCTCTCATTGGACGGCTTGATCACGTGGTGAATGGCCGCTGTGATTGGCCATTCACCACGATCTGTGATCGGCCGTGTCCCTTGGACACGGCCGACACAGATTCTCCCCGCTGCGCGCTCGCAGGAGCGCGCGGGGGGGCGTGTCACTGGAGGCCGTTTAAAAACGGCCTCCCGAAAATTCGAGTCCGCGCTGCAGCCGTATATAGGCTGTAGCGCGGATGTGAGGAGGTTAAAAGCATCTGCACTAAGTGAACCGCAAGCATCGACAGGACTAGGGGTTACCAACATCCGACTCTATTATGAAGCAGCTCTCTTGGATCAGGCCAAATGTTGGTGAATGACCCACCCTCACACCCCCTGGTTACAGATTGAAACAGCAGCACTCTCGTGGGACCCCACTCTACTGCTACCAGCAATCAGTGATGGGAATAACGCTGTTATAAGTAAACGGCGTTACTAACGGCGTTACTTTTGTAAGTAATGAATTATCGAATTAATTACTTTTTTCCCCGCGGTAACGCCGTTACCGTTACTAATGCGGCGTTACTGTAATTACAATTCATCTACCACTAGAGGGTAGTACTAGCAGTAGAAAACAAACTTCTCAATGATCAGCTGATGTCATCTCCAGGCTCTCAGCCTGCCGCTGTCCGCTCCTCAGGCCTGACTGAGAGACTGCTCCTGACTGAGGCCTGAGCACTGTTGATTCCTGGAGTCCTGGAGTACAGCATTTCTGGAGGCAGGTACCACTCAGCAAATACCACCACCACGCAGCCTGGTACCACTCAGCAAGCAAATACCACTCAGGAAAGGAGGTACCCCACCACGCACGTACCACTCACAAATAAAATACCACTCAGCAAATACCACTCAGGTACCAGTGTACCATGCAGCCAGTACCATTCAGCAAATATCACACAGCCGGTACCACTCAGTAAATACCACTCAGGTACCAGGATACCACTCAGCAAATATCACTCAGGTACCGACAGTGTACCCCGCAGCCGGTACCACTCAGCAAATAGGACTCAGGTACCACTCAGCAAATACCACTCAGATAACTACCAGTGTACCACGCAGCCGGTATCACTCAGCAAATACCACTCAGGTACCACTCAGAAAATACCACTCAGGTACCACTCAGGATTCACCACAGTACAGTACAGACAGTAGACAGTGCATGTGATATCAAGGACAAGGCTTTATGGTCTTAAATTAAAAAAAAAACGCTCTTATGGAAGCCTCGTCACCATCTCCAGCACCTTCATTGAACCATTATTATTATTATTATTAAGAGTCCTTTGCTTTGAGAGATTTTTTGTGTTACTGCTGTTCAGTTCACACACACGCACATACACAGTCACACACACTGATGACGACCAGGAGTCAGAGCAATGGAAAATCCAACAAGTTCAAAGGTAGCTTTCGCAAACTGGAAGTATAAGCACTACTTTTCCCTCGTTGAGGTGAAAGGCAAGAATGTTTATGTAACCTGCAACTTATGCACAGGAAATAAGAGTCTCTCCACGTCGGTGCCAAGTAATTCAAATTTAATGAACCACCTCACATCGCCTCATGCCGCCACAAAACTAGTGGCCAAGACAGCTGATAACGTGAGCTCCGCTATCAAAGGAGGAGATGGAGCCACGACATCAAAGCAACTGACACTTGATTTTTCCCCACCGCAAACTTGATTTTTCACCACTGCAGACAGAATGAAACAAAATAATTTCCAGATATAGAGTTGAGGAGATGCTGCCGTTGTCAACAGTTGAGTCGGATTCTTTCTGTGCAATCATTGCGAAAATACCTGCGAGACAGGGGGAAGGCCCACCATGCAAAAATACTTTTTCAAAGTATATAGATGCTGAGTATGCCAGAATGAATGATGACCTAAAAAAGACCTTTGAACATGTAGACTATATTTCCACAACAGACGATATTTGGACGGCACATAATAAAAGCTGTCTTGGCGTAACCGCGCATTGGATAAATCCAAACAGCATGAAACAATATTCACTCATCCTTTGGCATATTCCATAAAATTACATCAACTGTAACGGATAATGACTCCAATTTCATCAAGACCTTTAAAAGATACCATCAGCTAGTCAAGGAGGAGGACACTGAGGAGAATGATGAGGAGGAGGTGACTTTTACAGACAATTATGATGTATTGCAAAACAGTGGTGATGATGATGGTGGTGAAATTGTGATCACTTTGCCGCCACATCACAAGTGTGCTGCTCACACTTTAACCACTTAAGCCCCGGAAGATTTTACCCCCTTCCTGACCAGGCCCTATTTTGCGATTCGGCACTGCATGACATTAACCGGTTGCCGACCGCCGCACGACTAAATACTGCGGCGGTCAGCCCCGGCCAGGCAGAGTGACGTAGGGGTACGTCACTCGCCTGTCACTGACTTGTGAGCCAATTGCGGGCCCGCCCCGGCTCCTTCACTGACAAGTCAGTGCGTGTGACCGGCGGACCCGATCGTCCGCCGGTCACTCACGATCACTCCGGTGAAGGGAGAAAGTCAGGCGGCTTATGTAAACAAGCCGTCTGTCATATCTCCCTGGTGTAAAAATGAAGATCAGACGGTTCTACTATGTAGGACCGTTGATCTTTGTTTTTACACCAATAGCCATGTCCCTTTACAGTTAGAATCACGCCCCTAGGACTCACTTAACCCCTCCCTCTCCAATACAGTTAACCCCTTCCCTGCCAGTGTCATTTTTGCAGTAACAGTGCATATGTATAGCACTGATTACTGCAGTAATGTCACTGGTAACCCCAAAAGTGTCAAAAATGTCAGTCAAGGGTCCGATCTGTCCGCCCGCAATGTCACAGTACCGCAAAAAAAAACGCAGATCGCCGCCATTACTCGTTAAAAAAAAAAAACACCAAAAATGACAAAAATCTTTCCCTTTGTTAGTAAACGCGATAACTTTTGCGCAAACCAATCAAAATATGCTTTTTGCGATTTTTTTTACCAAACATATGTAGCATAAAACAAATTGGCCGAAAATGTTAAAAAATTTTGATTTTTACATTTTTTTGGGGGAATTTCATATAAAAAAATGTGAAAAATATTGTTATTTTTGCAAAATTGACGCTCTTTTTTTGTTTATAGCGCATGATCAAAAAATCGCACAGGTGATCAAATACCACCAAAAGAAAGCTCTGTTTGTGGGAAAAAAAGGATGTCAAATTCGTTTAGGTACAGTGTTGCACGACCGCGCAATGGTCTGTTAAAGTCTGTAAAAAATCGCAAAATACCCCCTGGTCTTTTAGCAGCCAAATCCTCCGGGGCTTAAGTGGTTAACAGACAATTGCATTAAACCATTACCATTAAAAAATGGTAAAATAAAGTCAGCAACTCTGAAACGTATTTGTCCTATGTTTCTTCACTTTATTTAGAGAAGCAGACAAGCAGGAAAAGAGATAGGCCCCTCCCTAACTACAGCTCACGGGGTTGAGAGGGGATTAGCTGTCAGTGTTACTAAGCAGAGAGAGTGTTTATGATTTCAGTTTTGGCACTTATTAGTGTCCTAAAATCCTATATTATAACTGGGTCAGAATTGACCCTAACACCATGAACGTCTTAATTTTCACCACAGTATTTTATAATTTAGTGAAAAGGATTATTTTTCTATTACATTGTTTAAATAGAGGTTCCTGACAAAGTAAAAAAATCTTGATGCAATAAACAAATTTATGTGATACTTATAGACAATCAAAACCTGAAAACGGGTCGGTTCTGACCCTAGCATAAGAGGAGGGTTAACTTAGTTACATTTACTGTGCTTCTCAGCAAGATATCGCCTGACCTAAACCTCTACAGTTTTATCATTTTACGGTTGGTAGAGTCTGGCCTCAACTACAATGTGGAAATTATTGGTGCCTTTGATGTTCTTCTCATGGAAATGCCTTCAATAGCCTGATTTGCCTTTTTGTATTTGATATCCTTTATCTTGATCATTATGGTATTCAATAAAAATCATTTAAATTTAAAAAAGTGACTCCTAGGACTCAATTGGAACACCACTATCTAGGGGCTAAAACTTATTATTACATCATATAAAAATATATTAAAAAATGTACCACCTTGTGGACAAATATGATATAGAATCTAATTAAAACAAATATGTTTTTTTTTTTTTTTTATATGTATGATATTATCTAGCATTTAATCAAAACAAATATGTTTTTTATGTCTAATAGAAGAGGGGGCATATCCAATAAATATACAGTGGTAAGGCTTATTAATAATAACTCATAAAGCAGTTTTTATAAAACTCAATGTTCAATCACTTATGAGTCATAGTTTTAAAATCAAATATCTATCTAGATTTTCATTGACTATAGATTTTTAATTTTATTACTACCTCTCCGCTTTTTATTGTTGGATCTTTGGTATAGTGTAGTCAAAAATGGTTAGATACACTGTGATTTTTAAACCCAATGGATATACTATGCATGTGATCATATCTTCTTTTAGCTAGTTTTTTTTTTCATCCTTCCTACATAATGGTATCCACAGTCACATTGGAGAGCATACACTACACCTTTGTTATTGAGTTTGATGAGGTATTTAATCTTATATTTTTTTTCTAGGAGATGATGTTATAAATTCTAGATGATATTTCACTTTTTTTTCTTTTTTTGACAATTGACAACAAAAGGACATTTATTTGATATTAGTTATACAAAAGAAATAACTAACAGAGGAAATTACCCTAGGTTCCAGGGGCCCCCTATACGAAAATCTCTCCCACCGTATAAAGGTAAATGAAATATGAATTATAGAAACGCCTCAGTAAGGACATCAAGAGGAAACTATAACCAATCCCATAGAAATTGTAATGGGAGAGATCAACAGAATGGATACCAATAGAGTGATAGAAAACCACAATGGGAAAATAGAAACAGGAGAAATTTAATAGGTACCATAATCAGTACAGTCCAATGCCTACCTATAACCAATATGAACCATTAGGAAAAAAACACATTAGGGATAGAATACTGGAACCTTTTATATGGAGAAGGAACCACTACCCATCACCAATGGGTTATGGAAGAAGAGAAGAAAGAAGAAGACCCCAGAAAGAGAGAAGGATGTAGGGCAGAAGCAAAATAAACAAAAGAAAAAAGGTGCGAGGGTATTCATAAGCTTCGTAGTTAACAGTTAATAGAGGTGGAGCTAAACATTTTAGACAAAGGACTAAAATTTGCACCTGTAAGAAACATGGATACATTGTCCACTTACATTGAATTACAAAAATACATAAGGGGGCTTAACTTAATAAATACATGTTATCTAAGCCTCAAGAAAGACAGATAAATATTACCAAGAATGACAGTGAAAATCTACATAGTAATTTGTGAAGCAATTTGCTATATAATCCAACAAATGTGGATAATAACAAAGAAACCTAGCTGATATATGTGGAATCCGAGCGTGTCTCAATCCCCAAATATGTATACAAAGACAGAAACTAAAGGCCCATGGGATTTTGAAGAGACACACAACGGATATTAAAAATACATTAATTTATTACATAAAAGACTACAGTGGTGATCGAAAGTTTGGGCATCCCAGGTAAAAACTTGTATTAATGTGCATAATGAAGCCAAGGAAAGATTGAAAAATCTCCAAAAGGCATCAAATTACAGATTAGACATTCTTATATGTCAACAAAAGTTTGATTTTATTTCCATCATTTACACTTTCAAAATTACAGAAAACAAAAAAAATGGTGTCTGCAAAGGTTTGGGCACCCTGCAGAGTTAATATCTTGTACTGCCCCCTTTGGCAAGTATCACAGCTT
Source organism: Pelophylax lessonae (assembly GCF_965119305.1). Taxonomy (NCBI): domain Eukaryota; kingdom Metazoa; phylum Chordata; class Amphibia; order Anura; family Ranidae; genus Pelophylax; species Pelophylax lessonae. The sequence goes on along the minus strand of NC_138777.1, from coordinate 103,939,703 downwards.
GTAAACGCTTTTTGTAGCCAGCCAAGAGTTGTTCAATTCTTGTGTGAGGTATCTTTGCCCATTCTTCCTTACAAAAGTCTTCCAGTTCTTTGAGGCTGTCTGTCACGCACTGCTCTTTTAAGGTCTATCCATAGATTTTCAATTATGTTGAGGTCAGGAGATTGTGAAGGCCATGGCAAAACCTTAAGTTTACGCCTCTTGATAAAATCCCCCATGGATTTCGAGGTGTGTTTAGGATCATTATCCATTTGTAGAAGCCATCCTCTCTTTAACTTCAACTTTTTCACAGATGGCATCAAGTTACCATCCAAAATTTGCTGAAATTTTATTGAATCAATTTTTCCTTCTACTCGTGAGATTTTCCCTGTGCCACTGGCTGCAATACAACCCCAAAGCATGATTGATCCACCCCCATGCTTAACAGTTGGACAGAGGTACTTTTCATTCAATTCTGTGCCCCTTCTTCTCCAAACGTACCTTTGCTCATTCCGGCCAAAAAGTTTGATTTTAACCTCATTAGTCCACAGAACTTGTTTCCAAAATGCATCAGGCTTGTCTATATATTAATTTGCAAAATTCAAACGCTGATTTTTGTGGTGAGGAAGTAGAAGAGGTTTTCTTCTGATGACTCTTCCATGAAGACCATATTTGTGAAAGTATCTTTTTATAGTGGAATAGTGTACCACAACTCCAGTGTCTGCCAGATCTTTCTGAAGGGATTGTGCAGTCAAACGTGGGTTTTGAATTGTTTTTCTCACAATCCTGCGAGCTGTTCTGTCTGATATTTTTCCTGGTCTTCCAGATCTTGCTTTAACTTCCACTGTTCCTGATGACTGCCATTTCTTAATTACATTCCGAACAGAGGATATTGACATCTGAAAACGCTTTGCTATCTTCTTATAGCCTTCTCCAGCTTTGTGAGCGTCAACTATTTTCAGTTTCAGTTTTCTAGACAACTGCTTAGAAGATCCCATGGTGCTGATTGTTGGGGCAAGGTCAGATGAGTCTGGGCATTTAAAATCTTTGAGATTGACATCACCTGGTCTTCCCATATGATGATTGAGAACAATCCATGACACTGGCAGGTCTCTGCCTTGCAAAGGGGGCAGTGCATGCTATAAATTCTGCAGGGTGCCCAAACTTTTGCAGATGCCAATTTTTTTTTCTGTAGTTTTGAAAGTGTCATTGATGGAAATAAAATCTAACATTTGTTGACATATTATAAGAATGTCTAATCTGTAATTTGATGCCTTTTGGAGATTTTTCCATCTTTCCTTGGCTTCTTTATGCACATTAATACAAATTATTACCTGGGGTGCCCAAACTTTCGATCACCACTGTACATACAAAAATACATAGGAAAAATTACAATATAACAATAATAATCATCAGTAAAAAGGAATATAAATATATACAGATGGTCACATATATATTTCTGACATTCCAATGCTATGCCACTAATCAATCTGTCTTGTATAGATCTCAACGCATTTCACAAATTCAATAGTTCGCTTCATCAGGAGAAACACAGATATGAATCTAAAAACAAAAAGATACACATAAAACAAAGACCACAAAAAAATGGGGGAAGGGGAGGAAGGAGGTTAAAAAAAATCAACAACTTACAGTTAATGCCAAAATTAAATCCTCTCATATGCCCACTAATGCTTCTCGGCATCCATACGACTGTACCGACGGATAACATTACACAATAAAAGAAAAATCCTTCCTCCTCTTCAAAGTGCAACTCTTCTCACCAGGAGTCGGGGAGAGAAGGTATATCAAGCCAGAAGGATAGACAAGGGCAACCTCTGAAAAAAAGAACCACAAGGTAGGATCATAGGACTACCCATATTACCCATATCAGAATAGAAAAAAAATAGAGAAAAAAAAAGAGAAAACATTAAAGCAAAAAAGAGAAGTAAAATAATGTAGATTATAGATCGATACTGAACGGATGAATACCAGTTTTAAAATCATAACTGAGAATAAAACATACATGCAAAGGTGCACAGAAAACGCAATATAAGAAAAAGTGCCCACAGTACGCATCCTTGAGTCTTGGTGTGGGCTTGTGTAGGTCTAACTCTGTAGCCCTGTGACACGGAGATCTCGCATTCCAATGGCCACGGCTAACTGGGCGGTCACTGCTGTGGTCCTCCCAACTTGTTTTGAGCCGCATGGGTGATGTGGGTGGGCAGGGTTTTTCAAGTCCAGGGGGTTATATATAGGGCTCTTTTTCATTGTGGACTGTCATACATCTTGGTGATGTTATGTTGCCAGATCTCTTTCACTCCAGGCTATCGAGGTATCATATTTATTGCTTAGTCTATTACTTTATGCAGAGTTTCTTTTTTTTTTTTGCATCATTGGGATAACTATTAATCACAGTGATTACTTTCATACTTAAGCACTGGTCACTTTTATTGCAACTTTGCACTTTTCATAATAATACAGTATATCTTTTTTGCACTCTGGTGGATATGTTTCATTTTCCATTTCCACTTACTGTGATCACTGGATTGTGATCATTACTTCAAATAATATTACATCACTCCCATGATTGATTTGCACATCTACATAATTATTTATTTATTTATTTATTTATTTTGAATCATTGGGATAAGAAATTAATCACGGTAATTACTTACATACTTAAGCACTTTTATTGCATTTGTGCACTTTTAATTATAATATATCTTTTTTGCACTCTAATGGATATGTTTCATTTTACATTTTCACCTACTGTGATCAATGGATTGTGTGATCATTCCTTCAAATAATATCACATCACTCCCATGATTGATTTGCACCTCTATTTTTTGTTTTGTTTTGTTTTTTCCCACATTATGCACTGGCTCACTTTTTGTTGCACTGTGAGCACTTTTTCTTATATTGTGTTTTCTTGGCACAGATGGCGTTGCGCAGTGCACACCTGATTTTTTCCCCCACTTAGTTGTGCAGGGAAGGGATGGCTTGCCTGGAAAAGTAGTGGCGGCTGGGCACGACGTACTGTGGGACAGCCACCGACATAAGCTTTTTAAAACTGGGCGTCTCCACCAGACGGAATGACAGCATTTCAAAGGCCAATAATTGTGAAATGCTGGCATTCAGGGCCAGGGATCGCGGGTGGGTAGGGGGGTACTTCCTCTTCCTCTCAAGTGTTTGGGAGATGGAAAGCTGAACACTTCCACGGGACATTGTGGAGATGGTTGTTGGTGACCCAGGTGGTGGTGTTGCTGACAGATCGTCTGTTTGCGGGGTGGCAGGTGCCGGTATGACTACAGAGGTGGCTGGAGCGGCCGAGACTGCAGCAGAAGAGGAAGCAGGATGAGCCAGAGACGTTTCTTGGTTTTGAAGGTGTGTACTCCACTGCAGCTCGTGCTTTGCACTTAGATGCCTGATCATGCAGGTTGTGCTCAGGTTGAGAAGGTTTATGCCTCGCTTCAGGCTCTGATTGCACAGGGTGCAAACCACTCGTGTCCTGTCATCAACACATTTTCTAAAGAACTTCCACGCTAGAGAACTCTTTTGAGCTGACTTTGGTGCGCTCGTTCCCTTGCTGCGTTGGGCAGTAGCAGGCGTAGTGTCTAGGGCACGGCCGCTCCGCTTCTGCACCCTGCTCCCTCTTCTGCTGTGCTGGTGGCTCTGTGCGACCACCGCCTCTTCCTCCAAAATACTCAGGTCACCTGCATGACCTTCATTCCATGTGGGGTCGAGGACCTCATCGTCCTCCACATCATCTTCCACCCAGTCTTCACCCCTGCCCTCCCTGTCGGTCTCCACAATGCTGAACGCCGCAGCAGTTGGCACCTGCGTTTCGTCATCATCGGAGACGTGCTGTGATGGTCCTTCCATGTACTCATCTTGAGAAATAAGTGGTTGGGCATCGCTGCACTCAATCTCTTCCACTTCTGGGGCAGGGCTAGGTGGATGGCCCTGGGAAACCCTGCTGACAGAGTCCTCAAAAAGAATAAGAGACTGCTGTATGGCTTGGGGCTCAGACTGCTTGCCTGATTTGCAAGGGGGTGAGGTGAAAGAAGGTTGGACATTGGCTGCAGGTGCCAACTCTGACCTTTCTGCAGTAGACTGGGTGGGAGACAATGTGAAGGAACTGGAGGCACTGTCAGCAGCAAACCAATCTACTATCGCCTCTCTGTGTTCTGGCCTCATCACTTCTAGAGGCGTATGATGCCTTACCAAATACTGCTGCAGGTTCTGTCGCCTACTCACACTTGAGGAAGGTGTTTCACTTGTGCGTGTAGCTGGCACAGATCGACCACGTCCTCTCCTTGCAACAGGAACTCTAGCAGCAGCACCACGACCCCGGCCACGGCCCCTATTTGACGCTCTCCTCATATTTCTGAAATTTAAGATCTTGCCCTAGAAAGGTCTTTATTGAATAGCAGAACAAAAGAACAACAGTATCGCACGGGTGTATCTCACTGTCAAATATGCAAACTATGCTGCAATTTAATGTTTTTTACACCAAAAGGGTGTGTATTGAATAGCGGAATAGGATAAAAAACTGTGTATCTATCACGTACAAACACAGACTAGGCCCGATTAAATTTTTTCCTACCCTAAAGGGAGGATGAGGAAGAGGAGTATGGAACCGGCAGCACCCTCAAATCTTCAGAAGTATGAGATGAACCTCAAAAACTTGGAAAGGTGGATCTCACACGTACCGACACAGACTATTCCGCAATTTAATTGATCCCCAAAGGTTTTTATTGAATAGCGGAATGGGAAATATGATCAAAAAAAGTGTATGTATCTCACACGTACAGAAGCACACTAGGCCCCAATTACTATTGTTTGTACACCTAAAAGGATGGATGAGGAGGAGGAGGAGTATGGAACAGGCAGCACCCTCAAATCTTCAGAAGTATGAGATGAACCTTAAAAACTTGGAAAGGTGGATCTCACACGTACCGACACAGACTATTCCGCAATTTAATTGATCCCCAAAGGTTTTTATTGAATAGCGGAATAGGAAATATGATCAAAAAAAGTGTATGTATCTCACACGTACAGAAGCACACTAGGCCCCAATTACTATTGTTTGTACACCTAAAAGGATGGAGGAGGAGGAGGAGGAGTATGGAACAGGCAGCACCCTCAAATCTTCAGAAGTATGAGATGAACTCCAAAAACTTGAAAAGGTGGATCTCACACGTACCGACACAGACTATTCCGCAATTTAATTGATCCCCAAAGGTTTTTATTGAATAGCGGAATAGGAAATATGATCAAAAAAAGTGTATGTATCTCACACGTACAGAAGCACACTAGGCCCCAATTACTATTGTTTGTACACCTAAAAGGATGGAGGAGGAGGAGGAGGAGGAGTATGGAACAGGCAGCACCCTCAAAGCTTCAGGAGTATGAGATGAACCCCAAAAACTTGGAAAGGTGGATCTCACACGTACCGACACAGACTATTCCGCAATTTAATTGATCCCCAAAGGTTTTTATTGAATAGCGGAATAGGAAATATGATCAAAAAAAGTGTATGTATCTCACACGTACAGAAGCACACTAGGCCCCAATTACTATTGTTTGTACACCTAAACGGATGGAGGAGGAGGAGGAGGAGGAGTATGGAACAGGCAGCACCCTCAAAGCTTCAGAAGTATGAGATGAACCCCAAAAACTTGGAAAGGTGGATCTCACACGTACCGACACAGACTATTCCGCAATTTAATTGATCCCCAAAGGTTTTTATTGAATAGCAGAATAGGAAATATGATCAAAAAAAGTGTATGTATCTCACACGTACAGAAGCACACTAGGCCCCAATTACTATTGTTTGTACACCTAAAAGGATGGAGGAGGAGGAGGAGGAGTATGGAACAGGCAGCACCCTCAAAGCTTCAGAAGTATGAGATGAACCCCAAAAACTTGGAAAGGTGGATCTCACACGTACCGACACAGACTATTCCGCAATTTAATTGATCCCCAAAGATTTTTATTGAATAGCGGAATAGGAAATATGATCAAAAAAGTGTATGTATCTCACACGTACAGAAGCACACTAGGCCCCAATTACTATTGTTTGTACACCTAAAAGGATGGATGAGGAGGAGGAGGAGTATGGAACAGGCAGCACCCTCAAAGCTTCAGAAGTATGAGATGAACCCCAAAAACTTGGAAAGGTGGATCTCACACGTACCGACACAGACTATTCCGCAATTTAATTGATCCCCAAAGGTTATTATTGAATAGCGGAATAGGAAATATGATCAAAAAAAGTGTATGTATCTCACACGTACAGAAGCACACTAGGCCCCAATTACTATTGTTTGTACACCTAAAAGGATGGAGGAGGAGGAGGAGGAGTATGGAACAGGCAGCACCCTCAAAGCTTCAGAAGTATGAGATGAACCCCAAAAACTTGGAAAGGTGGATCTCACACGTACCGACACAGACTATTCCGCAATTTAATTGATCCCCAAAGGTTTTTATTGAATAGCGGAATAGGAAATATGATCAAAAAAAGTGTATGTATCTCACACGTACAGAAGCACACTAGGCCCCAATTACTATTGTTTGTACACCTAAAAGGATGGAGGAGGAGGAGGAGGAGGAGTATGGAACAGGCAGCACCCTCAAAGCTTCAGAAGTATGAGATGAACCCCAAAAACTTGGAAAGGTGGATCTCACACGTACCGTCACAGACTATTCCGCAATTTAATTGATCCCCAAAGGTTTTTATTGAATAGCGGAATAGGAAATATGATAAAAAAAGTGTATGTATCTCACACGTACAGAAGCACACTAGGCCCCAATTACTATTGTTTGTACACCTAAAAGGATGGATGAGGAGGAGGAGGAGTATGGAACAGGCAGCACCCTCAAAGCTTCAGAAGTATGAGATGAACCCCAAAAACTTGGAAAGGTGGATCTCACACGTACCGACACAGACTATTCCGCAATTTAATTGATCCCCAAAGGTTTTTATTGAATAGCGGAATAGGAAATATTATCAAAAAAAGTGTATGTATCTCACACGTACAGAAGCACACTAGGCCCCAATTACTATTGTTTGTACACCTAAAAGGATGGATGAGGAGGAGGAGGAGTATGGAACAGGCAGCACCCTCAAAGCTTCAGAAGTATGAGATGAACCCCAAAAACTTGGAAAGGTGGATCTCACACGTACCGACACAGACTATTCCGCAATTTAATTGATCCCCAAAGGTTATTATTGAATAGCGGAATAGGAAATATGATCAAAAAAAGTGTATGTATCTCACACGTACAGAAGCACACTAGGCCCCAATTACTATTGTTTGTACACCTAAAAGGATGGAGGAGGAGGAGGAGGAGTATGGAACAGGCAGCACCCTCAAAGCTTCAGAAGTATGAGATGAACCCCAAAAACTTGGAAAGGTGGATCTCACACGTACCGACACAGACTATTCCGCAATTTAATTGATCCCCAAAGGTTTTTATTGAATAGCGGAATAGGAAATATGATCAAAAAAAGTGTATGTATCTCACACGTACAGAAGCACACTAGGCCCCAATTACTATTGTTTGTACACCTAAAAGGATGGAGGAGGAGGAGGAGGAGGAGGAGTATGGAACAAGCAGCACCCTCAAAGCTTCAGAAGTATGAGATGAACCCCAAAAACTTGGAAAGGTGGATCTCACACGTACCGACACAGACTATTCCGCAATTTAATTGATCCCCAAAGGTTTTTATTGAATAGCGGAATAGGAAATATGATCAAAAAAAGTGTATGTATCTCACACGTACAGAAGCACACTAGGCCCCAATTACTATTGTTTGTACACCTAAAAGGATGGATGAGGAGGAGGAGGAGTATGGAACAGGCAGCACCCTCAAAGCTTCAGAAGTATGAGATGAACCCCAAAAACTTGGAAAGGTGGATCTCACACGTACCGACACAGACTATTCCGCAATTTAATTGATCCCCAAAGGTTTTTATTGAATAGCAGAATAGGAAATATGATCAAAAAAAGTGTATGTATCTCACACGTACAGAAGCACACTAGGCCCCAATTACTATTGTTTGTACACCTAAAAGGATGGAGGAGCAGGAGGAGGAGTATGGAACAGGCAGCACCCTCAAAGCTTCAGAAGTATGAGATGAACCCCAAAAACTTGGAAAGGTGGATCTCACACGTACCGACACAGACTATTCCGCAATTTAATTGATCCCCAAAGGTTTTTATTGAATAGCGGAATAGGAAATATTATCAAAAAAAGTGTATGTATCTCACACGTACAGAAGCACACTAGGCCCCAATTACTATTGTTTGTACACCTAAAAGGATGGATGAGGAGGAGGAGGAGTATGGAACAGGCAGCACCCTCAAAGCTTCAGAAGTATGAGATGAACCCCAAAAACTTGGAAAGGTGGATCTCACACGTACCGACACAGACTATTCCGCAATTTAATTGATCCCCAAAGGTTATTATTGAATAGCGGAATAGGAAATATGATCAAAAAAAGTGTATGTATCTCACACGTACAGAAGCACACTAGGCCCCAATTACTATTGTTTGTACACCTAAAAGGATGGAGGAGGAGGAGGAGGAGTATGGAACAGGCAGCACCCTCAAAGCTTCAGAAGTATGAGATGAACCCCAAAAACTTGGAAAGGTGGATCTCACACGTACCGACACAGACTATTCCGCAATTTAATTGATCCCCAAAGGTTTTTATTGAATAGCGGAATAGGAAATATGATCAAAAAAAGTGTATGTATCTCACACGTACAGAAGCACACTAGGCCCCAATTACTATTGTTTGTACACCTAAAAGGATGGAGGAGGAGGAGGAGGAGGAGGAGTATGGAACAGGCAGCACCCTCAAAGCTTCAGAAGTATGAGATGAACCCCAAAAACTTGGAAAGGTGGATCTCACACGTACCGACACAGACTATTCCGCAATTTAATTGATCCCCAAAGGTTTTTATTGAATAGCGGAATAGGAAATATGATCAAAAAAAGTGTATGTATCTCACACGTACAGAAGCACACTAGGCCCCAATTACTATTGTTTGTACACCTAAAAGGATGGATTAGGAGGAGGAGGAGTATGGAACAGGCAGCACCCTCAAAGCTTCAGAAGTATGAGATGAACCCCAAAAACTTGGAAAGGTGGATCTCACACGTACCGACACAGACTATTCCGCAATTTAATTGATCCCCAAAGGTTTTTATTGAATAGCGGAATAGGAAATATGATCAAAAAAGTGTATGTATCTCACACGTACAGAAGCACACTAGGCCCCAATTACTATTGTTTGTACACCTAAAAGGATGGATGAGGAGGAGGAGGAGTATGGAACAGGCAGCACCCTCAAAGCTTCAGAAGTATGAGATGAACCCCAAAAACTTGGAAAGGTGGATCTCACACGTACCGACACAGACTATTCCGCAATTTAATTGATCCCCAAAGGTTATTATTGAATAGCGGAATAGGAAATATGATCAAAAAAAGTGTATGTATCTCACACGTACAGAAGCACACTAGGCCCCAATTACTATTGTTTGTACACCTAAAAGGATGGAGGAGGAGGAGGAGGAGTATGGAACAGGCAGCACCCTCAAAGCTTCAGAAGTATGAGATGAACCCCAAAAACTTGGAAAGGTGGATCTCACACGTACCGACACAGACTATTCCGCAATTTAATTGATCCCCAAAGGTTTTTATTGAATAGCGGAATAGGAAATATGATCAAAAAAAGTGTATGTATCTCACACGTACAGAAGCACACTAGGCCCCAATTACTATTGTTTGTACACCTAAAAGGATGGAGGAGGAGGAGGAGGAGGAGTATGGAACAGGCAGCACCCTCAAAGCTTCAGAAGTATGAGATGAACCCCAAAAACTTGGAAAGGTGGATCTCACACGTACCGACACAGACTATTCCGCAATTTAATTGATCCCCAAAGGTTTTTATTGAATAGCGGAATAGGAAATATGATCAAAAAAATGTGTATGTATCTCACACGTACAGAAGCACACTAGGCCCCAATTACTATTGTTTGTACACCTAAAAGGATGGATGAGGAGGAGGAGGAGTATGGAACAGGCAGCACCCTCAAAGCTTCAGAAGTATGAGATGAACCCCAAAAACTTGGAAAGGTGGATCTCACACGTACCGTCACAGACTATTCCGCAATTTAATTGATCCCCAAAGGTTTTTATTGAATAGCGGAATAGGAAATATGATAAAAAAAGTGTATGTATCTCACACGTACAGAAGCACACTAGGCCCCAATTACTATTGTTTGTACACCTAAAAGGATGGATGAGGAGGAGGAGGAGTATGGAACAGGCAGCACCCTCAAAGCTTCAGAAGTATGAGATGAACCCCAAAAACTTGGAAAGGTGGATCTCACACGTACCGACACAGACTATTCCGCAATTTAATTGATCCCCAAAGGTTTTTATTGAATAGCGGAATAGGAAATATTATCAAAAAAAGTGTATGTATCTCACACGTACAGAAGCACACTAGGCCCCAATTACTATTGTTTGTACACCTAAAAGGATGGATGAGGAGGAGGAGGAGTATGGAACAGGCAGCACCCTCAAAGCTTCAGAAGTATGAGATGAACCCCAAAAACTTGGAAAGGTGGATCTCACACGTACCGACACAGACTATTCCGCAATTTAATTGATCCCCAAAGGTTATTATTGAATAGCGGAATAGGAAATATGATCAAAAAAAGTGTATGTATCTCACACTTACAGAAGCACACTAGGCCCCAATTACTATTGTTTGTACACCTAAAAGGATGGAGGAGGAGGAGGAGGAGTATGGAACAGGCAGCACCCTCAAAGCTTCAGAAGTATGAGATGAACCCCAAAAACTTGGAAAGGTGGATCTCACACGTACCGACACAGACTATTCCGCAATTTAATTGATCCCCAAAGGTTTTTATTGAATAGCGGAATAGGAAATATGATCAAAAAAAGTGTATGTATCTCACACGTACAGAAGCACACTAGGCCCCAATTACTATTGTTTGTACACCTAAAAGGATGGAGGAGGAGGAGGAGGAGGAGGAGTATGGAACAAGCAGCACCCTCAAAGCTTCAGAAGTATGAGATGAACCCCAAAAACTTGGAAAGGTGGATCTCACACGTACCGACACAGACTATTCCGCAATTTAATTGATCCCCAAAGGTTTTTATTGAATAGCGGAATAGGAAATATGATCAAAAAAAGTGTATGTATCTCACACGTACAGAAGCACACTAGGCCCCAATTACTATTGTTTGTACACCTAAAAGGATGGATGAGGAGGAGGAGGAGTATGGAACAGGCAGCACCCTCAAAGCTTCAGAAGTATGAGATGAACCCCAAAAACTTGGAAAGGTGGATCTCACACGTACCGACACAGACTATTCCGCAATTTAATTGATCCCCAAAGGTTTTTATTGAATAGCAGAATAGGAAATATGATCAAAAAAAGTGTATGTATCTCACACGTACAGAAGCACACTAGGCCCCAATTACTATTGTTTGTACACCTAAAAGGATGGAGGAGCAGGAGGAGGAGTATGGAACAGGCAGCACCCTCAAAGCTTCAGAAGTATGAGATGAACCCCAAAAACTTGGAAAGGTGGATCTCACACGTACCGACACAGACTATTCCGCAATTTAATTGATCCCCAAAGGTTTTTATTGAATAGCGGAATAGGAAATATGATCAAAAAAAGTGTATGTATCTCACACGTACAGAAGCACACTAGGCCCCAATTACTATTGTTTGTACACCTAAAAGGATGGAGGAGGAGGAGTATGGAACAGGCAGCACCCTCAAAGCTTCAGAAGTATGAGATGAACCCCAAAAACTTGGAAAGGTGGATCTCACACGTACCGACACAGACTATTCCGCAATTTAATTGATCCCCAAAGGTTTTTTATTGAATAGCGGAATAGGAAATATGATCAAAAAAAGTGTATGTATCTCACACATACAGAAGCACACTAGGCCCCAATTACTATTGTTTGTACACCTAAAAGGATGGATGAGGAGGAGGAGGAGTATGGAACAGGCAGCACCCTCAAAGCTTCAGAAGTATGAGATGAACCCCAAAAACTTGGAAAGGTGGATCTCACACGTACCGACACAGACTATTCCGCAATTTAATTGATCCCCAAAGGTTTTTATTGAATAGCGGAATAGGAAATATGATCAAAAAAAGTGTATGTATCTCACACGTACAGAAGCACACTAGGCCCCAATTACTATTGTTTGTACACCTAAAAGGATGGAGGAGGAGGAGGAGGAGTATGGAACAGGCAGCACCCTCAAAGCTTCAGAAGTATGAGATGAACCCCAAAAACTTGGAAAGGTGGATCTCACACGTACCGACACAGACTATCCCGCAATTTAATTGATCCCCAAAGGTTTTTATTGAATAGCGGAATAGGAAATATGATCAAAAAAAAGTGTATGTTTTTCACACGTACAGAAGCACACTAGGCCCCAATTACTATTGTTTGTACCCCTAAAAGGATGGATGAGGAGGAGGAGGATGAAACAGGCAGCACCCTCAAATCTTCAGAAGTATGAGATTGTGTTCACTGTACCCCACAAAGATTGTGTTCACTGCACCCCACAAAGATTGTGTTCACTGCACCCCAAAAGGATTGTCTTCACTGCACCCCACAAAGATTGTGTTCACTGTAATCCACAAAGATTGTGTTCACTGTACCCCCCAAAGATTTTGTTCACTGTACCCCACAAAGATTGTGTTCACTGTACCCCACAAAGATTTTGTTCACTGCACCCCACAAGGATTGTCTTCACTGCACCCCACAAGGATTGTCTTCACTGCACCCCACAAAGATTGTGTTCACTGTACCCCACAAAGATTTTGTTCACTGCACCCCACAAAGATTGTGTTCACTGCACCCCAAAAGGATTGTCTTCACTACACCCCACAAAGATTGTGTTCACTGTACCCCACAAAGATTGTGTTCACTGTACCCCCCAAAGATTTTGTTCACTGCACCCCACAAGGATTGTCTTCACTGCACCCCACAAAGATTGTGTTCACTGTACCCCACAAAGATTGTGTTCACTGTACCCCACAAAGATTTTGTTCACTGCACCCCACAAAGATTGTGTTCACTGCACCCCAAAAGGATTGTCTTCACTGCACCCCACAAAGATTGTGTTCACTGTACCCCACAAGGATTGTCTTCACTGCACCCCACAAGGATTGTCTTCACTGCACCCCACAAAGATTGTGTTCACTGTACCCCACAAAGATTGTGTTCACTGTACCCCCCAAAGATTGTCTTCACTGCACCCCACAAGGATTGTGTTCACTGTACCCCACAAAGATTGTGTTCACTGTACCCCACAAAGATTGTGTTCACTGTACCCCCCAAAGATTTTGTTCACTGCACCCCACAAGGATTGTCTTCACTGCACCCCACAAGGATTGTCTTCACTGCACCCCACAAAGATTGTGTTCACTGTACCCCACAAGATTGTGTTCACTGTACCCCACAAAGATTTTGTTCACTGCACCCCACAAAGATTGTGTTCACTGCACCCCAAAAGGATTGTCTTCACTGCACCCCACAAAGATTGTGTTCACTGTACCCCACAAGGATTGTCTTCACTGCACCCCACAAGGATTGTCTTCACTGCACCCCACAAAGATTGTGTTCACTGTACCCCACAAAGATTTTGTTCACTGTACCCCACAAAGATTGTGTTCACTGTACCCCACAAAGATTTTGTTCACTGCACCCACAAAGATTTTGTCACTGCACCCCAAAAGGATTGTCTTCACTGCACCCCACAAAGATTGTGTTCACTGTACCCCACAAGGATTGTCTTCACTGCACCCCACAAAGATTGTGTTCACTGTACCCCACAAAGATTGTGTTCACTGTACCCCCCAAATATTTTGTTCACTGCACCCCACAAGGATTGTCTTCACTGCACCCCACAAAGATTGTGTTCACTGTACCCCACAAAGATTGTGTTCACTGTACCCCCCAAAGATTTTGTTCACTGCACCCCACAAGGATTGTCTTCACTGCACCCCACAAGGATTGTCTTCACTGCACCCCACAAAGATTGTGTTCACTGTACCCCACAAAGATTTTGTTCACTGTACCCCACAAAGATTGGGTTCACTGTACCCCACAAAGATTTTGTTCACTGCACCCCACAAAGATTGTGTTCACTGCACCCCAAAAGGATTGTCTTCACTGCACCCCACAAAGATTGTATTCACTGTACCCCACAAGGATTGTCTTCACTGCACCCCACAAAGATTGTCTTCACTGCACCCCACAAAGATTGTGTTCACTGTACCCCACAAAGATTTTGTTCACTGCACCCCAAAAGGATTGTGTTCACTGCACCCCAAAAAGATTGTGTTCACTGCAGCCCACACACAGAAAAATGGATGTGGATCACTGACACCTGCCTATCTCCTATCCCACACCACACAGCAATATCGATTGTAGTTTGTAGAACACACTGACCCTAAAATTCAGCAGACTCTATCCCTAAAATGCCTACAACTCGCCCTGCCTAAACACTCCGACCTGACCCTAAATTCTATCCGGACACCAATTTGTTTTCCCTGCCTGTCTTTCCCTAATCAGCAGCCAGCACGTATGTGTGCTCTGTCCCTGAGCTAAGCAGCAGAATGACGCCGCTGCGGCTGCCTCGAACTTATAAAGACTTGGTCACATGCTTCAGACGGCCAATCACAGCTACTCATACATTTGCAGGCATGGCTGGGATAGCTTAAGGCACACCAGTTAAACGATTGTTGATTGGCTGTTGAAAGCCCGCCATGAAAAGAGCGCCAAAACATGCAAAACCCGGAAATAAAACGACCGAACACGGATTTTTTACCCAAACATACAGTAAAGTGTCCGTGTCCGTGTTCGGGTAACAAAAATCCAATTATTCGGTACGAACACGAATAATACAGTCCATGTTCGCTCAACACTAATCACCAATTAAAGGGAAAAATAAAGAATTTTCATTCATACGTTACTGCAAGATACACCTATTGGATACGGTTGTTCTATTATGCTTTTCAATAAAAACACATTTAGGGAAAAAAATTTAATTGCGGCCTAGTCTGCATATGTTACTGTGAGATAAACCCATTGGATACTGTTGTTCTATTCCGCTTTTCAATAAACAACCATTTAGGGGAAGATCCTAAATTAGAGAAATATGAGGAGAAGGTCAAATAAGCGACATGGCCTGGGTCGTGGTGCTGCTGGTGGAGCTCCTGTTGCAAGGAGAGGACGTGGTCGATCTGTGCCAGCTACACGCACAAGTGAAACACCTTCCTCAGGTGTGAGTAGGCGACAGAACCTGCAGCAGTATTTGGCAGTGCCTAATGCGCCTCTACAAATGTTGAGGCCAGAACAAGTACAGGCGATAGTAGATTGGGTTGCTGACAGTGCCTCAAGTTCCTTCACATTGCATCCCACCCAGTCTACTGCTGAAAGGTCAGAGTTGGCACCTGCAGCCCATGTCCATCAATCTTTCACCTCACTCCCTTGCAAATCAGTCAAGCAGTCTGAGCCCCAAGTCATGCAGCAGTCTCTTCTTCTTTTTGATGACTCTGTTAGCATGGTTTTCCAGGGCCATCCACCTAGCCCTGCCCCAGAAGTGGAAGAGATTGAGTACACCGATGCCCAACCACTTATGTCTCAAGATGAGTACATGGGAGGACCATCGCAGTATCTTGGATGATGACAAAACACAGGTGCCAACCGCTGAATTCCGAATTGTGGAGACCGACAAGGAGGGCAGGGGTGAAGACTGGGTGTAAGATGATGTGGAGGACGATGAGGTCCTCGACCCCACATGGAATGAAAGTCCTGCAGGTGACCTGAGTAGTTTGGAGGAAGAGGAGGTGGTTGCAAAGAGCCACCAGCACAGCAGAAGAGGGAGCAGGGTGCAAAAGCGGAGTGGCCGTGCCCTAGACACTATGCCTGCTACTGCCCAACACAGCAAGGGACCGAGCACACCAAATCCAGCTCAAAGGAGTTCCCTAGCGTGGCAGTTCTTCAGACAATGTGCTGATGACAGGACATGAGTGGTTTGCACGCTGTGCAATCAGAGCCTGAAGCGAGGCATAAACCTGAGCACAACCTATATGACCAGGCATCTAAGTGCAAAGCACGAACTGCAGTGGAGTAGACACCTCAAAAACCAAGAAAGATCTCTGGCTCCTCCTGTGTCCACTTCTGCTGCAGTCTCAGCCTCTTCATCCACCTCTGTAGTGACAGTGGCACCTGCCACCCCGCAAACAGAGGATTTGCCAGAAACACCACCACCTGGGTCACTAACAACCATCTCCACAATGTCCCGTGGAAGCGTTCAGCTTTCTATCTCCCAAACACTGGAGTGGAAGAAAAAGAACCCCCCTACCCACCCGAAATCCCTGGCCCTGCATGCCAGCATTTTCAAATTCCTGGCCTTTGAAATGCTGTCATTCCATCTGGTGTAGATGCAGAGTTTTAAAAGCCTTATGGTGGGGGCTCTCCCACAGTACGTCATGCCCAGCCGCCACTACTTTTCCAGGCAAGCCATTCCTTCCCTGCACAACCAAGTGGGTGACAAAATTTAGGTGTGCACTGCGCAACGCCATCTGTGGCAAGGTCCACCTAACTACAGATAAATGGACCAGTAAGCATGGTCAGGGACATTATATCTCCCTAACAGCACACTGGATAAATGCAGTGGCGGCTGGGCCTGAGGTGGATAGCAGTTTGGCGCATGTCCTTCCACCAACGAGGATTGCAGGGTGCTTCAGTTTGCCTCCTGTTCCTAACTCCTCCCACTCCGCTTCCTCATCCTCTACTGCCTACTCATCCGGTCAGCGTAACACCTTCACCACCAACTTCAGCACAGCCAGGGGTAAACAACAGCAGGCAGTTTTAAAACTTGCCTCTTTGGGGGAAAAACCACACACCGCGCAGGAGTTGTGGAGGGGCATTCAACAGCAGACCGATGAGTGGTTGCTGCCAGTGAGCCTAAAGCCCGGCCTGGTGGTGTGCGATAACGGGCAAAATCTCATAGCAGCTCTAGGCCTAGGCGGTTTGAGACACATTCCTTGCCTGGCACATGTGCTGAATTTGATGGTGCAGAGGATCCTTAGAAATTACCCCGATATGTCAGAGCTGCTGCAGAAAGTGCAGGCCGTCTGTGCACACTTTCGGCGTTCTCACCCTGCTGCTGCTCCCCTGTCAGCGCTGCAGCGTAACTTCGGCCTTCCCGCTCACTGCCTCATATGTGACATGCCCACAAGGTGGAACTCCACGTTGCACATGCTGGCCAGACTATGCGAGCAGCATAGTGGAGTTTCAGCTGCAGCATGCACGCATGAGTCGCTCAGTGGAACAGCACCACTTCACCGCAAATAACTGGGCCTCCATGCGAGACCTGTGTGCCTTGTTGCGCTGTTTCGAGTACTCCACCAACATGGCCAGTGCCGACAACGCCGTTCTCATCTTAACTATCCCACTTCTATGTCTCCTTGAAAAAACGCTTCGGGAGATGATGGAAGAGGATGTGGCACAGGAGGAGGAGGAGGAGAAGGAGGAGGAAGAGTTATCATTCCCAAGGCTTTCAGGGCAGTCATTCACAAGTGGCTCCGAGGGTGGGTTCCTGCACCTACAAATGCCAGGTACACAATTATCCAGCAGGGGCACAGTTCTGGAGGATGACGAGGAGGAGGAGATGGAGGAGGAGATGGAACCATGTTCATAGCAGGGTGGCACCCAGGCCAGCTCATGACCATCACTGGTGCGTGGTTGGGGGGATACAGAGGACACAGACGACACACCTCCCACAGAGGACAGCTTTTCGTTGCCTCTGGGCAGCCTGGCACACATGAGCGATTACATGCTGTGGTGTCTCCGCAATGACCGCCAAGTTTCCCACATTGTAAATTGTGCTGATTACTGGGTGGCCACGCTGCTGGATCCCCGTTACAGGGACAATGTACCGCCCTTAATTCCCTCACTGAAGCGTGATTGGAAGATGCACGAGTACAAGCGCATGCTGGTAGACGCTCTGCTGGTTGCATTCCCACCTGACAGCGGGGGCACAGTGGAAGCACAAGGCCAAGGCAGAGGAGGAGAAAGAGGTCGCCAATGCAGCCAGGGTACCGCCAGCACCTCAGAAGGCAGGGTTAGCATGGCCAAAAGGTGGAAAAGCTTTGTCAGCACGCCACACTAAGCAGCAGCACCACCAGCTGATATAGAACGTCTTAGCAGGAGGCAGCATTTCACCAACATGGTGGAGCAGTTTGTGTGCACACGCCTAGATGTACTCAATGACGGGTCTGCCCCCTTCAACTTCTGGGTCTCCAAATTGGGCACATGGCCTGAGCTTGCCCTTTACGCCTTGGAAGTCCTGGCCTGCGCTGCAGCCAGTGTATTATCTGAACGTGTATTTAGTACAGCTGGGGGCGTTATCACAGACAAGCGCAGCCGCCTGTCCAGAGCCAATGTGGACAAGCTCACGTTTATTAAAATGAACCAGGCATGGATCCCACAGGACTTGTCCGTACCTTGTGCAGAATAGACATGTATACCGGCCTTGCCCAGCAATTGTTGTATTTTTGATCTTTCTCACTCTTTTGGGGTGTACCCTAATTTAAAAATAAATGTAAAATTAAAAACAAAAACCAGTGTTGGCTACCTCGTCCTCCTCCACCGCTGCTTCCACCTACACCGCCACATCCATCGCCACCTCAACCTCCTACTCCATATGAGCCTCGTCCTCCTAGATCAAGATGATTCATTTTTATTTTTCTGTTTTTTTTTTCTGTTATTTTAAGTTGTTTCCCTATCCACATTTGTTTGCAGAGCACTTGCTCTTAAGAAGATGTTGCTGCCATTTGCAGCCCTCTAGCCCTTTCCATGTTTTTTTAGAGCCATTTTAGTGCTCAAAAGTTCGGGTCACCATTGACTTCAATGGGGTTCGGGATCAGGGTAAAGTTTGGGTTAAGTTCGGGTCACAAACCCGGAATTTTTTTTCAATTTCCGCCGAACCCGGACATCCAGGTGTCCGCTCAACTCTACTCTTGATCTAAATGATTCAATGGATCTGGAGGAAATTTTAGACAAGGTGGAGAGAGACACCTTTGATCTCAGAAGGAGATCTGACAGATTTCCCTCCACCCAAAATGATCCAAATCTAACAATCTTTCACAAACAAGTGACTACTGAAATTGAGAAGATTAACCACTTTAGCCCCTGAAGATTTTGCTGCTCAATGACCAGGTCACTTTTTTCAACTTGGCACTGCGCAACTTTAACTGACAATTGCGCGGTCATGCAATGCTGTACCCAAACAAAATTTACGTTCTTTTTTTCCCACAAACAGAGCTTTCTTTTGGTGGTACTTGATCACCTCTGCACTTTTTGTTTTTTGCGATATTAATAAAAAAAGAGCTAAAATTTTGCAAAAAAATTGCATTTTCTACTTTGACTGTTAAAAAATATCCAATATATTTAATTTTTGACATATATTTAGGCCAAAATGTATTTCTTTTGGTGGTATTTGATCACCAGTGCTATTTTAATTTTTGAAAAAAAGAGCGACAATTTTGAAAAAATATATATATATATATTTCACATTCTGATATGTAACATTCCCAAAAAAAAGTGAAAATCTAAATTTTTTAACATTTTAGGCCAATTTGTTTTCTGCTACATATTTTTGGTAAGTATATTTTGATTGGTTTGTGTAAAAGTTATCGCGTTTACTAACTACAGGAAAGATTTGTCATTTTTTATGTTTTTTTTTTACTAGTAATGGCGGCAATCTGCGATTTTTTGCTGGACTGTGACATTGTGGTGGACAGATCAGACCCCTAACTGACATTTTTTAAACTTTTGAGGGGACCAGTGACATTACTACAGTAATCAGTGCTAAAAATATGCACTGTTACTGTAATATTTACACTGGCAGGGAAGGGGTTAACACTGTTGGTGATCAAGGGGATAAATGTATGCCTCATGCTTACTGACGTGTGTGGGGGAGGGGGTTCTGTGACAGAGACAGAGATCGCAGGTTCAGCTATGCTGAATCATGTGATCTCTCCCTGTCTGTCACAGAGAAGATCCACCTGCTTTGTTTACACAGACGACCGGGGAAGAGAGATGGAAATGGCCACTTCTCCTCCTCTGGCTCGTGTTTAAACACAGCGGGAGTGAGCCTCCAGCGGTGTGGGTGTGCCGCCGACACCACTAGGAGTCCAGCGAGTCTACGTCGCTGGACCCAGGTGAGATACTGTGCCGCAGTAAGCGGTCCTAAAGTGGTTAAGATGAACACTCCTGGGAAATCCAATCCCACCTCTAATCAACAACAAGTGCTGACACATTTGATAGAATCAAATAATATAGTTGTAAAACCAACCGACAAGGGAGGCAACATTGTGGTGATGAATACTGAACAATACCAACATATGTGCCCAAAGGTATTATCCAATACCAGTTGGTACCAACCCATTGAAGCAAATAGAATTTTCAAAATCAATACAGATTTCTACTGACTAGTAGATGCAGCACATTGTAGTGGCCTTATCTCCCAACCAATTTGGGAGTTTATTCGTAATCCATATCCCAAAGAGGCATGTTTTTATACACTTCCGAAGACACATAAAAACCTGCTGGATCCCTTGGGGCCGGCCCATTGTCTCCGTCAATGGTTCGCTCATGGAGAATGCCAGCAGATATGTTTACTCTAGTCTTCACCTTTTTATTTACAAGACACAGTACATCTTTTGCAGCTATTAGAGGGTATTTATGTTTCGGCCTCAGCATGGCTGGTCACTATTGATGTGGGAGCTCTGTATTGAAGCATTCCACAAGCTACAGGTATAAAAGTGGTAAAGTCTTTCTTGTCTCAGGGAGACCGTAGAGAGGGATTATTTCATGATTTTGTCATAGATCTTCTCTATTTCATACTGTCCAATAATGTGTTTTGTTTTGCAGGCTCCCGCTACCTCCAGGTCCAGGGCGTAGCAATGGGCACATGTTGTGCACCCTCCTATGCAGATCTGTACCTAGGGGGGTGGGAGCGTGACATCTTTGCCAGCAACGATCTCTCGATATACCTGTGCCATGTTTTCTCATGGCACAGGTACATCGATGATATCTTTATCGTTTGGGATGGAGACAGAAAACTTCTCTTGGATTTTTTGTCCAAACTGAATACTAACACTTGAACTTTAAATTTATGATGACTTACCATCCTACACAGCTTCCATTTTTGGACATCTAAATTATCAAAGACAATGAATGCCACATCTCCAGCACTTTGTATCGAAAACCTACTGCAGGCAATACGATATTGCATGCTACCAGTTCTCGTCCATCCCCACTTATACAGTCCATCCCGTATGGACAGTACCTCAGATTGAAGCGCAATTGTAGTGATAATGATACCTTTATCAAAGAAGCCAATTTGTTGAGGGATAGACTTCTAATGAGGGGGCTATAGCAAAAAATGCCTGATAAGGGCTTTCAATCGTACCAGAAATAATTTCAGGGAATCTTTACTCTTTCAAAAAAAAACTAATGATGTAGTAAGATTTATTACTCGGTACAATGCCCAACAATCTCAACTTAAGGGCATTCTATAGAAATTTTTGCTTACGCGAGACCCTCTCACATTTAGGTTTGTCTCATCCCAACCAACCATGGTTTTTAGAAGAGCTCTGTCTCTTAAATACAAACTGGTACACAGTTACTTTCCAGGGACAAGGTGCCATTGAAAGCTACCTTTTAAGTGTGGGAAGTGTGCTTATTGTAAATACATCAATAATGCCAAAAACATCATCCCACCTAATAGAAAAAAAACTTTTCCAAAGAAATTTGCCACCTGTCAAACTGAGGGGGCTGTGACCATTTTATATATTTTTTTCCTTTCTTCCATTTTCACAACTGTGATCACTGGATTGTGATCATTCCTTCAAATAATATTACATCACTCTTATGATTGATTTTCACCTCTATATAATAAAAAAAAAATATTTCCCACATTATGCACTGGCTCACTTTTTATTGCACTGTGAGCACTTTTTCTTATATTGCGTTTTCTGTGCACCTTTGCGTGTATGTTCTATTCTCAGTTATGAATTTCCCACTGGGATTCATACTTTCAGTATCGATCTATAATCTACAATTATTTTACTTCTCTTTTTTTTGTTTAATTTTTTTCTCATTTTTTTCTATTTTTTTTCTATTTTTTTTCTATTCTGATATGCGTACTTTGTATTCCTAGGTTGCGCTTGTCTATCCTTCTGGCTTGATATTCCTTCTCTCCCCAACTCCTGGTGAGAAGAGTTGCGCTTTTAAGAGGAGGAAGGATTTTTATTTTATTATGCAATGTTATCCATTGGTACAGTCGTATGGATGTCGAGAAGCATTAGTGGGCATATGAGAGAATTTGATTATGGAACTAGCTGTAAGTTGTTGATTTTGTTTTCCCCTCTTTTCTCCCCCTTTCCTTCCCCCATTTTTTGTGGTCTTTGATTTATGTGTATCTTTTTGTTTTTAGATTCATATCTGTGTTTTTCCTGATGAAGCAAACTATTGAATTTGCTAAACGCGTTAAGAACTATACAGCACAGATTGATTAGTGACATAGCATTGAAATGTCAGAAATATATATGTGACCATCTGTATGTATTTATATTCCTTTTTACTGATAAATATTATTGTTATATTGTAAAAAAAAAAAAAAAAAAAAAATTCTATGTATTTTTGTACGTAGTCTTTTATGTAATAAATTAGTGTATTTTTAATATCCGTTGTGCATCTCTTCAAAATCCCATGGGCCTTTCGTTTCTGTCTTTGTATAAATGTGGATAATAAACCTATTGATGTGTTTAAGAAAATGGTATCTGTAGATCTAGAAAAATGTAGAATTAAAAAGGAAAAAGAACCAAGAGAAATAAAAGAAGAAAAAAGATGACTGGAAGAAAGAAGAGCTAAGGTCATACCCTCAGCCAACAAGAGGGGGTGGTGGCATAATCATTTTATCAAATTAATCATATAACCAAGAGATGATGAGGGAAAACATTTCTAAACTCCAAAGAAGAAAAATATCTGGTGCCATCAACTTGTGGAATACCTATTATATATAGTGTATCAAAGATACATAAAGATGAACATAGACCACCTGGTAGACCCATTGTCAATGGAATCAACTAAGTGGGGGCCAGAACTGGCCAAAATATTGATTGGTTTCTCCAACCAATTGTAGTAAAAACAAAAGAAGGAAATAAATAAATCCTAGCCTCAGCGGATGTTGGGTCATTGTACACTATGACCGAACACCCAAAACCTGGAGAAGCAAAAAAGCTACAGAATGGGCAATGAAGAAATATGGACATTTTGATAAATGACAAAGGAATTTTCTCCTTGAGTGTTTAGATTATGCACTCTAGCACAACATTTTCTGTAATAATGATACTTACTGTATTATAAGCAAAATACAGGAATAGCCATGGGAGCTAGATTTGGCCCAAGCGTGAAGAACCTATTCCTGGTGAAATGAGAAGAAGAAAAGGCATATAAATTGAAGTCAAGATGTTTAAAACTATACAGAAGGTTCGTAGATGACATTCTAATAATATGGGAAGGAAACAGAGAGAATTTGGAAAAATCCATCACCAATATGAACAATGGTACCATTTTTTAATGGGAATGATATGAACATCAATTTGACTTGGACAGTAGGGAAAAAATCCAATACCTAGATTTGAAGATAATCCAAGAGAATAATAAGCTTATAACAAAGCCTAACAGCTATATTACACAGGATAGCTGTCTTAACAACACCTGGCAATTCATGAAGATGAGAATAAATTGTACGAGGGATGAAGACTTTTGGAAACATGCAGAATATTTGGGACCTCTTCAGAAAGGTTAGAAAAGAGACCATATTCAAGAGCAAATACAGTAGGTGAAAAAGATGGAAAGAAGCCAATTTATTCAAGATAGGAGAAAAGTTGAAGGAGACAATTATGATACCACATTAGTACTGGACAATAATGCCCAACTTAGAAAATTTGAAAAGACAGCACAAAAAAAAACAAAAAAAACAATGGTCCATTCTGAGATCAGAAACATAAGAGACATACTACCAGTAAAGCCAAAGTTCATATATATAAAAAATAAAATGTGAGGAATATACTAGAAGAAAATCCCAGGTCCACCTACGTAAAATGAATACCCGTTCTTTGATGGAAAAGGCTTATATAAATGTGGGAGATGTTATGCGTGCAAACACACAAAAAAAAATCACAGAAAAAGATTAGAATTTATATCATCATCAACCAGAAAAAATATGAGATTAAAGACCTCCAATCTCACTGTGGATACCAATATGTAGGGAAGGTTGAAAAAAAAAAACTAGGTAAAATAATGCATCCTCGTGTGTATAATATATCCATTGGGTTTAAAAACTACAATGTATCAACCATTTTTGACAAAACTATAACAAAGATCCAACAACACTACAATTTTGGGGACTAGAAAAGTTTAAAAAACAGAGGTAGTAATAAGAGAGGTAGTAATAAATTAACCAGCTTCTTCCCAAGCATAATCTGACACTTTGCTCCTACATGTAAAAATGTACTTTTTTTTGCTAGAAAATACCTTAGAATCCCCAAACATTATATATACCCTATAGACCCTATAGAATAAAATGGTGGGTGTTGCAATTTTTTTTATGTCACACCGTATTTACGCAGTGGATTTTCAAATGCAAGTTTTTTGAAAAAAAAAAAAACACTTTCATGAACTAAAAAAAAAAAAAACCACTAAAGTTAGCCCAATTTTTTTGTATAATGTGAAAGATGATGCTACGCCAAATAAATTGATACCTAACATGGCATTCTTTAAAATTGCGTCTGCCCATGGAATAGTGGCAAACTACAGTGCTTACAATTCTCCATAGGCGGCGCTTTCAAAGCCTTACAGATTACTAGTTTAGAGTTGCATAGGAGGTCTGGTGCTAGAATTATTGCTCTCCTCTGACTTCATGACAATGCCTCACATGTGTGGTGCGAGCACTGTTTGCATATTTTTTTGTACTAACTTTATTGCTCTCACAAGGGATGAACAACATCCATTGTGACAGCATGGGCCGTGACAGGTCTACTCTTCATTATGGAGAGATTTGGGGTCTATTAGATCCCAAATTATTTCTTCTCTGGTCCCCAATGCAGCTAATTATACCGAGATGTGTCCGATCGGCTGCTTCCCTGGCTGCTGGTGGCCAAGTAAACAAAGATGAGGAAACAGAAGTGATGAATTACTCATTACTCCCCGTTTCCAGGGTTACAGAGAAAGGGTGAATGAGGTTAGTTCAGGGCAGCCATCGCCACCGGCAAAATCCCTCCCAGGCACCGCGATCGTAGTATAGAGCTTGGTAGAGGCGGCAGCGGGAGGGGGTTTGGACCCTCTTCCACCACCCTTCAAAGTGATCGAATGTCTAATTAGCCACTTGGATTACTTCTGCTTTACTCTGAATCACCGACTGAAAAGAATGATACCTGGATGATGCCTGTAGGTGCAGGCATCTTCCCGGTATAACCACTGAAACCTGAGGATGTAAAGGAATGTCCATTTGGGTGAAGGGGTTAAAATCCTTAGTCAACAAGAATCTAGATGGATAATTGATTTGCAAACTATGACTCCCAAAGTGATAAAAAGTGATTATTAATAAGCCTTACCACTGTACATTTGTAGGCTATGTCCCTTCTTCTATTAGACTCCCTATAATAAGTAGCTACATCAATAATAATAGCTGTCTTTCTAGGTAATTGTTTATTTATCCTATACCCATAGATAGAATTATGTATTCTTTCAGACCTTTATACATAAAATGGTACAATTTTTAAATATATTTTAATAGAATGCAACAATAAGCTCTAGCCACTACGTGCTATTCAAATTGAGTCCCATGAGTCCCTTTTTAATATATTTTTATACATATTTATATATTTTCATTTTATTTGTAAATTGAGACACTTATATTCAAAAAAAGTAGTAGTATTTTTTAAAGGTTGTAGGTAGATATTTATGCCATGTAGAGACAGCAGCATTATATTGTATACAAAAAAATAACAGTACTAGTTTACACTTTATTGTTGTGGCTGCTGTCAGAGTTGTGTGAACTGAATGTAAAATCAGCTACATACAGTATACAAAAATGTGAAAAACTATCAGCACAGTATGAAACCTAAAAAAATGTGATCAGCTGCAAACACTAAAATGTGATCCCACTACACAAATAAATGATTCAGTAAATAATATGTGTTGCGCTAAATCAAACAAAGTGCATATGAAAAATATTAAAGACATTCAATCTCAAAATATTGCAACAACAGTCCATGTGATTGAATACATGACATGAATATTGAATAAGTCCTTTCGGAAATAACATATATAAAAATACACGTGTATATAAAGTGCTGTGATCTCTAGATAAAAAACTCCTCCAACACAAAGGTGACCAAAACTTCTCAGTGACTGAGAGAATCAACCACCAGGGGTGCAAGCCTCTCACCTTAATGTCTGACCCAGGTGCCACCCAGTGTCAGAAAAAGCAGTCCCCTAACAGGGGTAATCAGTTATCAGCAACAAGGTATGAGCAAGAGGGTCCAGGATCAGCACAGCTCATCCATCCATATCACAGGGCCATAGATGAAAAAAGGGGAACAAAGCAAAGAAATCTAGTGCTCTCTGTATAACTTGATCAGGCAGAAGTTTAATTGAAAATCAGGGTACTCACAAAATGCTGTAGTATACAAGTGCTATACAGCAATGTTTCCATGGAAGGGTGTGACGTCCGCAGCATGGCTCCGCCCCCCTGTACGCGTTACGTCTGCGCTCAGGGCTATCGACTTCTTCAGCTGAAGAATTTTTTGAAACAAAAAATAGTTAAGATGAGTGATGCTCAGCCAATCAGAGGAAACCTTGTATTAATTTAAAAGGCTTTAAAAGGCTGAGCAGCTTGATTTTGTTTAGCAATGGGATGAGAAATCTCCATACTGCTGCCAGTACACCGCACTGTATACTGTATGTAGCTGATATTACTTACTATCTATAGTGACAGTAACTGCAGCACTATGTAATGGAAATAGTTTATTTGGGCCAGCTTGGCCTACATGAACTATTTAAAGTAGCACAAAACCAGGAGTTGGGCTTTAAATTCTCATCCACTGGACAAAACTAAAACAAAAAATTGGTTGAAGTTAGGTTACATAAAATATAAACACATAGGGCATATATCCATTGGATGGGATATTCATCAAACATCAACTGCTAGTTAATTTATAATTGCAATTTAAAGGCTAAGTTCACCTTCAGTGCCCGGTTCACATAGGTGCGATATGGGAAACCTGCAAATCCAATGCAGGTTCCCGCACCGCACCCGACTCTCAGGCAGGTTATAGTGCCATATTGGAACTGCTAGGGGTGTCAAAACAAAGTTAACAACACTCCTAGATTAGTTTGCATATCGCAGTGCGAACTGTCAGTTCGGACAGGAATCAGATTGCATAAATGTGAACACCCATGCAATGCGATTCTGGTGCAGACCAAAAAAGTGTCCTGTGCGACTTTGGTCTGAATGCGATGCAAATTTAGCCATGCAATCTGCATGGCTGAATTCACATTGCACAGACATCACAGCAGTGCGGTGCGAATCATGTGTGATGTCTGACATCGCATATGTGTGAACCGGCACTTAGGAGCATGTCACATCAATATTTAGGCTGTAACATGAAACATGCTCCTAGTGACCCATCTCCTGCCACCTGCTTTGTGACAGCAAGCAGGAAATGTTCTCCCCGCACCCGCTGTCACAATTTGAAAACGGGGCCATGCGGGGCTCCTCCTGCATTGCTGTACCTCAGATATGAGCAGGCAGCTTACTAAGTGAATGCATTACTGATCGTGGATGCAATGCTTTAAAGGCTGCAATGTAAAAAATGTATTTTTACCAGCAAAAGGATGTGCATTTATTGTTATTTTACAAAATGTGAACTTTTCCTTTAAGACACATGCACCAGGAATATTAGCCTGCAATGAATTTACGGAAAAACATTGCAGGAACCAATACTACCTCACTAAATGTTCAATGTATGTATAATACTGTATGTTAGAATATTTCACTGGTTATTATTTACTGTTTACTGAGTGATTTTAAAGCCATCCAGTCTTACAATTTACAGCAACTGTGGTTCAAATATCCTCCTAATGTCCTGCCTCACATACAGTGTTTACCCTATAGTTAAAATTGAATGTAGGGTAATAAGATTTAGAGACTATGTCCTGTTCAGTCTATGCATGCTGAAAAATCCTTGTGTACTTCAAAAAGTATGGGACCTTGGCAGTTCTTCTGTTTTTCTTGCTGCAATTAGTAATGCTCTGGTGTGCCTCTGTGAATTGTTGTTTTCTTTGTACCATGTCACAATAAGAGCAGAATACTAGCTGAAAATCTTGAATTGTACTACTGTGAAGTAATAGGCATACAGAATAGCGCTAGTTGCTTGAATAGAAATTATTTTTCAATGTAACCTGCCCTCCAGTTGTTTAAAAACAGAACAGTAGGTTATGTGTTTCAAAACAAAGTGTACTGTTTATCTTACTTGTCTTTTTATTTATATACAAGCACTATCAAATATGCATTGTTATCATAAAACAACTTAAAATCAATGCACGGTTTTTCCTGCGATTCGCAAGGCGACAAATGTGGCAAATTGCGCCGAGTTTGGAGTGCCATTGGAAGTGATAGGAATCGCACAGGTGTCCCACGATTTGCTGTGATTCAGAATCGCAGGCAAAATCTCGGCAATGCTGCCCGCGATCCAGGACGCCAATATGTGAACAGAGCCTCATGTGTTTTTCTAGTAAGTGTTAGTCACCTCCTACATGATTACACATGAATTCAACATTACTTTTATAGTTTTTTAATAGATACGGTAAGTTGATTTTAATAACCATATACACTCTCCTTTAAGGACCTTGTGTCACATGATCCCAATATTTTACTTATTTAGTTATACATATAAGTATCTGCTTATTATGTTAACTCATAATAATAGGTTTCCTTAGGTTTATATCATTTCTTGCATGTACTTTTTTATATGCATTAATTATTTTCTCTGTAGCCATTGGTATGCTTGGTGTTGTAGTCCATCAGTCAACAGAGCCAGTACGCCCCTTCTTTAAAGCTAATTTCCATGAATGGGCAGGCAGGCAGTCAGTCCAGTCAGTTGGAGCGTCTTCCTTGCCATCTACAGCGGCCAACATGTTGGTTATACATATTGGCTGCTCTAAGGTTGGTTCTTCCTGTTGTTCTTCCCTATGTACTTCCTGACTCCAAGTACCTGACAACGCATCTACAATAAGGGGCTTTCTGCTACACCACTGACCACCTGGAGTGCTTCTAACTGCTGGAGGTTTACATATATGCTCCTATATTTAATCTACATGTGAATGCAATGTATATTTTTTATTCTTTTAATAAATACTACACTTAGGTAGTAGTACTTTTTCTCCATCTCTTTTCTTTTTGGGATCTACATGATTTGCTGATGGAAACCTTCTCATATTCTGCATTGAGAGGTGTCTGCCGATGCTGCCATGATATTACCTTTATGGCTTTGTGGACTTTTTAAAATTTTATTAGTATCATTATTTTTTTTTTAACAATATAATTTTTATTGAAATGGTTTAGAAGTATTCAGGTACATGTATAGAATGTATAACATAGAGATAAACATAAAGATTTACATTTCTTTGTTGATGGGCAGGAATGTGCCAACAATAAAATACAGTTCCATAGTAAATCTTAAGGTGGACTGGATGTCAAGGAGGGGGAATGAGGACAAGGAAGGAAAAAGAAGATAAGTAACAGATATAACATATCAAATAATAATAATAACGAGTACAAAATGAAGGCAAAATTAGGGCATAACGTTGAGCTCTGCAAACTAGTAGTGATGGGCCGAACACCAGAACATCTCGAACAGGGGAAAAGTTCTAGCGAACATTCGAACCATACTAAAATCTATGGAACACGAACATGAAAAATCAAAAGTCCTCGTTTTAAAGGCTTAAAAGCAAGTGTATGGGGACCTGGATACTGCCCTGGGGGACATGCATCAATGCAAAAAATTTTTTTTAAAACAATCATTTTTAAAGAAGCAGTGATTTTACTGATGCTTAAAGTGAAACAATAAAAATATTTAAATATCATGCCTGGGGGGGGTCCCCTTAATGTGCCTGTAATGTGCGCTCATCTATACAATGTATGTAGCCTGTTGCAGCAATACTGATATTTCCTAAGGAAAAAATGTAACAAACTTTCTCGCAGGCTGTAATGTATTGTCGGCTCCCGGCAATACAGATGAAAAAAAACAGCGTAGGGTCCCCTCCAACATACATACCATATGAACTTCCTGATTTAAGCCATGTCTCTGCACTTCCTAGTTGCCAGAATATTTTGCCTTCACCAGCCAATATCTCACTTGTCTCTCCTGCTGCCATCCATATCTTCGCTACCATATGTTACCGACATTTGGCTTGCTCCTCGACTACACTTCTGCTTGGTCCCTACTTGAAACTATTCGTTACCAAACTTTGGCTTGTTCCTCGACTACGCTTCTGCTTGATCCCTACCTGCTATATCTACTACTGGATCCTGGCTTGCTCACCTCCTGGTGGGGCGATCCTGAGGCCCGTGACCTGGTGCTAACATGCAGCAAAGTCCATCTCCACCTTAAGGAGCTCTGATGAGCACCAATTAGTACTTAGATTCCGCACCTCAGATGAGCCTGCATCATCTGTCAGGGTGACCTGCCTGTGTTCCTGTCCTGGTGGTTCCTGTATGATCTTCCACTGCTATAGCAACTTGTCTTCGAGCCTGAGCCCTGTTCGTGACATATTGCCTGTGGGCTCGGCGGGCGATTATTCCGATAAGTGCAGAGAAAGTTAATTTGTTAGGCGAGTACCTGAATGGGTGATGTTTAGGCCAAACTTATGCTCAGCCCAAACTGTTCACCCATCCCTAGTGGTGCCTGAAGACTGTAAACCCTCACGGTTACACTTGCTGTGTACAGGAATGGGCCATGCTGTTAAAATTTAGAAACAAATATTGAAAATACATACATCTGTCATACAGGTGCAGAAAAATTGGGCCTTGGGTGTTGGTGGTGTCTGAACACTGTAATCCCTCACAGTTACTCTTGCTGGGCACAGGAACAGGCCCTGCTGTTAAACATTAGAAACAAACATTGAAATTACATGCATTTGTCATACAGGTGGAGAAAAATTGGGCCTTGGGTGTAGGTGGTGCCTGAACACTGTAACCCCTTTACAATTACTCTTGCTGGGCGCAGGAACAGCCCTGCAGTTAAAAATTAGAAACAAACATTGATATGATATGCACTTGTCATACAGGTGCAGAAAAATTGGGCCTTGGGTGTTGGTGGTGCCTGAACAGTGTAACCCTTTACAGTTGCTCTTGCTGGGCGCAGGAACGGGCCCTGCTGTTAAAAATTAGGAACAAAAATTTAAATTACATGCACCCGTGATACACGTGCAGAAAAATTGGGCTTTGATTGTTGGTGGTGCCGTAAACCAAAATATTGTTGGAAGCTAGCATAATCAAGATTTAGGAATAGGATAGACAGCATAGGCAGTCTTCAAGGGATCCCAGATCCCTAGAAAATTCAGTCAGTTACATCCGCATCAGGGGCTTGATAGCTGCTGTTGATCCAGGACTGATTCATTTTGATAAATGTTAGCTGGTCAATGGAGTCTGTGGACAGACGCAATCTTTTATACGTCACAAAACCTCCAGCAGCATGTCCATTTTGAAAGCATGCGGGAAGCTCGACAGGCCAGTGGCTCGATTGCGTATTGAGCACGTTCTGGCCAGTGGTCCATCCTCAAGACCAAGTAACTGAGTGGATGTTTAGTTGAAAAGGTCTCCAAGTCTGCTCTTGCCCCTAGATAATCATGCACCATATGCTGCAGACGCTCCCAATGGTTACCTAAACCTAACAGCCCTGGGCGCTGAGGACTAAAGAATTGTTTAAAGGCATCGGTCAGCCGGCAGCGTTTTCCACCACTCCTCTTTTGACTGAAGGAAGCCTCAGAAACATGTTGTCCAGGAAATGGTAACCTCCCAGTGTCTGGAAAGGTGTTACACAATGTTTTCTTCAAGGGGCCCTTAAGATGTTTCATACTCTGATCGCTCTACAAAGTCAGGATGAGCTCTGCAACTTTACCCTTGTAGCATGGATCAAGAAGGGTTGCCAATCAGTAATGATTCCTCTCCTTGATACCACAAATCCTCTGGTCCTTTCGCAGGCTTTGCAGACTTAGGGAGCCCATGCAGCGTAATTTTGAGGAGGCATGAGATTCTGAGCCCTCTGGGTCACTAAGGGTGATATTGTCAGGAGCAACCTCTCCCCAGCCACGTACAAACTCCTGGGGTTCCTGGGGAATGAAAACCATCCCTTGAAGACTGCTATATGTTATTCTCTACATCCATGCAGCCACAATCCTCCTTCTCTTCCTCCTGTGTGTTTTGTGGCCCCATAGGAATGCTATCTGTATAAAGAGGGCCTTGTGAGGAAAGAAAGTCCTCCTCTTCCTCCCGCTGTTCTGCCTCAAATGCCCTGTCCATTCATTTCACGAAGCGTGTGCTCCAGCAGAAAGACTAGAGGGACAGTGTCACTGATGCATGAATCGTCATGGCTCACCATCCTTGTGGCCTCCTTAAATGGTGCATGTAACCTTTATCAGCAGCCACTGGCATGGCAAAAAGAAGCCAAGCTCCCCTGAGCCTGTCCTTGTGCCATGCTCACACATGTACTCATTGATGACCCTCTGCTGCATGTACAGCCACTGCAGAATTGCCAATGCTGAGTTCCACCTGGTGGGCATGTCAAAAATGAGGCGGTTGGTGGGCAGGTTGAATTTCCATTGAATGTCAGCCAGCCAAGCACTGGCATTGTAGGCCATAGACTTTTTTGGCCTGCCTCTGAAGATCTTGTAAGCCCGGGTTCAAGAAATGCTGAACCACCAAATTCAGGACATGCGCCAAGCATGGAACATGTGTCAAGTGTCCCCGTCGGAGGGTGGAGAGAAGGTTGGTGCCATTGTTGCATACAACCATTCCTGGCTCAAGCTGCCGTGACATCAACCACCTCTGAGCCTGCCCCTGCAGAGCTGACAGAATCTCTGGCCCAGTGTGGCTCCTGTCCCCTAGACAGACCAACTGAAGCACTGCATGACATCTTTCAGCCTGACTGCATTGTAATCCCTTAAATGCTTAGGGAGCACTGCTGGTTCAGAGGACAATTCAGCAGAAGAGGCCATAGAGGAAGAAGAAGAGGAGGGGGTATAGTAGACAGATGTGGCAGAATCATCACTAGCTTCTTGGAGGCGTGGTGGTGGAACAAGCCCCAGCACTGAACCCTGTCCTTCATCCTTCCCAGCTGCCAGCAAAGTTACCCAATGCTCCATGATGGAAATGTAACCTCCCTGACCATGTCTGCTGGACCAAGAGTCAGCAGTAATGTGAACCTTCCAGCTGACTGCTCTGTCCAACAAAGCCAAAACATTGCCTTCCACATGATGGTACAGAGCTGCAAAGTGCAAAGAAATGTATTTTTTGGAACCTGCCACTCGGGTACAGCACATTCCACAAATTCACAAAAGGGGGCAGAGTCTACCAGATGACACCACAAAAAAAAACTGTTGACGCAAAAGGAATTGCACCTGCAACACAAAAGGGGGACAACAATTATGCGCTGAATAAAATTAGTGCTTCTGCACCACCAAAAAAACCCCCACTGCTAACGCAGAAGGAATAGCACCTGTGACACAAAAGGGAGGACAGCAATTATACCCTAAATAAAATGAGTGCTGCTGCACCACAAAAAAACCCACTACTGACGCAGAAGGAAGAGCACCTATGACACAGAAGGGGTTGTGCTAATATTGCAGCAACAGAACCTGACGCTGCAAAAAAAAAATAGAAAAGAAAAAAAATATCACAAAAAAAATTAAAAATGGGATCAGTGAGGTGATACAGACATGTTGTATACACCAACACTTCAGTGGCCCCATTACACTGTGTTACACAAGGACCACAGCACAGCACTACACTGACTGCACTACACTGTGTTAAACAAGAATCAGCCCTACACTACACTGCACTGCAGTACACTGTGCTACACAAGATGAATCAGCACAGCACTACACTACACTGACTGCACTACACTGTGTTACACAAGAATCAGCCCTACACTACACTTCAATGACTGCATTAAATATGAAAGAATAATCCACAAACTACCTGCCTAATCTCCACTCCTAATCTCCACTAACACACTACACACGGCTGCCGTGTAAGCAACCTTACATAGTGCGGGGCGTGGACTTAGAACCCAAGCCATGATTGGCTAACGGCACCCTGCGTTTGGGCAATCATGGCTCTGACAGGACATTGTGCTGTGATTGGCCGAAGCATACCGGTTAGGTACATGCTTTGGCCAATCACAAGCACTTAATGCACTGCATCGGATTTATGGATCCATGGTAGGAATCTAAGGTAGGCCCATGCCTCCAGCATCTTTGGAGTGAGTAATTGTGTTAAAATGTAATCGTGTTTTTTTGTGAGCCCACACAAATTGTCTTTGAACATGTCTGAAAAAGGTGGATGGGATTTTGTTGGTAAAGCATGCATGCAGTAAAGAAGTCTGGGAAGGATAACCATTTTGACAGTAGCGGCTCTCCTAAATCATGAAAACCCACCTAAGTGGCATTTTTTAACCACTTCAATACCGAGTCATTGTAAAATGATGTCGGCAACATGGCTTTAGCGATCCGGGCCGCCGTCATATGACGTCGCCCGGATCTCCCCGCTACTGCGCACCCCCATCCCTCGGACTGAGCCCAACCCCGATCAAGGTAAACAGCCAATAAAATTGGCTGTTTACCACGTGATCGTCTGTGTCAATCACAGTCGATCACATGAGCGGCTCCAGCGCGAGCCGCTCGTTCCTTTCTTAATGCGCGCCCCCCCCGGGGGCACGCAGCGCAGCAATCGGGGACGACGCTCGTCCCTCGGACAGAGCCCATCCCCGATCTAGGTAAAGAGCCAATGAAATTGGCTCTTTACCATGTGACCGGCTGTGTCCAATCACAGCCGGTCACAAATGTCATCAGAGAACACGATAACTAGCTGTCACCGTGTTCTCCTCCTCACACACTGATCCTGTGTGAGGAGGAGATTGTGGTAACAGCTAGTTACCAAGTACAGTGCACCCCAACCACACTGATTGCCCCCCCCCCCAATAAAAAGCACCTGTCACTAGCCCATCAAAGTACCCGAGTACCTGTCACCAGCCCATCAGGTACTCTGATGACAGGTACTCGGGGTACTCTGATGGGCTGGTGACAGGTACTCGGGTACTCCAATGACGGGTACTCGGGTACTCTGATGACAGGTACTCGGGTACTCTGGTGACAGGTACTCGGGTACTCTGATGACAGGTACTCGGGTACTTTGAGTACCCGTCACCGGAGTACCCGAGTACCCGTCATCGGAGTACCCGAGTACCTGTCACCTACCCATCAGAGTACCCGAGTACCTGTCACCTACCCATCAGAGTACCCGAGTACCTGTCACCCTTCATACAGCCACCATGTCTAAGTCCAAAAAGGTTTATATACGTCCTCTGTTTAAACCTAAATACCGGTATTATGGCAGCAGATAGCTGCCATAACCCTGGTATTTTTTTAAACGGTGGACGGTTGGCTTTCCGATAAGGGTGGTCCCAGTGGCGGATTCACCGCGGGATCACCCTTCCGGGGTGGCGGAAGAGGTGCCCCCCCCTCCCGCTGCATTCTGGTCCTTTTCCCCGCTTACCGGACCCGCCGGCAGCGGGGAAAACGATCCGGTCCCAGATCCTCACAGACAGGATGTCACTCGACTCTATGGTCTTGGAGGACCGGAGCTACGGCAAATGTCGTTGCCTAGCAACCAGTTTAAAGGTCCCTTTTTTTTTTTCATTTTATTTTATTTTTTTTAATTTTTTTTTTCTATCTTTTAGTGTACTTGTGAGATCTGAGGACTTTTTGACCCCAGATCTCACAAAAAGAGGTCCTGTCTTGCCTTTTTCTATTACAAGTAATGTTTACATTTCTTGTAATAGAAATAAAAATGATCAATTTTTTTTTAAAAAAAAACTGTGTAAAAATAAAAAATAATAAATAAAATAAATAGTAAAAAAAAAAAAATTAAAGCGCCCTGTCCCCGCGAGCTCGCGCACAGAAGCGAACGCATATGGAAACCCCGCCCACATATGTAAACAGTGTTCAAACTACACATGTGAGGTATCGTCGCGATCGTTAGAGCAAGAGCAATAATTTGAGCCCTAGACCTCCTCTGTAACTCTAAGATAGCAACCTGTAGAAATTTTTAAAGTGTCGCCTATGGGGATTTTTAAGTACCAAAGTTTGTCACAATTCAGTGAGCGTGCGCAATTTTGAAGCATGACAGGTTGGGTATCTATTTACTCAGCGTAACATTATCTTTCACATTATGGAAAACAATTGGGCTAACTTTACTGGTTTCTTATTTTTTAATTCAAAAAAGTGAATTTTTTCCCAAAAAATTGCGTTTGGAAGACCGCTGCGCAAATACGGTGTGATAAAAAATATTGCAATAATCTCCATTTTATTCTCTAGGGTCTCTGCTAAAAAAATATATATAATGTTTTGGGGTTCTAAGTAGTTTTCTAGCAAAAACAACTGATTTAACTTGTAAACACCAAATGTCAAAAATAGGCCTAGGCAAGTGGCTAGGATGCATGATGATGCTCCTTGGATGTTGGGCCCCTCTATATGGCTAGGCTGTGAAAAAGTCTCACACATGTGGTATTGCCATACTCAGGAGGAGTGGCAGAATGTATTTTGGGGTGTCATTTTTGCTATGTACATGCTATGTGTTAGGAATATCCTATAAATTGACAACTTTGTGTAAAAAAAAAAGTTTTTATTTTTTTCCCACATTTTCCAAAAACTTGTGGAAAAAAATGACATGTTCAAAGGACCCATAATGCCTCATAGAATATACGTTGGAGTGTTTGCTTTCCAAAATGGGGTCATTTTGTGGACTTTTCCATTGTATTGGTGCTCTAGGGCCTTGAAAAGTGTGATAGGTAGTAAAAAAGTTTTATGTGTATTTATGCTCCTAAAACGCCTTATGGTGCTACTTGGACGTGGAGTCTCTTTTTGTGGCCAGGCTGTGTAAAAGTCTCACACATGTGGTATCACCATACTCAGAAGGAGTAGCAGAATGAATTTTGGGGTGTCATTTTTGCTGTGTACATGCTATGTGTTAGAAATAGCTTATAAATTGACAACGTTTTGGGAAAAAAAAGAAAAAAAAAATGTTTTCTTCCTTTTCCCAAGAATTGTGGGAAAAAATTATAACTTCAAAAAACTCACCATGCCTCTTACTAAATACCTTGGACTGTCTACTTTACAAAAAGGGGTCATTTGGGGGGTATTTGTACTGTCCTGACATTTCAGGGCCTCAAGAAAGGAGATAGGTCATCAGTAAATCTGGTGTGATCAATTTTCAGTAATTGGTACCATAGCTTCTAGACTCAATAACTTTCACACAAACTAAATAATATACACTAATTTGGGTTAATTTTACCAGAGATATGTAGCAGTATAAATTTTGGCCCAAATGTATGAAGAAAAATTAATTTTTTGCAAATTTTTATAATAGAAACTAAAAAAAAGTGTTTTTTTTGCAAAATTTTTGCTCTTTTTTTGCTTATATCACGAAAAAAAAAACCCAGTTGTGATCAATTACCACCAAAAGAAATCTCTATTTGCGTGAAAAAAATGATAAAAATTTTGTTTGGTTACAGTGTAGCATGACTGAGCAATTGTCATTCAAAGTGTGAGAGTGCTGAAAGCTGAAAATTGGTCTGGGCAGGAAGGGGGTCTAACTGCTCTGTATGGAAGCGGTTAAGGTCTTTCATGATTTTTTTTATTTTTTTAAATAAAATTTTATTGGGGTTTTTGATAACAAATAACAGGAATACAGTGAAGGCGATTCGAAAACACCCGATCTGCCTGTACAGGAAATCATTTGATATTGAGCAGTAAATTCACAGACAAAACAACAGTGACATACCAGTAAATCAAATCAGAAACAAATCGATATTAGAACATTTAAACAGTGCTTTGACCTTAAGGGCCAAAAGAAAAAAACTGTATGGATCTTTAGATGAGTGGGGTGAGGGAAGAGAGAGGTAGGGGAGGCGGGGGGGGGGGGGATTGTGGTGATAAGTAAGGCCCAACAGAAGGCCAGGTTCCGAGAAAGGATAGACAGGTTCAGAGAGAGGATAGTCATGTTAGATCTGCGTTTGATTTGGCATAAGGGTTTTAGAAGTCAGTCTTGTAGCTGAGAGGTTGGCAGAAGAGGTGCAGTTCAGATGGGGTAAGGTAGATGTCCATGAATGGTTTCCATTGGTATAGGAAGCATTGTTTAGAGGGTGAATGATTGAAATCTGTATTGAGTTTTTCTCTGTGTAGTAAGAGAAACAACTCCTGCTTGGTTTGTAGGTCTGAGGGGTCAAGGTGTGAGATCCAGTTTTGTAGGATTGTTTTGCGGCAGTGAGAATCCAGTCCTTGAGGTGAGCTTTGACTATTGGGGGGCGAGGTTTTATATTTTTGTCCCAGCATGCAAATAGAAGAAGAAGAGGTTCTTTCGGGATGTGTATTCGGGTTACATTGCGTATAAGCATGATGATCTGATTCCAGAAGGATACTATTGCAGAGCAGAACAAAAAACGGTGGGAGAGAGATGGTTTTGGCTGTTTGCAGTGTGGGCATATTGCAGCTTCAGGTTTGTGTTTGTCCATAGAGAAGGGAAGGAAAGCCCTGTGCACAATTTTCAATTGTTCACATGGGGTAAGTTTAAGGACTTTGTTGAGGCCTATAAGTAGTTTTTCAGCTATGTCTGGAGTAGGGAAGTCTATGCCTCAGTTCAAGACTGAAGAGAGGGGTTTTGGCTTTCTCCTGTAGTGATTTATACAAGTCTGAGATCGCATAGTTCCCCTCCTTTAGCAAATGGTCCCAGAAAGACATTTTGAAGCGTAGACCACTCTCCTTGCATGAAGAGAGGATGAAGTTTGTATATTGGCAGTAGTAGAACAGATGAGAGGTTGGAAGGGAGTATTTCTGTGCTTTTGCGGAGAAGGGTAGAGGCATTCTTGATAAGGTATCACAGAGAGAGGAGAAGTCCGTAAGTACTTTATCTTGCCAGGTGCGGTATGCAGAGTGGTCCAAGCCCGGTGGAAAATTGTGATTACCTTGGATTGGTAGGATTTTGGAGAAGGAGGGTGGGAGATGTAGACGTTTCCTAGTTTCTCTCCAGGCAACTACTTTGTCCCTCAGGAGAGGGTTGTGGCGTAAGGTTGGAGGTACATTGATCCATTTACAGTGTAACAAAGCCGTTAACAAGTATGGACGCACCATTTCAGATTCCAGGTGGAAATTGGAGCATTGGGATTTCTCAGAAGACCAATGAAGGCCAGTTCTAAGTAGGGATGAAAGGTTGTAGGTTCTAATATCTGGGAGGGCGACCACACCCTCACTCCTGGGAAGGTATCGTTTCCTCAGAGCTATGCAAGGTCTTTTGTTACGCCAAATAAATTTGGTGGGGTGTTTGTTTAGAAGTTGTATGTCCTTGTGTTTTAACAGAAGAGGTATTGTTTGTAGCGGATATAGTAGTCTCGCAAAACTGACCATTTTGAAGAGGTAACACCCTCCCAGAAGTGAAAGGGGCAGATCTATCTAGTTTTCCAGTTCCCTGAGAATTTTCTGAAAGAGAGGAGGATAGTTAAGTGAGTAAAGAGAGGTAGGGGATGTTTCAATTTTTATCCCTAGGTAGGATATATGTGCGGTTGCTATGGAGAAGGGGGAGTTGGAAGGCCAAGCTGAGGTTTGTGTGTTGCTTAGAGGGAGGATCTCACTTTTGGTATAATTTATGTGGAGTCCTGAGTATCTTTTGAATTAGTCAAAGGTGTGTTTAATTGTGATCATGTCTAACCCAGGATTGGCTGGAAAGATGAGGACATCATCCGCAAAAGGGCTGTGCGGAGCTCGAGTCCGCCAATCGGTATGCATTGGAGTGGAGCGATGTCGGTCAGGTACCTAGAAAGCTGTTCGATAGCTATATTGAAAAGCAGGGGGGAATAAAGGGCATCCTTGCCTTGTGCCTTTGAGGAATTTGAATGAGGAGAACTGCTACCACCAGCCTCTTCTTCTAAATTTGAAAGCTTGCTTTCTGCCTCATTGATGCAAGCACTATGTTCCCCCAGTTCCTTTTTAAGTATACAAATGATTAAAATGTGTAGTGCGCTAATTCTGTGAAACTTATAAACATAAATATGTGAACAATAGTAACACCAATGTCATTAATAAATAGGATGACATATAAAACATAAAAGTCCATGAAATTCATAAAAGGTCCATATATGCAACAGTTCACATAAGTCCTTGAATGAAGAGACCCCAATACCAAACAAGTGATTTCAATGAAAACAATGAGGGAAAGGTGTTTCAAGGTGCTTGTTAAAGTGCAGGTATTCCCCTTACCAGATATCTTTCAGCTGAATGGTAATGACCATCCCCCAAGCTTGCGGCTCCCTGTTGTCCCTTGGAAATTAAACTTCATCCAGGTGTTCACAGGTGATTTCCCAAAAATAGACAAGGGGGGACTAATATTGCATTATCCTTATAACTTTTATTGCTGATACTCAAAGATGCACTTACAGTTAAGACAATATAATAAGCTTGCTGGAACCCTGTAGATCCGTGGCCGCCTGGAGTGCGGATGGCGGATGTAGTTAGTGACGGCGCGCCTCCTCCCTGACGCGTTTCCTCCGAGCGGACTTCTACTGAGACAGGAGGGATGAAGTTTCACTTCCAAGAGACAACAGGGAGCCGCAAGCTTGGGGGACGGTCATTACCATTGAGCTGAAAGATATCCAGAAGTTATCCATACACCTTAACTTTTATGTCATCTGGTAAGAGTTTATCTACTCTCAAACCGGCCACGAGGTGGGCAGAGCTGGGCTATCTATATCACTGCACGCATCTTTTTGTTTGGAGATATATTGCACCTTATTTTTTACCCGTCTGGTAATGGGAATACCTGCACTTTAACAAGCACCTTGAAACACCTTTCCCTCATTGTTTAATTGAAATCACTTGTTTGGTATTGGGGTCTCTTCATTCAAGTACTTATGTGAACTGTTGCATATATGGACCTTTTATGAATTTCATGGACTTTTATGTTTTATATGTCATCCTATTTATTAATGACATTGGTGTTACTATTGTTCACATATTTATGTTTATAAGTTTCACAGAATTAGCGCACTACACATTTTAATCATTTGTACACTTAATTATCCTCACTGGGTAATCGGATTTTAGTTGCAGCTCTTTCATCGATATATTTATCAGCGCTCCCTTTATACTTACCATTCCTTTTTAAGTAGCTGTATGCCCGCTTTGACAGCTCTGTCTACAGAGGCTGTGATGGTAGTTGCCAAGTGTGCAGCCACTGCCTCTGCTATCTGCTGTGTAGTGACATCTACTGGCTGTGAGAGGGTTGGGGAGGAAGTGACACCCACT
This sequence comes from Pelophylax lessonae, assembly GCF_965119305.1. Classification (NCBI taxonomy): domain Eukaryota; kingdom Metazoa; phylum Chordata; class Amphibia; order Anura; family Ranidae; genus Pelophylax; species Pelophylax lessonae. The sequence goes on along the minus strand of NC_138777.1, from coordinate 103,897,928 downwards.
TCCATTGCAGGAAGTGCGGCCGTGGATTCCGTGTAGGCCGCATCCCCGGTCTCGATTAATAGGGCCACCAGGCACGAGTGTGTGCCGTTCTGTTTCAGGAATCGATCCATGGGAAGGGGGAGATGTGTCTAAGTGCCCGAGGGCGAATATAGGGCTCCGGGTTAGGCTTTGTATGCAAATTCGGGGTTGGGCTGCGGGAGCCGAGGAGAGGTGCTACTGCCTCATGTGGCGCCGGAACCGGAAGTATGCTTTTTTTTAATAGTGGTGTGAAATTTTGGTTGAATAAGGCTTTTGAATTGGGTGTGAGCCAGATTCCCAGATATTTCGAGCTTTTTCTTCCCATTTAAAGGGGGCAAGAATGTTGAGCTGATTTTGAAGTATTTATTGGTAAACAAACATCTAGGGCTTCTGATTTGCTATAATTTATTTATGAGTTTGAGATGTAGCCGAATGTTTTAAAATTAACTAGTACATTGGGAAAAGAAATGTGAGGCTGTGTCAAAAAATCGGCACATGCATATGCAGCCGACTTAAATTCCCTTCATGCCAGGTAAAGCCGTGTATGGAAGAGTTCTGATTAACTAACTGGAAAAAAGGTTCTAATGAAATAATAAATAATAAAGGGGAGACTGGACATCCCTGTCTGGTACCATTTTTGATTTTTATGGCGGCAGAGAAGGTGCCAGAAGAAGGAGACAGAAGGAGGCCTTCGATTTTGTTCAGTCGGGCACCATGGATCAAATTAAGTGCTTTGGTGATGGTATCCCTGGCTTTCCTTCCTGGCATACATTCCACTTGTTCTGGACCAATGATCTTGAAAAGAAGGGGTCTAAGACAGGTTTCTAAAAGTTTTGTGAGTAATTTTAATTCTATATTTAGTATGACGTTGGTTTAAAGTTTAAACATTCTTTAGGGTCCTTATTTGCTTTCAGAATTACCGTGATATATGCTTGTAAAAAGGATTCAGGGATTTTTTGTTGATTAGTTACAGAATTAAAGTTTGCAAGGGGTGGTTTTAAGGATTTCTGGGAATAGCTTATAGTATTGAGAAGTCAGACCATCTGGTCCCAGTCTTTTACCTGGTTTTAGTTCTTTGATTGCCTGTATAAGCTCAAATTCTTGGATTGGTAGTTCAAGTTTTTGTATTTCTTCTGGTTGCAGGGATGGGAGTGTATTATATTTTAGAAATTCCTTGATGATATGGCTCCTGTCACCATGGAGATTGGCCGGTTTATGAACTGAGGGAAGATCATAAAGTTTAGAGTAATAATCGTGGAATTGGGCTGCTATTTTATCTGTCAAATGTTCTAGGGAACCATTTCCCGAACAGATGCAGTGAATGCTTTCTAATAATTTGGTATCTTTTAAGGCTCTTGTTAGGTATTTTCCACTCTTATTACAATGTTCATAATAAAGTCATTTTTGAGAAACAATAAAGGTTGTGTCTTGTTCTCTATTATAGATTGTAGTTCTTTCCTAGCTTCCGATCATTCAGAAGCTGTGGAACCTTTTTTGTTTATGTTGTGCTTCTAGGCGAGAGATAGTGGTGGCAAGAGCAGAGATATTTTGTTTGGTCTCTTTTTTAAGGGATGTGCCCCATTTGATAAATTCTCCCCTTATCACACATTTCTGTGCTTCCCATGTTATGAGAGGTGAGGTTTTGTTGTTGCTGTTTAAAGGCCCGTACACACTTGATGGAAATCGGAAGAAATATCCTCCGATTTTTCTCTCTCTCTTGCTCAGCATTCATTACTGTTTTTAGTTGACAGTGTATAAAGTTCACAAAATTTCTCGTCCGATTTTTTTTTTTTTTTGGGACATTTGTTCCCAGACTTCTGGGTTGTCAGCAACTTCAGATCATGCGCGGTCTTTCGTATCTGATTTTTCACGGACGTACGACATACACATTAAACGAAAATTGGTTGTCTGGGGACGGACGATAAAAATTTTGGTGTATGTCCCTCCATTTTTTTCATTGAAAATGTCAGCATCGGCTGCTGAAAGTTGTGTACACACTAGCCGAAAATCATACAATTTTATCTCGGACGGGAATTTTCGGCAGATTTTCTACTTGTGTGTACCCCACTTAAGGCAAAATAAGTCTTTATTGAGTCCGTAATTTGTTTAAGGATGTCTGGCTTTAGGAGCAAGGAGGGATTTAATCTCCAGTTGCAAGGTCTAATTTGTTTTTCTGGTTGAGAAAGGGTAATGGCAATGGGGGCATAGTAAGATGAGGATTGGAACCCTATTTTAGCATCTGTCAATAGAGCAAGATCCCTTTGTGTTACGAAAATGTGATCTATTCTTAAGTACTAGTTATGTGGTATAGAGAAAAAATAATAATCTTTCCCTGAAGGATTTAGAAGTCACCAGGAATCCATCAACATAAATGAGTTTAGCATGAATTGAATGCATTTAAGCAATTAAGATTTGGCCATTAGAGGTGTCTTGAAGTGGATTAATTGGGACAATAAAGTCACCACCCAATATCACCATTCCCACTGAAAACAATTTCAGCTAATCTATAACCCTTTGGCAAAAGAGACATGCACTTTATTGGGGAAATACACATTTGCAAGGGTCGTTCGTTGACCATTTAAAGTCCCCTTAAGAAAAAGTGGGATGTTTCCCCCAAATCAGAGTAAGCCATACTAAAAAAAGGGGGGGGGGGCTTAAAAGAAAGGAATGCAAAATAAAATAAAAGGGGTTGGAGGGAGGAAAAAAATAGAAAGATTTATGGAGGAAATGAAGAATGGGGTGATTGGGAGGTTATGATGAGAGTTTTAACAACAATGCCCATATAAGTGTAGCAAGGTTTCTAGGCCTCTGGCCTGATGTGGGTCTCCCATTAGTACTGGAATCCTCTCCAGCCCATGTGAGCTGAGTCTCCAGGTGTGACAACTGAAGTATTGACAACTCCAGCATCTTTGTTTGTGATTTTTATTATAAATTAAGGGGATGGGAGAAGGGAATGAGTGGGATACTCCTTTTGGCTTGAACTAATTACAATTGGGACTTCGATCCTGAAAATGCCCGTTGGCGCTTCCTTGACGCCAGCCGGCGCCAGCCAACATTCACTGACTCTGAGAACACTCTGTATAACAGATGAAGTGTTGAATCCCTGACCTGTAGTCTGAACTCTTTAGGATCCACTGACTATGTACCCCCTTTACAACTTCAGGGTCCTCAACCTAGGTACCCTCTTTTTTTGTTTTTTTAGTAAATTTTATTGAAATTTTCACAATACAAATAGCCGAAAACAACCATGGTTAACCATAGCACAATGAAAACAAGACAAAGTCTGTAACAATCAAGGGATAACCATCAGTACAACGGAATAGGTGCAGAACAAACATAAAGTGGGGTGGGAGGGAGGGGGGGGATAGGGGGGAAGGGACAAGGAAGGCAAACATGACATCATAGCATTACCAAATACCAAAGGGAAGCTGGATGAACCACCTTAGTGGGGGGGGGAGGGGGGGAGAGTCATCGTGTCGAGGCAGATGATGGAGGTGATTGAGGTGAAGATGACCTTTGAAGTTTAGCTAAGTATCCGGTATGGTAGGTGGGGCGGTCTAGCAACTCTAACAATTCCTGGGGTGACAACACAGCTTTGGCAAAAGTGTCCCATCGAGAATTGAAACGAGCACGGGCCCTGAGATTACCAGGATCAATACCAAGTAGTTCATTGTATAGTAGCAGTAACAGGGCTTGCTTAAGTTGGGAAATTTTAGGACACTGTGGGGAGATCCAATTTTGCAGAATGCATCTCCTGGCCGTCAAGAAGCACAACAAAGTCCATTCTTTATGAGGAGTTTTTGGTTCCGGTGGTCTGGAATGGATCTGGGAGTCCCAATAACCAAAAAGTAGAAGAAAAGGGTCCTTAGGGAAAGTCAATTGAGTGATTCCAAAGACAAAGGCCAAAGTTTGGTCCCAAAATGTGGATATGGCTGGACATTCCCAGAAGCGGTGGGCCAGTGTAGGCCGAGGCAGCATACAATGGGGACAAATTGCTCCTTGTGGGTTGTCAGGGTCCGTGGTGAACGGGAAATATGCCCGATAAAATATGCTCATTTGAGTTTCTCGCCAAAGTTCACTAGTTGTCAGACGAAGGGTGGTGGAAAGACCAGACTTCAGCCTTGGCAGCAGGTCCGGATGGGGGAAGAACTTGCCCCAGTTTGCAACGGAAGAGGCAGCCAAAGGGGGGGTGGACTTCAGTAGGAGTGGCTTGTACATGTTTGATATGTTGTTCATACCTTCAGCATAAAACAAGTCCAGGATAGAGGGAGTGAATCTCCGTGTTTTGTCTCTGCATGAATCACGAAGAAAGTGAGCACACTGACCATAGCTGAAAAAATGGGTTGGAGGGAGAGAGTAGGCAGTAGATATAGATGAGAACGTGCGCAGGGCGCCCGTAGTGACATCACATAAGTCCGCAAACTTGGTCAGACCCCGTTGTTCCCAGAGCACAAAATGGTTGGAGTCCAGTCCTGGTTGGAACATTGGAGTGCCCCTTATCGGGAGGTGAGTAGAAATGGAGGAAGGGAGACGGAGCAGCTTTCGAATTTCCCTCCATGCTATTGCAGTATCCCTGAGTAGGACATTGTGTTGAAAGGCCGGTGGGACAGACTTCCAGTGGCAGTGAAGAATGCCCGGTAGCGAGAAAGGTGTCACCATAGAGGTCTCCAGCACATAAGAAGAATAGCGTTGAGATTGTGTGATCCAATCAATACGTAGTAAACAGGTTAAATTATACAATCTGAAGTTGGGAAGGCTTATGCCCCCCTCTCTCCTGGAGAGGTACAGCTTTTGCAAAGAGATTCTGGATTGTTTACCCCTCCAGAGGAATTTGGAAATAGAGGTGTTCAGCAGTTGCACATCTGCATGCTTCAACAGGAGGGGGAGGGTCTGCATTGGATACAATAACTTAGCGAAGCTGACCATTTTGACGAGATGGCACCTCCCAAGGAGAGAGAGAGGCAGGTTCATCCAAGTGCCCAGTTCCTGTACTATCTTGGAGATCAGCAGGGGATAGTTGAGGGAATATAGAGTTAAGGGGGATTTACCAATTTTTATACCTAGGTAGGTGATGGAGGTTTTAGCTATTTGAAAGATGGAGGAGGAAAACCATTTACAGGAAGGGGAGTCTGAGAGGGATAGTATTTCACTCTTCTGAAAGTTAATTCGTAGACCTGAACATTTCTTAAAGTTCTCAAAAGTGGATTGTATAAGGGGCATGTCCGAGGAGGGATCAGAAGTGAAGATGAGGACGTCATCGGCGAATAACGCCGTGCGAAGTTCATGGGTGCCAATTTTAACTTCATGTAGAGGTGCGTGGTCGGCCAGGAAGCGGGATAAGGGTTCCAGTGCTAGATTGAAAAGTAAAGGCGATAATGGGCACCCCAGTCGGGTTCCTTTATGCAGACGGAATTCCCCCGAGAGGAGGCCCGCCACCACCAATCTGGCCGAGGGAGCCTTGTACATAGCATCTATGAAATGGGCAAAGGCTCCGGTGAATCCCATTTTGGCCAGGACCATCGACAACCAGGGAAAGCCCACGTTGTCGAAGGCCTATTCGGCGTCCAATGTGATGATGGCTAGATCCCCGCCCCCCGGGCGGAGACGCGCCTGTTCCAAGACCAAAAGAACTTTGCGAATGTTTAGCATGGCCGTCCTACCTTTAACAAAACCCGACTGTGCTGGGTGAATAAGGGAGGGCATAATATTTGCCAAGCGGTTGGCAACCAATTTGGATAGGATCTTCACATCTAGATTTAGGAGCGAAATCGGGCGGTAGGCCCCTGGGTCTAAAGGATTCTTCCCCTTCTTCGCTAGAAGTTTTATCAGGGCTTGATTACCTGTCGGGAGGTATTCACCCCCTTCCCATATGTGGGTATATACCTTGTGCAACGTGGGCAATAGTTCCACCTCGAAGGACTTATAAAATTCCCCAGTAAACCCATCTGGGCCGGGGGCTTTGTTGGAGGCTAAGTGACTAATGGTGAATTTCAGTTCATCAAAGTTATTGGAGCGTTTAACTCCAAGCGTTGAGATTCAGTTAAATGGGGTAGGGAATTGTTGGAAAGGAAAGAGTGGGCCACTTGGGGGTCCATAGGGTCTTTAGCATATAGGGAGGAATAGAAATCCAGCATCACTTCGCTAATTTTTTCCGGAGATTTTACCGTCTGTCCTTGGGAATTACGGAGAGCAGTAATGTTGGTGGGGCTATAGGGGGGTCTACAGAGGCAGGAAAGGAGCTTTCCGGCCTTGTTTCCAAATTTGTGGAGGTGAGCTGCATAGCGGTTGTATTTGATTAGTTCTATGGTGGTCGCCCAGGAGTCGAAAGCCCGCTTGGCTTCCTCCCATTCCCGTTTAGAGGATGGGGTGGGCTGAACAAGAAGCTGTCTCTGGGCCTCAGTCAATCGTTTGCTTGCAGACCGATATTTGCTCTGGGACTGTCTCTTATAGGAGCTCGCGTAGGAGAGTATTTTCCCCCGAAGGAAAGCCTTACCGGCCTCCCAAAATAAGTGTGGGTTGTCGGCGGAGGAAGCGTTATTCACGGAATATTCTTCCCAAGCCGTCGTGAGATATGAATGGAAGTCTTTGTTGTCGGCCAAAAATGCAGGGAACCTCCAGATGTTTGGGGGGGTGGGCGAGTCAGGCACGTCTAAGAAAACGGATATGGGGGCATGGTCTGAGATTGCGATCTCATGGATAAGGGGGTCAGTGAGAGTGCGGGCCATGTCGTCAGTGCAAAAGAAGTAATCAATCCTGGTAAATACATTGTGTGGAGGGGAAAAAAAGGTGAAGTCCCTGTCCACCGGGTGGTGTAATCTCCATTTATCAATAAGATGCATGGATTCAATGGCAGTATTTAGCAGAGAGCGGGCCACGTCTTTTTGAGCGGGAGCGTGTGGAGTTGAGGGGGATCGGTCATCAGAGGGGTGTGTCTCAGTGCAAAAACATGTGTCTCAGTGCAAAAAGGGGTAGGAAATCAGCATGGATAGATTGGGAATGGTGAACGGGGAGGGAGTGAAAGGGTAACCAAAACAAACCAACAAACATCCAACAACTTTGCTTTTCAGAGTTGTCAGAGGGAGCTCACCGCCCTCAACGGCCCACCTAGGCATATACAGGGTCGCCCCTGACAACAACCATGTCAAGAGGGGAGTCTGCGCATCCCGGGGAAAACTACCTAAGCAGCATATCAAGCGACCCCTGGAGGGAGAAGAAGCAAACCTGTGATGTAGGACCCACACATAGCTCATAGGTAGCCTATGAGGTCAGATGTATGCTGAGTCTAACAGTGAACTATGCATGATAATACAATAAAAATAAACCATCAGAGAGTACCTCACATGACTGATAGGCAAGGCCCACGGAGGGCTGTCAGTCACCAATTGTAGCCTGGGTGAAGCCACACGGGCTCAGTCCAACATCCTTGAGAGAGAAGAAAAAAAAAAGGTGTGGAGAAAAAAAGAATCACAATGCAGAGCGGGCAGCAATGCGGCATGGGGGTCAGTTCAGCGGTACTTGTTGCGGTGGGAAGGCACGAAAAGGCGCTGGCGTTTCAGAGATTCCTTTCGTGGGCTCCGTTGATCGAAGGACCTGGGGAAGGTCGATGGTCTGGAGGACGGGGCGGATTGGGGGGCATCAGGTTGTAAGGAGCGTACATAAGCTTCTGCCTCAGAGGGATCCTGAAAAGACAGCTGCTCACCCGTGTTGGATTTCAGGCGGAGTATAGCTGGGTAGGCTAAGGTGAATTTAACCTGTAGCTGGTATAACTGCGTGCAGATCTGCTGGAACGCTTTACGCTTTCTGGAGACATCTATGGAGTAGTCGGCAAAAAGCAGAATCTTCACCCCATCAATTTGAAGAGATTTGGACTGCCTGTATTTTTGCAATATAAGGTTTTTGTCAGCATAGTTCAGAAACTTTGCAATGATGGGTTTAGGGGTTGTGCGTTCTGTAGATGGCGCTCCTATGCGGTGAGCCCTCTCAACCACACGTATGCCAGGTATACCAAGGGCCTCCGGGACTCTGCGGGCACAAAAGTCACTGAGCTCCATAGCAGGGAGGGATTCAGGGACCCCCACAAACCTCAGGTTACTGCGCCTGGCGCGGTTCTCCAGGTCCTCCAATTTCTGGGACAGGAAAGCATTGATTTTATCCTGCTGCTGCTCTTGAGCTTGTAGATGGTACATGTCATCCTCCAAGCTTGAGATTCTCTGCTCTGCCTCATTGAGCCTGGCAGCGTGTTCATCCAGATCCCTCCGGATCATCAGCATCCCTGCCTGCACTGCCTTTTCCACTGTGGCTTGGATGGTGGGGGAGAGCAGGGATGCGACCGCCTGAGCGATCCGCTCTGTAAAGCCTGGATCCAGCGGTGGAGGGGAGGGGGAGGAGGGAGCGCCTACCTCCATGACAGACTGTGAGGCCTCTGCTGCGGCCTGTGGAGAAGATTCGGGCGGGTCAGGCGCTGGCTCCGGGGTCGGCCGCGGGACGGGTTTTTCCAGGAATCGATCCATGGTGATAGCGGGCGAGTACTGGGTCCCCGGGGAGCCGATGGATTCAAAACAGCGGGCGTATGAGCGGATTTTTCGGCCGTTCGCGGGAGCTAGTGAGGAGAGCGACTAGTCCATGCGTCGCCGGAACCGGAAGTCAGGTACCCTCTTTACAGCTAGCTGACACTGGATCCCAGAACCTCTTCCGGAGTTGTCCCCTCTGAATCTAGGCAGACCCCCAGGGGTAATCTGCAGTACTCACGACCTGTGTAGGTTTTCCTGGGACTGGACCCCTCTCTCTCTCCGCAGGCTCTCGGGACACCGGATCCCCTCAGCTCAACTCAGCACTCTCTGGATACTAAGGCGACACCCCGAGATATCCACCTTCCTCAGAAAGGAGGAGAGACAGCCAAGCTTTCCTTCCTGGGACTCTGCTCCCGCCAAAAACACTGTGTCATGCACTTCCCCCCAAACTTATACCCACTCCCAGAATCCCTTGCAGCATAATCTGCCTTCTGGGGTAGTTACAAGCTCGGATGTGTCCCCTGATTGGGCTTCCCACACTGCCCTATGAGAAGCCTCTCACAGGAGCCAGTGGGGATACTTCTCCCCTCAGCAGGCACATCTGGAAGCCCTGACACCCTGACTAGTTAAATCACAGCCCTGCTGTTAGGCAGACAAGGCCCACTATAGTTTTACCTAGCACCTATCTGTAGGGTGCTACATAAGTATAGACAGAAGTCTAGTACTAATTGCAAAAGTCAAATTGGAAATATCAGAATAACTGTTTATATCTCCTAGAGCTGGTGATCTTCAGAGTTTTGTGGGATAGTGGGAGATTTGCGGTTCAGGTACTCTGTAGAGAGGTTACAGTTACTATTATAAAACATAAAGGAAAATTTGATTATTAGAAAATGTAAGAACTAAAAGGGGTATATCCAAATCTCCATGGCAAATAGAATAACAATATGAAAGAAAAAGTTTCAACAGTAAACGGTCTGAACACACAGCTAATGACCATGTGGTTCACAAAAGTTTTGTGTTTCTGTAAAAATGACTTCTGTTGATGTGAACTAAATAATACATTATTGAGGGGCATGGTCTGGCCACGCAGGAAGATGACCGCTTGAGAGAGGAGCTCCCTACGACACGAGCCTGCACCGCTAGTTAAAGGGGACACACAGCATACCAAGCAGCCGGTAAGGATGTCATCCACTGCCCGGTCCTCCTCCACCACCCGATTCCACTCCCGAAGGGACCCCGGTGCCAAACTCAGCCCCAGTATACCGGAGCTCTTCCGCTCCCAGGCCGCCACCAATCCACCGTCATCCACCCGCTCCTATGCGGTGGTCACCTCGGGAGACCCAGACCCCAGCTCTCATCCTTCGGAGGTGCCCAGACAGCTGTGTATGGATGATCTTCGCTCCATCGCAGCAGACATTAAAGAAACCCGGGGGGCAGCCGTATTGGAACTGAGGGCAGACATTCACTCCCTCATAGGCAGAGTTCAGGACATAGAAAAGGTGACAGCCATCCATGACCTTTATTACCAAACTGATGCCCACACCCTACAGCTAAGGGATATGCAACACCACATAGAGGACCTAGACAACCGGGGCAGGCGCCATAATCTCCGCATCCGCGGCCTGCCTGAGTTAGTGGAAGGAGAACTCCTGACCCCAACAGTCAGTTCCCTCTTCAACTCACTCCTGGACAGGCCTCCCCAGTCCCCCATTGACATAGAGCGTATACACAGAGCTCTGCATCCACGAAGTAGGGAAGGAGATCCTCCAAGAGATGTGGTGTGCTGCCTGGTAGATTACCGCCTAAAGGAGGACATTCTGTGTAAAGCTAGAAACAGACACCACCGTGAATTTGAAGGGACCCCTATTCAAATCTATCAAGACCTCCCTGGAATTACTCTCCAACACCGCAGGGAACTAAGACCCCTACTCGAGATCTTCAGATCAAAGGGTATCACTTATAGGTGGAAGTTCCCATTCTGCTTATCCACATCCACACAGGGTCGCTCTGTGCTCCTTAAAGTCCCGGAAGATCTCCCACACTTTTGCACCACCTTGGGTATCCCCTATATGGATCTCCCCAACTGGTACGCGGAGTTCCAGCACGCTCCCCCCCAGGGAGAGACCCCTGGAGCAGAACCGATGGAAGCCCAGGATGTACAGTTCAGACGACGACGCTCTTCATCTGAGCCCATCTTATGGAACTCCTTAAGCCTTACACCTTAAGCCTTACACCTGGGAAGATCAATACTTATGGCTGTCACTTGACGTCAACTCATTATACACATCCATCCCTCACGACGTTGGACTGACAGCCGTCCAATACTTCCTATCCCATGACAACATGATCAATCCTGAACAAGCCACATTCATAACAGATGCCATCAAATTCTACCTTACTCATAACTATTTTCTTTTCCAAAACACCTATTACCTCCAGACTACAGGCACTGCCATGGGGGAACATTTTGCCCCATCCTACGCAAACCTTACTATGGGTTTTTGGGAGAACTCGTTTATCTGGCACAATAACCCATACACCAAACATCTTATATTTTATGGACGATATATTGATGACCTGATCATCATCTGGGACGGTCCCTCCACCACCATTCAGGAATTTGTGAACCACTGCAATAATAACCCCTTCGGCCTATCATTCACCTTCTCCTGGCATCCTGAGAAACTAGCCTATCTAGTCCTAGAGCTAGGTCATGATTCACAATTCCACAACCTAACCTTGTGTATCTCACCATCCATTCAGCTCATGAATGGTCCCCTACTGCAGAACAATCCCCACTGCTTTAAAGATACTATTGCTGCTTTAAATTTGATCCCAGCATTGCCGCTTTTATTGTTAGTACACGCCCGATCGTGTCCTATAAAGTTTGCTCTCTCCCTCTGCTCCGGACACTTGAGAAAGGAGTGCGCATGCCCGAACCTGGCATCGACGCATGCTCCGAAACGCGTTGTGAAGCCCGGTTTGCCCTCACTGCCCTTCTCTGCACATGTGACGTCAGACGCTGCCGGCCACTGTTTGAGCTCCTCCACCAAGTCTACCCGGAATTCGGCAGAGCAAGCCTCCAGAGCCCACCCGGACGATTAGACCGACTTGAACTGAGCAGACATCCAGCCTCCGGAGCACAACGCCACACACGATAACGAGTACCTTAATGTGAGTCACTACTATAATTTTTGTCATTAAATCATTTACAACACTCAAGAGGTGCTTTCTTCTCTTCTATATTTCTGATACAGAGCTGCTTCACTCCTCCGGTCAGCTGCCCTGAGTGACAACTCCTCCATCCATCCATCCCAGGGTCAACCTCGGATTTCTCTCTCTCCCCCCTCCCCTCTGGATTTGAAGAGAGCACACCATCATTGTCTGTCAAGGAATTTGCACACGGACTTTAAATCCCCTCCTTGTGCCCAGGCTCTTAATGTTATATCTCCCATGTGTTGGTGCTTCTCCTTTTTTTACCCTGAAACCTGTCCACATTTTGCAGCCACCCCATTGACAGCACCACCTGTGAGCGCCAAAACACTCCCTATTCATCTGAGGCCAGGCAGGCCCGTGTAGCTACAGCTCATTCTCATGCTAACAGCCTCACCAAGCCTCCGCAATACCGCAGGGCTAGAAGAGAGGATTGATTATACTTCATCCCTTCTCCCAGAACCATGCAGACCTTGTCCTAATCTGCGCCCCAATACCTTGCTCCCTACCCCATCTGTTCCTGACTCTTATGTTAACCCCTTTTGATTGCTTTTATTTTGTTGCTCAGCCTCTCGCACCCTTACAGCCTCATGGAACTTTGGAGAACTAAAGGATCGCTTCCACATAGCCGGTCTACTGCTTCACGTCACCGAACTGCCACCCCACCGCCTCTCCCGTCCCTTCCTTGGACCGGTAAACTACCTAAGGACTCTGTTAGGATATCCTTCTCTCCAACCACTTCCCCTTTGTGGTTCTGGAGTCCTTGGCTGACGAACACAGATGGTTCCTCTTCCTCAAAGGGACGTTGCACGGCCGACCCCTTACGCTGGCCAACATCTATGCTCCTAATAAGAAACATGTCCCGTTCTTTTGGTCCACCCTTCAACAGCTGTTAGACTTTCACTCTGGACAGCTTCTCCTGATCGCGGACAGCCTAGAACTTCCCTGTGAGTCTCTACATTTTTTCCTGTTATGTTGTTTGGATATGGCACCTAGGGGTCTCCTTCTTTCTTTCTGAGGAACACACAGACCCACAAGGAAGCCAGAAGGGACAGTGGAACCCATACACGGTACCCTCCTGTAACTGAGACATATCAGGTCGTATAGCAGGGTGCGACACCTAGCGGTCACGCAGGTTGTTGCAACCAGAAATCATCACATTCATTCATCTATCTAATTTATCCTACACTAATTTATTTTCAGTTTATATGCTTATCATCGTTTGCTCACAGCAGCACTTATTATTTAATTATTTTCTCTTCACTGAGCACCATCACCTCTGCTTTATAGTGAGGATGGTTACATACTTCACTTGATTGTTTTAAATAAAATATCACAATTTTATTTCAGCCTTGTGTCTCTTTCTTTGCACTAGCACTCATGCACTTTATTAATGTAATATTTAAAGATACAAGGCATATATATATTTTATCTCAACTGATCTCTGTTTATTTTTTATAAGGCACTTTTTAAGAAAAATTGCACTTTACAAAATCTATTTATTTATTTATTCACGGCACATATATGTGGTATCATTCCACACCACTACTCACGCTAGTAAAGCACATTATTGCTATATTTTTGTAATACGGTAGCGCCGTTCACAACCCCACTTGCACATATTTCATTTCCAACCCAATTCGTTGGGTTTGGTTGTTGGCAGCTTACACCGTGATTTCTGCATTCACCCCATAAATCCATAGCGCTGGTCACCTTTGTCTTAATTATCTCCTGGGAGGAGACTTCAATGTCGCCTTATCCCTGCTTCTAGACACTTCCGAATGCTCCTCTTCCCTACCATACGCGACTTTACGCTCCATCAAGACCATGTTGACGACCCTCCTCTTACATGACTCCTGGCGCACCCTTTATCCGGATACCAAGGATTTCACGCTTTTCTCACCCCCTCACAATCTCTACTCCTGCATAGATTACGTTTTTGCCTCCCAAGATCTATTACCGATGCTCTTGTCTGCCTCCATAGAGCCAATGTTTCTTTCGGACCACCACTCTATTAGTGTCATCTTTTCCTTTTTGGTACAGTCCCGTACCTCACGTGCCTGGCGCATGGACAGCTCCCTCCTCTCGGACGCAACATGCATATCAGCTCTCGTTGGCCGCCTCTCTCATTATTTCACTGAAAACACATCACAGGACACGGACTACATAACACTATGGGCAGCGCACAAATGCGTCACTCGCGGAGAACTCAAAGCACTAACGTCCAAACGTAAAAAGATGCACTCGGCACACGTATAGTCTCTTCTGCTAAAAATAAGCACTCTGGAGCACACCCATAAACACTCCTTGGCGTCCAGCACCCTAGCGGAACCTACCCTGGCTCGTCAGGAACTGCTGGAAGTTCTGGGGAAGTCTGTTCGCCGCAAGTTCGCCCTCTCCCATGGCTTCTTTTACGAGCATGCCAACAAATTGGGCAAATTACTGGCGAGGGCTCTTTAAAAGAAGCGGGCAGCCAACACTGTCCACACCATCATGGATCCCTCTGGCAAATCCATTGTTTCTACGCCTGACATAGCTGCCCAATTTGTCAGCTATTACGCTAAATTGTACAACTTGCTGGGGGCAGAATCCCCTGGACTCCAGCAGTCCAGAATTAACAAGATTAAACAATTTCTGGGAAAATACTCCCCTCCCCCCCTTTCAGAGGAAGCCCTCACTGACCTGAATGGACCCATCACTGCTGATGAAGTTTTGGCAGCCCTTAAGCAATAGAAATTGGGCAAATCCCTGGGTCCTGACAGCCTCCTGGTAGGCTATTACAAAGCTTTCACTGAAACACTGCTGCCGCATATGGTCTACGCCTTTAATGCATTTCCAGACGCTGCCTCCCTTCACCCGGATATCCTTGAGGCCCATATCTCAGTAATACCCAAACCGGGCAAAGACGGCTCCCTGGTTCCTAACTATCACCCAATATCCCTCCTCAATGTAGATGTTAAGCTATATGCCAAGGTTCTGGCCAACCGTCTTCTCCCCTTCATCCCAGAGGTGATCTCCCTCAACCAAGTAGGGTTTGTCCCTGGCTGGGAAGCGAGGGAAAACACCACCAAAGCCCTCCACCTCCACCATCGACTTTCTACTAACACCCCCGTTTTTTTTCTGTCTCTCGACGTGGAGAAGGCGTTCGACAGAGTCGCCTGGGATTACATGCAGGAAACACTCAGGGCACTGGGACTGACGGACCAGTTCCTGCAGTGTGTCTCGATCCTATACTCCAATCCCACAACTAGGGTCCGGGTTAATGGCACTCTCTC
Source organism: Pelophylax lessonae (assembly GCF_965119305.1). NCBI lineage: Eukaryota > Metazoa > Chordata > Amphibia > Anura > Ranidae > Pelophylax > Pelophylax lessonae. The sequence goes on along the minus strand of NC_138777.1, from coordinate 103,882,912 downwards.
TGACACCTTCTCCGTGTTGAACGGCATGGGGCAAGGCTGCCCCCTGTCCCCCCTAATTTACATTCTTACATTAGAACCCTTATAACGCCAAATACAAGAAGATGCGAACATCAAGGGTATCTCCTTAAAGGGCAAAACCTATAAACTCACAGCATATGCCGATGACATTCTCCTCTTCCTCACTGACCCCCTGATAACGATCCCTAACCTTCTTTTGATCCTCAAAACATTCCAAGACCTTTCCAATTTGAAAATTAACTATCCTAAATCCAGAGCCTTCAACATTTCGCTGCACTCTTTGCTCTTGCAAGCAACCTAGCAATCCTGCACACAATCAAATGGATCTACACTCTTGGTCTCAAGGACCCTTTGTTGGTTTGGCAGAGTTGCGATTGTGAAGATGAACATCCTTCCCCGGTTACTTTACATCTTACAGGCTGTACCGATCCACATTCCCCCAGCGTTCTTCAAGACCTACCAACACATCTGTTCTGACTTCATCTGGCAGTCCAAGAAACCGAGATTTAGGTGGGACACACTCACCCGCCCTAAGACGGAGGGAGGAGTAGGCTTGCCACATCTCTTAAAATATCATTGGGCATACCATCTCTCCAGGATAGTAGATTGGCATGCCCACGTGGACTCCAAAGACTGGGTGAACTTAGAGAGCGCAACCTCCACCATCCCTGTGCATCACTTGCCCTGGGCATCACCGTCCACGACGCCATGACCTGCTCTTACTCACCCCATAACAGGGGCCATGTTGCCATCTTCCACGCGGTCCGTAAAAAAGTGGATATCTCTCCGAAACGCAGCCCACTTTTACCCCTGTACTCTCTCTCTTGACTTCCCCCCAGGTCTCCCATTCATATCTCCAGAAGGTCTGTCCCTCGATGTGCCCTCTAGAGCCCACCACTTTTTTACCGGCTCCCGTCCTCTCTCCTACCAGGACCTCCGTCGTAAGTACCCATCGGCCGACATACCCTTTTACAGCTTCCTACAAATACGCCACTTTCTCCACAGTACTCAGCCATCAGAAGACTGGACCCGATCCCTTACCGCCTTTGAAAGGCTCTGTGATGCCCCAGGTCCACATCGCCACCTAATATTGATCCTATACGCTATACTATTCCCAACTGCCCATGAGCATACAGAGGCGCTCAGGACACATTGGGAAGGGTCGCTGGGTCTGAGCCTCTTGGAAGATGACTGGACTAACATATACTATCATATGCACAAGGGATCCCTAAATGTACTTGCCCAGGAAACTGGTTTCAAACTCTACACTAAGTGGTACCGAACCCCCGAAATATTGCACAAATTCTCCGCAACAAACTCTCCCACCTGTTGGAGATGTGGTCAGCACAGGGGATCCCTGCTGCACATCTGGTGGGAATGTCCCATCATCCAGCCATTCTAGAGAGAGGTCCACTCCCTGATCCCCCGCATCTCCACCTACACACCAGACTTCACCCCCGCACAATACCTCCTCCATCACACATCACTGTCCTTCACTAACTATAAGAAATCCCTCACGTTACACCTCATCAACGCAGCCAAAATGTGTGTACCATGCCACTGGCTGTCCACATCCCCTCCCATGATAGCTGAGTGGTTGCAGCGGATACAAAGGGTGGCAGAGATGGAGGATATTGTCGCTCAAGCCTAGGACTCAAACCGCAAATACAATATAACATGGGCACCCTGGATACACTTCACATCTCTACCTGATTTTCAGAGATTGAGCACTTAAATGGAGAGCGTATTTCCGATCTCTCATATCCACCATATGGCGTTTTCCCCTACAGCCCCACTCTTTCTGCGACGGCCTCCTAATTTCCCCAACCCCCTCCAGGCTCCTGCCTACCTCCCCCTTGTCTTGTGTACCCCCTCCTCCCACACTCCTCCTTACCCCTTTTGTCCTTCCCACCTCCCGCTTCCCCCCCTTCCCCTCCCTCCCCCCCTCTCCCCCATCCCTTCCTTAGTAGACCCTCAACAACTGAAAGGCGGTCCCTACCCTTTCATCGCTTGCACACTCAGGCATCCTCAACGCTCACTGTCCCTAACCGAACTTCACTAATACTTGGTGTTTGCCCCCTGTTCCCTGATATAGCAAGTTTCCCATAGGGGGTATCGGGCTACAGGGAGCACCACCACCGCTTCCATTCGACCCTCATTTTCAGACTCCCAATAATTAAATGGATGCCCCCGGAGTTCCTAACTATAGGGTACTACAACCCTCACCTAGATCCTAGTACGGACAATGGTGCTCCCTCAGATCGAGGGGTTTTTTTTTTTTTTTGAGTACAGTTAGACAGTTTTACGTACATGATTGTGTTATATTGTTACAATTTTTCTAACTGTACTGTATTGCTTTGGTCTGTACATCCCCCGGTTCTTTTTGTTTATTCCTGTAATACCAGCTTTTTTTCAATTTGTTCTGTATTACCCCAATAAAATGTTTTGACAAAAAAAATAATAATAATACATTATCATCAGCATGAACTTATCAATAAAACTTTATGCATGGTTAAGAGTCTGTCTTAGTTGTCTATACATCTGTGAACATTTTGGATTTTGTGAAAGAAAGTTATCAAGGCCTGTCACCAAGTTTATTCAAATGACTGTTCATCACTGTAAGTGCCCTTACAGTGGGAATCATTACCTCTTTTCTCAATTTTTTCCTGGGATTGATGAAGATAAAGAAGAAGGTGATTTTCTTGTTCCATGTTGGTTTATAACATAGCATATGAATGTTTTATCTCAAGGCAGTTCTGCAGGAGGGAAGTCCATAAGGTAGGTGGTAGTTGTTTTAATTGTCCCATCATACAAGTGTAAGTGGTGTACTGGGTAATTGTGAGATAGTATCTTGTTTGGAATAATTCAAATATCAGTTAGCATGTAGAAGGGTTGCATAATTTCCAAAATTTGGAGGGTGTATGTATTGTATATCGATAACCTGCGGTAATAATAGGTTATGATTTGTCATCTGCATATCTTTGTACACTAATATGCCGGATAAACAACTTTATATGCAAAGTATATAAAGAGATTTGAAGATGTGTCGAGGTGAGTGAGTCCCGATTAAAGCAAGGCAGAGGTTAAGCTTAGGATCACGGGTAGAGCTTGTTACCTTGTGGTGGTTGATGTCAGCTTGCCGTATGATTCCAAAGGTTGGTGAAGGTCTTACATCAGTGATCATCAGTAAACATCAATGATCATCATATCATCACTGAGCAGAGTATAAATGAAGATGTGGAAGGTGTTGTATCCCTGAACAACTGGTATCAGGAAAAAAACAAATGAAAGCGATAAAGAATAAAACAATAAAAAGACAATAAACTGGGATCAAAATAAGAATGCAGTGGTAATATTGTAGTGTCCAGTTATAGATCTTAAATGACAACCAAGAGTCATCTGTTAAAGCTGTGAGGAGGGCTCATGGCCATAAGGTAAAGTACACAAATGTGATTAATATAGAAATTCAGGTGTTATCCTTTGATCTCGATGATCTAGATCTTGAGGTGGTAGTGATATGACCTTGATTGGAGTATTTATGATATTTACCTCTTTTATGTGGCATGCTTGTTGGAGAGGTGTTTGTTGATACTAGAGTGCCATTTGAATGAAGTGGTAACCTAAACTCCTGATACAAATCAACCTGTGGAAGGCCAAGGTTTTCACAAAAATCATGTAGCTCATGTGGTAGCCTTAGGAAGTGTTGCTAGCCATTTGTTACTTGTAGAGCAAAGGGGAATTTTGATTTATAGGATAGACCATTTTCTTTCAGATTCTCTATTAGAGGGCCTAATGCTCTCCTGTTGTTTAATTTGATGATAGTGAGGTCCTGAAAAAGCTTGATTGGGTTTCCATTGAGGGCAAAGAGATCATTTCATCTTTCTTTATTTAGAATCTCCTCTTTTAGGGTAAAACTAAATAGACAGCATAATATTTCTCTGGAAGGTGCATCATCTATGCCTTTAGGTTTCAGTGCTCTGCATGCCCTCTCAAAGTCAATTTGAGTGTCAGTATCCCGTTCCAGCACATTATAGAAGTTTTTTTGTAAAGCAGGTTTTATTTGATCTTGTGTTATATTCTCAGGTATTCCTCTGACCCGAATGTTTTTCCTCCTTCCTCTATTATCTAGATCCTCTCTATGTCTGTTCATGTTAATGAGATGTTTGGAGTGTGTCTCTGAAATTGATTCTAGCCTGCATATGGCTTTGTCTCTCTTTTTGCCAGCTCTGTCCTGTGAGGAAAGTTGCTCTGACAGGTTTCTTAGCTCCATTTTAAGATCAGTTATGGCTGATGTCACTGACTTTTTAATATGTGCAGTGATCTCTGTCATGTCAGCAAATGTAAGAGGTGCATCGGCATGTATGGGATCTCTTACCCACTCCTCAGAAGCTGCTATGGAGCCTTCATTGTTATTCTCCTCATGGCGGAACTAGCTCCCGCCAGGAGGAGAATAGCCATGAAGGCTCTGGCTAGCTGGTCCATTGTATTTTTTTTCTGCCCCCTAGTTCCTGAACATCTCCGTTTTCCAACCTCACATCTATTTGTTTGAAATGAGTAGAGTAGGCTAGTTGCAGTCATTGAATGCACACTACAAATCACATAGTCCATATTTCATCTTGGGAGCAAGCAAAGCAAAAGAGAGTGGCTACATTCCTACATACAGTGGTATCATGGTGAACAAACTTAGCTACCCTCTAAAGCTATGTTTATAAGTGCAGCAAGTTTGCAACATCTCTCAAAAGAAGTCAATGTTCAGCTTACTTTTCAGGGATGTTTGACAGGTGGTGAGGAGGTGATATATCACCTCTTCACCACTTGTTTTATTCCTGTAAATGACTCACCGCCTATTTATCTGAATGGGTCACATTTATCTGCGGTAATGCTGGTTGAACATGACAGGGGGATATGTTTTGCTGTGTCCACAAAGCAAAATATTGCTGGTGCTGGCATTTTAACGTCCCCATCCTCTGCCTTTGCCAATCAGCAGCAAAAAAAAGGAATTTGGAGATTTTGGGGAGGCTGAGAGCAATAAGGGCAATAGAGGGAACTTTTTGGAGGTAAAAATACATTTTTGAATATATTTTTTTTAAACCAGAGTTTAGTATTACTTTAAAATGGCTTTGTCATTTCATTATTGCTTTAAATGTAGTATGTAGTCTTTAATATTACATTATTAATACAATTTTCTTAATCATTATGTCCCAAGCAAATCATATGAAATAAAATAACAACAGACCTATAAACAGTCAGTCCCTACAAGAGGGTGGCCTACTGCATACAAAGCTCCACAACAATAGAGAAAGGAATAGGAGGTTAGGGAGCGTACAAACCAGCTTTCAAGCAAATATTAATTAACTGCCTTTCACCACAAACTTTCTTTTTAAAGAAAAGCCTTCTCGGTCAAGCCATAAATAACCAGATTTCAAGATCCATCCAACAGATTTTTATGATGTTCCCTTTCACTTCCAGAAGGCATACAAAATTTTTGTTAGCAACAGGCAGATACACCTACTGAACCAAACATATGGTTGTGTGTTTAGTGACTGCTATGATGGTGAGCTCTCTTGCCAAGGGGCCTCTCTGGTTATATATAAGGAGCCCTCTCCTAATTGTCTGTGCTTCATGTCACTTATTTGGTATCAAGAATTGTGAAGGATTTATGAAAATGTTAAATGAAACCTTTACTAAGAGAGACAGAGGGTCTGCCATACCAGTCAAGCAATTAGATTCATCACAAAGAGAGGTGAGAATTGTAGCCTTTGCATTATTTCAGTACAAGTTTCCTTGAAGCAGGGCAGTTATCGTTGCCCTTATCAGACAGGTAAAGCAGTTTAATATAAAAGTAAGAATCTCAGCTAAAGGCCTTACATCCTTTCTTATCCACCTGCTTCTAACCATCATCGCACACATCTATAACAATTGTTGCTATCCTGGGAATATACTTACAGACATCCTTTTATTAATACGTTGTTCAGACAGGGCTAAAATAAAGGAGAAAGAACTCAGAACACAACAAGAGGTAAAACACAGTTCACTTATAGTTCATTTATAAGTCATGTTGAGATACAGTAGCTTCCTGGTGACTCCATCTTGTTACATGTTAATATTTCACCTCAATATTGTATCTCATCTTAACACTTAATAAAAAAAAAAATTTGTCACCAGTTTTTTTAAAGTGTAAAATAACTTTAAAGCACCCTGTCAGTTGCTTAAGCTGATCTGAGGACTGCAGAAAACATAATCCTTGCAGTGGCTCACCCTCAGCATTGCTACAGTTACATCCTTATTTTGTTTAGGGTATATTTACCTTCTTCCTCTGCAGGCTCCCTTTTCTTCAGAAGATCAGCCCACTGTAGCTTCTCAGTTATACTGCCAGAACAGTCAAAGCTCTTCAACATTTTCATCTGCTCATGTGAATGAAGAAGGCCCATCTACATCCTTGGAGTGTCAGAATGGGCAGGAGAGTGCCAGTTGCCAGAAGAGTGAGGAATGAGGTAACAAATTACAACATTTAAATAGCAGTTACCTTAGCTGTGCCACAGCCCTAATCATATAGAAAGCATATTTGCATAGAGTATGGATGGGGTTTTTCGGGCACTTAATTATAACAACTAAAAATAAAACAATGTCAGTTTATTATACAAATAGTTAAAATCCAAGACAGTAGTAACATAACATATTCTGGAAAAATCAACCACCAATATATATAGATTGTAATAGCAACCACTGCATGTAAATTACAGAGTAACATGCAATTACAATTTTCATCAGGGAGTTAAATATGGTGGTACATTCTCAAATATAAATAAACATACATCAGATTACATTAAACATAGTACATCAACAATACAAAATCTAGTATTAATGAATGGTGTACAAATATTAAGATCAATGTTGGAATGGGTGTGATCAACCTGCGTGAGCTACGGCATCTCCAGTCATGGAAGGCACAAAGGATTTTAACTATTTTAACTGATTCCCATTTATACTCTATAAAAATCGTTTTTTTTTTTTCCATGAAAATGTTTTATTTTAAATAAAGGGATACAATACATATTATTAATCAACAATACAATGCATGAAAATAACATAGAGTGGATAACAATGTAACACTGCTTTGCTGAGTTACAGAAAACAAGCAAGACAAGGCTTTTGCACTGCATATAATAAAAAGGAAGTTTGCAGATTCGAGGCGGGGGGGGGGGTTAAGGAGGGGGGATCTCGGGAAGGGAGGTGAGAGCAGAATAATGGCCCATTTATTCACCAAAACAGATAATTAAAGCTAATATAAGAATATACTTCAAAGAAGTTCACTGTTCCGGTCCATTGCTATACCTGGAAGACATTACAAGCTTGGATTAAGAAACAAACTTCTTAAGTGAAAAAAGGAAGACATCGTATGTATCTTAATGCAAATAAAAATGGATACCAATTTTCGCTCTATCCTTTTAGATTATGCGGATAGGGATATTGTGGATGCAAGACTGGATGAACAAGGAAATATGATTTGTAGGTAGAATAAGAAAAATGCTGAGGAGTAGAGAAAGACTTAAATTTGAATTGAGTCTCCCCACACAACCCTGGTTTAGAGGGGGGGGGGGGGTTGACACCACCTTTAGCATTAGGGGGGCCAAAGCAGGTTGGCGTTCATCTATCCTGAGTTTTATGAGTTGTTAGGTGACAGTGTTATAGAATAAAAACTCACATTTTTTAAACTGATCCAATCGGCTCAAGTATCATACTGTAATATTTTTTTGGTGTATCACGGGCTATTTGGATGTGTTCCTCCACCTCAGCAAACAAATAGTTTTTTTGAATTCATGTCATTCATCATTCCCTGTGCAAAACAATAATTTAGGTTTTGCAATGCTGAAGGAGCCCCACTGCAATGATACCTTTTTTTTTCTAACGTATGGGTAACAGATTGAGTCACTTTTCAATGTTCACCTTTCCTATGTTGTGTTTTCCAAGTAAACAACAACATTTAGTCTGCTTAGGCTGCACATTTTGGGAACAGCAATATGTCTGAAAAAGCTGATGAAGAAGACTTTAATTTCAATGATTTTTATTGGGTTTTAAATATAGATAACAAGCAGGCAAGACATATCGCTATACGTTGGGGTGTAAGATACCACCTCAGGTTAAGTTTGTGGGTCAATTCCCACAAGTTTGCACATTTAGTAGCTGTGTATGTTATAGTTAATGCCTTCTGCCACTCCAGGGCATGAAACTGCTGTTCACAGTCCCTTTCCCATTGGAAGTACGGGGCAGTTTTGACAAATGTGGTCTTGTCTTGTACGGTGTTATAAAATACAGAGATAACTTTCACTCCCCTAGGCCTGCGCTGTGAAAAAGTGGGCAACGTGCCACGGAAGGGTCAGAGTTGTGTTAGTTGTCTTTTGAAGGAAGTGGTTGACCTGCATGTACTTAAATTGGTCTTGGGCCGGGAGATTAAATTCAAGCTGTAAAGAATGGAACGTCTTGACTGCTGGACCTACTAGTAGGTCCTCAACGTCCAATATACCTCTAAGGGACCGTGTGGCAATGTCAAGGTCAGGAATGATTACCTGTAAGCTATGGCTAGGCAATGGAAAGGACCTGTTTGGGTCGCTAGTATGCATCCGTGGTGTGAATGTTTGCCAAGTGACAATCGTGGCCCGGATTGTTGTGGAGAGGGTAGGAGGTAGGTGAGGGAGAAAGCGACCTGCTAACAAATAATGGAGTAGATTGCGACCAAGTACCTGCGAGGATTTAAGGAGGGTCCATAGTTTGTCAGAGGGGGGGGGGGTGAAACCAAGCCCTGGTTTGTGCGAGAATAGTTGCAGAATAGTAGTCCCGAATCGAGACATGACCAACTCCTCCCGCCTTCCTATTACGGAGTAATTTGCTAAAGGCACACCGCGCTCATTTGCCCTTCCAAAGATATTGATTCAGTAAGGATTGGGCCCATGTAAAAAAGGCGCCAGGAACTGGGATCGGTAGCGAGCGGAACAAATATATCAGCTGAGGGAGAAGAATCATTTTAAACTATGCCAGTCTGACGGACCATGTTAGCTCCACAGCTGCCATATTTTGACATTTCGCTTGAAGGGTATTTAGGAAAGGAGTGTAGTTAGCATGCATTAAATCACGTGAAGTTGGGGTAAGGGTTATACCTAAATATTGAATGCCGTGCTGCGACCAATGGTATGGGAAGGAAGCCTCTAGTCTACTCCTAATGGGCGGGGGAATCCCTAGGGGCAAAAGTTGGGATTTAGAATCATTAACCTTGTAATAAGAAATCTCGTTGAATAAGTGTAGAGCTGCATGTACTGAAGGCAGAGATTCAGCAACATTCATCAATATCAATATTATATCATCTGCGAATAGGCTAATAGTATGGGATATCCTGTGAACACAAAGACCAGAGATGTTAGGGTGTGACCTTATGGCTCCAACGGCTCCATTAAAAAATCAAAAATGAGTGGCGAGAGAGGGCACCCCTGTCTAGTCCCATTTGTGATGGGAAAAAAAATTGGACAATGCACCAGCTGTTAGAACCTGCACAGAGGGCTTGTATATAAGGCCATTATGGCAGAATGTATAAAGCCCTGAAAGCCAAAGGCCGACAGAGCGTGAGAGAGATACGTCCAATGTATGCGATCAAACGCCTTCTCCGCTTCCAAATAGGGATGATCGAACGGTTCGGGTCGACCATCGGTTCGACCCGAACATTGGATGTTCGATATTCGGCCGAATACCGAACTTTTTGCGGCAAAAGTTCGGTATTCGGCCACCAGAACCGCCCAAAATGCACTGGGACAGGAACTGGGCTTTAAAAGCCCGTGATTGGCCCAGAAACGTCTGCAAAAGCCAATGAGGGGGCAGGAGTCTCCTAGGAACGTGATTGGAGTGACTACAGGGACCAGAGGCCAATCAGGAGTGAATACGCCCCACACTATATAAGATGGCCCCGCCTAACCCCTAGCACAGTTATCCAGAGCCTGTTGAAGAGAGTTGAAGCAGTTCTGTCTGACTCCTGCTTGCTACACTACATTTCCTACATATCGAGTGGTTCTAAAGCTCCATATAGCAGAATTGTATTTAGCTTACAGCCAGTGTAGTTAGATACAGCGATTGTGCTGGTTCTTAGAGTTAAAAAAAAAAAAAAAAAAAAAAACTTAAGGGACAGTGTCAGTCTTCTGCTGTATGGAGCTTTCTATTTAGTGGAAAGGGATATCTAGTGTAGTTAGGGAACTTTGTACTACATTAGTTAGATTTGAAAATTTAGTTTCTGTAGGGAAAGTGTGAGGGTTCTGTTTAGTGAGCACGTGGCACAGTGCTGCTGTATCACAGCAGGTATACGTGCTTGCTAGGCAGCAAAATACAGTGACAACTTAACGCCTGTTGTTCAAAGCGTTAGGTGCACTGTACAAAAGCCTTTGCAACTGTGCGTGACACGCAACTGCTGTGCTGTATCCAGCGACAACTGTGGGTCGCATAGCAGTGTGCGTTTTTCACCGCACACAGTTGCCAACGCATCAGTGACAACCTAACGCCTGTTGTTCAAAGCGTTAGGTCCACTGTGCAAAAGGCTTTGCTACTGTGCGTGAACCGCAACTGCTGTGCTGTATCCAGCGACAACTGTGGGTCGCATAGCAGTGTGCGTTTTTCACCGCACACAGTTGCCAACTCATCAGTGACAACTTAACGCCTGTTGTTCAAAGCGTTAGGTGCACTGTACAAAAGCCTTTGCAACTGTGCGTGACACGCAACTGCTGTGCTGTATCCAGCGACAACTGTGGGTCGCATAGCAGTGTGCGTTTTTCACCGCACACAGTTGCCAACGCATCAGTGACAACCTAACGCCTGTTGTTCAAAGCGTTAGGTCCACTGTGCAAAAGGCTTTGCTACTGTGCGTGAACCGCAACTGCTGTGCTGTATCCAGCGACAACTGTGGGTCGCATAGCAGTGTGCGTTTTTCACCGCACACAGTTGCCAACGCATCAGTGACAACTTAACGCCTGTTGTTCAAAGCGTTAGGTGCACTGTACAAAAGCCTTTGCAACTGTGCGTGACACGCAACTGCTGTGCTGTATCCAGCGACAACTGTGGGTTGCATAGCAGTGTGCGTTTTTCACCGCACACAGTTGCCAACGCATCAGTGACAACCTAACGCCTGTTGTTCAAAGCGTTAGGTCCACTGTGCAAAAGGCTTTGCTACTGTGCGTGAACCGCAACTGCTGTGCTGTATCCAGCGACAACTGTGGGTCGCATAGCAGTGTGCGTTTTTCACCGCACACAGTTGCCAACGCATCATTGAGAAATATGCCTGGTAGACCAAGAAAAGGCATACGTGGCCCTGCTGCGGAAAGGGGCACAGCTTCTAGGGTGTCTAGAGGCAGGGGTGGACGTGGTGGTCAGTCCTCAGCCAGGCCACCATTTGGATTGTTCTCCGGCAGTGGCCAAGCTATACGTCCACAGTATGTACAGGAGGTGGTGGACTATATGAACAAACCCTCATCATCGGCATCATCTGCAACTACAGTGACCCAGGCAGAGAAAAGTGGTCAGTCTTCTGCAGTTGTCAGAACAAATACAGATGAGTCCATGTCCACCTCATGTCCTCCCTTAGACCCAATTTCAGACATGGCAGAGGAGTCAGCTGAGCTGTTTGACCACAGTGTCGGCCATCTACTCCAGCCTGATGCTCAGTCCTTTATGGAGTCTGATGTTGGGTCTGAGTTTGAGGAGGAGGCAGAGCAAACAAGAGGGGAGAGCAGACGGCCCGCTCCATCTAAGGCCGCACCTGTTGTCTCCCAGGCCAGGCCTGATGCTCAGTCTTTGATAGAATCAGATGTTGGGTCTGAGGTTGAGGAGGAGGCAGAGCAAACAAGAGGGGAGAGCAGACGGCCCGCTCCATCTAAGGCCGCACCTGTTGTCTCCCAGGCCAGGCCTGATGCTCAGTCTTTGATGGAGTCAGATGTTGGGTCTGAGGTTGAGGAGGAGGCAGAGCAAGCAAGAGGGGAGAGCAGACGGCCTACTCCATCTAAGGCCGCACCTGTTGTCTCCCGGGCCACTATACACACCTCATCTTGCTGGGCCTTTTTTGAGACATCCCATGCAGATAAAACAGTTGCGATCTGCAAGATTTGTAAGAAGGGTATAAAACGTGGCAAAAATGTCAACCACCTGGGTACAAGCTGCCTAAACAGGCATTTGACAACCCACCACTCGGCCCGTTGGCAGGAGCATTTAAAGAACCCACAAAAGGGCCAAAGATTGGTCAGTCGGCCTCCTAGTTCTCCTCGCGCTCCTCCTCATGCTCCATCTGCTCCACCTGCTCCACCTGCACATCAGTCTGTTCCTGGCCCTGCTATAGTCACTCGTCACCTGTTGGCAGCCTCCACTGGCAGGGATGATGATATAGCAGGCAGTGTCGCATCTACCTCCAGCACACCACCAGCTGTATCATCTAGACGCCAAATTTCGATTCCACACATGCTGGAACGAAAAAAAATGTATACTCCCCGCCACCCACATGCCCAGCGTCTAAACAGTAGTTTGGCTAAACTACTGGCTCTGCAACTATTACCATTTAACCTGGTAGAGTCTGCTCCCTTCCGTGACTTCGCAAAATGTGCAGTTCCACAGTGGCAGGTGCCAAGTCGGCATTACTTTTCCCGTAAGGCCCTGCCATCCCTATACCAACATGTGGAAGGCAATGTAGTGTCATCCCTGGCCAAGTCAGTCAGCCGTAAGATACACTTGACGGCTGACACTTGGTCAAGCAAACATGGGCAGGGACGGTACATTTCTGTCACTGCTCACTGGGTGACACTGCTTGCCAGTGGAAGGGATTGTAGCCAGGGCTCGGTGCTGCAGCCAGTGTTGCCCCCACGTCTGCAAACAGCTGGTGGTGTCGCTGATCCGGGTAGATCGATCACTTCTACCCCCTCCTGCTCCTCCTCCTCTACCTCCTCCATGCCCTCCTCTGCAGAATGGTCCTTTGAATATGATGAGATACCACGTAAACGTTCAAAGGGCTATTCTATGTCTCAGGCCAAAAGGTGTCACGCAGTGCTGCAGCTTGTGTGTCTAGGGGACAGGCAGCACACTGCCCCTCAGATTCTTGGGGCTCTGCAGGCACAGGCCCAGAGGTGGTTGACACCACGCCAGCTGCAGCCAGGGATGGTGGTTACTGATAATGGGTCAAACCTCCTGGCCGCCCTTCGTCAGGGAAAGTTAACCCATGTGCCATGCCTGGCGCATGTCCTGAATCTCGTGGTACAGCGGTTTTTGAACTCGTACCCGGGAATGCAGGATGTGCTAAGGATGGCAAGAAGGGTGTGCAGTCACTTCAGGTGGTCGTACAGTGCCACTGCACGTTTGGCCGAAGTGCAGCGCGAGTTTCACCTGCCGGTACACCGCCTCATCTGTGACATGCCCACCCGCTGGAACTCCACCTTGGCTATGCTGCAGCGCCTGTACACGCAGCAGAGGGCCCTCAATGAATACCTATGCGAGTACGGCACCAGCACTGGCTCTGCGCGCCTGGGCTTCTTTTCACCACGGCAGTGGCTTTTGATTAAGGATGCATGCGCTGTCCTCTCGCCATTTGAGGAGGCCACAAGGATGGTCAGCCGGGACAGCGCATGCATCAGTGACACCCTACCGGTACTGTTTTTGTTGGAGCACACTCTGCGTGGCATTATGGACAGGGCACTGGAGGCAGAGCAGCAGGAGGAAGAGGAGGACTTCCTTGCCTCTCAAGGCCCCCTTTATCCTGAGAATCCTGACCCCATTATGCCTAGCTCCCAGAGGCCCGAGCAGGATCCAGGGGTGGAAGAGGAGGAGGAGGACGATTCTGCGGGAACTTTTGCAGGGTTTGAGGAGGAGGAGGAGGAAGACATGCGGCAATCTGCAAGGCCTAGTTTGACTCCCTCGGGACACTTTGGAGTAGTACGTGGCTGGGAGGAGGAGGAGCCCGTTGAAGATAATGTCGTTATGAGTGACCCCGAGGAGTCAGCTTCTCAGGCCTTCGCTAATTTGCGACGCATGGGAAACATCATGCTCCAGAGCCTGCGAAAGGACCCCAGAATCAAGGCCATTAAATAGACTAACCACTATTGGTTGGCCACCCTACTTGACCCCCGGTACAAGTGTAAAGTCTCGGAGCTTTTCCCATCCACCCATAGAGTCCACAGGATCAAATCCCTTGAGGACAGTCTCAAGAGGAATCTGGTGAACATGTTCCCCGACTCCCGTAGGGTGCAGGGGCGGGGACAACCTACCATGGATTCTACTGGTGGTCACGAGAGGAGCGTTGGAGAAGGCGTGCGGTTGACGGATGCCTTTCGGTCTTTTTTTAGTCCTCACCGCCCAGGCCTCTCAGCTGCCACATCGCATCGACACCGTCTGCATCACATGGTGGACGATTACGTGAGGGCACAAAGTGACACAGAGGGCTTTTCATGTGACGAATCCGATCCACTGGCATACTGGGTCTTAAGATTAGACCACTGGCCAGAACTGGCCCAGTATGCCATGGAGTTGTTGGCCTGCCCTGCTTCCAGTGTCCTATCGGAACGGGCATTCAGCGCAGCAGGAGGATTCGTCACAGACCATCGAACTAGACTCTCCACCGACTCAGTCGACCGTTTGACATTCATTAAGATGAATCAGTCGTGGATATCAAGCTTTGATGCACCTGATGCAGACCTTGTAGACTAGGCTATCGTTGTGATGTGGCAGTTGAGCCTCAGTTTAAGCCTGGACCATGGTGCCACCCTCAAACCCTCCTCTCATTCTCTTTACGTTCACAGAACCTCATTTTGGTTATGACAAAAACGACAATGTTTGCGCACCTGTTCCACAGGTGCACACCTTTACAATTTTTGGGCCTCCTTCAACACCAGCTCTTTGGGGTTAAGGTGGGGAGGCTATGCTAAAACAAAAACGACAATGTTTGCGCACCTGTTCCACAGGTGCACACCTTTACAATTTTTGGGCCTCCTTCAACACCAGCTCTTTGGGGTTAAGGTGGGGAGGCTATGCTAAAACAAAAACTACAATGTTTGCGCACCTGTTCCACAGGTGCACACCTTTACAATTTTTGGGCCTCCTTCAACGCCAGCTCTTTGGAGTTAAGGTGGGGAGGCTATACTAAAACAAAAACGACAATGTTTGCGCACCTGTTCCACAGGTGCACACCTTTACAATTTTTGGGCCTCCTTCAACACCAGCTCTTTGGGGTTAAGGTGGGGAGGCTATGCTAAACAAAAACTACCATGTTTGCGAACCTGTTCCACAGGTGCACACCTTTACAATTTTTGGGCCTCCTTCAACACCAGCTCTTTGGGGTTAAGGTGGGGAGGCTATGCTAAAACAAAAACTACAATGTTTGCGCACCTGTTCCACAGGTGCACACCTTTACAATTTTTGGGCCTCCTTCAACGCCAGCTCTTTGGGGTTAAGGTGGGGAGGCTATGCTAAAACAAAAACGACAATGTTTGCGCACCTGTTCCACAGGTGCACACCTTTACAATTTTTGGGCCTCCTTCAACACCAGCTCTTTGGGGTTAAGGTGGGGAGGCTATGCTAAACAAAAACTACCATGTTTGCGAACCTGTTCCACAGGTGCACACCTTTACAATTTTTGGGCCTCCTTCAACACCAGCTCTTTGGGGTTAAGGTGGGGAGGCTATGCTAAAACAAAAACTACAATGTTTGCGCACCTGTTCCACAGGTGCACACCTTTACAATTTTTGGGCCTCCTTCAACGCCAGCTCTTTGGGGTTAAGGTGGGGAGGCTATGCTAAAACAAAAACTACAATGTTTGCGCACCTGTTCCACAGGTGCACACCTTTACAATTTTTGGGCCTCCTTCAAAGCCAGCTCTTTGGGGTTATGGTGGGGAGGCTCCGCCAACACCAAAACTACCATGTTTGCGCACCTGTTCCACAGGTGCACACCTTCATAATTTTTACACCTTCTTCAACACCAGCTCTTTGGGCTTACAGTGGTATGGCTCCGCCAACACCCAAACAACAATTTTTGCGCACCTGTCACACAGATGCATATCATTGTAATTTTTTTCCTTACAAAGGCAATTATTGCTTTCATTACCAGCACTTTCATAGGGATATGGTGTCAAGGCATCGTCCGCACCACCAAATGCCCAATTTTTAAGCATCCTTTACTTCTATTCAAAGTCAAGAGACAACAGTATTCATCCAAAACATCTCTAATCTTGTTCACTCTGCACTACATTGTGGCCCCTACCCCTAACCCTCAATGTATCCGTGCATATATGTCTGTTTCTTGTGAGATTTCAAGTTAAAGTGCACCAAACACCATTTTACATGAAATAAAGTGCAATTACATACATCTTTGGACTTCTTGAAACATTTGGTAATAAAAGCCCCATTGTGGAAATACACCCGTTAATTATATGCACATTTAAAGAGACAGCACCTTTTTCCAAAAAAACCTCTAATCTTGTTCCCAGTGCACTGCATTATGTCCCCATCATACACATTGGCTGAGCCGTTGATTAGGAGCAAAAGAAAGGTGCGGTTAAGCAAAAAAGTCATTTTTGAAGGTTTGGTATGCTGTAATTCTGGTTCTGGACATGCTACAGAGCTGAAACTTCACAGGTACAACTTTTAGACCCCCCAGACACTAAATCCAAAGAAATCTCTTTTTTTTTTTTTTTTTAATTTTTTCAATAATTGGCTATCTATCAAAAACGACAATTTTTAAGAACTTTTTTTTGTGTGATTAATAGTCCCTGGGGCATGACCCAGAACCCTAGGCACTTTTTAGGGGCATTTATTGGGTTTTAGGGCTTAAAAATGGTGTTTTTTGATTACAGAAGTTCGGGTCCCATTGATTTCAATGGGGTTCTGAAATCCGAACCGAACTTTCGTGAAGTTCGGGTGTTCTGGTCGAACCGAACTTTTCAAAAGTTCGATCATCCCTACTTCCAAAGTGAGGAGAAGAGAAGGCGTTTTCGTCGCTTCGGCTATGTGGACTAAATTAATCATTCTGCAGGTCGCATCAGGTGTTTGCCGTTGCTTAATAAAGCCAGATTGGTCAGGGTGAATGAGAAGGGGTGGGATCTCTGCCACTCGTAACGCGATAAGTTTAGCGTGCATTTTCAAATCACAATTTAGTAGAGAAACAGGGCGGAAATTCTGCGGTAGGACAGGATCCTTCCCTGGTTTAGGCAGGGTCACAATAATCACCTTAAGCATCTCGGGGAGGAGGCAGCAGCAGCATTGTACATTCTCTCTAGATGTGGTATGAGGATGGAACGAAATGTGCAGTAATATTCCCCAGAGAAGCCACCCGGTCCCGGGGATTTATTAAGGGGCAGAGTGTCGATTACCTTTTCCAATTCAGCTGTGGTAAATGGAGCATTTAAAGAGGCGAGGGCTGTAAGGGTCAGTTTAGGTATTTTAAGTTTAGATAGAAAATCAGCAATAGTTGCGGGGGAAGGCTGAGAGATACCAGCATCCTCTTTGAGGTTATACAGGGAATGATAATAATCCCCAAAGGCATTCGCTATGGCTTGAGGATGGTATAACTTATCCTTAGTGGTGGGATGAAACAAAAATTGGGGTCCAGACCTCTGCCTTATCCCTTTTAGATGCT
Organism: Pelophylax lessonae; assembly: GCF_965119305.1. NCBI lineage: Eukaryota > Metazoa > Chordata > Amphibia > Anura > Ranidae > Pelophylax > Pelophylax lessonae. The sequence continues at coordinate 103,865,257 of NC_138777.1, read as the reverse complement.
GGGCTAGGAGCCTCCCCGCCCTATTACCCTGAGTATAATGATTAATCTTGAGCCTCCTGGACAGGAACTCAAATCCCTTCAGCAGGGTGGACCGGAGCTCCAAGAACTAACCTACGGGAGATGTCCGTAGAGGAGTTAACCTTATTTGTTGTGTCCAAATCATGAATTTCTTTAGTAAGATCATCTAGCTTTTTAGCACGCTGCCTCCGCATTCTAGCCCCCAATTTGATAAGGGTCCCTCTGACGTACGCCTTATGTGCATTCCAAAGGAGGAAATGTTGATCGGCAGAGGAAGCGCTATCTATAAAGTAATGCTGTAAACATTGAGTATTCTCTGATTTATGCTCTGAGCTCTGTAGAAGCTTAGCATTCAACCTCCACACATATGCAGTATTGGTAGAGAGTGGGTCCTCCAAGGTAAGCGAGACCGATGTGCTGGTGGTCCGACCTGGTAATGTCATTGATCCTGGAGGACGACGCTCTCAGCAACAGGCCGCAGTCTAGTAGAAACAGGTCAATTCTGCTGTAGCTGCAGTGGGGGGCTGAAAAAAACGATAGTCCCGTTCAGATGCATTCAAACACCTCCATGCATCTTTGGATAAGGGGCTGCAGACCCTGTGGCTTTCTCTTAGGCGAGAACGACAGGTCCACATTGGGGTCTGGGGTAAGATTAACGTCTCCACATAACAGGAGGGATCCCTGCAGTTCTTTCCGGATAATACACAGTCATTTATTGAAAAAGTGAAGTTGGCTGGAGTTGGGGGCATAGGTATTGACCAGGGTATAGGTGATGGAGTTAATTTCACAGATCAAAATGAGATACCGTCCCTTGGGATCTTTAACTTCTTTTATCAAGGTAAAGGAGACCTAACAGCAGTTATAACCCCTCTTTTCTTCTTGTCCGCAATCGCAGTAAAGACAAAGGGAAACTTATAGTGAGAGCATCTTGGCGGAGCAGCGGCACAAAAATGGGTCTCTTGGACCAGTAAAACATCACAGTGATGTTGCAGGGCTTCGTTCCATAAGGATTTACGTTTAACTGGGTGATTGAGGCCTTTAGAGTTTATAGACAGAAATGTCAACCCCATTTTGGACATATGTATAAATGATAGTTGAGAGCCAGAAGTGAGCAAATACTTACAATGAGTGGACAGTGACCTCTAGTGGCGGAAATTGGGATAGAGTGTCCAGCAGAATTCCAGTGCCAGGATATCAGGGATCGTGGATTCTTGAGATATTCTTCCTTGGTGACCAAGAACTGTGACACAAAGGGGGAACAGGGAAAAAAAAACATAACAACATGTGCAAAAAATATAACAAAAACATAACAGTCCCCAATTGCACAGAAAGGGTGCAGGAGGGAAGACAGACAACTTTTTGCAGCTCGCTACTGCTTAAGGTGGGGGAAAGGAAAAGAAAAGGGTGCGGGAACCTTCGCTCTTAGAGGTTACTTCAAGAAGGGCCATACGCTACCCAGAGATCATTTGTGTTTGCGGGAATTTATAGCAGTGACCAGATGCCAGTCTGCAGAATGACGAGGAGAGTTACTCGCAGGGGAAGCAGAATACTATGGGGGCAGGAGTATATTCCACTGTTGAAGGAGCGAAAGGCCCTTGTCCACAGAGTCAATCACATTGTTGGTGCCCTCTCAGGTAACTGTCAATTTAGACGGATAGCCCCACTTATAGGTGATGTTGTGATTGCACAGTGGTTTAGTAATGGTGTTGAGGCTTCTGCGCTTCTGCAGCGTGTGTTGAGACAGGTCGGTGACAAATTGCAGGTCTCCGTAAATAGGAGGTAGTTGTGGGTTCCCCTGGGAAGCTTTCATAAGCTTATCTTTCACATGGTAAAAATGGAGTCTCAAGATCACATCCCTGGGGACTGCATCAGGAAGATAGGAGGGTTTAGGCAAGCGGTGGATACGATCTATAATAATGTCCAGGTCTGACAGGTCAGGGAGAAGCAATTTAAACAAGTTGGAGACATAGTTATGCATGTCTTCAATGTCTGCTAGTTTGGACCTGACCCACTCCATCTCCTCTTCATTTTTTATTATTTTTATCATGCGCATCCACAAGATCATTAATCGTGGTGGTGAACTCCCCCATTTTGTCTTCAAAATGATCTACTCTGCCAGAAATAGATTGGAGGTCTCTGCTCATTTTGTTCATACAGGACGCCATATCTGATTGTAAGGAGCTCCACAGTGAAACTAACATGTCCTTTAGGACAGTGTCCATAACAGGTTTGTTATTCATGGGGAACTCTTTAATAGAGTCAGGTAATTCTCTGGTGTCCTCCTCTGTAACTCTGTCTGGGCTCCCCCCCGCTCCTATCTTCCCCTCATCCAGCTTAAATCTGGCCTTCTCAGGGCTTCCTGACATGGGGGTCGAGTTAAAAGGTTGCGAGGACGCCAGAGAGGGATCAGCATACCTGTGAGGGGAGTGTCTCATCATAGAGCTGTGAGGAGAGTGGGCAGGTGCAGGAGGAGAGGATCCGGCACCATCTTGGAAGTCTCCATGCGGCCTCTGCACAAAAAGGCAGTCAGTTTTTGTGGATGGGTTTCCTCCTTTCTCTTCCTCGTCATGTTCAGAGGTGTGTGGGGGACCAGATAGCCCTATTTGTGGAAGGATTCGGTGGCTGGGAGAGCTGTGTGGGCCGCTAGTGTCCTCTATAGAGCAGGAGCGAAGTGATCAGGCGTCCATCGCGGTTCCCGGCAAGCCACGCCACGCCCCCAGAGAAGACTTTAAAGTGGTTACTATGTTTGCATGCCTGAGAAATGAAAAGGTTTACTTTAACTTACTTAAACTGCTGTTGCCCTTTCCTGCAGTAACTATGGTTCTTAACACCCCTTCACTCTATCCCTGTCAGCACAAGCTAGTCTTTAAAGGGGGGCATTACTTTTGGGTGCCCCTCCTGAAGCACCTGTTGGTGAAGGACATTGGACCTTGAAACTAGCTTTAGGACATTGATATCCTTTAAGAGGTTGGTGCATTTAATTTAAAATATTTTTAAAAATGCAGAAAAACACTAGCAGAGCAGTGGATAACAGTAAGTGGCCCAGTTGTATCACAAGTACAAGTACAATATAGTATTTTTCTTTGTATTGAAATTCAATACAAAATGAAGAAAAAGTAACCAAGTAAATTTGTGAACTTCCTCTCCACAGGTAGTATGCCTGCATTATCAGTTATTTCTGATATCTACTTAGACTGAATAAATCAATCAGTTGCAACATAAGCTGAATACACACATACATTCATGGTCACCCTTAATCTTCAGTAAGCATACCTACAGAGAGGTGGTTTAGTTATTAGGAAAAAAAATATTAAACACAAAATGATAATGACATAAAGATAGGAAGAGGGAAAATGAGGGATAGGTTTGTATCTTTCTATTTTTACATGCACATTTATAATAACAAATGAGAAGTGGTGGAATGCCCAATTATCTACAGAGTGCAACAGAAACACACCTGATATATAAAATGTATTGCACGTCCATCCTTACAGAGTAATTATTTATACCACCATTTTAAATTCTATTGTAGTTCTTGCTAATTTATTGTACATGTGCTGATTGTTTTTGCTGTACCATAGTATAATAGATAATACCTGTACAGCATACTTATAATGGACTCAATTCCTCCCGTGTGTGTAGACACCACTGGACTTGCATCTATGCAAAAGTGATCCTTCAAGCTACTTATATACCATACACATGAACATAAAACTAATACATGTGAAAAAATTGTGGGACAGCACTCAATAATGTGAGTCAAATTCAATCACTTCCATTAAAATAATTAAATGAATAAATGCATAAATATACAAATCACACACCACATTTAAATAAAAAAAAAGGGGTGAGTCCCCCTTAAAGTGCTTAGATTTTAAAGTGATTGTGCATATATTGCTTATTAGGTGAACAGTCCTTATATCTCCAAAGTGCAAGTGCAAAAACCAATTTTTTTCACCAATTAATACCTAGGCGAGATCACGTGAGTAAACAACACTCACATTCTGTTTCAGCAAAACTAATACATCGCTGACATTTTTATTCTAAAAAAAAGTAGTCTAAAAGATTGGGGTAGGGAATTCTAAAGGATGGGAGAGGCTCAGAAGTCCTGAAGGTGACTATGGGAGAAGATGACAAGGGAACAAGAGAGGAGGAGGTCTTGGGAGGAACGAAAATAATGATTCGGTTGGTAGTTTGAGACTAGGTTAGTGATGTATCTGGGGGCCAAGTTGTGGATGGCTTGATTGTAAGTTATTGTTAGTATTTTTATTGTAATTAGTTCAGTGAGTGGCAGGCAATAGGGTAGAAGACGCTGAGCGATTTTTAAGGTGGATGAATCTGGCAGCAGCATTTATGATGGGTTGAATATAGGATAGGCTATTTAAAGGTAGGCCAATGAGGAGGGGGTTGCAGTTGTTTAGGTTAGAATTCTTGAACAACAAATATCCTAAAATCCAGGCATTTTATGCCCTACCTAAGATTCACAAATCCATGTCTGATCCCCCTGGCAGACCCAACATATCAGGAAATTCTAGTATATTAGAAAATGCGAGCAAATGTATTAACTATTTCCTTAGACCTTGTGAGTAGTTTACCCTCCTATGTTAGAGATACATCACATTTTCTACAATCCAATTAAAAATGTTTCTGTTTCCCCAGGTGTTCTCCTAGTGACTATTGACATGAATGCCTTGTACTGCTCCATCCATCATAGAAAGGGTTTACAGGCGGTGAAAAACTTTTTTTACCAAAGCCCACAACATTCTGAGAATCTTTTTGAATTTGTGATGGAGCTTCTCAATTTCATTTTTTACCATGATACTTTTGTTTTTGATGACTCTCATTTCCTCCAGCTACAGGGCATAGTGATGGGGACATGTTGTGCCCATCCTATGCCAATCTGTACCTGGGAGAATAGAAGCATCTGTTTTTGCTTTATGATGAGGCGTCTATTTTTTCAGAACACATTTTGATTTGGCTCAGGTACATAGATGATATTTTTTTATATACTTTTTTACTTATGCATTTATACATGTTGCTCATATCCCGCCTTAATTGCCTCTTCTCAAGAGAGAATAAATTCAGTTCAGATAATCTTTCCTCATTTCTCCGCTTCTCCATGTGTCTTATCAGTTTTGTTGCTCGTCTCTGTGCTTTTTCTAGTTCTCCGATATCCTTTTTATGAACCGGTGTCCAAAACTGAAATGCATATCCCTAGTGAGGTTTTACTAATAATTTGTACAGGGGCAAAATGAAAAAAAAAATAGTTTGCTAGTTTTAGAAACTTCAGCTTGGCATTGCATGATAATAAGTCTACTATCTACCAGAACACCAAGGTCCCTCTGCAGCATTGACCACAAGATGCCCTTGCTAGGAAAAAACATAGTTAGCCTCAATTGATATAATTCGGATTTCCCAGGGAACACCCACCTTATAGGTGATATATCGGTCCTTCCTGGGAATATTTCAACAATTTAAATGTTCAAAAGTTAAAAAATACAGGATACTGTGGGCAAAGAGTCTTGATTGGTGATTGATACAAAGATTAAAACATTATGACCATAATTTGAAAACACCCTCTAAATAAAGATTACAGATATATCACCTATAAGGTGGGTGTTCCCTGGGAAATCCGAATTATATCAATTTAGGCTAACTATGTTTTTTCCTAGCAAGGGCATCTTGTGCCCAAAATGCAGTATTACAGGCTGTTTCTGTTTTTGAAGTATAACAGGTGCCACCAATTACTTGTCCTTATAAAGGATTCCATAGGACATCCCTCTTTAGCTCTAAGGAAACTGGCTGGACGCCAGTGAAACGCGTCAGATTCGCATCATCCGGATTCACCCAATGGGATTTTGATGACCCAGATAGTGCGCCCCACGGCCGTACCCAGCGACAAGCCGCCACCCACGTCCGGCGTGACGTCGGCCCGCAAGCTGTAAGCCCGCCTACTCCCAAGTAAGCTCGAACGAGCGGAAAGAGGAAAGAGGAACGTCAGGGACGCGTGGCCAGGCTGCAACTATCGAGGTCCATGGCCATCTACCGGGACCCTTACCAGTCGGCATACATCGCTCTTCACCTTTATAAGGTACTGTGTTCGCTGGACTGAACCACCTTTGCCAGATACCATTTACCCTGTCCTAAGTAATGGAGCCATCTAAATCCATTCAGCTTTGACTGTCTCTGCCACTCCAGCATGACTGATCTCTCAGGACCGTAGGCACAGGGCAATATCCTGCTCAATCAAACTTTCTGCTCCGTGATCAGCCTTGCTTGACCTGTTTGGGCTCCATACCCACATGGACAGATTCCCTATATGGAGAAAAATGTGATTCAACTGCCGTTCTGAGCATCACTCTTACTATTGGGACTGATATTGTGATATAGCTATATACACACCTTTTCCAGGTTTTTTAGCAAGATTGTCTTGCCTTCCCCATTCCTACCATCCAATACCATCATCCCACTAGCCTGCATATGCCTATAACCCGGGTTGCTGCAATATCCCATTGTGGTTTGTTTTTATGCATTGTATTTTATCTGTGATCTATGTCATGTCCATAGTTCTCCACGTGTGTTCTTACCCATTTTTTCATTAATAAAGTTCTACTTATTTCACCTTTATGTTGGTGCCCTTAGTTGACTTCTTTCAGGAGATTCCCTGTATCTCCAACCATTGTAGTATTTTGTATTCCCAGTCAACGGTCATCCAACCGGGAGCCTTTTTTTTTTCCCCGGAGGAATCTACTTTCCTAAAATTTTAGGAACCTCCATTTATTGGCTACACCCACAGGAGTCTTACCCACTTTTTGCTACTTCCTCCCTGTGACGCATCACTGCTGCCTTCTATAGGCCTTACTACTCTGTATGAAGTCTGGACAACTTTTACCCTAATAACTCTCTGATTAAATTGAATGGGTCTTAAAATGTTCTTCCTCAATGTGAATGGCAGCAACCATCCTGTTAAATGCCATTCTATGTGGAATGAAGCCTGTAAACACGCTGTGAATGTTGTCAACATACAGGAGACCCACTTTCAGATACATACCCATCCCATATGCACCCACAAATTGTATCTTCAAGAAGATAAAAAGAAGAGAATAAAAAAGGAGTTCTTTCAACTATTCAAGATGCTATTTAATTTGCATTAAAAGAGTGTGTCACCGACACCGATGGAAGATACATTATTCTACTTTGTCTTCTCAACTCTAAGCCTTAAACCCTAATACTCCTACCAACTGTGGTTTGTCAAAAAACTGTTTTGGAAGAATAAAGCTGTCCATTACTGCCAATTCACTATATGTGGCGACATGTTGATGAACCTCTCCTTGGATTCGCAACTCAAAGATCATTGTCCTGCTCTGGCACAACTTCTTCATACCAAAGAGTTATATGATCTGTGGAGATACCATCATGGAGGCAGGAGGGACTACACCTACTTTTCTCCAAAACATCAGACCTACTCTAGGTGTAGACTATGTCTTTGTCGATAAATGGCTGCTTCAACAGACTTCTTCCTCCTCCATTTCTGACATTACATGGTCTGATAATGTGACAATTTCTCTGTCAGTGGAGGAGACAGATGTCTGTTCCACAACATACATTTGACAATGTAAAAACACATTAATCCAACAGCTCACCCATCATAAAAGGCATCTCCATAATTATTTCTGCACCAACTCCTCTACTGAAGTTGAAATTTTTGCCTTATGGAATGCCCATAAAGCCCACATGAGGGGAATCCTCATTCAGATGTGTGCGAGGATTAAGAAACCTTTCAATGATAAGTTTTCTGAGCTCAGAATCCATCTCAGTCACACTGGTCCAGGTATGCTATAACCTAAGGATATTGTTATGTTCTCAACATAAGCAATATTTGAGACTTAAAACCCATTACTATACTAATAACAATAAAGCTGGTAAGCTATTAACAAACAGGTTTAAAACCAGTAGTGCCAAATCCAGACTACCCTTCATTTATCATCCCTTTACTAAACAGAGGCTCAGTAACCCCCAGAATATAGCTGATGCCTTCTCTGATCAGTATTGCGCCCTCTATAATTAAAAAAAGGACTCATACTCCTCATCCCACTTTGGAGGACAACTGTAACTTTCTAGATAAAATTGATCTTCCAGATTTATCCACCACCTAAATTGAAAATCTAAATGCTCCCTTTACTGACCAAGAAATCCTTTATACAATCAATTGGTTGCTTTCCGACAAATTCCCTGGTCCTAATCGATTCTCAAATGATTATTACAAGCGTTTTGCTGCTGACCTAAAACCCTTAATGGTACAACCTTTTTCCAAAGCTATCTTCTTGGCCTCATTCCCAGCCCAGATCCTATCTGCTAATATTGTCACTATTCCTAAGCCGGCCAAAAACCTCACTATCCCTGCTAATATTCGGCCAATTTGCTTGCTGAACTCTGATGTAAAAATGTATGCCAAATTGTTAGCAAAGTGCCTTCTTGATGTTCTTCCCACCCCGATCAATCAGGCTTTACTAGGGGTGGACAGGCATCAGATGCCACTATACGAAGTGTGTATGTAATATACCATGCTGAAAAAAGTGTATAAGAAGTGTGTATGTAATATACCATGCTGAAAAAAGCCTGACGCCCTCTTTGCTCTTATCCATAGATGCAGAAAAAGCCTTCGACCGTGTACATTGGTCCTATATGAAACAAGTGTTACTGAAATTTGGATTCTTAGGCACGATTCTATCTGCAAATGTGGGTTTACATTCTACACCATCTGCACATGTAGCCTTTTATCCAAATCCTTTTCCATCTCCAAGGACACAAACCTATCGGCCTCTCTTCTCTGTGCTCACCAAATATTAATTTGGTTCAGCTCCATTTCATACTACACAGTAAATTTATCCAAATCCTAATTCTTGATCTAGGTGTCCAAAAACAATTTCACATCAACTACCCTACTCCATGGAAGACAAGGGTGTACCATACTTGGGTCTCATATTAACTCCCTCAGTTTAAAACCCGTCAGAGGCAAGCTACCAACCTCTTATAGCAAAACTAACTTAGGAAACAATCCAACTGCAAACTTTGCAAACTTACTTGAATGGAAGGATTAACATTCAAAATGTTGATATTACCTATAACTCTTTACATTTTCTGGACCCTCATGATGCCAATTAAACAGATGTATTTCTCAATTCCCTTCTCAAAAACTTTATTTGGCTAAAAAAAAAAGAGCAAGATGCTTCTATGCACTGGAGGGGTTGGCTTTTTTATGAAACCCTCGATCCCAGAAGACGCCAGTTTTGGGGAAATGCGTTGGGAGGAGAGTGTGTGTGATGTCACTGCATGTCGATAGGTTGGGAGATACCGCAGACGGCGTGTTTTTAATGTGAAGCTTGTTATTAACTGCTTAAGTGTAAATGATATTAACCTTTTTTAAAACATTTCCTGGTGTATTATGCTATGAGTCTCTCCCTGCTTGCTTCCCATATTTGATTCTAATGGTGAGCGATTTAGGGATGTTATGAGAGCAGATCCTGCATGATCCAATTCAATACCTTATGGAGCATTTTTCCAACATGTGGTTCTGATATGGGTATTACAAACCGGTGGGTGGATATTGTGCCTTTATGATCCCTGTAACTCAGGATCCACATTTTTTGGTAAGCGGCCATCTCCTTTAAGGAACACCTTTGAGTATTTCAGCCCTTTGAGAGAATATTGCACATCAAGCACTTTTCACAGATATATGGATGAAAAAGTAATGGATGGGAGGAAGGAATTCCCAAAGGCAGTGGTCCTCAACTCTGGTCCTCGGGGACCACTAACAGGCCAGGTTTGCAAGATAACTAAATTACATCACAGGTGATCTCATTGATTGCAGTATTCTAGTCTGCATCTTCCCTAAGTAATACTTAAAACCTGGCCTGTTAGTGGGCCCCAAGGACCGGAGTTGAGGACCACTGCCCTAAGAGACCTTCTACATTTTGGCAAAAATGTAACAGTACCACCTCCTGGAAATAAATTTACTCAAAGAACCCTAAAAACTAAATTTCACTTCAAGTTTTAAAAAAGGTCAAATATTTATTGTACAAAATATATAAGTATGTAAACAGTAAAGGACAAATATCAAAAGGACAATAACATGTACACATAATTTGTCTAGTGCTATATAGTAGTTTCCTCATCGTCCCTTCTGAAATCGGGAGATTGGTTGCTTGCTGTGACATTTCACGGGTCACTGCCTGCTTCATCAGGCAGAAAACTGCAGCCAAGCTCTATAATGGAAAATACATATTTGTCAATTACAATACTCCAATTGTTTAAAAGCGCTTCCTAAATCTGAAGGAATAAATGCTCTATATACCTATAATGTAGAGATAGGCCGAACACCCTCCTGCAGAACTCCAAAAAAGGGAAAGGTTCTAACCCAAACAGCAAACCCCATTGAAGTTTTTGGGACCCAAGAAGGAAAAATCAAAATTGCACATTTGGAAGTCTTATATGCAAATAATTGGCTATAAAAGGGGTATGGGGGTTTGGATACTGCCCTGGGGGACATGTATCAATAAAAAAAAATATATATATCTCATCTTCAGTCACTGATATCCACCTAAACAGCCTAACATCTCATCTGTAGCCTCTGTTCACACCATTTATCTGCCATTTTTTATTTTTTCTTCTCTCTATATGTTCCTCTCATCACCAGGGCCGGCGCCAGGCAGTGGGCAGGCAAGGCAGCCACCTTAGTGCGCCAGGAGAGGGGGGCGCTAAATACACAGCTCCAGGAATGCTTATGCTGGCACCGGCCCTGATCGCACGTTTACCTAGCTCAGCACAACAGACAGGCAGCACAGCCCTAGGCATTGACAATCTCATCTGCTGCCTTCACACACGGCCAACCTATCTGCTTTCCCGGCCCCTCGCCACTCAAACAGTCAGCTGCAGGATAGATGATGGCTTTTTCCATTCTGAACCTCCCCTCCCATTCCTAAAGCCCACCCTATGAACAAAGCACTCCCACCTATGGTCCAGCACAGAGACAATCACCGCTGAACTGGAGGTGAGTGAGATGAAAAGGAGCCTGGGAGGAGCCTAGTCTAACCAGGGGGAGATGCCGAATCTGACCAGGGAGCGGGGACAACAGGTAGCATGGCACAGAAGACGATGGTCAGTGGAAGGTAGGGAATGGCTTAGCCTGGACCTGATGTCTTATTCTGTGTGACTGTCTGTGCTCTGATTATACAGCAGGATGCACTTATATCATGGGGACCCTCTAGAGGTGAACACATTGAGAATAAATAGGAACAGAAAAAGAGAAAGGGATAAAGAGGAATGTGGACAGGTAGAGAAGCTGCTCTACATGGGGAAAGAGGGAAGGATATGGGGACAGAGGAAAGGAGAGGTAAGGAGATGGAGGCAGAGGAAAGGAGATGGGGACAGAACAGAAGACAACAATAGGACCCCTTTCACACAGGGCAGGCTTTGCTCAGCAGGGGATCTGTCCTCCGACCCCTTCTGATAAGAGCAGGCGGATGACAGGTCCATGTGCCCATGGGCAGTCCGATGTACACAGATCCCACCGTCCGTTAACATCCAACTACCCTCTGATCCATCTAGACAGAGGGGAATAGATGTTTGTTTTTAGCAGACCAGATTTGTTTACATCGCCATTACATACAAGAGAATGGAGTGTCCGCTCTGGTCCACCTGAAAAAAAGATGGGTGGATGCGATCGGACTGCTCATGTGAAAGTGGCTAAAGTGTAATGTGATAGATATTGAGAATAATTAATATATATATATACATTCCAAAGTGCTAGTACAATACATAATATGCATAAATCATACATTTCATACAAAAAGTCCTATAAATTTGTGCTGTGATAAACGTGCAGTTCCACTGCAAGCTGTTTGCACTGAATTCAGTGTACCATCTCCAAGGCAGAACACACATCATCTGATTATCAAAAAAAATAATCTCTTAAACTTTTGCACTATATAGTGCTTTATTCTTTTCAGGCATGAGGTTGCCTGTGGTTGGTACCAGACCGGGCGGAGTGGTGAAAAGCCACTTTTGGGAGAAAGCTACTATACCTGTAATGTCACTTTTTTTTTTTTTTTTAATCAATACATTTTTATTTGGTTTTGCATAGACAAACAAGAAAAAAAAATCAAAGAACATGACAATTGCACTGATGAAACAAAAATAAAAATACACAGGATAAAATTATCAAATGTATTAACATAGAGTCAGTTTGGGTTACGTTGCAGTTTGCTAATCATGCAGTAACTCGTGTAGGTGTGATATATAGGCCACCTGGTCAAGTTAAAGAACTAGATGATCTACTAGTTGAAGAAATAGCTAAAATGACAATGAAAGGAGAAGTTATCATTATGGGAGATTTCAATCTTCCAGATATAAACTGGAAAACCAAAATAGCAAGTTCTACCAGGAGTACAGATATTCTAAATTCCCTACTGGGGTTGTCTCTGCAACAAGTGGTTGAGGAGCCAACCCGGAGGGAGGCCATTTTGGATCTGGTATTCACAAATGGGGATTCGGTATATGATGTCATTGTAGGCGAAACCTTGGGATCTAGTGATCACCAGTCAGTGTGGTTTAATATAAGAACTGTGAAAGAGTCACACCACACAAAAACAAAAGTTTTAGATTTTAGAAAAACAGACTTTTCAAAAATGAAATTAGTCATAAATGAGTCCTTATCAGACTGGAACGGATTACATGGAGTCCAGGAGAAATGGGACTACTTAAAAGGTGCATTATTGAAGGCAACAGAAAATTGCATTAGACTTGTCAGTAAAAGCAAAAAAAGGAAGAGACCACTGTGGTACTCAGCAGAAGTGGCCCAAATCATTAAAAATAAAAAGCTAGCATTTTGTAATTATAAAAAAACCCAGAGCAATGAAGATAAGGAAATCTACAAGATTAGGCAGAAAGAGGCCAAGCAAGTTATAAGAACTTCTAAAGCGCAAGCAGAAGAAAAACTAGCTCAGTCTATGAAAAAGGGGGATAAGACATTCTTCAGATATATAAATGAAAAAAGGAAATTAAAACAAGGAATAACTAAATTAAAAACAAAGGACGGAAGGTATGTAGAAGAAAATAAAGGGCTAGCTGACTGCCTTAATGAATACTTCTGTTCAGTTTTTACAGAAGAAAAAGAAGGAGAAGGACCTCCACTTGAAAGGATGACTAATGAATCATTTGATGCATGTGTCTAATTCTAAGATTGCTGTCTAAAGTGAAGACAAATAAGTCACAGGGTCCTGATGGGATACACCCAAGATTATTAAAAGAGCTTAGTGGTGAGCTGGCAAAACCATTAACAGATCTATTTAACCAATCATTAGTAACAGGAGTCGTCCCGGAAGACTGGAAATTGGCAAATGTCGTGCCCATTCACAAGAAAGGTAGTAGGGAGGAATCGAGCAACTATAGACCAGTGAGTCTGACATCAATAGTAGGCAAATTAATGGAAACCCTATTTAAGGATAGGATTGTGGAACATCTTAAATCCCATGGATTGCAAGATGAAAAACAACATGGGTTTACTTCAGGGAGATCATGTCAAACAAATCTTATAGATTTTTTTGACTGGGTGACTAAAATAATAGACGGTGGAGGTGCAGTAGACATTGCATATCTAGATTTTAGTAAGGCTTTTGACACTGTCCCACATAGAAGACTTATCAATAAACTGCAGTCATTGAGCATGGACTCCCATATTGTTGAGTGGATTAGGCAGTGGCTGAGTGACAGACAACAGAGGGTTGTAGTCAATGGAGAACATTCAGAACAAGGTCATGTTACCAGTGGGGTACCTCAGGGATCTGTACTGGGACCAATTTTGTTTAATATCTTCATAAGTGATATTGCAAAAGGCCTCGATGGTAAGGTTTGTCTTTTTGCTGATGACACAAAGATATGTAACAGGGTTGATGTTCCTGGAGGGAAACGCCAAATGGAAAAGGATTTAGGAAAACTAGAAGAATGGTCAGAACTCTGGCAACTGAAATTTAATGTGGATAAGTGCAAGATAATGCACCTGGGGCGTAAAAACCCAAGGGCAGAATATAGAATATTTGACACAGTCCTGACCTCAGTATCTGAGGAAAGGGATTTAGGAGTAATTATTTCAGAAGACTTAAAGGTGGGAAGACAATGTAATAGAGCAGCACGAAATGCCAGCAGAATGCTTGGATGTATAGGGAGAGGTATAAGCAGTAGAAAAAGAGAAGTGCTTATGCCGCTGTACAGAACACTGGTGAGACCTCACTTGGAGTATTGTGCGCAGTACTGGAGGCCATATCTCCAGAAGGATATAGATACTCTAGAGAGAGTTCAAAGAAGAGCTACTAAACTAGTACATGGATTGCAGGAAAAAACTTACCAGGAAAGGATAAAGGACCTTAACATGTATAGCTTGGAAGAAAGAAGAGACAGAGGGGATATGATAGAAACATTTAAATACATAAAGGGAATCAACTCGGTAAAGGAGGAGAGCATATTTAAAAGAAGAAAAACTACCACAAGAGGACACAGTTTTAAATTAGAGGGGCAAAGGTTTAAAAGTAATATGAGGAAGTATTACTTTACTGAGAGAGTAGTGGATGCATGGAATAACCTTCCTGCAGAAGTGGTAGCTGCAAATACAGTGAAGGAGTTTAAGCATGCATGGGATAGGCATAAGGCTATCCTTCATACAAGATAGGGCCAGGGACTATTCATAGGATTCAGATATATTGGGCAGACTAGATGGGCCAAATGGTTCTTATCTGCCGACACATTCTATGTTTCTATGTTTCTATGTTTCTATGTTTCTATCTCCATACAGTCATAAAATATGTCCTATTAATATTAAGATTAGGAACATGGTAGAAGAGTCTCATAGACAAAAAAGAAGATAATATCTCTTAGAATTGTATAAATGTCGGAGGGGGGGAAAGGAGGGGGAGTATTCATGGTTAGTATCAGGTAAAGAGGCAATCGGCATATTTGGATAAAATAAAGTAATGGACAATGTATAATAGACATAATATCCGTAGACTATGTTTAAAGTAGCAGATTCGCCTGTAGGTACTAACAAATAAAATGGGTAGGAGGGGGAAAAAAACGGGACTTTATATGAGGTGTATGAGAACGGTTGGCGGGTAGACAATACAATCACAGGTATAAAGCAAATGATTTGATTTATTAACAAATCTCATCACGATACATAACATATTGATGAATGCATGATACAAATATGGTAAATGGTAAATATAGTCTACGGATATTATGTCTATTATACATTGTCCATTACTTTATTTTATCCAAATATGCTGATTGCCTCTTTACCTGATACTTGTGAGGAAAAGGTGTATCTTGAAATGCCATTTTGTAGTGTTCAGCTTAGCATAAGTCATCACAGTATATATTAGAAGGTTAGAGTATCCCTTTATATCTCTTGGATGTATCTTTGCTTAGTGTTTCAGATTATAAATCACACTTGCACTTTTTACGCCGGATATCTAGTCTGCGGTTAGAGATTAGAATCAGAGACAGGATGTTCTGCAAGTTAAAGACATGCAAGCTATAAGAGATGTTTTATACATATATTGATAGAACATTGCCAATATATCAGCATCGGCTATAATGCATAACATATATTTACATTAATATAGCTTGAATAAGTTTCTTAGCAATAATTAATAATTGACACAGTGAATAGGAATTTACTAAACATATTATTAAGTATGAGAGATGGTTTTGCAAAAGCTGAGATGGTTTTTGCTGAAGTTACGTAACCGTAAAATGTTCAGACAGTACTGAAAGTAGGAACGGGGAATTTTATTGTGGTAACAGGTGGTATAAACTTATGACACAATAATATGTTATTTTTTTTATGATCTTTGAACTATATTTGACTTTTTATGTAACCGGGTAGATTAAGAAAACACGTTAATTGATTGGGTAATTTTTGTGGGAGGTCCTGGGAGGTATAAGATAATTTTGTGGTTTAAGGCTATATATTCTTGACGATGTTTGAAAATAAATGCAGTCATTAGAACCAAGCTATTGTGTATGGTTTTCATTGATTGTCCGGCTAGCTGAAGATTCATCCACAGGACAAACCTAGGGTGCACCCAAACTCGGGATCCTTACAGAATGGTACCAGAAGTGGGGTGCTGACTATTCGGGTAAGTGATATTTCTTCCATTTTTTTATGCTGGTTGAGATGTTACTTTCCTGGATACAGTAGAACCCGGTACTATTATTAGTGTTGGCAGGTTATTGGTAGGTTAGTGTTGGCAGGCTAGTTTAGTTTTTGCATGGCTGTGACAGGCACAGATTAGTACACTGTGTTCTGCAGGTTTCCAGGAGGGGCGTACTCCTGGACAACACGCAGCGTGGCTGGCAGGGGACGGTGTCTTATAGTAACACGCGTCATACGTTGGTAGGAATTTTCAAACGGAGAATTAGTCTCCTTTGAGCGTTGGCAGGAATTTTCAAATGGAGAATTAGTCTCCTTTGAGCGTTGGCAGGATATTTTCCAAATGAAGAGCTAGTCTAGTTTGGTGTTGGTAGGACTTATTGAGTTTAAGGATCACTCAAGGAATTTATATAAAGTACAAGGAAGTACAGGAAGTACAAGGAAAAAAGTTATATATAAAGGTGAAATAAGATATATATATAAAGGTGAAATAAGATATATATAAAGGAAAAAGGAATATACGCACAGTAAGTGAAACTAATATATCGAAAAGTATATGTTTGTTTTTAACTTACTTGGATTGTCTGTGGATTGAATCAATTGTGAAACATAACTGTACAGTCACATTTGGTTTGTATTCGTTGAAAGGTACAAATAGTGGTATTTGTGAATACTTCTTATCAAACTCATAGATTGTGGTGCCCACATTGTTAAAGAAATTCTAAACGTATTGTAAGGGTATTTTAAAGTATTTATGTATTAAGTATTTATTGTGCTTGCTCAAGCTTATCACTAACATAACGCTAATTATACAACTGCTGCTATTTATAATCCGCATTGTGCTATTGTTTGAAAGAATATATAGAGCTTGTTTTATATTTAATTTAAAAAGTTATGGGTAACGATTTGGGAAAGGATCCGGATGGTGAGCCGGAGACCAGACCCACACCGTTACTCTTTGTATCAGGCACCTGTGGGATAACAGTTACTGATCCATTTTGGGCGAACATATATGAGCACGGTCCGCAATTGGAAATTACGCGGCTCAGCGCTATAGTTCCTCGCAATGAAGGGGACTGGGCGGAGGTTAAAAAATGGTGGGGCTTCACCCAAAATATAATTATCTCCCCCGGGTGCCTGGGATGAAATGTATGTGATGCAATGTTGTAAGAAATGGGGAAAGGCATTAAAGGAATAATAAATAGTTAACTAGGGCTTTTAAGAGTAGGTCCTCATTACCCACAGCAATTGCTTGTAAGTAGAAGTCAAGTGAAACTGTCCTGGAGTTTTGGACAAGGTTTAGAAATGTATGGACTTATGAGGCCGGTTTAAGTGTCACCCAGGAGTGGCACAGCCTCATGATTCAGACATTTATCAGTAATTTTAAAGTCCCAGTACATGCTAAGGTTTCATACTGGGCTGATAAAGACATGGATGGTTTTCAAAAAGCCATAATAGGAAAAAATGCAGCTGGCTGTTTTTGGTCTGCTGAAAGGAAAACAGCCTGTCAGCGCGCATTTTCAAGGGTGTTATCAAAGAAGCAGAAGAAAGGGGAATTCAGAGGCAAAGTAGAAAATATTCAAACTAGGTCCCCCCACAATTGAACAACCTCACAACAGCCTTACAACAACATCACAACAGTGAGTGTATTTACAGTGACATCGGGATCCAGGGATATGGGCCATAAGTCCCCTGGATGTAGGATTGATTCCATGTTAGGTATACATTAGATAGATTCTTGGCCGAAGGTACATTTAAAATAGTATTACCTCACAAGATAACACTACGCCCCTGTTTTTTTTTGTTGTTCTGAATATTCATTTTCCAAACTGGACATACATAATTGTTTGAAGCTGCAATGTTGACCTTGAAGTTGACACATTCCTAGGGAGGGGGTCACTTCTGCAAATGAACGGTCTCAGCATTCCCACACATATACAATTATTTTTATAGAAGTTTTTTGGAGTTTTGCAATTTATACATTGTGTATATAGCATAGCAACCTCTGTGAACAGTAATAATAGTGAATAAAAACACTATTTTATTAGGCAAAACATAAATTGCCGTTGTCGGCAGGATATTTTGAAGTTATTTTTTATAGAATTAGAGATAATGAAAAATTACATTTCTGCAAATGATCCCCTATGTGAAGGGGAGCCTTCCTGCAAAATTTTGAAAATTGGCTACTTGCCAAGGAAGAGTTCAAATGTCATATCTTTATTCCGGTTTATAGTTATGGAATTTATTTTTGGACAGAAAGAGTTACCGCAATTAGTGTGACCATTGGACCCTGTTGGCACAAAGCCAAAAGTTTCAAATCATATTAACTTTTTATCTGATTATAGTTTTTAAATTATATTTTATGGGTATCCTCTATTGAAAGAGGGGAACCTCTGGCCAGATTTTTGTTAGAATGGCACGAAGCAAAAAATAAAAATAAATAAATAAATACGTTTTGGGAAAATTGGCACTAAGCCAAAAAGTTTTTTAGTTCTTTATCTGATCATAGCATGCAAGTGGTATCTGATGTGCCATCTCTACTGACAGCCATACCATCTGATGCTACCCACTTTACAGTGATTGGTTTAAGAAACGTTTTTTTTTTAGCGTCCTATTGGACGAGGAGACACAGCCATCTTTGTTTCTTGTTTTTCAGTCCAGGTAACTGACTTGGTGTAGAGCAGTTCGCTTGTCCGCTCTATAAGTTCCCCAGACCATGCAAGAGGGGATGGGCACCTGCTCATGGGTCAGTCCCGCTACAATATGTATATGACATATGTAGTCACTCTGTGGAGGCCAGTCAGAGCGAGTGAGCTTATTGAAGAAATGTACATGTATGTGGACACAAAGTGTCACAGGAATTATGACAGTGGTGTCAGGAGAGTGTTGTTTACCTTGGTTTTGTTCTCACAGAGGGTGATAGTAGAGTCAGTCACATAAGAGCTAAAGCTCTAGTGGGTCTTGCCAGCCCACAGTGGGTCTTGCCCGCCCACAGGATCATTGATTGTTATGGATCCGGACTGCTCCTATCTATAATAACATTTTGAGACACAGGTCCAGAAATGTCACAAGAAATGTTGAATGTGTTTATGTATCTGAAAAATGCTGTAGTTATAGCGCCTGCACTGGGCCTCCCAAATCATGGAAAAATGTTTTGTGTTTATGCAAGGGACAATTGTAAGACCATGACAGGTGTACTTGCCCAGGAGTATGGGGGTGGAATTTGCCCTAAAGTTTTTGTCCAAAGATGGTTGCAGTCCAGGTCTAAAGGCATGCCTGAAGTGACTCAGAACATAGCATATAGCATCTTGTGAGATGGTAATAGGGATGGCTACATCATTTGCCCTAGGTAGGCCCCAGTTTTCGATGGGCTACTGGTATTAAAGGGTGTGTTTCACCACAACAGGATCCCCACAGCTAGCGCCGCCCCACTGTCTATTGCCTAGTATCGTGGAATAGGAGTAGGGGGTGGGAAAGAACATATGAAGTATTACTGAAGTTTTTTTTTCTGCATTTACAGGCCTAAATTAGTGAAAGCATATTTTTCCAGGTGCATCAACTGTATTAGGAACAATACAACCAAACACATAAGGCCAAACATGAACATCTACAAAATGTTTTCACACATAAGCCCAACACAGGGTAGAAACAAGAGTTAATAGTGGACATGTTCAGCAGATGAGTAGAAGCTTTTAGGACCACAAAAGGGAGATGCCCACACAGTGGCACACATTCTCAATCGGGAGATTATTCCTGGATGAGGATGCCTGCTTTGAATTAGTTCTACTAATGGGCCAGCTTTCATATCAAAGAGGATACCAGGAACTAGTTGAAATCCTGAAAATAGATTGTCATCCACAGAGTTCAGGTATAGTGGAAAAGATGAATAGGACAAGTAAAGAGAAGTAGAGAAAATAAAAAAAAGGTAATTGAAACTTTGAATCAAGTGGAACGAAAAGGTTGCTCGCACCTTTCTCTTTTTCTTCACAGATTCCCTGCCATCCCTTGAAGGAGAGAGATGAAGTAGTGATCAAGCTGCCGCCACATCACAGGACCAAGGCTGGATTTCGTTTTTGAACCAAAAGACAAAGGTAGTCGCAGTGACCAGAATCGCTGTCCTTGTGGAAAACCAACAAGCCCGGATCCATGCCAATCGAGTAAAAGGTCAAGGTGGAAGCAAGACACAGATAAAGGAGGTGAAACAGGTGTTGAAATCCTCGAAGAGTGAGTGAAGCAGGTGTTATAGTCTCTGAAAAGTTGCAAAATGACTGTACTCATAACAAAGAGCTTTGGCAAGCTGTGGATTTTGTTGGGGGACACAAGTATTTTCAGTGTTCATCCCAACCTGGATCATAACTAACTGTATATATCAACTAGCAGATCTGGGGCCCCTTGGAGGAATTTGTGGGACCCCTAATGCCACCAGCCCAGACATAGTATCAGAGACACCTCAGAAAAGGAATAAAAGAGCCCTGTCCCATAGTACACCCTCCCAGATAGCCATCACACACACAAATGGCACAAGGACACAATTTTAGTAGAATTTCCCTAACACACAAGTAGCTACTTTTATATTGCCTTATGATAGGAGATTAGGCCCAGGAACTGTATTTATATGTGTCACGGACAAATATTGATTGAGGAGACAATTGTGACTATTGGGGATCAGTGGGTTGGAACACGGGAGACGATTGGGAGTGCAAATCTACTTAAAGGGAACACTGTAATTACAGGGAAACAAAAGAGAGAGGCTCCCGTAGGAAGTTTTGACCCATATATATATATATATATATATATATAGATGCCATCGGGGTTCCAAGAGAGGTCCCTAATGAGTTCAAGGAAAGAGATCAGGTTAAAGCCAGTTATGAGTCCTTTATCTCTCCCCTTGTCACCATAAATAAAAATGTAGATTGGATAAATTGTATCTATTATAATCAGCAGAGATTTGTTAACTATATAAAGAATTCCCTAAAGAGCATAGCAGAACAACTAGAAGCCACTTCCCAGATGACATTCCAGAACAGAATGGCTCTGGATATGACCCACGCAGGAAAAGGTGGTACCTGTGTATATATTGATAAAGTAGATAGATGCTGTACTTACATTCCTGATAATACTGGCCCCAAAGGGAAGGTCACTCTGGCCATTCTGTGGAACTAAAGAAGAATTCTGGCATTGACAACCCTTGGGATCAGTATTTTGGATGGTCTAATAGTTGAAAACAAACCCTAGTGTGGCTAGGAATTATCATTGTTATTATATTTGTTATAATAGGTGTTGTAATACTTTGTGTAGTCCCGAAAGCACACTGACTCACGCAACACGCAACCTCCCACGCGCTAGTAGACATAAGAGGTCCACTTCTATTTTTGAAAGACCCAATTTTGGAAATGCAAAGGTTGCTTGCTGTACAAGAGCTGGAAATAGGTTGAAAAAGACAATGATGAATAAGGTCATAGGATGGAAAGAGCAGAAACTAGGAGGGCCATGTAAAATAGCAGCCATATCATTGATCATTAGGGCCTTGCCCCAGAATATCTCCGTGTGTCTGACACCCAACCCAACTGATACAGCTACCAGAAGGAAAATACAGGAACTTAAACAATTAATTCCTCAGTCTAATAAGAAAGATATTCTACCCAAACCAAACTTTAGGGAGACAGAACAAGTAGCAAGACATTTGAATTTAGCAATACAGAAGTACATAGATCCCTTACCATCAATTCTAGGGAATGTACATCCTCAAGGTTTCCAAGATATGAATAGAATTCCCCATCATTTTCTGCTGATGCATGAATATGGTATACAACAATCACAGGGAAAGGGAGATTGTTGGGTTTGTTCTCATATGCATTCAGGAGAAAATATATTCCCAATGATAGCAAAACCATTATCTATAACACAGTTAATGAATGAGACATATGTGTTCACTGGACAGGCAAGACCAGACAATAGGCCATTTTTAATACAGGGATACACACAACCGCCAAAATTTTGTTTTCTGAATGGGCACCCACTGAATAATGAAACAAACATTTATGCCAATGAAGAATTTTGTTATGACACAGATGTCAATTTTACACTTCTAGACATAGAGAAATACAAAACATTTAACTTAAGAGACATTACAGGCTTAAACACTGATAGCACTGTTGACATGAATACAAAAATGAGAAACTTGTCAATGTACAATATCTCTTCATGCCCTAGATCAAAACCAACCTATAACAAGTCAGAGGTATATAAATGGTTAAATTTGGTGAATGAAACATTGGTACTTGACAATAAGGTCAAATTAATACATATCGCTGAGTGGTTATGTCTAATTGGAATGCGAACAGATCTGACTACTCAGGAGATGATATCTGCCCCAATGTTACCAGAGGGCTGGGTAGTTTGCTGCGGGCTATGGTGTCACACCACTATCCCTTTTCCCAAGGGAGAAGAATCAGCCGGGTGGTGCACCATAGTTAGATTGTTCCCTTACATGAGTACTGAGTCAGGAAGACGTGTGAGTATGGTGCCAGCCTCAGGGGTACTCACATTTCACGATCAGGGACGATATAAGAGGGCACTGACTAGTTCATGGGAGAAATTCTACATGAGCATCCTACCAGGGGGTACAGCACTGGCACTTATTAAGCTTGATGCATTTGCCGATATTATGGAAAAATTAATCAACACAACAACAAAGGATATAGGATTAATCAATGAAGAAATGAGGAAAATTAGGATGGAGCAGGAGGTAATTAGACAGCGACAGGAAAGACTAATGATGGCAGTAACAGGTCTGTGTGATCAAACACAAAACAAACAGATATGTTGCATATATTTTCACAACTTCACCAAACAGACTAAGGATGTTCAAGTACCAGATTATTATGACATTATTAATGGCCACCAACTAGAGAGAGACTTCAGGGAGAACTGCATAATCTTCCCAATGCCTGGAATCCATTTGATTCCAGGCATTGGGAAAAGAGGGGATTGTGAGGAAAAGGTGTATCTTGAAATGCCATTTTGTAGTGTTCAGCTTAGCATAAGTCATCACAGTATATATTAGAAGGTTAGAGTATCCCTTTATATCTCTTGGATGTATCTTTGCTTAGTGTTTCAGATTATAAATCACACTTGCACTTTTTACGCCGGATATCTAGTCTGCGGTTAGAGATTAGAATCAGAGACAGGATGTTCTGCAAGTTAAAGACATGCAAGCTATAAGAGATGTTTTATACATATATTGATAGAACATTGCCAATATATCAGCATCGGCTATAATGCATAACATATATTTACATTAATATAGCTTGAATAAGTTTCTTAGCAATAATTAATAATTGACACAGTGAATAGGAATTTACTAAACATATTATTAAGTATGAGAGATGGTTTTGCAAAAGCTGAGATGGTTTTTGCTGAAGTTACGTAACCGTAAAATGTTCAGACAGTACTGAAAGTAGGAACGGGGAATTTTATTGTGGTAACAGGTGGTATAAACTGATGACACAATAATATGTTATTTTTTTTATGATCTTTGAACTATATTTGACTTTTTATGTAACCGGGTAGATTAAGAAAACACGTTAATTGATTGGGTAATTTTTGTGGGAGGTCCTGGGAGGTATAAGATAATTTTGTGGTTTAAGGCTATATATTCTTGACGATGTTTGAAAATAAATGCAGTCATTAGAACCAAGCTATTGTGTATGGTTTTCATTGATTGTCCGGCTAGCTGAAGATTCATCCACAGGACAAACCTAGGGTGCACCCAAACTCGGGAACCATGAATATCCCCCTCCTTTCCCCCCCTCCGACATTTATACAATTAGGGATGGAGGTTTATACCATAGGGATAATGCCTCATATAAAGTCCCAACTTTTTAATTTTTGTTTTGTTTTGTGTTTTGTTTTTTCAATCTTTTGATCTCTTAGAATTGGGAGGCGGTGCACCGGTCGTTCCTCCGACGTCCCCTCCTCTCCTGCACCCCCAACGGAAACTTACTGTGCAAGAGGAGAGGGAACATCAGTATCCTGACCAGTCCTCACCGTGACGAAGTGCCCACCTCTAGTGCATAGTGAAATAATCAGTCAGTTGTGTTACCCTCTAAAGTCAGTCCACATTTTCCATCTGTTATTGAAGGCTGCACATGAACCCTGATTTATAGCTAGTAGGCATTCAAACAGGTGATTGCGGTAACCGCTAATTTGACATCAGATTTATTAAGTGAGTTTTGAGTGCCCCAATTGACTAGAATGTTGTGGCGTGTGCCGCTAATAGTATGTGACACACAACTTGTCTCATAGATAATGGAAATTTATCAATCCCAAAATTAAGTAGGGCCAGTCCCATTGAGGGATTTTGTATAATCCCTGTTATGGAGGAGATCATTTGAAAGGTAGGCTTCCAGTATCCCGTTAGAAATGGATATTCCTACATAATATGGGTTTGATTTCCCACCTGTCCGCACTGTCTCCAACATTGGTCAGAATGATGGGGCGAAAATTTGGCGAGTTTGTAAGGCGTGTAATGCCATCTGTGAAGCAATTTAAGCATTGTATCCCAATGTCCCACACATTTAGAAAAGCGATAGTTAGATTGAATCGCCCTCTGCCAGTCTGGCAATGAATGTGATGTGTCCAGATCTTTGTTCCATTTCTGAATAGCCATTGAAAGTTGGAATTCTGATTATTTAGGAGAGCAATATAAATAAGAGAGATTCCACCTTTCCTATGTGTTGGAGCCATGAGGAAAGCCCAAATAGAAGGAAAAACGTATAAAACAGGTAAGGGGTATTTTGACAGATATTGTGAGATGCGAAAGCAAATAAAATATAGTTTGGGAGGGAAGGAAAAACGACCCTGTATGTCAGATCACTTACGGGGATGACCATCTGTGTAAAAATCTTGAACATATTTGATTCCATAGCTGAGTAGAGGTTTAGTATATAGAAAGGGGATTCTGGATTCCAAATTTTGCATCGGTATATAGGAGGAATATCGATAGGGGGTTCCCTATTGGCTCCGTTCATAACATGGCGCCATGCTTTTACAGAAGCTTCCATGGGTGGAGAAAGGGAGGAAGTATTTCCTGGGGCTAAATGATCCATATATACAACTGATACCAGATCTGAAGCATTGCATAGTGACGTCTCCATATCTACCCAGCGAGGTCTATCGGATCGCTTAAACCAGTATCCTAGCTGTTCTATAATGGCTGCTAGTCTTTAGTCATGCAGATCCAGGAGCCCCATACCCCCTGTTTGTTTGTGAGTAATAATGTGTTTCCTTGCACACCTCGGTTTTTTGTGTAGCCAAATGAATTGGGTTAATAATTTTGTGAGGGTCGTTATGTGCTTTTTTGGGATGGGGATGGGAAGGACCCTAAAGAAGTACAGAATCTGTGGAAGGATAGACATTTTGTATGCCACAATTCTACCTACCCATGATATAGTAGAGCGTGTTATTCAGTTGCGAATGAATATTAGTTACCAAATTGGGGATTCCGTCGTTCACCTATGTGAATGGGTAAGAAGACTGAAGCTTACATTTCACTTTAGGGGCCATTCTCAAGTCAAGAATAAGAGATTTAGAATCATTTATTTTATAATCGGTTATGGAACTAAAATCATTAGGTAAATTGGTCACTGCAGGTAGGGACTTTTCTGGTTCGATCAGGAGGAGGATCACGTCATCAGCAAAAAGGCTGACCACATGGTTCTCCTCCCCGATCTGGAAACCAGATATTTAGGGGTGTTGGTGAATGGACTCGGCCAGTGGCTCAATCATGAGGTTGGAAATAGTGGGCGAGAGCGGACATCCTTGGCGGGTGCCATTAGAAATGAGGAAGGAATTAGAGAGGAGACCAGATGTGTACACCCTGACTGACGGGCAAGAATACAGGGCCATTATAGCAGACTTAATTTCTCCACAAAACCTGAAACGGGATAACACCATGTCCATGTAATGCCATTCTACCCTATCGAACACCTTCTCTGCATCTAAGGATAACAGCAGAGAAGGCGTTCGGGAGGTCTCTGCACAATGTATAACATTCAGAATTCTTCGGGTTGTGTCCGAGGGCTATCTCCACTTTACAAACCCTTGTTGATCATTCTTGATCAGGAGTGGGATAATGTCTGATAATCTAAGGGCAAGATTTTTTGCACAGACTTTGACATCTGAATTTAAAAGGGATATGGGTCTAAAATTAGCTGGCGTAGTTAGCTCTTTCCCTGGTTTGGGAATGGTTATTACGTAGGCTTGCAGCATTTCCTTGGGAAAGGCGGAAGAGGCAGCCGCTTGGGCGAACACTGATGACATATGAGGAGCAAGGATCGTAGAAAAAGATTTATAGTACTCATTGGGTAGCCCATCAGGACCAGGGGATTTATTCTGTGGGAGAGATGCTATAACTCTGCAAATTTCTTGCTCTGAAATTGCTCACTAAGTAGTTGCAATTGCTGCGGGGTCAAGGAAGGAAGGTTAATAGTACCAAAAAATCTGAAATTTGAGATTCAGTATGATGAGACATGGTATTATTGTCTTTTAAATTATATAGGGTACCGTAATATTCAGCAAATTGGTCTGCTATATCTTGAGGATTGTGAATTTTTTGTTTAGATAAAGGATGTATAAGATATGTGATCCTGTTTTTAGTTCTAACGGCTTTCAAGCGATTAGCCAGGTATTTACCAGGTCTATTGGCATTAGCATATGTAGTGAGTTTCAATCGTCTAAGGTGCATGTCATAATTCTGGAGACAGAGTTCCTCCCTCAATCGCAAAAGAGTTTGTGAATGCGCCTCAGACGGTTTCAGTTTGTTCTGTTGTTCAAGGGTATGAATATCACCTAAAAGGCGAGAGCTATAGCATCTCCGTAATCTGGCCCCCTGTTGCAGCAACATTCCCCTAATATACGCCTTATGGGCATTCCATAAAGTAAAAGCATCAGAAGTAGAGGGGGCATTAAAACATAAGTACTCTGTAAGATTAGCAGATAATTTCTTAATAAATTCAGCATTTTGTAGTAGTTTAGTATTACATCGCCAAACTAGGTTGGGGTTACCGCCCTCTGGGCCATCAGAAATGGAGATCAAAATGGGTACATGGTGGGGGGGGGGCGTGGCGACCGCCGAAGCTAATGGCCACTTGAACTGCGTGATCCCGGCTCTACAGCTCACTACTGCCCACCACAGCGCCCTCTGACCTGCATCTTCCACCGGACCAGACTCCTAATCTTCTTGCCCGCACTATGTCCCAGCGGCGGAGGCGAACCAAAGCCGCCTCAAACAAAAAAATGCAAGAATTTTTTCCAGCGGTGCCCGCCGGGCTCCGCCAAAGTGGCGGCGGGGACACTCTGCTCGGCTCTGCACGTCCGCCTCTTGCGGCCAGCACTCCGGACCTTCAAGGGGAGGGGACGCACACTCTATCACCGCTGCACGCTCTGCACACAGGTCCTGGAACTCCCGCTCACAGCTCCGGGGCATCTTCTCCTCCTACTCCTTCATCTCAAAGCCCTGTCAAGTCCCGACCGAGGATGAATCCCAGACTCCTGGCACAGGCTGCATCTTCTATGGAGGTTAGTTCGGACCAACACACCCCGACCTCCAATGCTCCCTTACCAGACGTCTTCTCCTCATTCCAAACAACTGGACAACCAGTGTCGGACACCACCATTAAAAGTATGCTTAATACGCTACACGCTTCCCTCCAAGCAAATATAATCACAGCCATGGCACGCTGTCAGGAGGAAATAGCCGATTTGGGAGGACGGGTCAATACAGTGGAGAATAAGCTGAGCGAATTCACCACATCTTATAATGCGATGGTTGACTCACATGCCCTGTACCAGGAAGACATGCACCATGTGCAAACCAAATTGGCAGACTTAGAAGATAGGTCCCGTTGCAACAATTTGAAACTCAGAGGTGTCCCCGAATCCGTGACTCCAAACCAACTGTACGCAAATCCCCGGGTCCGGATGGACTTACTAATGAATATTACTGATCCCTCCATGAAGTCCTGTCCCCGCATCTGCTAACCATGTTCTCAGCCACGGCTGCATCTGCGTCATTCCCTCCTGAGATGCTACAAGCCCATGTGGTAACTCTTCCCAAACCAGGTAAACCTCCTAATACCCCTGCCAATTTCTGCCCTATTTCACTACTCAACACTGACGTTAAAATTTACGCCAAACTACTAGCAAATCGCTTGGCCACAGTCTTGCCTGATTTGATAGGACCAGATCAACTGGGATTTATTAAAGGCAGGCAAGCCCCGCATGCCACCAGGAGAGTGATCAACCCCATGCATCAGGCGGAGCGTGCTCGGATGCCTTCTCTTCTTCTATCTATAGATGCAGAGAAGGCATTCGACCGCGTCCACTGGGGATACATGAAAGCAGTGCTCGCTAAATTTGGATTTTCGGGCCCCCATGACTTCGGCCATATTGGCCCTATACTCTTCCCCCTCGGCCAAAGTCCTATCTTCAGGTCTTCTTTCTAAAACGTTTCTTATCACCAATGGCACCCGTCAAGGATGCCCCCTCTCCCCCCTTATCTTCAATCTAATCATAGAGCCTCTGGCCATCTCCATAAGAGATCTTCCTCTGATCCACGGCTTCAAAGTCGCTCATTCTCATCATACTATTACCCTATTTGCAGACGATGTCATCCTCAGTCTCAGAAATCCCATCGTATCCCTCCCAGCGGCCCACCGCCTCCTCCAACAATTTAGCAATGTCTCATATTATAAAGTAAATTTCACTAAATCCCTCGTACTCAATATGGGAGTCCACGAATCTACCGTTACACACTTAAAATCCACCCTACCTTACACATGGACATCGGCAGAAGTTCCTTACCTGGGCCTGCGGCTCACTTACCCCCTGTCTAACCTAACCCCTTCTAATCTCCACCCCCTTATTTCCAATATCTCGTCTGATGCACAATCTATATCCCGCACTGAACTGTCATGGTCAGGCAGAATAGCAGCTTTCAAGATGATATGTTTGCCCAAAATTTTGTATGTGTTTCGCACCCTCCCGATCCAGATCCCCTCATCCTATATAAAAACTTTACACAAAATCCTCTGCACTTTGGTTTGGCAGAAAAAGCGTGCTAGATGCAATTATCTCCACATGATTCGTCATAAATCTGTTGGGGGTCTAGGCCTCCCAGATTTGCAGGATTATCTACTGGCGACTCACCTTACTCCCATTAGACAATGGACCCCTCATTCCCCCATGTCCCCCTGGATATTGCTTGAAACCCTCCTATCTAAATCCACACACATGTACCTTCTACTCCTGGCAGACATTTGGAAACCCTTATCCCTCCCAGCGTATCACATTACCACCCAATTGACACTGAAAGCCTGGAGGACCTTACTTTCCAGTCGGGGCTCTACCGCTTCTACTACCCTGGTGTCTTTCCCCCTGCAAACTCTTCAAATTCTCCTCCCCTTTACCTCTCTATCTAATTTTACTGCGGCGGGTGTCCACACCGTGTCCCAATTGTACACCCACACGGATCTCAAGAGTTTCAGTCAACTCCAGACTGAATTTCAATTGCCTGTGTCAGCTAAGTTTCAGTATAACTCCATCTCCAGTTTCCTCCACAAACATCCCCCTCCCCAGACTCACCTTCCGTCCTCCATATTGCAGTACTTATTTTCTCCCACCACTAGGACTAAAGGGATCTCCTTGCTTTACAATCATCTTCAAAATAAACTGTCTTTCTATAAAACCTCCCACATGATTAGTTGGGAGGAGGATCTTCGGGCAGACTTCTCCGACACCCAATGGCAGACCGCTACCCAAAGTACATACAGAGCCTCTAGATGTGTGACGCACTGGGAACAGTCCCAAAAAATTCTAACCAGGTGGTATTTAACGCTGTATCGCTTGTCCAAATTCTATACCCAATCAGATCCCCTGTGCTGGCGCGGTTGCGGCCAAGTTGGCACTATATATCACATCTTCTGGTCCTGTAAAAGCATGTTGGGTTTCTGGAGAAGGGTGTCTGAGATTCTCTCTTCTGTTTCGGGGATTCTTTGGCCTGTCACTCCAGCCATGGCTCTCCTGTCTCACGGCTTAGATAATATCCCCCGGGACATGCACACAGTATATACCCACATCCTGATTGCGGCTAGGTCTGCTATAGCGAAACATTGGAAACAATCAGATCCCCCCTCCCACCTAGAAGTTGTCCGCCTAGTCAATAACCAGTTTTCTATGGAAAAAGCCTACGCTTTCTCTATGTCTCAGGGGGCCAGGTTCACTCGACACTGGTCACCCTGGATAGCCAGTAGCTACTGTACCCTGGCCTTGTAAGGGAAATTGAATGTACCCCACCATTCTTTTTACATTTTCATTCCCAAGAATTGTGTATAAACCCATCCAATCTACCTTGCCTCTGTTATACCCATGTTTAATTCTGAGGTTAAAGTGCTTTATGGTATTTTCTGAGATTTTATACGGTTTTCTTCTGACATGTTAATACGAACTGTTGCTGTTCCAGTCAATATTGGTGTACGTGTATGGATTGTCTTATTTTCATTGTGTAAATTTTCAATAAAAATTATTGAAACAAAATGGGTGCATGGTCAGACCATGTGATATCAAAAATATGTGACCTTGTAATCTTATGGAGCAGCCATTTGTCCGTTAGGAATAGGGATGATCGAACTTTTGAAAAGTTCGGTTCGACCAGAACACCCGAACTTCACGAAAGTTCGGGTCCGGATTCCAGAACCCCATTGAAATCAATAGGACCCAAACTTCTGTAATCAAAAAAAAACATTTTGAAGCCCTAAAACCCAACAAACGCCCCTAAAAAGTGCCTAGGGTTCTGGGTCATGCCCCAGGGACTATTAATCACATAAAAAAAAAGTTCTTAAAAATTTTCGTTTTTGATAGAGAGCCAATTATTGAAAAAATTATTGGAAAAAAGAAAAATGAGATTTCTTTTGATTTAGTGTCTGGGGGAGTCTAAAAAGTGTACCTGTGAAGTTTCAGCTCTGTAACATGTCCAGAACCAGAAAAAAAAAGATAATTTTTCTTAGAATTGTTATTAGCGCAGAGATGGGGTTCCTGTATATATATATATATAAACATACACACATATAGGTGTGAAAGTAGCAGAACCCCATCCCTGCGCTAATGAAATTATTTGCAGGGATGGGGTTCCGCTCCTATCACACCTATATGTGTGTATGTGTATATGTGTATATATATATATATATATATATGTGTGTGTGTGTGTATATATACCCCTATACAGAATTTCAGATGTTATGCCTGCCTCCAAAGATGTCCAAAAAATGCCCAATAAACGCCTGCAACAACACAACTGGGTGTTTTTGTTGCAGGTGTTTATTGGGCATTTTTTGGGTGTTTTTGGAGGCAGGCATAACATCTGAACTTCTGTATAGGGGTATATACACACACACACATATATGTATATATATACACATACACACATACAGGTGTGATAGGAGCGGAACCCCATCCCTTCAAATAATTTCATTAGCGCAGGGATGGGGTTCCGCTACTTTCACACCTATATGTGTGTATGTGTATAAATACATATATGTGTGTGTGTGTATATACCCCTATACAGAAGTTCAGATGTCATGCCTGCCTCCAAAGACGCCCAAAAAATTCCCAATGAACGCCTGCAACAAAAACGCCCAGGTGTGTTGTTGCAGGCGTTTATTGGGCATTTTTTGGGCATCTTTGGAGGCAGGCATAACATCTGAACTTCTGTATAGGGGTATATATACACACACACATATATGTATATATACACATACACACATACACACATACACACATACAGGTGTGATAGGAGCGGAACCCCATCCCTGCAAATAATTTCATTAGCGCAGGGATGGGGTTCTGCTACTTTTACACCTATATGTGGGTATGTGTATATATACATATATATCTGTGTGTATATATACAGTACCCCTACACAGAAGTTCAGATGTCATGCCTGCCTCCAAAGACGTCTACAAAAAAGCCCAATAAACGCCTGAAACAAAAACGCCAAGGTGTGAAAGTAGCGGAGCCCCATCCCTGCTCTACTGCAATTCTAAGACAAACAATCTTTTTTCTCTGGCGGTCACCCTGACATGGATGAATTCGGTCACCCTGGCATACAAGGAGCGGAGCCCCATCCCTGCTCTACTGCAATTCTAAGATAAATGATCTTTTTTCTCTGGTGGTCACCCTGACATGGAAGAGTTTGGTCACCCTGGCAAAGCAGTCAGAGTCAGTTCACCCTAAACTACACTACGGTCACCCTGACACTTAACGCTTTCCCTACAGAAACTAGATTATTGAATCTAACTATAGTCGTACATAGTACCCTAACTACACTAGATATCCCTTTCCTCACACTAATAATTGCTAAATGACACTTTTGCAGCAGGAGTAACACAACTGCTTCCACTCTCTTCCACAGACCCTGTATTACAGTGCTAGAGATTTGGCGGGGCTATGTTATATACTGGGGGTCGTATTCACTACTGATTGGCCTCTGGACCCCCTAGTCACTCCAATCCCATTCCTAGCATCCTCCTGCCCCCTCAATTGGCTTTTACTGATGTTTCTGGTCCAATCACGGGCTTTTAAAGCCCAGTTCCTGTCCCATTGCATTTTGGTCGGTTCTGGTTGCCGAATTCCGAACTTTTTCAGCAAAAAGATCGGAATTCTGCCGAATTTCGAACAGTCAATGTTCGTGTCGAACCGATGGTTGACCGAACCGTTCGATCATCCCTAGTTAGGAACAGGTCTATTCAAGAGTATGAGTTATGTCTGGGAGAAAAGAAGGTGTAGTCTCTCTCATTGGAATGGTTGCATCTCCAGACATCAAATAAGTCCTCTCTGTGGAGCAAACTACCAAGTTCCCGGCGACCTCTAGAAGGGCCTTTGGAAGCATCCAAAAGTGAGTCAGGTACAGCATTGAAGCAATAATTCCACCGTATTTAAGACGTTGTATTTTTTTGAAAAGCTTATTGAGGAAACAAATCTGGTGGACATTGGGAGCGTAGAGGGATACAATCATGTAAGGCTTGGAGTTGACATCACATGTCTGTTTGATGAATCTTCCGTTTTCATCAATGGTGGAGCTATGGAGGTGCAAACGAACTGTACCCTGCACCGCAATTAAGACTCCTTTTGTTTTATTGCTTGCACAGGAGAGAAAGACATGGGGGAAGTTATAATTGGAGCACAAAGGACTTTTAGAGGCTTCAAAGTGTGTTTCTTGAACACATAAGATTTCCACTTTATGTGTGAGGGCTTCCTGCCACATGGAGCGGCGTTTGGCTGGATGGTTCAATCCCTTAGTGTTGAGTGATAAGCATGTAATCATCACAGAAAAGATGGATTAAAGGTTTGTGCAGGAGAAAATGTGGCCTTACTTGGATCCAAGGCTATCAGTGGGAAAATCCTCATTGTTGCTGTCCGGTGATTGTGTAGACGAGCATCAAGTCTTACGTCCCTTGGGATGAGCGTGGACTGTAAGGAATCCCATGCAGACTTTGGACGGTATCCTGTGTTAAAACAATGAGAAAAAACAAAAAGAGCAAAGAAAAAAGCAAAAATAGGAACTAGGAACAGAACCAGGATATATTAACTGATATCCTTAGGAACATGGGGTATGGTGGAAGATCCACTAAGAACCGCTGAGATTAGGTGGAACGTCGAGGGGTGGGAGAGGGACCCGCTTCATGTCTCATCCTGTGTGGAGGGCGTCTTCAGGTTACAACTTGCCAGTCATAATAAGATGTACCTCTAGGTTGGATAAGAATGAAGTTTGGAGAGGGAGACAATTCAGGTATTATGTCCCATTGCCTTAGGAAGGCAAGACCTTCATCCATTGTGGAAACAGGGACAGTGGTACCGTTATGTGAAATAAGCAATGTTGCGGGGTATTTCCATTTATGAGAAATTTGGTGATTTCTCAAAGCCTTGGTAATACTGGCCAGTTGTCTCCTACGTTGAAGAGTGTGGCGGGATAAATCTGGCAAAATCTGGATAGATGTATAGGCTGGGGGTCTCTGCTCTATTTTGGGAAATTGCTCCATAATGGCTTATTTGTTTTGTAATAGTGTACCCACAAGAGGATGTCTCTAGGGATATCATCAGCCAAGAAAGAAGGTTTGGGAATTCTGTGTACTCTATCCACAATAAGGTCTTGTGCAGAAAGTGAAGGGATAATCACTTGGAACATTTCCTGGACATACTGAGGAAGTTGGGACTGTAGAACTGTTTCTGGGACTCCCCTGAGTTTTAAATTGTTCCTCAGGGAACGGTCCTCAAGGTCCGCCAATTTATCTTTAATCCATAGTATGTCTTCTGTTTGGGCACTATGGGCATCAACTAGTGTATTGTATGAAGTGGAATATTCGCCCATGGCCTGTTCCATTTGATCAACTCTATCACCTAATTCATTTACTTCCTTGCGACATCTTGCGACTGAAGCTGTAAGGTCATTATGAATTGATTCCCTGAGGGACATTAACATGTCTTTCAACACAGTGTCTGAGACCGGCTGGCCCGTTGTAGGGAATCCAGCAATAGGGTCATTGATGGTGGTCGCTTGCTGTTGCTGAGGTAAAACACTGCCAACCTCCATGTCAGGGTCCCAGGTGTCACCCGCTGTGGGGTCTAATCTCTGGCGGGACCTTGAGGGGGTTCTAGTGGATGGAGTATTGGTCCCTGAATGAGAACTCCCCTCACTGTGTGGGGTGGGCGGTGTATTAGCCCCTAAAATAGCAGTGGGTATTTGAATTACCTCAGGACAATGTCTGTGCGGGCCGCCGCCATTTTGAGACCTGTGGAGCGGGACTGTGCAGGAATGGCGTCAGTTTGTGAGGCTAGGTTTGCCCTCCTTTCTTCTTCTGTGGCATTCTTAAGGAAAGTATGAGACTCACTGTGTGTGTTTTTGCCGGTTTGCGGGTGTCCAGGGTCCCCCTATGCGGCGAGTATCACTGTGGTCCGGCAGAGCTCTGTGATCATGCAGCCATCACAGAGCTCGGAGCCACGCCCCCCCCCATATTGTCACTTTTTAAGTGAAGTGGCTGCAAACATCTGGCAGATGACAAGAACACATGACCACATAAGTACAGTATAAGAGGTTACATTTTTTCGATAATCATATGATGTGTGTTATGCCTTGGTGATGGTACACTTAAGTCGGTGCAAACAGATTGCAGTGGATCTGCACATGTTTATCACAGCACAATTTTATTTAACTTTTTGTATAAAATTTATATTTTATGCATATTATTTATTGCATTAGCACTTTACAATGTACATATGATAATTATTCTCAATATCACATTGCACTTTATTATGGTTCACACTTACAGTATATGACGTATGGATGTTTTTCTTTGTTTAAATTTGCTTATACAGTAGAAGATATTTAGTTTTTTTGCGATTTTGCACATTTGAAAGCACTTTGATAGCATTGATAATTATTTAAAGGGACAACAAACCTAATTTTTATATAGCAAAAGATTTGGGTGTTGATGTATTTGGGCACCTTTGGCAGTTAGAGTAAGAAATATGGGGACAGTCACAGTCTGGGTTGCCAACCATTCATATATTTATAGACAGTTTGTATAAAAAGTCGCTTTTCTCCTGTCCATAAATGTCCTTAGACAAGAGAAGTGTGCCCATAAATTCTGCAGCTTCTCCCCACCTCTATTCTGTGCATACACAGTTCTGGATTATTAGACAGTTGAGCTTGGCCTAACTCGGGCAGTGGGGCGGGTATGGGAAGGTGCGCGTGACATCAGTGTGCCTGGCGCTTGTTTCTACTAGTTTGAAGAAGATGGGAGAGAGGGGGAGGAAGGACTAACAGCTTTCCTAACCAGCCTGCAGTGTCCTACAAACCCTCCACAGTGAATTAAACCCTCCCACAAAGTTATTGCGTTTACTAACTAAGGGAAAGATTTATGTCATTTTTATTGTTTTTTTTTTTAACTAGTAATGGCGGTGATCTGCGATTTTTTTTGCGGGGCTGCGACATTGCTGTGGACAGATTGGACCCCTGACTAACACTTTTTTTTATAAATTCAAAGTTTATTAGGAGAGGAAAAGGCACACAATACAGGCAAGATCAACAGTACAGGTCTATACACATCAAATACAGACACAAACAGCTCAGAGTCTAATGCGTAAAATAACAGCAAAAGCCGCCTCTCAACCAGAGGGCAGTGGTAACAGACGTTGTATCTAACTGCCACAGGGGAATAGGTCCCCGGGGAGGCCTCCCCCTCCACCGGCATCTGTCACATGGCCGGAGTACGGAGGCGGAGAAAAGACAACCCCGGCGGGCCCATCCCCCGGCAGCCAGTCATGCGAGACCCATTGTCAGGGTTCAGCAGCAGCTAGGGAGACCAGACACATGTAGCTACACATCTAAATGGAGACCAAACAATATAGATAACCTTAAAGTGAGATTTATTACAGTGAACCACACAAACAAGCATACACAGCAATAGTGAACAAAGCAAAAATACCAGTAAACAAAAACCAACCCCAAAGACACAATAACTAAAGAACCAACTATCTACAAATATATACAATATAAGAGACAAGGGTAACAGGGAAGCAAGGAAGAGGGCAAGCAAGACTGGATACTAGGCAGAGAGCAGGAACAAGGCAAAGGGGGTACAGGATGGATCAGCATACAAATCAGGATCAGAGACACTTGGTTCTGGCAGCAAGGAGGCAATCAAAATAGGGACGCGCCTGGGAAAGGGAGGAGCAGCCTTAAATAGCCACCTGGCAGCTGAACACAGTTTAGGTGATCATAGAAGCCTGCAGGCTTCTGGGAGACACCTGCTGGTGGACACTGGAAGTGCAGCATTCAGCCCAGGGCAACACAGTGTCACCAGCAGGGGAACTCAATCCTAACACCCATGTATGCATGCCCATGAGGGAAGGAGCGAGGAACAAAAAAGAGAAAATAGGGTGATTGACATTTCCCTTCCTCTCCTTTTCCTTTTTTGTTTAATGTTGTCCCACAGAGGGTGGGGAGATCCCACCAAATGAGAGAGAAAGACATGGGGGTGAAGACAGTAGGGGGGAGAAGGGGGTGAGATGAAGGAGGAGACAGGGGATCAAAAAAAAAAAAGGGGGGGGGAGAGAGATGGCCACCTGATCCGCTAAAAAAAACTAGAACACCAGGTCTTTGTATTCCGCAGAAAAACTGAACTCATGCCAGTAGTACCATCTTTTGAGGAACTTCTCCCTTGCGCCCCGTTCAGCAGCTACAACTGACTAACACTTTGACACTTTTGGGGGTACCAGTGACATTACTACAGTAATCAGTGCTATACATATGCACTGTTACTGTAAAAATGACACTGGCAGGGAAGGGGTTAACTTTATTAGAGATTCAGGGGTTAAGTGTGTCCCTACGGGCGTGCTTGTAACTGTCAAAGGGCATGGCTTTTGATGTAACCACAGAGACATACGATCCTACATAGCAGGATCATATAGTCTCTGCTGTTACACCAGGGAGAATGACAGGCGGCTTTGTTTACATTAGCCGCCTGCCTTTCTCCCTCTCCAGCTGGAGATCGTGAGTGGCCGGCGGACATCAGAGCCACCGGTCACTCACGCAGGGATGGCCGTGAACGAGCCGGGGCGGGAGTGTGCCCCCGGCGGCATGCGCTCGCCCCCTACAGGCTCCTGGGCGAGCGGCGTAGTACTAAGTCGCTTTGCCCAGGAGGGGCTGACTGCCCCAGTAAATGTACTTGCGGCGTTCGGCAAGCGGTTAAAGAGAACACCAAAACCCCCATTTTACACACACGCACATCTTCTTTTTGTTGGAGGGGCTGTCAAGTGGGTAATATCCTATATACTGTATATTTTGGAAATATAAGAATCTAACTAGTTTCTGGCGTTAGACATTTTAACTTATATCTAATATCACTGGTATAATAACTTACCTGACTCGGCTTTGGCTCTACTCAATTTGGGTATCGAGTGATTCCTTGGTCAGTACCACTTTGCAGTAGCCCAAATACTCTTGACAGCCAAATCACTGATACCCAGATTGTGGAAAAAAGATGTGGCACATAATCTCTCAGAATTAGTAGCAATAATAACATTTCATACCTCACTATTAGGCCTCCTGCACACTAGACATTTTTACAGCTGCTGTTTTTGGCTTCAGACATTTTTTTCTGCAGCCAATAAACTCCCTAGCATGTTATCCTATGTGTCCATGAACACATAGGCTGTTATCAGCAGTTTTTGGCAGGGGCGTTTTCTGACTTGGAAAAAAAACTTGGAACTAGTGGGTTTTGAGAGGAGTTTAGCTGTAAAAATGCTATGCTGATAAAAGCCTAAAAAAAAAATAGTTTTTTCAGTGTTTTTGAGCCATAAGCTTTTGTGGGAGTATAGTTTTGTTAAAAAAAAAAAACGTTTAAAGACGCTAAAAGACACTGAAACTGATTTTATGATGCTGCAAAAATGCTGAAAAACTCCTTCCACAGCTACAGCTTTCTACTGTGCATGAGGCCTTAGTGTCAGTTCACCTTGGTGCGATGCAGGAACCCTGCGATTCTGCTGAGAGTTCCCGCATCGCACCCGACTCGTAGACAGTTCACACTGCCATATGTGAACTGCTAGGAGTGTCAATACAAAGTTAATGACACCCCCAGATTAGTTTGCATAATGCAGTGCAAACTGTCAATTCAGACAGGAATCAGATTGCATAGGGGTGAACACCTTCTGGTGCAGATCAAAAAAAGGGTCCTGAACGACTTTGGTCCGAATGCGATGCGAATTCAGCCATACAATCTGTTTGGCTGAATTTGCATCGCACAGACATCACATGTGATTTGCATAGCAGTGTGGTGTGAATCACATGCGATGTCTGACATCACTGAAGTGTGAACTGACACTTAGAGATAATACACTATACAGATTCGAATAGGTGTGGAAGTATTATGTTGACTATCTCTTTGATACATATATACTTGTGTATGTTGCCATTTTTTATTACTTTTGTCTTTAAAGTTTTATTTTCTTATATTCCTGTCCTCACATCAGACTACTATGGACCACCTGCACAGTACCTTCTGTTAGGCATTTATACCCTCTGCAATTTTGTACATTTTTAACCACTTAAGCCCCGGAAGATTTTACCCCCATTCCGACCAGGGGGTATTTTGCGATTCGGCACTGCGTGACTTTAACGGACAATTGCGTGGTCGTGCGACGCTGTACCTAAACTAATTTGGCGTCCTTTTTTCCCCACAAACAGAGCTTTCTTTTGGTGGTATTTGATCACCTCTGCGATTTTTTGATCACGCGCTATGAACAAAAAAAGAGCGTCAATTTTGCAAAAATAGCAATATTTTTCACATTTTTTTATATGAAATTCCCCAAAAAAAATGTAAAAATCAAAATTTTTTAACTTTTTCGGCCAATTTGTTTTATGCTACCTATGTTTGGTAAAAAAAATCGCAAAAAGCGTATTTTGATTGGTTTGCGCAAAAGTTATCGCGTTTACTAACAAAGGGAAAGATTTTTGTCATTTTTGTTGTTTTTTTTTTTAACGTGTAATGGCGGCGATCTGCGATTTTTTTTGCGGTACTGCGACATTGGGGCGGACAGATCGGACCCTTGACTGACATTTTTGACACTTTTGGGGTTACCAGTGACATTTCTACAGTAATCAGTGCTATATATATGCACTGTTACTGTAAAAATACACTGGTAGTGAAGGGGTTAACTTTATTTGGGAGGGAGGGGCTGTGTGTATCCCTAGGGGCGTGCTTTCTACTGTGATTGGCTGTGGCTTCAGCTGTAAGGACACTGATCAACGGATCTACATACTAGATCCGAGTGATCAGTGTCTTAACAGCAAGGAGAATGACAGGTGGCTTGTTTACACAAGCTGCCTGACATTCTCCCTCTCCCCGCCGATCGCCGAGTGACCGGCGGACATCGGGTCTGCCGGTCACACGCGCGGGGGGGTCCGTGACCACGCGGGAGCGGGAGCGCGCCTCCGGGGCGCGCGCTCGCTCCCTAGACCCTCACAAGCTAGTGACGTAGCCCTACGTCACTTTGCCTGTGAGGGGCTGACTGCCGACGTAGATCGGCGTTAGGCAGTCGGGAAGTGGTTAACTTATGTTGTGTATAAGTCCGATAATTACTCTGTTTTCTTTCCTAAAACGTAATTAAAATCTTATTGTTGAAAAAAAAAGTAAAGGTCCCAGCAGTGAACCTTTGGGTGCACCACTAATAACTTTAAAGTATAAATCATTAATCACTACTCTCTAAATACAGTCTTTTGGCCAGTTTTCTATCCATTTACAATCTTATTTCTATGCCTGTAGACTTTAATTTACACATTAGCCATGTGTGGAGAACTGCTTTGCAAATGCATTGAAAAATCCAAGTATACTATGCCCACAACTACTTCTTTATCTAAAAAAATCAGATTTGTTTGACAGCTTCGGTCTTTCATGAACCTATGCTGACTATTGCTTAAAATATTATTTTTCAGCAAAAACCCTTCTTATTTGGTCTACTCTGAAGTATATTCCCAACTATAGAAGTTAAACTAACTGGTCTGTAGTTACTTGGTAAAGACCTTAATCCATTTTTAAAAATAGGCACCACATTGGTCATATGCCAATCCAGTGGTACCATGACAGACAATAAAAAAAATTAGAAACAATAGCTTAAATAAAACAGAGCTCAGCTCTTTGAGGACCCTTGAACGTAAGCTATGTGGTCCAGGTGCTTTATTCACCTTTATTTTGTCTACGTTTTTCTGGACCATGCCAATTTTGAGCCATGGTGGATCATTTGGGGCTATGTATATATTTTAAGGATTGAGTACATTTGAACAGTATACCAGTCTTAGCTTCTCAGTTGTTTGTACTGTAAACATGTTTCTACTTCAAAGGTCTGGCCATTGCACATGTCACATGTGCTGTAAATAGCTGCCTTGCAATGTACATTTGCTAGGTATAGTGACCAACTAGGGAGCATTATATTAGCCACAGTACAGAAAGGAGAGGAGAATATAATTATTTTTCACCAAGGGGTGTACTCTCTTTGTATTGAGACACACAGCAGTCAGCATGACCAGACCTGAAGTTGAGAGGTAAATGAACTCCATGCTTATACATTGTAATATAAATATGGGGTTGTGTGTGTAATTTGTAAATATCATATAAGCCAGGGGACTTGTACTGTACATTGTGTTGTAAATACTGTTAAGTGTGTAATTTGTATACTGTATGTTATGTAACACTATCAATAAATGTGTATTGCGGATGGAACTACCTCTTTTGTGTAAAGAGGCATCGGCCCATGTGTACTGCAGCTGGTCCGACAAAAGCCGGCCAAACATCTAGCCTCTTTTGCAAGGGCATGACCAAAAAATGTCTGCTGACTGGCTTCTCTGATCAGTGCTCTCAGCCAAGGGCGTCCCCCTGTCAAAATGCAATTGAACAGCAGGGGATATTGCTGTACTAACATCAAATCCTTAGTACAGCAGCTCGGACCTCAGCTGTCAGGTTTTTTTTTTCGTTCAGCCCGCTGGGTTGAACGAAAAAAACGTATAGTGTGTACTAGGCTTGAGAGCTCTCAAGCTGTGTATATGTAAAATATCAATAAAAACTCAAAATATTGCACTAAAATAAATCAGAGTAGATCAAAAATGCTATAAACAAATAAGTATGAGCTGCTAGCACAACATTCCATTGGTAAGGAACAATACAATATATACGAAGAAAACAGCGCTCAAAAATGTGTCAAAGAAAAAAAGGAAAAGTCCTCCAGTGAGATGCGACAAACACTGTGGAGAGAGTTCAGTAGGTCTGCACCAAGGGGAGTCAAACATACAGCCTCTTACCAAATGTATATAGTTAAACAGCCGTTAAAGCAAATATGCTGCTGTTGTCTGGTCAATGGA
The DNA here is from genome assembly GCF_965119305.1 of Pelophylax lessonae. Taxonomy (NCBI): domain Eukaryota; kingdom Metazoa; phylum Chordata; class Amphibia; order Anura; family Ranidae; genus Pelophylax; species Pelophylax lessonae. Next base: position 103,823,069 of record NC_138777.1, on the reverse strand, counting down.
TCTGATGATGTAAATCCCACCGACTCAATTCACAAGGTATATTCCCAAAAAAATGGAGAGATAATCATTGCGCAAACATCTTACACACATTTAAAAAAATTAAGTGCAGAGTATAGAAAAAAGTCCTCTAGTGAAATGCAGCAAAACACTGTGGAAAGGGATCAGTAGGTCAACCACCAAGGAGAGCCAAACATACAGCCTCTTACCAGATGTATATGGTTAAACAGCTGTCAAAACGAATTTATTGCTGTTGCCCGGGCAGTAGACCCAACAATATAACCCCACCAGTTCCAATCACACAGCACATTCCAAAAGAAATGGAAAGCGATCATTGCCCAAACATCTTTCATAAATTTATTAAAAAAAATATATAACAGCAAACAGGGTACTCACACTTTTCCTTGTAAAATAAGCATAACAAATGGTCACAGTATGGCATGAACTTGTTTCCAACCGAAAAAATGGCTGACCTCCAATGGTGTAGGCCCCAGCATCAAGTAGCTAGCTTCCTCCCAACATGTTTCGTTACAATTAACATCATCAGGGGCGTGGCCACATGATGCACGCCCATTGCATCAATTTTGATTTTCCAAAAAAGTGGAAAAAATAACTAAAAAAACAAACATGGAGGCTAAATCACTAAGAAGAGGGTGCAATAGCCATTCTTAGGCTAATTACTGTGCCTACAATGTCTCTTACTAAATACCTTTGGGGCTGTATGTACTGTCCTGGCATTTTAGGGTCTTAAGAAATTAGATAGGCAGTCTGAACATCAGGGTTGATAAATTTCACAAATATAACATAGTTGGTAGACTAAAGAAATGTAGCAAAATGCATTTTAGCCAAAATTTTAAAAATAAAGATTATTTATTTGCAAAGTTTTATAGAAGAAATCAAGGGAAACAGGTTTTTTTGAAAATGTTGGTATTTTTTTCCTTTATTTAGTAAAACTTTAACAACTCATTGATAATTAAATGCCACCAAAATAAAGCTCTGTCTGTCTTAAATATATACCATAGTTTGTAGACTAAAGAAATGTAGCAGAAAACATTTAGTCAAAATGTATAAAGAATGATTATTTATTTGCAAAGCTTTCTAACGTAAACCAAGGGAAACAGGATTTTTCAAATATGTTGTTATTTTTCCCTTATAGTAAAAAAATAAAAAACAAATTGGTAATTAAATACCACCAAAATAAAGCTCTGTCTGTCTAAAATGGGATATAAAATGCATGTTGGTACAGTGTTGCATGACCGCGTAATTGTTATTCAAAGTATCACAGTGCTGAAAACTAATAAATGACTTAGGCAGGAAAGGGGTTTAACATGCCAGTCTTTAAGTAGTTACTATTAGCGTGTAATGCCAAGCTGCAGTTTCTGAAGCAAGCAAAATATTTTCTTGTATTAAAAGAGGTATGGAAGAGAGAGAGAGAGAGAGAGAGAGAGAGAGAGAGAGAGAGATGGGGGTGGGTTCGGGGAGGTTTGGGCTGTCTCCCTCCCACCTGTTCCCCCATCTATCCATTAGAGACACTAAATTAGGAAGTGTTAGGACTGCAGATAAAACAGGGTGCCGTGAAGTGGCTCTGCAGCTTACACATGCGTTTGCAAATGTGTGTCAACGAAACCCCTGTTCTTTGTACCATGAGACAGGTCTACTTGGTTGGTGACAGACTGGAGGGTGAGTACATCAGACTGGAGGCTGGCTGACTTCCATGCACCTCCTATAATCCTTCAACCTAATTTTTTTCTTGATACAGGGATGGAGACGCTGGGCATTACCTGCTGGGGTCTCACTTAAAGTCCCACCTAGCCTATTGTGTTTAAAGAAAAGAGATTTAACCTCCATGTATGTTGGGAAAAACCTCTACACAGTAAGTTACAATGTGGAATAAACTCCCTCAAGAAATAGCTCTGCTAAGCTTAGTAGATTTTTTTGAAAAAGAGATGAATGCATTTCTAAAGGCACAAAATAAAACTGATTATTAACAGATAGGTAACATATAGGTCACATATGGGTAATAGCTATTAAAGAGCTGGACTGCCCTGGGTTTGGCTCTTCGAACTTAAAAGAAGGTCGGATGTTGAACCCAAATACCAGTGAAATCAATGATAGCCAAATCTGTCAAACTAAAAATGACAATTTACTGGGCTAATAGGCAATGTCGAATTCCTTTAAATAACAAGCCTGGAGATGGGGAAAAGTGTCCTTACCCTGTCTGAATCTCTGTGATATATAGAATGTATTGCAGCAATATTGAGATTGATAGAAGAAAAAAGTTTTAAAATTTTGAAAGAATGGCTTTCACTGCTGCCATTATGTTTCTATATTTAAAAAAAAATAAACTGTAAAGACCCTTCCAAGGGTTTGCTATGTATATTTGGGTAACTAACGGTTTTCTAAAAAAAAAAAAAAAAAGGAAAACTGGAAATGAAGATCATCTGCAGGTAGTTTATCTATATCTTCTTTTTTTTCTTTGTAAAGTCATTTTGGCTGTAGCACATCCTACAGAAAGAAAAAAAGAGCGCGGAGTCCCCCCTAAATACATGCCAGACCTTTTGAGGGATACTTTCTGCAAAAGGCTCAGCATGTGAGAAGTCTCCTGGATTTTAAGGAAGACTCGACAAAAAATTTGTGCAATTTCCTAAAAGTCAAAACAGGACCCTGAATTTGACTATGAAGACTGATTGACCAGGAAATGGAGGGGGGGTGAGCATGCACTCTCCCCATGAACCATAACAGTCCATATGCCCTCAACATGGGGGGGTGCTTCTATATATGATGCATGGATTCCAACAAACAAGGGACCAGACATAATAAAGTTCAGGCATTCATCCTAGGTTCAGACCGAAATGGCCGGCTCATTCCCAATAATAACACCTGAGATAGTTAATTCAGGGAATATCATATTACCTTCCGAGTATCAGGAATTATTTTTTCTCCCCCACTGTGGCAAATTGGACCATGGGCTTTTATTTTGCTTTCCTCTGGACAAGACATGGGTATAGGGCTCTGTATTTAAAGGTTTTCTAATTATTAATATGTTCTATTGGCTGATTAAGGACATGTGTCTTTTGTCAACCTGACTAACTATGAAACTGTGATGGAAATTGGTGGATCTGAGATCCATCTATTTGCATCGAAAATCAAGTTGACTGTATGAATCCTTTGGTGTGTAGAAGCCGCAATCCCAGTTTCCTGATACCCAGTGACTACTTACATAAATCCCACTGCAATACATTTGAATAATAATGCTGATAGTATAGTTCTAGGGATATGGTGCTGCCTATTCATTTTCCTAAGTTGTAAAACCATTGACATGTTTCACCCTAAACAAAACCCTATTATATTCTGGATAATGCAAGGTGAAGAGGGCAGTGCTTTTGCCAAGAGAGGACACTCCTGGTCTACCTTTGTGTTTGTTCTTGCTAGAAAAGCTGATTCTTTTAAACTGTTCACATTTTTTACTTTAATAAAATTCCAGTAATATTCTGTATGATACTAGGTCATGACAGCATGTATTTGTCAAGAAAGGACACTCCTAGTCTACCTTTGTTTTTGTAGTTGTCAGCAAAGTTGACATTTGTTTGATTGTTGACTTTTTTTACTCAGCGAAAAAAATTGCAGATGACAATACAGTATGTAATAGATTCTGGAAACTATATTTGCTTTTTCTGCCAGATCTGTTGGCAAATTAATGGTTGAAAAAATGTGCCAACTATTTGGAAAAACTGTAGGATGTAATGCTGTTGGAAAATGATTGTTGTTTGTTTCTCGCCATGTAAAAAATGTCTGTGGCATTTCAAATTACATCACTATGCCAGCTGACATATTGCCAGCATAGGAGAATGCCAGCCACTTAAACTTCCAACACTCAATTTGTACTGAAGCTGAAATAATTTTTTTTTTCTTTTGACATGCTTTATATGCATCTATTTTACACACACAGACACAAACACACTTTATTCCCAAAAACATCCTGTGTAAAAATGTATTTTAATACTAACATAAAGTTCTTTCAATAAACAATAAAAAGTAGTTGTGTAGAGAAAAAAGGTAATAGTTTTCTGTTCCGCCATTTTTTGTCATTTAGAAATCCGAACTGTTAATCCTGGTTATGATCATTTAAAAAGACACTGGAAATAAAAGAACAGAAATACCTGCAGAAGGTCACACTTTTCCTCATAGTTACATAGTTGGTAAGGTTGAATAAAGACATCAGTCCATCCAGTTCAACTTATGGGTCTACACTCTCTGAGCTGTATCATAACTGAGTGCCCTCGATTTTACTGTCTTTTCTGGAAACCATTGGTTATTAATAATTACTTTTCCACTAGAAATAAAAAATTTGGCTAGCTCTTAGAGAAGTAAATCATACTGAGGTCCTACTTTTTGTTATGCAGTACAAATTCTTTTACCTTTTTATTTGGTACCATCACTGAGAAAACAGTGCCTAAAATAATATCACCATCGCCATACTATTCGTGGAACTATTCCCCACGTGATATACATTTGGATATACTGCCGTTAACTTGCTTTGCTTTTTTAGCTTATTAGCTTAGATATATACCACTGGGGTATAAAACCTTCTGTTCTGCATTCACTGATATTGTTTATTACTTTGAAATATTCATCGGAGCATGATTTTATGGTCAACATTATTTTAACATAATACAATATATGTATAATTTTAGTTTCTTTATTTTATTTGTTTTAAATGGTGAAACTGTGTTACAAAAATTTGTATTGCAGCAAAAATGTACAATTTAAAGTGGAGCTCTGCCCAAAAGGGAAACTTCCCTTGTCTGCCTCCCCACCCCCCTGCTACCACATTTGGCACCTTTTGTGGGGGGTGGGGCGGGTACCTTGTTTTGAGAGGTTCACTGCAGTGAACTCAGCCAGAAGTTTAGCCGCCCTCCTCATTCCCCTGCAGCCGGCCCAATCAGAGAATACAGCGTGCTTCACACATGCACAGTAAGGAACTGGCTTTAGGGTCACAAGGCTTCACTGCCAGTTTACCTTAGTGGAGATAGCAGCGGCAGCACCCTGTTACCCAGAAGATAAACTCATAAGGCAACAACCCGCTAGCTGAATGAAGAATCGGCTTGGGTGAAGACATTGCTGGATTCCTGGACAGGTAAGTGTCCTAATATTAAAAGTCAGCAGCTACAGTAGTTGTAGCTGCTGACTTTAAGTTTTTTCTGCAGGAACCTAAAGCTCCTTTTTAAGTAGTAGCAAAGAACATTTTGAACAGTTGATTTCAATTATTATAGGAGATCCAAACAGCTGTTCTATTGTTTGATTAACTTGTTTGAATTGTTACTAAATGGCATTGAAAAGCCATATAAATATATATAAAATATGTGTTTTGTAAAATATTGTACAGTTGGCTAAAAATCATTTAATGTCAGCTATGCACAGCAGTCTCCATCACATGGTATACAAGCTATGCTTACTAAGTTATTTGGTGTTTCTATAAATATGGCACATGGCTAGTTGTCTATTTCTTTCTTTTTAACAGATGGGTTTATTAAACGTGTACAGCAGCATGAACAAGTAAAAGTACACATAAGTGATATGGAAAGTGAATCAGCGATTATGATTAATAACAGCAGCTAGCAAAAAAAAAGTATAAAATATACATACACCAAAATATGAACAAAAAGAATATTGCAGCGCTGAAAATGTTTAAACAAATGAAAAAATGTTCTCAAATGAACAGTAAAGATAATATGACGTTTCTCGTGACAAAAGTTCATATAAGTGATGTGACAATATTCAGTGGGTGTGATCCAGTGAACCAGTAGGACCAAACGATAAGAAGGAAAATGTTAATCTCCAACACCAAAAACGAATGAAGTGCAAACTCACCAGAGCCAAATGCTGTCTAGATTATAGGACAGCAAACGAGTGTTGTGCGACCAGTCTCAAGATTTCCAGGACATCAGTGTAGTCAGCAACCTCCGGCCTCATGGGTAACTTCCAATGCGATGATAAACTCAGCACATCATGCAAGGGTTAAATTTGCAAAAAAATGGGAGAGGCTCATGGTGCAGTATGAAATAAAATCAATTTAATAAAAAAAAATATTATTTTGTATCACTGCTGACTACACTGATGTCCTGGAAATCTTGAGACTGGTCGCACAACACTCGTTTGCTGTCCTATAATCTAGTCAGCATTTGGCTCTGGTCAGTTTGCACTTCATTCGTTTTTGGTGTTGGAGATTAACATTTTCCTTCTCATCGTTTGTCTCTACTGGTTCACTGGATCACACTCACTGAATATTGTCACATCATTTATATGAACTTTTGTCACGATAAACGTCATATTATCTTTACTGTTCATTTGAGAAAATTTTTTCATTTGTTTAAACATTTTCCGCGCTGCAATATTCTTTTTGTTCAAAAGTACACATAAACCAAGTCAAACAGTCAATAAACAACAAAACAAACACCATAGATGAGTGGTCATAAAAGTCATACAAACATTATTCCAAAACAGTTCAGTGATTAGTCTAAGAAACAGAGTAGGGAAATGTGGCAACCAAAAATCCAACATTACCACGGATTTGGTCAGAGCTAAAAGAAGAGGGACGAGAAGAATGGAGGGTTATGATAAAGAAGGGGAAGAAAGAGAGGGAAAAAGGGGAGGAAAAGGGGAGGGGAGAAAAGGGAGGAAGAAGACAGGGGATGGGATGGGAAGACAGTGGAAAAGGAGTGCGGTTAGGTAGGACATCATACACAAGGTACAAAAGATAAACCTCAGTTATATATCATGAGATACCAACACCTAAACAGTAATGCCTTGCGCCTCTATCCAGCCAGCCCAAATGTTGTCAAATTTAACAGGACAGTTTCGGCTGATGTACGTAAGCTTACATAGGAGAAGTGCCCCATTTACCACTGCCTTCCAACCAGACACTGTGGGCGTAGTAGGCAGATTCCATAGTTACATAGTTAGTCTGGTTGAAAAAATTAGTGATAGACCGATATCGGTTTTCCGTTGCAGATACCGATACCGATATTTTGGTCAAATGCATATCGGTATCGGCCGATATGTGTCGATATATCCATACATTTAAAAAAAATTGTCTTTTTTTTTTTTGACAGGTACTCTAAAAGACCACAAACCCCTCCTCTGCACTTAAAAGCATTCAAAACGCCAAGTTTGGCTGTTTTGAATGCTGTCATTTTTTTAATCTGATGCCAGTACCATCACTTCTGGGTTTTTGCATGGAGACCCGTTCAGAGCCGAATGCGGCTTTGATCGGGTCTTTGGCGGCCATGCAGGCTGGTTGCCCCGGGTCTCCCATCGGTTGTCATTACAAGACAGCCGACCGTCGGCTATGGACACCGGTACCGGGATGCTGCCTCTAGCTGCAGGTATCACCCCAGTACAAGCACTTTCCCGAAATATCGGCAATATCGGTCACCTTGGTGGCCGATTCCGATATATCAGAGAAAGTGCATATTGCCCCTCGATATATCGGCTTTGCCGATAACCGGTCGATCCCTATAAAAAATACACAAGTCAGTCCAAAACTAGTTCAACCAATGAAAGGGAGAAAAAAATACAATTCTTTATACACAATCCTATACCTACAGTTGTTCCAGAGGAAGGAAAAAAAAAAACAATAAAGCGTGATCCAATTTGCTCCAGCAGGGGAAAAAATTCCTTTATTATCCCCTAAGAGGCAATTGGATGTTTGCTGGATCAACGTATAAATGTTAGTTGCCACATATTAGTTCATTTATTTGTATATAAATGTTAGTATCCAGTTATATTATGTGTATCTAGGAATAAATCTTTCTTAAAACAATCCACTGAGCTGGCCAGAACCACCTCTTGAGGGAGTCTATTCCACATTTTCACAGCTCTTACTTACCTTTCCATATGTGGAGATTAATCACTTTACCACCGGAGGATTTTGCTGTCTTACGTCTGGGCCACTTTTTGCGATTCGGCACTGTGAGACTTTAACTGACAATTGCGCGGTCATGCAATGCTGTACCCAACCAAAATTTACGTCCTTTTTTCCCACAAATAGAGCTTTCTTTTGGATGTATTTGATCACCTGTGCGATTTTTACTTTTTGCGCTATAAACAAAAAAAGAGCGACAATTTTGAAAAAATAACAATATTTTTCAAATTTTTTTATATGAAATCCCCCCCCCCCCCAAATGTAAAAATCTAATTTTTTTATCATTTTAGGCTATATTTTTTTCTGCTACATATTTTTGATAAAAAAAAATCGCAATAAGCGTATTTTGATTGGTTTGCGCAAAAGTTATTGCGTTTACTAAGGGAAAGATTTCTGTCGTTTTTTTTTTTAATGAGTAATGGCGGTCCTATTTTTTTTGCGGGACTGCGACATTGCGGCGGAAAGATCGGACCCTTGACTGACATTTTTGACACTTTTGGAGGTACCAGTGACATTACTACAGTAATCAGTGCTATAAATATGCACTGTTACTGTAAAAATGACACTGGCAGGGAAGGGGTTAATTTTATTGGAGAGGGAGGGGTTAATGTATGCCTGGTGCTTACTGACATGTGTGGGGGGAGGTGACTGAGTGACACAGGGACAGATCGCAGGTTCAGCTATGCTGAACTCTGCAATCTGACACTGCCTGTCACTTAGGAGATCCGCCCGCTTTGTTTACACAAGCCGGTGGATCTCCAGACTCGATTCCCCGACAATCGGGGAAGAGCAGCGGCGATCACCCCTGGCCCGACTCCCGCTGTGACTGAATACAGAGGGAGCGAGCCTCCGGCGGCGCCGCACAGCGCCGAGAGAGGGGACTGTCTGGCGATGTAGGTCTACGTCGTCAGACCTACAAGAGCCACTTTGCCGCATTAGAGCTCTAGTGAGCAGCAGTAAAGCGGTTAAATCTCTTTTCCTCCAGACGTAAAGAGTGCCCCTTGTCCCCTGTGATGACCTTAAAGTGAATACCTCAACACCAAATTCCGTTCAGCTAATCATTCCTCATAGATGAGCTTCTTTATGCCTCTTATCAGTTTGGTTGCCCTTCTCTGCACTTTCTCCAGTACCCCGATATTCTTTTTATTAACTGGTGCAAATGTATGTCTCTCTCTCTCTCTCTCTCTGCTGTCCATATGCCTCTCCTAATCAAAGAAAGAATTTTCCCTGCTTTGGAAACTGCAGCTTGGCATTGCATGCTATCATTAAGTCTATGATCTACCAGAAGTCCCAGATCCTTCTCCACCATGGACTCCCCCAGCTGTTCTCCTCCCCGTATGTAGGTTGGGTGCATGTTTTTTGTCCCAAGTTCAAAACTTTACATTTATCATTAGTAAACGTAATTTGACACATTGGGCCTGATTCATAGTACGGCGAATTGGCGTTTCGGCGGGATTTTGCGAACCGGCGATTGTTTAAGTCTGAAATTGGTATTCAAAGAACGGCGGGCGGAAAATAGCGCCTAGTGTGAGATTCATTAAGATGCAATATGGTCAGAGCGTGACTTAAAACCACGCCAGCTAAAAGCTCGACTAAAGTTTAGCCAAATTTTCCCCTGTACCCCCAAAAATCCCAAATCACTGTGGAAGGTGTGGAAGTCAATTTGGAGATGACTTGCGTTTAAAAAATGTCAAAAACTGACTTAGAAAGAGAGATATCTGCGAAAGTGTAGAAAGGTTAAACAGCTCCTCCAGCCCCGAGCTGCGAACGCGCGAATGTGCGCATGCGCAACGCCAAATAGGCTCAAAAAAATTCGCCAGCGCGATTTTGGGCCAATTTTTTTTGAATACCGATTGGAAATCCGCTGTCTCGCCCATAGAAAATGGCAAAAACCGGCGGAATTGGAAAAACATGCACACTTCCAACAAGGGATCCCTTAGTAAACACCATCACATTCCATACACCTTTCCTGCTAACTCAGAAATCATAACAGTCAAATCTACAGTGTTTATATAGAACCTCCACATTATCGGAAAAAACCCACAAAATATTACATTGGGGAACGGGTCGTCAGATAGAACAAAAATAGATGGAAAACATATTTCAAAGAAAGATTATTAGCATTTCACACATATCAAGGAAATGTCAAAATTTTGACAATATTTTATGTGTTTCAAAAGAATGTTTTTCGAAATATATTGCAAATACTACCTTTTCTTTCATATGGGTATGGCCAAGTGTTACCATTTTACTACACATTTAACTGAAGGTATATATATATATATCCCTCATACTTGGCTAATTAGCAAAGTATGCCCAACAAACAAATAGAGCTTTAGCTCACAATATTGCTACATATTGACTGGCATCTTTTGTATTTTGTTCATGTCTTTAGATTAAAAGTTTGCTGATACACATGCCTTTTTCAAACATGAACAAAATTAATGATGTCAACATTTGGAGGATTGGAGATATCCAAGTGTTGCCCATACAGAGGGCTCCTTCTGGATTCGAACTTACAAACCTACAGCAGGAAGGCAGACTCCCTAATCATTGTGCTATTTCTCAGTGAGCGTTGGGTGTTTTCCTCATGCCGTCAAAATGCTCACATGGGAACAGGGGCCATTGAACTGAATAGGATTGGATTTTTTGCCTGTTTTGGGAGTTGATCCTTGAGCTGTACAAATCCCCCTCAAACGCCCCCAAATGGGCTACGTTCACATGTACGTGTTTGTGGTCTGTTTTTGGGGCTTTTTTAGGTGATTTCATATAACAATGCCTGCCCAAAAAATGCATGTCAAAACGCCTGTGAAAACGCCAGCCAAAACGCCCATAAGAACGCCTGATATAATTGCCACGCCAAATTTAGGGATGTTCATGAGTGATGAGTCAGATTGTTGGCTTACATATCTGGTCAATCGTCACAATCTCACTTCCCAAATCCCAAAAGGTGTGTTTCAATTGTTTCCCTAAATATATATTTCTCTCTCTCTCGCTCTCTCATGTAATTGTATATATATGTATGTATTCCTGTATCTAAACATTCTAAATAATGACTAGCAAACTTGAAGAGAGAATTTTATCAATTCACATATATACACACCTACATACATACATACATGGATTTGGGCTGTTTAGGTCTCTCTCCTCCTCCTCATTTCTATTTCCCTTGTTTTGGCAACTGAGCATGCTCCAAAACACACAGGACACACACAGTTAATTTTTTGACTGGGCGTTACCATTCTGGGTGTGTGTTTGCTTTGATTATATATAGCTCACTCAGACATCAGGAAAGATTTGACCTAGGAAGAGGTCCAATATATTTGTGTGTCACATGCTTTATGGTTAACATTTGTGGGCCTTTGTTATTTATGGAGGTGAGATTTGGCTGTGTTGTGTGTTGACTCTCTGTAAGTATTTATTGCTGTTAACATAATAGTGTATTGTTCTGTCAATCTGCACATGCATCTGTTGATTATGGGCTCTTTATTGATGTATATGGTCTAAATGTTGTACAAAGGTTGTTTTTTTTGAAAAATACAAATCTGTGGCTTCAATGGGATACTGTGGAGACTGTGCCAAAAATATGTCATGTGAAATGTTTGAGCTGTGTATTTGTGTAATAAACAGCATGTTTCCAATCTTTTTTTCAAATGTCTTCATGTGTCTAAATAAAGTTTTCTGGTGTCCACAAATGTATGTATTTGTATTTCTTTTTGTAAGTTAAATATGCTTAATGGTTGTGTATGTTGACTATTGTTCGCGAATTCGCTAATATACAAACCCGCGTTCTCACATTTATACATGAAACCGGAAACAAAACTTTTGGTGCGTGCACACGTTTCCGGAAATTGTCCAGGCCCTCTCGCAAGTGTGTGCATCATGACTCCTGTGCTCTATACTGCCGAAATAGTGGCATTTGTGTGTAAGGTAAGGAGGGGGTGTGAATGTGCGGGGTGCGGGATGGTGGCTGGGGGGCTGGGTGGGTCGCTTATCTAGCAGGTGTGCAATAAACTTTTGGTCTGCTGATCTGCGCATGCACTTTCTGCCTATTAGACGTGATCTAGAAGCTTCCTGTTATAGAAACTTCCTAGATGTGAACCTGTTCCCTACATATATATATATATATATATATATATATATATATATATATATATATATATATATATATATATATATGTATATATATATATATGTATATATATATATATGTATATGTATATATGTATATGTATATATGTATATGTATATATGTATATGTATATATGTATATGTATATGTATATATGTATATGTATATATATATATATGTGTATATGTATATATATATATGTGTATATGTATATATATGTGTATATGTATATATATGTATATACACACACACACACACAAAATATATATTATAGAAAATATATATATTAGAGACAATATATATATATACTATGTATATATTATATACAATATATATACATTATAGAATATGTTATATACCATATATTAGTGTATATAATAGGGAACAGGTTCACATCTCTGAACTTTCTATATAGATATAGATAGGCATACCCTGCTTTAAGTACACTCACTTTATATACAATCGTGAGTAAGGACACAGCTTGTTCAGCTTGCCATGACACTGCTCACAAACCATAAGTGACAGGGATAACAAACTTAGGGAGCAACGAGAGGGTACCCAGGACTACACCATATCCATTTTGTGGCTGGCCAGCTTGCCTAGGTAATCTATCATGTCATAGTCCTGGATCCCCTTAACATGCTCCCACATGGTTTGGGAGTAAGGCTATGTCAATGTGGCCAAAATTTACAATGGAGCTGGTGTATTTTCATGCATTGAGAAAAGAAAAAAGGGATTGCTTCACTTTAAGTACATTTTCAGTTTACATACATGCCCTGGTCCCATTGTGTACTTAAAGTGGGGTATGCCTGTATATAGATAGATTTGATTAGTTTCAACTTTTACACAAAATGAAACACAATTATCTGTGACAGATTGCTCTAACGCTTTGGAATCTGTCTAGATAAAGACAAATGTATTGACCCTTTTCATATATGCAAGATTAGAAACATTATATTCCCTAAATACATAATGCCAAAAATTATTGCCTTACATACATCCATACACACTGCAAGCTCTGCACCGTTTGTCTTGTCTGACACTCTTACCATCATAAGCTGGATCTGCACACAGCAGCTAATTGGTTCACCTGAGATGGAATCAGTGATCACAAAAATCTGGAATGGTCATGTCTTCAAAGGATTGCCTTGAACAAATCACCTCTAAAAGAAACACATGAGTGTATAATCACTTGTCTTAATGGATCACATTCCCAACACACCCATCTCACACTGCCATATGATAATGAATGGGGGTGTCCATTGCAAGTTAAATACACCCCCAGATCCCATTGCTTTGTTAATTAACAGATCTAACTGGAATCTGATGGCACTGCTGTGAACCACTATGCCATCAAATTCTGCTGGGGACCTTTAACCACTTGCCGACGGCCGCACGACTATCTACGTCGGCGGTCAGCCCCTCACAGGCAAAGTGACGTAGGGCTACGTCACTAGCTTGTGAGGGTCTAGGGAGCGAGCGCGCGCCCCCGGAGGCGCGCTCCCGCTCCCGAGTGGTCACGGACCCCCCCGCGCGTGTGACCGGCGGACCCGATGTCCGCCGGCCACTCTGCGATCGGCGGGGGAGAGGGAGAAAGTCAGGCAGCTTGTGTAAACAAGCTGCCTGTCATTCTCCTCGCTGTATGAGAGCTGATCACATGGATCTACTATGTAGATCCGTTGATCACTCTGCATACAGCTGAAGCCCCAGCCAATCACAGTTAGAATCACGCCCCTAGGGACACACACAGCCCCTCCCTCTCAAATAAAGTTAACCCCTTCACTACCAGTGTATTTTTACAGTAACAGTGCATATGTATAGCACTGATTACTGTAGAAATGTCACTGGTAACCCCAAAAGTGTCAAAAATGTCAGTCAAGGGTCCGATCTGTCCGCCGCAATGTCGCAGTACCGCAAAAAAAATCGCAGATCGCCGCCATTACGCGTTAAAAAAAAAAACAACAAAAATGACAAAAATCTTTCCCTTAGTTAGTAAACGCAATAACTTTTGCGCAAACCAATCAAAATACGCTTTTTGCGATTTTTTTTACCAAACATAGGTAGCATAAAACAAATTGGCCGAAAATTTTAAAAAATTTTGATTTTTACATTTTTTTTTGGGGGAATTTCATATAAAAAAAAGGGAAAAATATTGCTATTTTTGCAAAATGGACGCTCTTTTTTTGTTTATAGCGCGTGATCAAAAAAACGCACAGGTGATCAAATACCGCCAAAAGAAAGCTCTGTTTGTGGGAAAAAAAGGACGCCAAATTCGTTTAGGTACAGCGTCGCACGACCGCGCAATTCTCCGTTAAAGTCACGCAGTGCCGAATCGCAAAATACCCCCTGGTCGGAATGGGGGTAAAATCTTCCGGGGCTTAAGTGGTTAAAAAGGATTATGTGTGATTGTGTGGATAATTATGCCACCTTAAATTCGCATCTCCCACATACCATGTGCAACTCTTGCAGGAATTGCGAATCAAGGATAATTCAGCACAGCATAATGAACAGACACATCGAGGAGTGTAGGAGCACAGCGTCAGATTCCCCGATCACACTATGGGGTTTTAACTCCTCCATAATTTTGCCACTTTGGAAACCAAGTGCTTACTTTATGTATACTTTTTAGACGGAACTCCAATTTCTAATAGGGTGATATCATTGCATGAGATTTCCCCTCACTTCCTGTCTTAGTGTCACCAAGACAGGAAGTGAGGGGAATATCACTGTGGGGAAATAGCTTGCAATTGTTGCCTTATAATGTCCATAGTATATATAAAAGGAAAGAATTGCTGGCTATATCCCCACGGGAGATTCCCTCACTTCCTGTCCTGGTGACACCAAGACAGGAAGTGAGGGGAAATCTCCTGCAATGATATAACACTGTTACATGTTCTAGTTATGTAGCAAACTTAAGAATATACAAAGCAAACATCTTTTTTTTCCCATTTTGTCAAAATCATGGATTAATTAAAAAACTATCTTTGTTTGTCCCGTGGCTTGCAGGAAAAACATTTTGCCTTGATTCCACCATCAACACAGACAGGGGAAACCCTCCTGCGGAGCCATTGTGTTCTCCCGGTGCTGCCCCTGCCAGGAAAACACAGTGATTATTGCTAGTGGCTACAAGAGATGCTAGCGATAAGTGTGTGTAAAATCTGACAGACTGGTTGTACGTTGTCCTCAAGGTGATCGATCAATCAACTTGGGTACCTTCAGCCTGGCCATACATAGTTTAAATCTGCATCTCAAATGAAGCAATCCCATTTACATATAACACTCCATAAAGGAGAATGGAGGGGCTTATCAGGTCTGCGTCAAAAATTAACAGCCACACCCAATCAGACAGCTCATGTTAAAAGGGACCTGAAAAGCAATCTGCATGGCTTGCTTTTCCAAGCATTGGCTAGTTGAGTGAGCCTGGACTAATAACAGTCACTGTAATGCTACCCATACTGCTGTCCTTTTAACATGGTGACAAAAGTTGATACCTATGCTACATGTGTGTAAAGTTACTTTCACCCTGCTAAATGGACAGCAATAAGGTTGTAAATACAGTGACTGCCTGTCCCCCCCTGATGGCGGCCCTGGGTGTGTCATGAAAGGCCAATTGAGAAAATGGCTATATCATGTAGAGGAAATCACCAGTGTGGGGCAACCTATGTCATGGAGGTAGATTTGGACATCGATGTATATGTATCACCAGAAATGGAATTCTTTGTTCTACAATATCTCAAAGACGACCTAGCATGTTATTTGAAGACTGTAATATTTTGGACATACTTGGACTCAAACATACACTGCTCTTTCCACAGCTCCTCCTCCTCTGGGGGTATGATAACATTAATACGCATCTTCACCAAAAGCACAAGATGATGTGTCGTGTCCGGATGAGGCTGCAGCGGAGATTCCAGTTCCAGGCTGAGATGGTGGACCTGCAGCGGGCCTGGAGTGATGCCAAAAGGCGCTCACCCAGGCTCCTGCTAAAGGCTGTGGAGCAAATCTCCGGTAAGTAAAAATATACATTACATGTGACCAGATAGGTTACAATTTTTTGGGTAGGTGGACATGTGTTTAGCTATGCAACAACACTAATACCAACACCCCCCCCCCCCTCCCTCTCGCTCCTACCTTTCCTACCTCCATCAAGTGTCTCTTCACAACCTTTAATACTACTATGTACATTCGTATTTTTTATGTTTCTTTTTTTTCTTCTGCTTCTAGCCAAAGCGGACGGCCGGCACCCTCTTGTGCTTTTGGTGAAGAAGGGGAGGAGGAGGACGGCCACACTCAAATATGCCTTACGAGACAGCGAGCCATTTCAGCAGCTGGAAATTGTGGATCGTAAGTAGAAAATAAAAATGGTAGAAATTTCAAATCTCTAATCACATTTTACAGAGCCCCCTTTACATCGGAGTCTCCAGACTTACTACACTGTAAGAGGGAAGTGTGAAGACTCTGATGTAAGGAGAGTTCTGGGAACCATTATTTGAGGGGGGAAGCTGGGGACTCTGGTGTAAAAGGGAACTCTGTGGTCCCCAAAGCTCCCCCATACATCTGAGCTTACAGAGGCCCTCTTACACTTCCCTTCCTCAGTCCACCACAGTCAAGGGCACAACAAGTCCCACTGCAGAAGGCTACCTGCTTGGACTTGTAATGCTCTCTGTAGGGGAATGAGGAACTACTGCCTGCTATGCTAAGACTTGTAGTGCCCTCTGTTAGGGACTAAGGATTCCTCAGTCCTCAACATTCTAGGGCACTATAAGTCTCAGCATAGTGGGCTGTCATACCTCAGTCCCTCACAGCTCGGGTCAAAAACAACACAGTTAAACATCTAAAGGACAACTCCAAACAAAACTACCAATAATGGACAGAGTCCATATGCTCTATAATGTCAAAGACCCGCTACCACTCACCTTCCACCTCCGGTGCTGTCATTGTGTAGGGCAAAGGGCTCCATCTACACCATGTTTGGCTTTCAGGTCAGATAGGCAGGACTTGCTCAGCTCCACTCTCTTCCCTGGCAATTGACTCTGGCGTCATTGTGGATCTTTCCTCCTCTAGAAAACACCCAGGGGCCCTCTCCTTGTCCCCCAGCCACCCAGGGCCTTCTTCTCCTCCTCCTCCACCAACCATTTTCAGACTCTTCCAACTTCCCTGGGGCTACTCAACCCCTTTGCATAGTGGACACCACAAATCTATGACCAGCCTGCAAAATATCAAGTCTGGGCCTGGTTACCTGTATGTTCCGGGTCCAGGGCGGAGCTCTCCTCCCAGAGCAACAACTGATGATAGCAGAGTGAGTTGACCGGCCAGTCACTTCCTACTGGTGCAGGTACACACCTACCGATTCCTCAACATCTTAGGATAACATGATCAGACGGCCAATCCCCAGTCAGAGAAGGAGGAGTAAGTGTCAGCGGACAACAGACACCTGGCAGACGCAGTGAAGGGACTGCAGCACACTGCTGCAATTTTTAGATCCAAGGATTGAAAGCAATCTTTTACTTGGGAGATTTCCCTGACTGCGCCCTTCGAAAATGTTGGTGCTCCGCCACTGGCCGCAAGGCCCCTGTAGGTGCGGGGCCTTAGGCGACCGCTTAATTTGCATGGTGCCCTCCTGTTTTAAAACATGGTCAATGCATCTCATTGGTGTAAGTGCACTTCTATGTTCTGAATTGTAGGGGCATTGAGTATGGTGCTAGCATGATGAGAGGTTACTGCCTATTTGTGTCCATAAATAATATATAATGTTTTTCTTTTATTTTAGAAACCAGTGATGAGGATGTGGAGGCTCAGCCTTCTCAGGCCCACTGTAAGTAATGTGGATGTGCTGGTGTGTTGTGTATTAGGTCTAACTTGGAGGAATGATTGTTTGTTTTGTTTTCTTTTGTGGTTGATGTCGCTTCAGCAACAGAGGAGCCTCAGGCAGGGCCAAGTCACCTGGATCCGGGCCAGGAGGACGAAGAGGCCAATTTCTCCTGCAATGAGGAGGACCTGGGCTCTCCTCAAATGGGAAGTAAGTATTCTACATGTGTTTGTGTGTTCAATGTGTCCTGGGAAATATAAGGGCTGTAATATATATATTTTGCCATTGGGGTTATGTAGCAGCTGACATTGAGGATGTTTGTTGTGGAGGACTGGGGAAGAGGGGCCGCTGCTTACCCAGTCCAATGTAACTACTACCTTCAATGTTTCCCAACTACTTTCTGTGTGCCTTTATCAAATAGCTTTGGTTCAAGGATTGTATTTGTGTCTTTGTGTTTCTAGGAGATACGACGCCATCCCCCCATGAAGGGACACCATCCCCCCATGAAGGGTCTCCCCCATCCTCCCCCACTCCAGACTCCCCTGAACTAGTCTGTAAGTACCTAAAATTAGATTCTCACATGAATTGTGTGTGCTAGGATGATGTGTATCTAGGATAATCTAAGTTGGAGTCAAAGCAAGTGTAGTTTTGCTATATGTGACAGGAAGGTTGGTCATGAAACACTCTTGCTTAACCTTCATGTTTGAAAGGTGGTTTTGGGGAGCATTACAGGACATGTTATCTTTTGTAAGTTATCTCAAGCCACCCTATTCTAAATTGGTGTTAGTTTCTCTACATTGGAAATGGTGTGCTTTGTACTTGTAAATTTTTTGGGGACATTGTAATTTAATCATGTCCTGATTTAGTCAACACTGAAAATGTGTGTTTATCAATCTTTCATAAATACTCTTCCTCGGTAATGTACCACATTCCAGTTCACAATTTGTGTTCTTTTTGTACAGTTTCTCCTGAGCCAGCAACGCCATCCACTTCGGGGGCCCAAAAAAAACCTGATGATGGTAAGTTTTGTGCTTTTGCAGTAATGTGTCTACTTAGTAAGTGGAGAGAAATGCTAACTGTGTATGTCCCCGCTCAGGCTTCAAGTTGTTCTAAAGGCAGCAGGTTCTTTATGTGAATGCATTCTATGCATTAGTATTCCAAGTGATAGGTGTGCATATTCCCCCTAAGACTTACTGGGACCATTTTCTTACTGTCCAAAATTTTGCACAAATACTTGAATGGAACAGACTCCCCCTCCTCCTTAACTGAGGTGACAGCATGCGAATATTGCCTCCTGATGCTGTCACTCCTAATCATTGAGACCATCGGAAGGGAGGGGGGCAAGGCTGGCTCACAGCCTAGTGCCTGAACAGGCACAGGGTGCTTGGCTTCATCTCATGTGCCTCCATAGCAAGCTGCCTGCTGTGGGGTCAACCAACAGGAGGGAGGTGCCTAGAGGTGTGTACAGGGGCCATGTAAAAAGGAGGATTGTGATTTCTCTCGTCCCCAAAAACCTAGAGAGTGTAAGTCTAACCTGATTAGTTTTCCGCAGCCCTCCAAAAATGATATGTTTCCAACACTTAGAACAGGCAGGGCTGAGGCACAAAAAACATCCGAAAAACACAATCAGCACAAAAGCAGGGAGTACGTATCCTTAACGCTACAAGCTTCACCCAGAAGAATGACGCTTGCACTGTACAAATCTGCATCACCACCATATCAAAGTCTAAATAAAACTTTCAGGGAAATGTGGAGGGGTAATGAGTGGGTGTTAGAGCGTTTTCATGACTGCGTAACCTACAGTTAGCGTGATTCGATTTTTAGATAAATTTTTTCTTTTCTCTTAACACAGCTGGGATGGCGGAAAAACAAAAAGGGGAGCAGACACATCTACTCCGGCCACAACTGGCCCTCCGAATTCCAAAGGGTAAGTCTCTACTATGTGTCAGGTTCAATCTATAGACAGTAAGAGGGAGAGAGAACGCTACACAAACTCCAATGGTGATAGAGATAAATGTGTGCACATGTATCGTGTTGACCAATTGAACCCAAAACACCTTACATTCTTCTAAATGATTGCTTGTGTTGACATGAAGAAAAGCCTTTTACTTAGCTTTGGTGGAACTGCTACTAACATTCCAAGCCATCTTATGTAACCTTTTGAACAATTTGCTGTGAAAGTTTGAGTTTAAGGTTAACACTAGGGTTGAGCGGACACCTAGATGTCCGTGTTCGACGGGTTCGGCCGAACTTTAAAAAAAAGTCCGGGTCCGTGTCCCGGACTTTTACCGAACTTTTCCCGGACACCGAACCCCATTGAAGTCAATGGGGACCCGAACTTTAAGGCACTAAAATGGCTCTAAAACACCAAAGGAAAGGGCTAGAGTGCTGCAAATGGCAGCAAAACGTAATTAAGAGCATGGCAAGTGCTCTGCAAACAAATGTGGATAGGGAAATAACTTAAAACAACAAAAAAAAACAGAAAAATAAAACAATGTTCTTCTTCATCTCTGAAGGACGAGGCCCATATGGAGTAGGAGGGAGGTTGAGGTGGTGGTGGATGTGGCGGTGACATAGGCGTGCGCACAGGGTGTGCTGGGTGTGCCTGGGCACACCCTAATCACCTAGGGCACATAGCATTGCCAGTGAGGAGATGGGAAAGATCTCCCTGGGACCTGCTCTGCTCTATTTCTCCTTGCCTACAGGTACATGGCCCCGATACATTACTCTCCCTGCTGGCAAACACATGCATGTGTATTTCAACTTTGGGGTGCACACCTTAATGCAATAGGCTGCGCACACCTATGGGCGGTGTAGGTGGAAGCGGCGGTGGAGGAGGACCAGGGCCGGATTAACAGCATCATGGGCTTGGTGCTGAGGATTTTGAAGGGCCTTAGGGCCGTGCCTTGCCATGCACCCAGAGGAGGAAGGGTGCAGCCATGCATGCCTAATTCAACATGGGATGCTGTCTCTGAAGCCCATAAACACATCCATGCATCGCCAACTGTCCCTCCTTGTCCGGCCTTCACGCTGTGTGGGGAGGTTCTGAGGGTGCTGCCTGGGGAAGCGAGCATAGAAGCCAGACTTCTGTGTTTACAAGTGACAGAAGAGCGGTAACAGTGAATATGGCCAACCCGGGGCCTATATAAAAGGTAGGGGCCTGGAGCTGCAGCTCCAATAGCCCCTACATTAATCTGGCCCTGAGGAGGAGGACGAGGTAGCCAACACTGCTTCTTTTCACAAATTTTAAATGAGGGTACACCCCAAAAGAGTGAGAAAGAGCAAAAATGGAACAATGGGTGGGTAAGGTCGGTATCCATTGCTATTCTGCATAAGGTACGGAAAAGTCCCGTGGGATCCATGCCTGGTTCATTTTAATGAACGTGAGCTTGTCCACATTGTCTCTGGACAGGCGGCTGCGCTTGTCTGTTATAACGCCCCCAGCCGTGCTAAATACCCGTTCAGATAATACACTGGCTGCAGGGCACGCCAGCACCTCCAAGGCGTAAAGGGCAAGCTCAGGCCATGTGCCCAATTTGGAGACCCAGAAGTTGAAGGGGGCAGACCCGTCATTCACTACATGTAGGCGTGTGCACACATACTGCTCCACCATGTTGGTAAAATGCTGCCTCCTGCTAAGACGTTCCATCTGAGCTGCTGGTGCTGCTGTTTGTTGTGGCGTGCTGACAAAGCTTTTCCACATTTCGGCCATGCTAACCCTGCCTTCTGAGGTGCTGGCGGTGCCCTGGTTGCGTTGGCGACCTCCTCCTCCTCTGCCTTGTGCTTCCACTGTGGCCCCGCTGTCAGATGGGAATGCCAGCAGCATGGCGTCTACCAGCGTGCGCTTGTACTCGCGCATCTTGCGATCGCGCTCCAGTGAGTGAATTAAGGACGGTACGTTGTCCTTGTAACGGGGATCCAGCAGCGTGGCCACCCAGTAATCAGCACAAGTTAGAATGTGGGCAACTCGGCGGTCGTTGTGGAGACACTGCAGCATGTAATCGCTCATGTGTGCCAGGCTGCCCAGAGGCGACGAAAGGCTGTCCTCTGTGGGAGGTGTATCGTCCGTGTCCTCTGTATCCCCCCAGCCACGCACCAGTGATGGCCATGAGCTGGCCTGGGTGCCACCCTGCTGTGAACATGGTTCCATCTCCTCCTCCAGCTCCTCCTCCTCCTCATCCTCCTCATCCTCCAGAACTGTGCCCCTGCTGGACAATTGCGTCCCTGGCGTTTGCGTGTGCAGGAACCCACCCTCGGAGCCCCTTGCGAATGACTGCCCTGAAAGCCTTGGAAATGTTACCTCTTCATCCTCCTCCTCCTCCTCATCCTGTGCCACATCCTCTTCCATCATCGCCCGAATTGTTTTTTCAAGGAGGCATAGAAGTGGGATAGTTAAGCTGAGAACGGCGTCATTGCCACTGGCCATGTTGGTGGAGTACTCAAAACAGCGCAACAAGGCACACAGGTCTCGCATGGAGGCCCAGTTAAATTAAATAGCGGAATAGAAAATATGATCCAAAAAAAGTGTATGTATATCACACGTACACAACCACACTGGGCCCCAATTACTATTGTTTGTACCCCTAAAAGGCTAGATGAGGAGTAGGGGGAGTATGGAACAGGCAGCACCCTCAAACCTTCAGAAGTATGAGATGAACCCCAACAACTTGGAAAGGTGGATCTCTCTCACACGTACCGACACAGACTATCCCGCAATTCAATTGATCCTCAAAGGTTTTTATTGAATAGCGGAATAGGAAATATGATCAAAAAAAGTGTATGTATCTCGCACGTACACAACCACACTAGGCCCCAATTACTATTGTTTGTACCCCTAAAAGGCTAGATGAGGAGTAGGGGGGGTATGGAACAGGCAGCACCCTCAAACCTTCAGAAGTATGAGATGAACCCCAACAACTTGGAAAGGTGGATCTCTCTCACACGTACAGACACAGACTATCCCCCAATTTAACTGATCCCCAAAGGTTTTTGATTAAATAGCGGAATAGAAAATATGATCCCAAAAAAGTGTATGTATATCACACGTACACAACCACACTGGGCCCCAATTACTATTGTTTGTACCCCTAAAAGGCTAGATGAGGAGTAGGGGGAGTATGGAACAGGCAGCACCCTCAAACCTTCAGAAGTATGAGATGAACCCCAACAACTTGGAAAGGTGGATCTCTCTCACACGTACCAACACAGACTATCCCCCAATTTAACTGATCCCCAAAGGTTTTTGATTAAATAGCGGAATAGAAAATATGATCCAAAAAAAGTGTATGTATATCACACGTACACAACCACACTAGGCCCCAATTACTATTGTTTGTACCCCTAAAAGGCTAGATGAGGAGTAGGGGGGGTATGGAACAGGCAGCACCCTCAAACCTTCAGAAGTATGAGATGAACCCCAACAACTTGGAAAGGTGGATCTCTCTCACACGTACCAACACAGACTATCCCCCAATTTAACTGATCCCCAAAGGTTTTTGATTAAATAGCGGAATAGAAAATATGATCCCAAAAAAGTGTATGTATATCACACGTACACAACCACACTAGGCCCCAATTACTATTGTTTGTACCCCTAAAAGGCTAGGAGTAGGGGGAGTATGGAACAGGCAGCACCCTCAAACCTTCAGAAGTATGAGATGAACCCCAACAACTTGGAAAGGTGGATCTCTCTCACACGTACCAACACAGACTATCCCCCAATTTAACTGATCCCCAAAGGTTTTTGATTAAATAGCGGAATAGAAAATATGATCCCAAAAAAGTGTATGTATATCACACGTACACAACCACACTAGGCCCCAATTACTATTGTTTGTACCCCTAAAAGGCTAGGAGTAGGGGGAGTATGGAACAGGCAGCACCCTCAAACCTTCAGAAGTATGAGATGAACCCCAACAACTTGGAAAGGTGGATCTCTCTCACACGTACCAACACAGACTATCCCCCAATTTAACTGATCCCCAAAGGTTTTTGATTAAATAGCGGAATAGAAAATATGATCCCAAAAAAGTGTATGTATATCACACGTACACAACCACACTAGGCCCCAATTACTATTGTTTGTACCCCTAAAAGGCTAGGAGTAGGGGGAGTATGGAACAGGCAGCACCCTCAAACCTTCAGAAGTATGAGATGAACCCCAACAACTTGGAAAGGTGGATCTCTCTCACACGTACCAACACAGACTATCCCCCAATTTAACTGATCCCCAAAGGTTTTTGATTAAATAGCGGAATAGAAAATATGATCCAAAAAAAGTGTATGTATATCACACGTACACAACCACACTAGGCCCCAATTACTATTGTTTGTACCCCTAAAAGGCTAGGAGTAGGGGGAGTATGGAACAGGCAGCACCCTCAAACCTTCAGAAGTATGAGATGAACCCCAACAACTTGGAAAGGTGGATCTCTCTCACACGTACCAACACAGACTATCCCCCAATTTAACTGATCCCCAAAGGTTTTTGATTAAATAGCGGAATAGAAAATATGATCCCAAAAAAGTGTATGTATATCACACGTACACAACCACACTAGGCCCCAATTACTATTGTTTGTACCCCTAAAAGGCTAGGAGTAGGGGGAGTATGGAACAGGCAGCACCCTCAAACCTTCAGAAGTATGAGATGAACCCCAACAACTTGGAAAGGTGGATCTCTCTCACACGTACCAACACAGACTATCCCCCAATTTAACTGATCCCCAAAGGTTTTTGATTAAATAGCGGAATAGAAAATATGATCCCAAAAAAGTGTATGTATATCACACGTACACAACCACACTAGGCCCCAATTACTATTGTTTGTACCCCTAAAAGGCTAGGAGTAGGGGGAGTATGGAACAGGCAGCACCCTCAAACCTTCAGAAGTATGAGATGAACCCCAACAACTTGGAAAGGTGGATCTCTCTCACACGTACCAACACAGACTATCCCCCAATTTAACTGATCCCCAAAGGTTTTTGATTAAATAGCGGAATAGAAAATATGATCCCAAAAAAGTGTATGTATATCACACGTACACAACCACACTAGGCCCCAATTACTATTGTTTGTACCCCTAAAAGGCTAGGAGTAGGGGGAGTATGGAACAGGCAGCACCCTCAAACCTTCAGAAGTATGAGATGAACCCCAACAACTTGGAAAGGTGGATCTCTCTCACACGTACCAACACAGACTATCCCCCAATTTAACTGATCCCCAAAGGTTTTTGATTAAATAGCGGAATAGAAAATATGATCCCAAAAAAGTGTATGTATATCACACGTACACAACCACACTAGGCCCCAATTACTATTGTTTGTACCCCTAAAAGGCTAGGAGTAGGGGGAGTATGGAACAGGCAGCACCCTCAAACCTTCAGAAGTATGAGATGAACCTCAACAACTTGGAAAGGTGGATCTCTCTCACACGTACCAACACAGACTATCCCCCAATTTAACTGATCCCCAAAGGTTTTTGATTAAATAGCGGAATAGAAAATATGATCCCAAAAAAGTGTATGTATATCACACGTACACAACCACACTAGGCCCCAATTACTATTGTTTGTACCCCTAAAAGGCTAGGAGTAGGGGGAGTATGGAACAGGCAGCACCCTCAAACCTTCAGAAGTATGAGATGAACCCCAACAACTTGGAAAGGTGGATCTCTCTCACACGTACCAACACAGACTATCCCCCAATTTAACTGATCCCCAAAGGTTTTTGATTAAATAGCGGAATAGAAAATATGATCCCAAAAAAGTGTATGTATATCACACGTACACAACCACACTAGGCCCCAATTACTATTGTTTGTACCCCTAAAAGGCTAGGAGTAGGGGGAGTATGGAACAGGCAGCACCCTCAAACCTTCAGAAGTATGAGATGAACCTCAACAACTTGGAAAGGTGGATCTCTCTCACACGTACCAACACAGACTATCCCCCAATTTAACTGATCCCCAAAGGTTTTTGATTAAATAGCGGAATAGAAAATATGATCCCAAAAAAGTGTATGTATATCACACGTACACAACCACACTAGGCCCCAATTACTATTGTTTGTACCCCTAAAAGGCTAGGAGTAGGGGGAGTATGGAACAGGCAGCACCCTCAAACCTTCAGAAGTATGAGATGAACCCCAACAACTTGGAAAGGTGGATCTCTCTCACACGTACCAACACAGACTATCCCCCAATTTAACTGATCCCCAAAGGTTTTTGATTAAATAGCGGAATAGAAAATATGATCCCAAAAAAGTGTATGTATATCACACGTACACAACCACACTAGGCCCCAATTACTATTGTTTGTACCCCTAAAAGGCTAGGAGTAGGGGGAGTATGGAACAGGCAGCACCCTCAAACCTTCAGAAGTATGAGATGAACCCCAACAACTTGGAAAGGTGGATCTCTCTCACACGTACCAACACAGACTATCCCCCAATTTAACTGATCCCCAAAGGTTTTTGATTAAATAGCGGAATAGAAAATATGATCCCAAAAAAGTGTATGTATATCACACGTACACAACCACACTAGGCCCCAATTACTATTGTTTGTACCCCTAAAAGGCTAGGAGTAGGGGGAGTATGGAACAGGCAGCACCCTCAAACCTTCAGAAGTATGAGATGAACCCCAACAACTTGGAAAGGTGGATCTCTCTCACACGTACCAACACAGACTATCCCCCAATTTAACTGATCCCCAAAGGTTTTTGATTAAATAGCGGAATAGAAAATATGATCCCAAAAAAGTGTATGTATATCACACGTACACAACCACACTAGGCCCCAATTACTATTGTTTGTACCCCTAAAAGGCTAGGAGTAGGGGGAGTATGGAACAGGCAGCACCCTCAAACCTTCAGAAGTATGAGATGAACCCCAACAACTTGGAAAGGTGGATCTCTCTCACACGTACCAACACAGACTATCCCCCAATTTAACTGATCCCCAAAGGTTTTTGATTAAATAGCGGAATAGAAAATATGATCCCAAAAAAGTGTATGTATATCACACGTACACAACCACACTAGGCCCCAATTACTATTGTTTGTACCCCTAAAAGGCTAGATGAGGAGTAGGGGGAGTATGGAACAGGCAGCACCCTCAAACCTTCAGTATGAGATTGTGTTCACTGTACCCCACAAAGATTGAGTTCACTGCACCCCACAATGATTGTGTTCACTGCACCCCACAAAGATTGTGTTCACTGCACCTCACAAAGATTGTGTTCACTGTACCCCCCAAAGATTGTGTTCACTGCACCCCACAAAGATTCTGTTCACTGTACCCCACAAAGATTGTGTTCACTGCACCCCAAAAAGATTGTGTTCACTGCACCCCAAAAAGGATGTTGTTCACTGCACCCCAAAAAGGATGTTGTTCACTCCACCCCAAAAAGATTGTGTTCACTGCACCCCACAAAGATTGTGTTCACTGCACCCCAAAAAGATTGTGTTCACTGCACCCCAAAAATGATTTTGTTCACTGCACCCCAAAAAGGATTTTGTTCACTGCACCCCAAAAAGGATGTTGTTCACTCCACCCCAAAAAGATTGTGTTCACTGCACCCCAAAAAGATTGTGTTCACTGCACCCCACAAAGGATTTTGTTCACTGCACCCCAAAAAGATTGTGTTCACTGCACCCCAAAAAGGATGTTGTTCACTGCACCCCAAAAAGGATTTTGTTCACTGCACCCCAAAAAGATTGTGTTCACTGCACCCCACAAAGGATTTTGTTCACTGCACCCCACAAAGATTGTGTTCACTGCACACCAAAAAGATTGTGTTCACTGCAGCCCAAAAAGATTGTGTTCACTGCAGCCCAAAAAGATTGTGTTCACTGCAGCCCAAAAAGATTGTGTTCACTGCAGCCCAAAAAGATTGTGTTCACTGCAGCTCACACACAGAAAAATGGATGTGGATCACTGACACCTGCCTATCTCCAATCCCACACCACACAGCAATATCGATTGTAGTTTGTAGAACACAGTTTCCCTAAAATTCAGCAGACTCTGTCCCTAACAGGATTGAGAAGAGATCGTAGATCAGGATTGAGTGCAGACCCCACCCCCCACACAGCAATATCGATTGTAGTTTGTAGAAGACACTGACCCTATATAATTCAGCAGACTCTATCCCTAAAATGCCTACAACTCGCCCTGCCTAAACACTCCGACCTGTCCCTCAATTCTATCCGGACACAAATGGTTTTTTCCTGCCTATCTTTCCCTAATCAGCAGCCAGCACGTTGATGTGTGCTCTGTCCCTGAATCTAAGCAGCATAATGACGCCGCTGCGGCTGCCTCGAACTTATAAAGACTTGGTCACATGCTTCAGACGGCCAATCACAGCTACTGAGACATTTGCAGGCATGGCTGGGATGGCTTAAGGCACACCAGTTAAACGATTGTTGATTGGCTGTTGAAAGCCCGCCATGAAAAGAGCGCCAAAGCATGCAAAACCCGGAAATAAAACGACCGAACACGGATTTTTACCCGAACATACAGTAAAGTGTCCGTGTCCGTGTTCGGGTACAAAAAATCCAATTATTCGGTACGAACACGAATAATACAGTCCGTGTTCGCTCAACACTAGTTAACACCAGCAATTTAGCATATTTGCTTCAGAGTGTTGATAAAAGCCAACCAATAGACTCCTAAGCATATTTGTTGAGGCACATTAATTACAATCGTTGTTTGGATCATTTTGCATAAAACTAATTGTCATGTCTTTTTCTACCCAGGGCACACCCACCTCACCTATGAGGTCCTTTTGGATTATGTGACGTGGTGCATAGACCGCATTTTAGTATTGGAAGACATTTATGGGGCGGATCCAGACCCTGAGGAGCCATTCGTGAGGAATGTGACACCGTTAAAAAGATCTTTGTTTTTATTTTTTAATTTGTTTGGTTAATTTTACACAGAAATGTTACATTTCTCCATTATAAAAAAAATCTACCAAAAAAAGCAAAATATTAAAAACCCTTGTTTTTGGGACCAAAAAAATTAGAAAAAACAAAAAAAAACCCTTGTTTTTGGGACCAAAAAAATTAGAAAAAACAAAAAAAAACCTTGTTTTTGGGACCAAAAAAATTAGAAAAAACAAAAAAAACCCTTGTTTTTGGGACCAAAAAAATTAGAAAAAACAAAAAAAACCCTTGTTTTTGGGACCAAAAAAATTAGAAAAAACAAAAAAAACCCTTGTTGTTTTGGGGACCAAAAAAAAACAAAAATGTTTACAAAAAAGCCTTGTTGTTTTTGGGAACAAAAAAACCCAAAAATGTTTACAAAAAAGCCTTGTTGTTTTTGGGAACAAAAAAACCCAAAAATGTTTACAAAAAAGCCTTGTTGTTTTTGGCAACAAAAAAAAACAAAAATGTTTACAAAAAAGCCTTGTTGTTTTTGGCAACAAAAAAAAAACAAAAATGTTTACAAAAAAGCCTTGTTGTTTTTGGCAACAAAAAAAACCAAAAATGTTTACAAAAAAGCCTTGTTGTTTTTGGCAACAAAAAAAACCAAAAATGTTTACAAAAAAGCCTTGTTGTTTTTGGCAACAAAAAAAACCAAAAATGTTTACAAAAAAGCCTTGTTGTTTTTGGCAACAAAAAAAACCAAAAATGTTTACAAAAAAGCCTTGTTGTTTTTGGCAACAAAAAAAACAAAAATGTTTACAAAAAAGCCTTGTTTTTGTGAAAAACTAAAAAAAAATTGTAAAACCAAAAAAAATGTTTATATAAATAAAATAAAAGTATGTTGCTCGTTGCAACACAAATGTTACATTGGCAATTTAGTTCATTCTATTATATATTTTAATATATTTTTTGTACGCTACAGTTGGTAGACACCCACATGTGTTATTAAAACGTTTATTTTATTACCAAAGTTTTCTTTTTGGTGTACACATCGAATGTCTTTTGTGTTGTATTTGTTTAGTCGAGTGGTGTGGTCTGTAATTGTTAGTATGTTGGCTTTGGTTTATGTTAGCCTTGAGACTTGTTTTGAAGCTACATTTGAAGGGAGACCTTTTCTTGGGGCATTATGTGAACATTGAGTTTTCAAAATTTACATGAAATCATATGTTTGGAGATAGAGAAGCACGTGTGTATAAATGCCTACATTAACCAGGGCCATTACTTGGCCACCAACACTCCTAAAAAACCAAAGATCAAACACAAACTAATCATTTTGCATAAAATTTAATTTCATCACCAAAAAAAACACTATAATAAATCATATTGTGCCACCCTCAAATTAAACAAAAAAATGGCCCCACAAATTGGCCAATGTAACAATCATTAACAAAACTAACCCAAATAAAACAAAAAAAAAAAATTAAGTTGGTGGTGGTGGTGGTGGTGGTGGTGGTGGTGGTGACTGAAGCAGTGTGGTGAGCACTGTTAAGGTTCCTGCCATCAAATGGTGGGCCAATAGTCCCATCTGGTCTGGGGTTAGCCGTAGAGTTCTGGTCAAGTGGCCCATTAGGATCAGATCTTGTGTCTGAGGCTGCTGATGATGCAGGGTGTTGAACCCTGGAAATGTCCCAGACTGAAGATCTTGTGCCAATAGTCTAATCTGCTCTGTGCTCAGCCTAAGAATTTGGGGAACGTGTGCCATTACCATGAGATGGGATAGTTGCTGCCCCGAGGCTATTTGATGCTGCTGGTGGTGCAAGGGTTGTGAAGATGTGTGGGGAGTGGTGGTTGATTGGTTGTTGTGGTCCACGGTGCGGGGGGAAACGACATGTCGCATTGGTGAGAAAAAAGGAGGACGGCCTGGGGAGGAGTGAAGTGATAAAGGTGTGTAAGGAATGTAGTCAGGTGGAAGGGGTATTGTGGAACCAGTGCGCATTGAGGTTGTGCAGGAGGATTGCTCATTGAGGGGTGTGGGAGTCCGAACGGAGTGTGAAGTGCTAGGAGTGGCTACAGGAGGAATTGTCCCATCCCCAGCTGCCTGACAAGTGGCCAACACTGGCATTACCCTCCTACTACCACAACCTGCAGTGGCAGGTGAGTGAGATGTTTGGGAGGGCTCTGCCAATGGGGCATCTTCAGATCCAAACAGGCATTGGCGTGTGGCCAGCACCTGAGTGTCAACACTTTGCCGATCCCGTTGATGCTGGTCTGCTAAACTTACCAAGCTGTTATGCATATCCTGTTGAACCTGTACCATTGTTGCTACAGATTCCTGTATGAGCCCGAGCAGATGTACTACCTCAGTAGATTGCTGAGTACGCCTCCTTAACTCATTTTGGATCCGATACTCATCAAGCAGCCTCTCGGCTACATCCAGCATAGATGGACGAGTTTGGGTAGGTGACAATCCCTCTGCATCTAAGGCTACCTGAAAGCAGAAGAAATAGACCAAATCATTATCAAACATCATGACTAAATATTTCAGATTAGTTTGACAAATTAACACCCCAAGCAGAACACTGAAAAGTTTGATGTGCTTCTAATAAGTACTTGTTCATTGTAAGATTATCCAAGCTAGCAACACTTCTGATAATGGGTACATATTATATTGGTATGACTAATATGACAAAGGCAAAAAAGATTCAACATGAAGGTATTCCCAATTAACCCTGGTGTGGTAGGTTGTTTATGCTTTTGGTAAATCGGTTACTACACCAATGACTTTATACATCTACGTATGTTGTCTAAAATCTTGCCATCAATCGGCTACAGGACAACCCAACCAAACAATACCCATGAATTTGGACCTGGAAAATCAAAGACTAGCCGGACTTTAAAGATCCTGGATGTTTTTGGAACATTAGTGCCACGCCAAATTATAACATAATTCCCTGATGTTCAAGATAGAACTCTTGTTGTGCTGGTGCATCGTCAGAATGTCATAGCACTAATTTAACACACACAATGTAAGCCACATCTAGCCCAAAATCATTACTACCATTGAAATGTTACATGTGCACCTTGTTCCCTTATATCACATACCACAGCACTGGATGCAGAATCGTCGCCAGCTCCTGATCCAACTCCAGCTGCTACGTCAAGAGGGGCCTGATGTTCTTTTAAAAAAAA